>NC_138540.1:47966761-48639261 GCF_964234715.1 Podarcis melisellensis
GTGGAGCCACAGCCTTAAATACAAAACTGGAATAAGCTGTCAGGCTTCCCCAATCTGTCTGATGTTGCTCCATAAAGGTAAAGGTAAAAGGTAAAGGTAAAGGGACCCCTGACCATTAGGTCCAGTTGTGGCTGACTCTGGGGTTGCGGCGCTCATCTCACTTTATTGGCCGAGGGAGCCGGCGAACAGCTTCCGGGTCATGTGGCCAGCATGACTGGCGAACCAGAGCAGCACACGGAAACACCGTTTACCTTCCCGCCGGAGCAGTACCTATTTATCTACTTGCACTTTGATGTTGCTCCATATCCTCTATCAAGTCTGCTCTGATGCACTCCTCTCATTTTTTTTCCATTTAATGTATGTACTTGTTACCATTCTACTTCTTATGCCTGTACCCAACACCAGCCCAAAAGATTCTTCTGTGCAAGGCAAAGGATAATATGGCATCCTCGTTCTGATGTACAGAATCTGACTAGATCAGAGCGCTGTTGGGGCACCAGAGGGCAGCAGATTAGATTAGGGGGCTCAGAGCATGTTAGTTTAAGGGACTCAGGGAGAATGGTGCGGGAAACTGCTGCTATCTACCACCTGAAACAGCCACCTCACTCTAATATTAGACAGGGCAATCTGAGGACAGGGCAGGTCCTGCATGTCCCAGCCTCATTCTTCTCTTTTACAGCCCTTCTAAACACACAGAGAGAGACATGCACACACACACACACACACACACACACACATCTACAAAGTCTTTCTCATCACAGCATGAGCTTTTCCTTGTTTTCTGCTATCAGTTCAATCATCCCATCCCAATCTTTTTTTGGTTACTCTTTTATCCTTCCTTGTCCTTTCCTGTCACTTTAGAACACAATTTGTCTTACTAAGATTGTATACCTTGTGTGCAAGGACAGTGTCATATCTGTGTCTTTGGCTGATGCAAAAGAAATAAAGAAGTAATGGTTGACTACTGCTATAATAATTAATATTCACATTGTTGATGCAAACACAAACACTTATGCAATCCAAAATTTCCTCAAATATTATTTCAGAGTGCTAAACTCACTATTTTCCCACAGAAGCCTTCTTAATCACTATTTGAATTTTACAGCCAATTGTAACCTAGCAGTCAAGTCCTTCCCCCACAGCAAATCACAAATTTGTTATACAGTATGCAATTTCCAAATGTCTATTTCACACACCTGGACTTTTCTTCTCTATAACACAGCTTAAAAGATAAAGATATGTTTATGAAATGACAATTTATCTGATACAAATCACTGAAGTTGAAAATTGACTTGGACGTACCTCAGTTGGAATGTCACATGGCGGAGAAGGCTACTTATTAAATCCTGGACTGTATTAGCAACTTGAATGTCAATTTAAAATTTGCTTTCAGAAAGAACTCTTTGGTTGAAGCTGATTTTAGCTTCATTTGGAAAATGTTGTATTAATGTTAGTTGCAGGAGAGCATAGGAAGTGTTAGGAGTCCAGATTCCTGGCTTGATAACACAGTAAGTGTATGTAATTAAAAAGGAGTATTTATTGCAAAAAAAAAACCAATCAGTTATCTCCAGACGGCTCTAGCAAGCCTCCAGCCCCCATCAGTCAGCTGACCCTCCTGAGAGTTCATCCTGTGTTGACAGAAGAGATTGAACCTTCAACCTTTATGTTTCTTATTTTGCTTCCTGTCTAGCAGCCTTCCTATATGCCTGCACCTTGAACTTATTTGGTCAGCTGCGGCCCCTTCCTGTTCTGAAAAGCTGTCTCTGTGGCTTTCCACTCCTGTTTGGGCTTCCAGGGAGCTTTGGCTGTGTTCCAGCCTGCTTTCCATTCCTCCCTTATCAGCCGTCTGTCCAAGGTCCGGGGAATCGATGCTGGCAGCTGTGGGCTCTCCTGTCCTGGCATGAAAGCCTAGCCTCCCTGTTCCTGACTGCATTCTGCAGCCGGCTGCAATATTACACTTGGAGCTGGTGTGTTCATGACAGGAAGTGGTCTCCTACCGATTCATACCCTTGCCACATCTAGCTCAGTACTGTCTACAATGGCTGGTAGTGGCTCTTCAGGCTTTACATTCTCAGGCCTCCCTGAATATGCCAAGGATTGAACTTGGGTCCTTCTGCATGCAAAGCAGATGCTCTACCACTGAGCTATGGCCTGTCTCACTTTAAAAAGGGGGCAAGATCAGGGATTATGGAAGTTGTAAACCAGCAACATCTGGAGGGCTACAGGTTCTCTCTGCTTTAAGACATCAGAATGAGTGCTGTGTGCAATGGTAAGGCAAATTCTAAGACCAGTGGGAGACTTCAGGAGGGAAGTTTTCTTGTCCTCTGACTGCTGGGGAAATGGATTAAGACAGAGGTTGGCCATAGCTATGGAGAAAGGTCTTAGGTCAGTGATAGAGCATCTGCTTTATATGCACAAGGTCCCAGGTTCAATCCCCAACATCTTCAGGTAGGGCTCAAACTAAGAGAACCATACCTGAAATCCTAGAGAGCTGTTGCTCTGTCATGGAAGCTTTAATTGAGCTTCCAGCATTGGACTAGATAACACTTGGGGTGCCTCAAACTCTACAATTCTATGATTCTGTCAATCAGTGGAGGCAGTACTGAGCTAGGTGGACCAATGGTAGCATACTACGTCAGAAGATACCCCAGAGCAATGGAGGGGCTCTTTCTGTGGGTGGTTATTTTGGCTGCCAGCCATCTCCTGAGTAGTATGAATGAGTGGACAGTAAATTTATGCTGGCACAAATAAACATTCAAAACAGGTTAACTAATAGAGCCATGCCCCTTATTTCAATCCCTAAATTGTGTCTCATCTCTTCATTCTGGATGTGGGGAGAGGGCATCATACAGGGGCACAGCAAATATACTTATTGTTCAGTAAGTAAGTTAGGTGAAGTGAGACCCTGATAGGGTCCTGAAAACTATTCATAATCACTATCCATTGCAAAGAGAGCCAGAAGCCTGAGGTGAGTGCTGGGGAGTCATTAACACAGGGAGCAGCACTCAGATGCTGCAAAAGGTGCTAAGAACATGGCTGAGAATAAAAAAAATGAAACAAAACAATGTAATGGAGATTTTATTGGAAAGCAATTGAAATTAACAAATGATATTGATAAGTGAATGGAAGTCATTAAACTAATGGGAAGGTATTTAATATAATTGAGATGTAATTGAAATCTTTTTTAAAAAAAATCACACAAATTTCAGTGTAGAAGTGGATGCACCAACTGCTGATTCTGCAGAAGGCTGATATTAAAAACCTGACATATCAAAAGAGAATATTTATCCAGGGAAATACATTAATAACTACAAGCAAATGGTTATTATTACTATGGGATTGGTACAAGAAGTGTGGAATGTAGTAATATGAAAGTGCGGGAATACAGAAGATTAGAAAGAGATGATAAATGCACAAGTTATTTTAAAATATCTGAATCATAAGGAACAAATCTACTCAGTCCTATTTGGCATTGGGCTCAATATAATAAGGTGAGACCTGGGGTGGAAGGTTGCTACAAGGATCTGCCAATCCTGGTTCACTCAGTATCTCATTCTTCCTATCTTAATCCAAATACTCCATATTTTGCAGGCATTTGTGATTTATTTAATTTTAAGAAGAAACTCCTTATGAAAACTCTGCAGCATTTTAATGCGAATTTCTCCTAATGATGTTCCTAAGTGGAGGCAATTTTACCATACTTTAACTTCCCCGAGAAGATGACTTGAATGGTCTCACCCAGGTGAGGAGAGAGGCTAGATGTCAGAATAGATCATAACCTGGGGTTTTATACATGATTGAAATACCACTGTATACAAAAATTGCAACAAATTAGAATGGCATAAACATTTCCATCCCAACTGATGTTCATGAAATGCAACAGAGAAGGAGTTCGTGTCCCAGCACCATGTACTTTGCCAATAAAAGTTGTTTATTTCTATGCTTGTTCAATGTTGACTCGTGATCATTGTGTCTGGATAGCCACTCCCCGAAACAATGTGTCAAACAAGAAGTAACCCTCATGCTTCCTCCATTTTCATGATAACTGAAGGAGACAAAGGATGACTGTTCACAGGACTCTCAGTGCACAAATAATCCTCTGTATCATCTCACAAGCAAAATGATTTATCATAATTATGGCCTGACATTCACTGGTTTCATTACTCTTGAGAGCTATAAAGTCTCATTTGAAAATGACCCTGTGGTTAGAAATAGCATAGCAGAACAGAAAGAGCTGTAATGATGTTAAAATCTGAATACCGAGACCACATAACACCAGCCTACATAGGCTCCCAGTACGTTTTCAAGCACAATTCAAAGTGTTGGTGCTGACCTTTAAAGCCCTAAACGGCCTCAGCCCTGTATACCTGAAGGAGCGTCCCCACCCCCATTGTTCTGCCCGGACACTGAGGTCCAGTGTCAAGGGCCTTCTGGTGGTTCCCTCACTCCAAGAAGCCAAGTTACAGGGAACCAGACAGAGGGCCTTCTCAGTAGTGGCATCCTCCCTGTGGAACGCCCTCCCACCAGATGTCAAAGAAAAGAACAACTACCAGACTTTTAGAAGACACCTGAAGGCAGCCCTGTTTAGGGAAGCTTTTAATGTTTAATAGACTATTGTATCTTAATATTTTGTTGGAAGCCACCCAGAGTGTCTGGGGAAACCCAGCCAGATGGGCGGGGTATAAATAAATTATTATTATTATTATTATTATTATTATTATTATTATTATTATTATATTATTATTATTATTATATTATTATTATTATTATTATTATTATTATTATTATTGATACATAATTCCCAGGCAAATAAATGTGCCCGGGTCCAGTGACTCCAGAGTGTTTCTGGAGTCTCTGGTGTATCTGTAGAGTTCTGGAAGAAGAAGAAATCTGATTATTTTGGATACTGACTAATGTTTTATCACTTTCATGCAGTGGCATGGTACCCACTGAGCCCTCTGATTCATAGTAGGAGTAGGAGGCATTTGAGGATGAGAATTTTGTTGTTGTTGTTGTTTAGTCATTTAGTCATGTCCAACTCAAGGACTTAGAAAAGGAGGGAGAGAAGAGACTATGCAGTAAAGCAGGCATAGGCAAACTTGGCCCTCCAGATGTTTTGAGACTACAATTCCCATCATCCCTGACCACTGGTCCTGTTAACTAGGGATGATGGGAGTTGTAGTCCCAAAATATCTGGAGGGCCGAGTTTACCTATGCCTGCAGTAGTGCCTGCTTGATGAAGCTCCTATCCCAGTTGTACCTGGACCTGATGAAGCAGGAATTCCACGGGCTGCCCTTCCCCAATTAAGTTCTTGGTTGGTTCTTAGATTATTTATAAAAATATTTATACACCACTGTATCATAAAAATACATCACAGTGGTTTACAACAATATAAAAACATAAAACCAAACAATAAAAACATTTAAACCATTTAAAACATAAAAAGTTTAAAAGTTAAAAGCAAAAAGAATGAGGTGATTAAGTTATTTGGAAGAGCCTAGGTTAGCTTCACCAATCTAGACCTCTTAGTGCTCACACTCATCAAACAGGCCTGCCCTTCTCCAAAGGTGAAAACTATCAGCACGAATCACAAGGGATAAAAAAACTGCAGACAGTGGCAGCTCTGCCTCTTAGCAAGCTACAAAGGGAAGCTTGCAGCCTCTCCCACCTCACATGGGTGAAGGATGTGTAAATTCATTTGTCAGAGTGGACATGAAACTTCTAGAAAGAACAGGTTCCAACAATCTCTTCCTCTGGTGTGGACATAAAATGGGTCAGTGACAGCTTGTCATTTTCCCCAAATTAACAAACTTACTGTTAGGACTCATCCACACCTCCTCTTGTTCCAATGCTTTCCCCCGGGCATAACCCTTCTCTAGTGCTCAGTTGGAGCCAACAGCAATTAAGGTTTTCTGTGGATTGCCATTTGTTCTGATACAGAGCTAAAGAGCAGGCTTTTCCTTGGGAAAGGAGTGGGGCAAGCGGAAAACTGCTCAGACCCATGCTTTCTTGGCGTGGGACAAAGTGTGGATGAGCCCTTAATGTGTATTATGGTTGCTTGGAACAAGCCATCTTAAATCAAGCCATCTGCAAAACAGCAGATTAATGCATGGAGGTCATTATCAAGCATGACCTCAATCCCCTTTGCATGCATTGATTATACATATGTTAAAAAATATCTGAAGAAGAGGTAAAGGAGATTGGACAAAGAAGGAGAGGTTGATTTAAAATTCCAGAATAGTCTATAAGCAATAAGCAACACTTACTAAAGTTTCCATCTCAACATTTCTCATACTAGAAATATGATTTAAAATGCATTTCACCAAATTTTGAGTTATATTAAACAAATAGTTGGTATTGATTAATAGTCATTTCTCAGCTGTATGGCTTCTGGAACATAATGCCATTCATTGGCTTCAGATTATGAAAACACGCTTTCACAATGTTGCTGTAATTTTTATTAGTTTGAGCCTAAGGCTTCCAATATCCCTGTTATTCAAGCTTTTATACAAATGGCCATCAAAACAGCTCCATGTTTCTCCAGCAAGAGTCAAAACAAGCCTTTTGACAGATTCAGATAGGGAACAAAGGAACAGAGTGCTCACAGACTGGTAGTACACATACCTCAAAATTCCCTCCCCAGGTCATAAGCTCAAATGCAACTCCTGTGGCCAATTCTAATCATTTTCACTCAGTAGACTATTGTTTGTCATGCAGAACAATCCTATACTCTCATTGCACCAAGACTGGAGATATATCACCACTACAGGGCAGAATGCACACAATATCCCATGCATGCTCAGCTTGGAAAAGGAGGTGAAACATACAAAAGTAAGGGTTTTAACTTTTAAAAACAAACTTTAGGCACACTGGTTGAGTCTCTTAAAACACCCTAAGAGGGGTAAGGCTTGGAGAGGCCCCTGTTTGAAGTCCTGAAGGGGCACTGCCAGTAATTGTAGACAATACTGAGCTAGATTGACTGATGCTCTAATGCAAAATAAGGCAGTTTCCTGTGTTCTGATGTTCTTCTATCAATCAAGAACTGTGCCAGCAACATTAAGAAGATGTCACCAGTGTAGTTACCGTCACCACATAGGGTGGCCTGAGGTGGACTACCACGAGGTACCATATTTTATCGTGTATAAGACTAGTTCCTCCCCAAAAAAGTCAAAAATTAGGGAGCATCTTATACACAGAGCCATCTTTCTTAAATCTGAGTCCCCCCAAATAGGGGGTGTCTTATACATGGGGGCATCTTATAGACAAAAAAATACGGTAAGTTCACATACAGGGATGAGATGAGCACTGACTCAGTGTAGCAAATCCACTAAGAAAGAGCCACATACCCTAGGACAGGCATGTCCAAAGTCCATTCAAGGGGCCTAATCCAGTCTGCCGGTCGATTTAATCTGGCCCCTGTGGCAGTATATGGTTTTTTTTATATAAAATTTTTTATTGATTTTTCAAACACATAATAAAAGACAAACACATTACAAAACAAAAACATACACAACATTAAACTTCCCCATACCTCCCTTTCGCTGCATCCTTATTCCAAAGTTCTTTAGCAACCCTTTAATCAGTTTATCTGTTGATTCCCTTTCATTAAATTTCTTTAAACTTAATAATTACAGCTGTATTTCTCTACTTCTTACCCCTTGACATCTCAACACTCCTCAATTTTACAACAGTTTTTAAGATATAATTTAAACTTCTTCCAGTCCTCTTCCACTGTCTCTTTCCCCTGATCTCGGATTCTGCCGGTCATCTCTGCTAGTCCCATGAAGTCTGTCACCTTTGTCTGCCATTCTTCCAGAGTGGGTAGTTCTTGCATCTTCCAATACTTTGCCAGAAGAATTCTTGCTTCTGTGGTAGCGTACATAAAAAAGGTCCTGTCCTTCTTTGACACCAGTTGGCCAACCATGCCCAGGAGAAAAGCCTCAGGTTTCTTAGGAAAAGTCCATTTAAGGACCTTCTTAATTTCATTATAGATCATTTCCCAGAAGGCTTTAATCTTTGGGCAGGTCCACCAAAGGTGGTAAAAGGTACCTTCAGTCTCATTACATTTCCAGCATTTATTATTGGGCAAATGGTAAATTTTTGCAAGCTTGACTGGGGTCATGTACCACCTGTAAATCATTTTCATTATGTTCTCTTTTAAGGCATTACATGCCGTGAACTTAACACCAGTGGTCCATAACTGTTCCCAGTCAGCAAACATAATGTCATGACTGATATCCTGTGCCCATTTAATCATAGCTGATTTCACCGTTTCATCCTGTGTATTCCATTTCAACAGCAAGTTATACATTCTAGACAAATTCTTAGTATTGGGTTCTAACAGTTCTGTTTCTAACTTTGACCTCTCCTTCTGAAATCCTATTTTCCTGTCCTGGAGTAAAATCCTAAAAGAAGCTCAGCAACTCAATCCTTAAAGAAGCTCAACAAAAAAAGCTCAACAACTTTGGGGTAAAATTGTAAACAACTTCAGTCAGCCCTCTCACATGTTAGCTTCATCAGATCTAGCCCTCTTTGAAAAAAGTTTGGGCACCTCTGCCCTAGGAAGTATATGAACAGCATTGAGAGTACAAGAAAGAGGTTAGCTTTCATATTGGTCTTGTTCCCACAAATTGTTTGTTTTAAAGAGGTAGAAAACAAGTTTTATATTTGAGATCTGTTTGTTGTTCTCAGATATCTGTGGGTTGGTGGTTTTAATGGTCACTGTAAAACTAGTTTTATTGTATTAATTTTTTATGTTGGGTTTTTATGCTGCTGTGGGAGCCCTTTGCAGGTTGAGCGTCGCAGGGTAAAAATAAATATCTGCAAGCACATAGGGAGAAGAGAGAATGAATTTGCAAAATTAGATGACCTTTTTTTATCGTTCCCTCATAATACTAGAACTCAGGGTCACCCGATGCATATGCAATTTATGAAATTCACTGTCTGTGATGATGGTCAGAGGATTTAAAATGGAATTAGACAAATTTATGGGTAAGCCTGTCAGAAGGCAATACCCAGGATGGTACTGAGACTCAGGTTGCTGAGCATGACGAACAGCACTGGAGAGCTGCTGCATTCTTATGGCTTCTCAGAAACTTCTGGCTCGCCATTGAGGCAAACAGCACATTGGACTAGATTGCCTTTTCATTTCATCCAACAGGATTTCTTTGCTGCTTTTTAAATGAGTTCTATAAAAAAAGAGAGAAGGCAATTGAACAACACAAAATGTAACATTATAAATTAGGGGTAGATAGAGATTGACAAATCTGTCAATTTCACTTTCTCTCAGGTTCTCTTCCTCCCCCTCCCCCCCCCAAAGAAACTTCAGCTTGGTTGTCCACGTTTTCTCACCAGTTTAATTTTTAAAAAACGGACTTCAGGAAAATTCATCATCATGTTAGTGTGCACTTCTCTTACTAGACACAGTCTATTCCCTATTAGGCACAATTTTGCAAGCAATTTCCATTGATTTTATGCAGTTTTCACACTATTTCCTCTAACATATGCATTTATTTGCAAACTTCCTTATAATATACACATTTCTGTATATATTATTTGGTTGAAGATTTGCACCTCAAAATTTGCAGAAGTGTGAATTTTTCAGGGTAGCTGCAGATTGTGTCTAGTCTAGTTTGCATTTTGTTCTGGCAAATTTAAATTCTCTGATTCCCTGATTTAAATTGTCTCCCTCTCTGATTATTTTGTTGGAATGTGATTTCCTCAGCTTCGAGTCTCCCACATTCCATATGTGCATCCCAAGCCACTTACAATGTTATCTTTATGGTCCTAGTTACAGGAACTGGTCCTTGATCTCCTGTAAAAAGAGGTAGCAGGTGTTCAATCAAAATTGTCAATGTATTTGCACTGGATCTCATATATTTTAAAAGCAAGTAATTAGAATAATCCACATATACTTTGAAGCTATGAATAATTCATTTTCTGCACATCAATAAAATAATTATTGCATATTATCATTCTTAGCTTTGTACTTCAATCTCACTCACATCATGTCACTGCCGATGCAATGTGCCCTTTTATTTTTCATATTAATAAATATTACTAAGGGAATGAGGGAAAGAGGAATAAGGATTACCTTTAGCCATCATTTCTAGTAGATTGGCAAGAACTCGAAAGTGTTCTTGCTCACTGTAGTCTTCAGTATCTCACACATTCTAAAGCACACATGCCTTTGACAAAGGCCACTTCTGTGCCATAAACCGAAAACACTATTATACTGCTTTAACAGTCATTACTTCTGCCAGAGAATCCTGGAAACTGTAGTTTAAAGGTGCTGAGAGTTGTTAGGAGACCCCCGTTTCTCTCCTGGAGCTACAGCTCCCAGAGTTCCCTGTGAAGAAAGATTGACTGCTAAACCACTGTCAGAAATGTAGCTCTGACAGGCAAGATATAGTAACTTATATCATCATAGGGTGTGTGTGAAGTGAGGGCTGCGGAATAGAAGAGGAAGTGGGGTCCTGTGTACAAGGGGAGTTGAGGAAAGGGAAGAGGCTGTAGGAAAAATGGGTGAAGGTCCAAATGAGGGGTGAAAAGGGGGTTACAAATAGGAGGGAGTAGTGTCTGAAAGGGTCTGAAGAATAGGAGGGGGATGGCTTCATACCTCAGCAGAAAAAGTGTGGTTAGTATAGGCAGTGTGTGGGAGGAGAAGGTTGCAGGAGATTACCATGGGGGTGGTTTGTGTGCAAGCATGGTGCAAAAAAGGAGGACAAAGAGGAGGCTTGGTCACAGGGGTGAAGGTGCAAAAGCAGACGTTCAGAACAGAAGAATGAAGTGGCTTCAGAAATGGGTTTGGAAAGGTGAAAAGTTAGCATGGCATGGGAAAGGGAAACTCTAGAGCAGCGGTTCTCAACCTGTGGGTTCCCAGATGTTGTTGGACTACAACTCCCATCATCCCTGAGCTCTGGCCTTGCTAGCTAGGGGTGATGGGAGTTGTAGTTCAACAACATCTGGGGACCCACAGGTTGAGAAAGGCTGCTCTAAAGGGTTAATGCGGGTATATAGTGTGGGTATATAGCTATAGATACACATTCTGAAGTACTGGCTGTTGCCCAGGAATTTATAGACACCATTAAATATTGACATTATTAAATGGGTAGTATAAAATTGTAGTTTTAGGGATTCAGGGAACACCTGGCCTGGATCAGCCCCTGAATCAATTTGAAGCTGGGGTTAATGTTTAATTAGGGCTTTTAAAGCACTATATTGTCAGCATGTAGGAAACATGCTGGCTAAGAAGACCCTTGCAGCCAGCACAACTGAACAAGTTGTGCCAGGCCTGCTTAGCCTCCCTATTCTGCCCCCCATATTGCCCACTATGAGTCCTGACTTGGTGTGGTTCAGGCCACAGCTATCCCTGCCACTGCCACCACTACTTCCTTCTATTGCATGGCTACTACCTAGCTGGCTGCCACCACTGCTAAATTCTGGGAAGTGGCTGCCTGAGCCAGACTCACCTCACTCAGCCCCGAGACTATTGTTATTGCCATTGGGGCCATAATCAAGAGACCAAATGACCTCCATCACTGTTTCTTCAATTATCACAGTAGCCAGTTATTTTCTCCCTCCCCCACTGCAGTCCTGGGTTTAGGTCTCATCTTTCTGCCTTGGGACTTCTTGGCCATTGGCCACTCACATTTTAATCCTGCTGGTGTCTCCTTCCTCAGCACATTCCCTGTGGGTAGAACTATGGTTCCCTTGATTCTTTGAGAAAAGGCATGTCCTTTAAATGTGTGCTGAATGTGCATGAAAGGTATTGCATTGATGTGACCTTTGTCTCTAAACTGCAGGAATTGATACTAACAATATTTAAAAATGTATCTCCAAAGGGAATGGAAAATGCATAAAATAGAGAGAAGTGCTTTACCTGACTCAGATATGAGGGAAAAGGGCTGTCCCAGCTAAATAGGCACAGTTGAAGCATATGAAATACTTGTGCTTTGACACAGCCCATAGGCAGCCAATTGAAGACATGGACCATGACCTAACATCATGATGAGTAAATCTGGCAGATCTCAGATAATCTCATTTCTGTTCTGAAGACTGGAATAATGTATTTCTTTGAAAGCCATGTGAAGGCTCATCTGTTTAATTTGTTTTGGGGCTTAGTCACAGAAATGCTGAGAACATGGTTCAGTGGTAATTGAAATCACTGATAGTACAGGCACACAGTGGACACAGGATCAAGCTCTTAATTAAAAAATACACTAATCATACACAGTTCTAAATCCTGTTCTTGGGTGTACTTACTCCATTCTAAGTGAAACTAATCAGAGCTGTGCACTGACTTTCACAGATGGAACAGGCTATATTTCCAGCAGCATAACTCTCCCATTTGGTATCTGCATGCACACAAAAGCTTATACCAATAACTAACTTACCTGGTCTCTAAGGTGCTACTGGAAGGATTTTTTTTTTTTAATTTTGTTTCTCCCATTTTAAATCATGGAATCAGAATTGTAGAGTTGGAAGGAATCCCATGGGCCTTCTAGTCTTGCTTCCTGCAATACAGAAACATCAACTAAAGCATCCATGACAGATTGCCATCCAACCTCTGCTTAGAAACCTCCAAGGAAGGAGAGTCCACCACCACCTTCCAGGGGGGAGGCGCTGTTTCACTGTTGAACAGCTCTTACCTTCTTCCTGATTTTAGTCAGAATCTCCTTTCTTGTAATCTGAAGTTATTGGTTCAAGTCCTACCCTCCAGAGCAGGAGAAAACAAGCTTGCTCCATCTTCCATGTGACAGCCCTTTAGATATTTGATGGTGGCTGTCATATCTCCTATCACTCTCCTCTTTTCCATCTCATCTGGTGCTGCTCAACCAGATGGCCAGGGCCAGGGCAGGGCCATTGCTCAGTGGTAGAGCATTTGCTTTGTATACAGAAGGTTCCAGGTTCAACCGCAACATCTTCAGGTAGGGCTGAGGCAGACCTCTCTGAAATTTTGGCAAGCCAGTGCCAATCAACGTAGGCAACTCTGAGGTAGATGGATCAGTGTTCTGACTTAGAACAAGGTTCCTATATTTCAGTGTCCATGGGAAGTACCCGTTGCCACCACTACATTGAAATGTTCTTTGGGACTGGAGGCCATCTCTTTCACCTAGGTAAATTTGCAGTGTTTCACATTATGTTGATTTCCACACATCAAAGTCAATAATCTCTAGGGATGATATTATTAATATTTCAATTTATTAGTGTTGATGATAATCTTGAGGTCATGCACAGTTTAGGTGGGACCAATGTGCCTTAAGGATAGCATGCTTCCTTAAGGATAGCATGTTTCCACATAAACCTACCTTGAAATCACCTTGAAATGACCCTCTTCATACTCATAACCATCTGAGAGAAGATGGGTGGGTGGCACAACACAGGGTCTTTATGGCATACTGCCCCATTTTTAATCCCCTTCACAGATAGCAAAGTTAATCAGAGGTGAGCATATATTTCTGATGATACGTGGAGACCTTTCTATTTGCCCATGTCTTTTAGATTTGGTACTATCATTTTATCATACTGGTATTGACATGGTGTTTTTTTCATTTATACTTTTTAGGATGGAAGAGTGTTCTATAAATACTTGTAAATAAAATAAAATACAATAATGACATGTGGTGCAGCTGAGTATAACCCTATCTTTGGAGGCAGTGTTTGCACATAGTTGGGAGACATTCAAAAGGGTTGATCACAGTGTCCAAGTGTATATACTTACTGGAAAGCTTTGACATGCAACTGTCTGTGCTTGCGTGGGATCTGAATGGAATTCAAAGCCAGTTCAAATCAGCCTTTCCCAACACAACGCCCTCAAGAAGTTTTGGGTTTCAACTCATAATATCTCTGACCACTGGCTATGCCGGCTGAGACAGATGGGTGTTGTGGCCCAGCAATATCCAGGAGATACCAGGTTGAGGAATGGGATTTTGAAGTGTGCTGTAGTGTAGGACCTCAGGGAGTTAATGTGGAGAGCAATAAAGACATTTTGAAAAATCTTCTCTGGTGAAAACACGAGAACTTTGGGGAATATTGTCTCTAGCAGTGGCAATTATTTTGTTTGGCTCAGAGTACATTTTGTGCTTTTCACCTAGAGATCAAGGATTTTAAAAAAGTAAGGTTCTCCCATTTCAGCTTTGGATATAAGCACATGGTCTTGAAGAACTGGGGTTTCAAACTAGAGCCAATCTACTGGAAGTGCCAGCACTGTAAACAAAAGTCTCTCTTCAGACAAACCAAAAAAATATCTTGTTAGAGGTAAGGCATATTGTGATGTTAAGTATTGTACTGCAGGAATATTCAAAATACAGTAAAAGGAAATGTTAGAAGGTCCCCATACCAAACTATTTCACATTTTGTTCCTTTTCCGTGCTTACAACTGGATCTAGAGGCAACCATTTTCAGAGAATTCCCATTTCAAGCAAACAATTAAGTTGTAACTACAGGAAAGTGAATCCCTTTGAAAGAAGGAATTCTGTAGCTGTACTGAAGGAAAACCAAAAACTCCTTTACATTAGAGTTGGGGAACTCTTTTCAAAACAAGAGCCACATTTCCTTCTGTGCAACCTTCTGAGGGCCACATGGCAGTGGTGAGTGGGGCCAGATACAAAAGTGGGGGCAGCAATGAATGAAAATTATACCTCTGTATGGTAGGCTACTTTCTGCACACACTAACTCAGCCACCCTTCTTTATCCCCAATTCAGACAAGCAAGTGACATTTTCAGAGGTGAAGAACACATGGGCATAGCTGGGGGGGGGCAGGGAGGGGCAGCTGCTCCCCCATCAATAAAAATAATAAAAATACATAGCAAACTGAGGTCCACATAATATAAAAGCCGCTTTCTGAAATATAGTAGAATATAGTGCAAGTTTAGCACATTTCCATATTAGTTGTGAATGGATTTTTTTCTGGAAACAAAAGCACAGAAATAGATAATAATTTATAATATTATTTCTACCCTGCCCATCTGGAGAGAGATGGGGCACTTGTTACCTAGAATATGCTGTGAAGGACATCTCTGGGGCAGAGATAAACTCTCTAGGGCAGAGGGAAAATTAAGATCAGATCAAGAGTGTACTAGAAAATCATGTTTACAACAGAAGAATAAATACTTGGGCAAACAGAAACATCTTCTGATGGTACTTGAAAGCCATCAAAGAGGGCACTAGACAGAGGAAGGAAATTTCACATGCAATGCAATGTCCTATGTAGAGTTAGAAGCTTAAATACTAACTTCACACCATGCACAGTGATGTCACTAAAGTCCTACTGAGAGCAGATCAGTAGCAGCTCCCTCCTCTGGGAAGCTAGTTTATGGAAAGAAAAAAATGGTATCTGGTGCCTTAAGAGGAGATCGTTTACAGTTCCAAATTAAACCCTGTGAAGGCCCCTAGGCCGGGGGGGGGGGTTTTGCAAATTATCTCCTAATATGTTTTTGACTTTACCAACCAACAATTTTAGTAAACCAATTTCAAGATCAATTCAATATCTGTTGTTGCGTGGCCCCTAAAAGGTATGGTGCCCATAGGCACCATATTTGGTAATCCGGCACTGATTCATTAGCAGTATATTCTGAAATATAGGTGCAAGTTACCTTTAAAACTGAGTGGTTTAAAGTACTCTGTGTTATGTTACCAAACACATATATTTTTATGAAGTCGTTTGGACAAATTAAACACAGGGTTATCTACTCAGGCAAGGAAAAGGGAGTAAAGGAGATAAGACCCTTGGATGAAACAATATCTTCAGGCTACAATTATCCATATCGGCTGCACGCTTATGTTCCTATGTTGTTCAGATAAGAGAGTATTTCCCAACACTTTTAATGCATCACCTTCAAAATTACCTTGATTAAGATTTACTACAAATTTATGGCCACAATCCAATGCCAATTCAAACATACTGAATTCAAGTGTGTGTCGGATAGTGGCTGAAACAAAAACATGTATGTGATTTTTATAAATGCTTTGCCCAGGAAAGGCATATAAATATTTTTTTTAAGAGAGAGAGAGAGAGAAAGAGAGAGAGAGAGAGAAATAGGTAGTATCTGGGTCTTAGGAAAGAGCCGTAGATGTATAACTAATATTAATTTTTATTTAATATTTTCACACATCACAGAAGTAGTTTAAGGCTTACATGTAAATCAGAAGGATTGTCAAGAGGGTTTGCTTACGTGTGTGTGTGTGTGTGTGTGTGTGTGTGTGTGTGTGTGTATTAGGAGTGATACTCTATGTAAGTCCCCATAAAATGCTAAACATTCTAAATAGGTAAGTGAAATAGTGCCTCAGAGAAATATTACTAGTCTTATCAAAATTGATTTGATATTCTTTAATTTCACTTTAAGCAGACTGTGCGACAGCTAGGACTGCTTAAGGATTTCAGTTTTTCTGCATTTGGATATGAACCAATCTGATCAAAACTAATACAGTCAAACCTTGGTTCCCAAATGGCTCTGTTTTGGAACATTTCGGCTCCCAAATGCTGAAAACCCAGAAGTAAAGGCTCCAGTTTTCGAACTTTTTCAGAAGCCTTGAGTGCAGGAAGCTCTTGCAACCAATTGGAAGCTGAGCCTTGGTTGTTGAATGTTTCAGAAGCTGAACAGGCTTCTGGAATGGATTACGTTAAACAACCAAGGTTTGAATGTATGTGGTTCACAATATAGTTATCCATTAACTTTTGCAATTTTCAAATGATAGGACCCTAGAAAGTTGCTTTATATTGAGTCAGACCACTGATCTACTGTATCTATCTCGTACTGTTTACACTGTCTAAAAGCAGACAGGAACATTCCAAGCAACACCTTCAGATGAAAGGAGCTGGGTAGCATGTCAAGGTTTTAAGATCAGAAATTGGCCTGGGTTTAAAACAGGAATGCTGAACTCACTACACTTTTTCCTCTGGTCTATCAGCCTCCAGTCCAATTTAATGGCATTGGCATTGACTGTGAAAGTGCTAAGCAAAGCATCTATCGTCTATCCTGATAGCCACCATTGCTAACAACTGTCATGCACCTCTGATGACAGACATTATGGTGGGCAGGTTGATTTGTCAAGGTCCGGGGGTTATGCAAACTTGCTGGTCTTTTGTAAATTTTAAATTGCGCTCCAGTAAAATCAAATTTGTAATTGTTAAGTAAAGGTCAGTTTTTGATTTCTATTTAAAACAAATTGGTAAAAGAATTTCAAAACTCTTGTCATTCCATTCAGCCGCAGCTGCACACAGAAACTCAAACCCCAAGTGACACCATCTGCTTCTTTTTCCTTCTCATGATTAATGATCAAAGGATCAAGTATCTTATAGTTGGACAAGTTTTGTTTTGTTTTCATTGGCACAACTTACTGGGAAACTTCCTGCAAACGATCAAAGAGGAATTATTTTTTCTCTGTTGTGCACTTTTTCTGTTTATAGGGGTATATTTTTCAAAAGTCTGATCTGCACCTAAGTAGTCCTACAGTCCATTCCTACCCCATCATTCTAGTTGGGTCTACACATGTAGCTGAATGAGGTGGAAGAAAACAGGACAGTTGGTTAGAGTATGGTACTGATAATGCTAAGGTTGCAGGTTTGAACCCTTTATGTGGCAGCTGCATATTCCTGCATTGCACAGGGTTGGGCTAGATGATCCTCAGGGTCCCTTCCAACTCTACAGTTCTATGATACTATGAGTTGATGCTGGGCTCCTCTTTCCATGCTAAGACACTTTATGGGGAATGAATATGGAGGTATCAAGAACATAATTGGGGCCTTGTGACAGCAGTCATGAAATTAAAAGATCCCTGCTTCTTGGGAAAAAAGTGATGACAAACATAGACAGCATCTTAAAAAGCAGAGACATCAAATTTCTGACAAAGGTCTGAATAGTTAAAGCTATGGTTTTCCCATTAGTGATGTATGGAAGTGAGAGCTGGACCCTAAAGAAGGCTGATCGCCAAAGAATTGATGCTTTTGAATTATGGTGCTGGAGAAGACTCTTGAGAGTCCCATGGACTGCAAGAAGATCAAACCTATCCATTCAGCCTTGATTGCTCACTGGAAGGACACATCCTGAAGCTGAGGCTCCAATACTTTGGCCACCTCATGAGAACAGAAGACTCCATGGAAAAGACCCTGATGTTGGGAAAGAGTGAGGGCACAAGGAGAAGGGGACGACAGAGGATGAGATGGTTGGACAGTGTTCTTGAAGCTACCAACATGAGTTTGACCAAACTGCGGGAGGCAGGAGTGCCTGGCGAGCTCTGGTCCATGGGGTCATGAAGAGTCAGACACGACTAAACGACTAAACAACAACAACGTCAGACCAATGTTGGACGCATGGAGTATAATGGGGTTGACTCCCAGTGTACACATTTACAACTATAGTATAGGTTTTATCATCAGATTACCAGTTGGAAAATCTTTAGGGAGATTCCCAATTGTTTTAATGTACAATCTTAAATGTTCACTAAAAGAGGGGAGCACATACTTCAGCCTTATGAGCCTGAGATCTACTTTGTCCTTTTAAGAACCCCATGAGAAACCAACTACAGCCTGGTGTGAAAAGACATCCGTTCTTTGTTTTCACAAGCTGGAAGTGAGGGAAAAAAAGCTCCTGCCAATTAACTGCAAATCTCCCAGATATTTGCCAATAGATTCTACAGAATTCAAAATTTAATATTATAAAATACAATATTTGAGAAATAAAAAGCAGTACAATTCTAACTAAAAATTACCATGAATAGTTAACATAATGGATGTGTGCTGTCTAGAATAAAATAGTGAAAACTGATTTGCATGCACTTTCAAACAAAATCAGCCCTTTTGTTGTGATAAACCTGGAAGTAAATCTGCCACATCAGAAATGTTCATGTTGCTCACGATTATTATTGTTGTTGTTTTGTGTTTTTGTTATTTGAAGGACTGGTGGTATGTAGTTTTCTTTTCTGAAGTTCTCTTTAGCTACCTAATTACAGTCTTCTGTATTAGTGCTGTCACTGAATGGTTTCACAGTGTGGAGCCACATCAGTTCTTTTCTTGATTTTAGCAACTTCAATTATTGCTAATAAAAGCAGATCTTGTTCATGGACTATAGACTGTGGGAGGCACACAATTAAAACCTCCAGGGATTCTGTTTTAATTCAAAATGGAGTCCTATGGCATCCAGAAATCTCAGGACTCAACAAAAGACTGAATAGAAAATGTCAACTATTAGGCCAAGATCAAATTTGACAGTGTTAATGTCTCCCACAGAGGGGGCATTCAGACTATCTAAGGGCTACTTTTTAAAATTATTTCACAGTCAAATTACTGTGAGATGGAGTGCCAGAATACAACAATTCAACAATTCCCATTGTATTTTAGCTTAGTGTACAAAAAGTACAAAGGCACAGATAGAACACGGTTTTCTAAGATGTGTGCACACACCATATAGATAAGGATTATTTGAGCTCATCATGATACAAAACATGTACTACATTTCTGGAACACTGGTAGAGAATCAATTGACAATGCAATTGAGAGTATTCTTTCTTCTTCTTCCATTTTCCCAGGTACTATATAAGGCTGGTCCTTGCCAAGGGCTCCTGGAGGGATGGATCTGTTTGTTTGATGGAAGAAGCTATGCTGGGTATCCTGACAACAGTTGAGACTGTTAGTTCTTCTACTCTCAGCTCCCCAGGTGCTGACTCTTGTCTTCTAGCTCTCAACAGGGGATGAGCAGTTGGAGCATAAGCTGAAGAGGACACCAGTGGAGGCAAGATGTGTAGGGAGAAAGACAAGAGGAAGAACCAAATGGTTCTAATAAGGTAGTATGCATGCACCTGGAGTCATGAGAGGCAATTTGTTGGGAGTTTTGATGGAAATTTCCTTATTTTTTCTAGACTTTAGTAGCTATGGTTAGATTGTTTATTAGCCTTTGGTTTTGTTTGTGATCTTATTTTTTATATTTTTTGTATATTTTATATATGAGTTTATATATTGTGCTTTTATTATTGATATTAATGTTGCTTATATTATACATATACATATACTATCTCTCTCTCTTAATTGTGCTCTGTGTTTTGGAATTATATGGTTTTTGTTTCTTTTAAAGAAAAATGAAAAACACTTTGGGGTCATTTGTGGCCAAAAGCGGTATATAAACACTTTAAAAAAACAAAAACCATCCCCATCATTTCTTGTTCCTCTGTGACTCAGAAATACTCACAGACCTCTGCCAACCCATGAAAACTAGAGTTGCTACTTCAGCAGAAACTCAAGGGAAACATGGTGGTTCCTATTCAGTTGAATCATTTGTAGGAATTCTAAGGAGTTTTG
Source organism: Podarcis melisellensis (assembly GCF_964234715.1). Taxonomy (NCBI): domain Eukaryota; kingdom Metazoa; phylum Chordata; class Lepidosauria; order Squamata; family Lacertidae; genus Podarcis; species Podarcis melisellensis. The sequence goes on from NC_138540.1 coordinate 47,987,057, forward strand.
AGAAGTGATACCTTTCAAGGTAGGCTTCACATGTACCCAAGACCCCGATTATGGGTTGCACACACGCATTGTTATTTCTTTATTTCTTATTACATTTATTCTTTCCTCTAAGAAGCTTGAGACACATCTATTACTCTTCCTACTGCTAACCGCTGGAATGTGTATCCCAGACAGTTGTCCACAAGGGAATATGACACTCTGATAAAAAAAGGTTCCCCTACTCCTAATGTTGATAATTTCCTTTGAATATATGAAAATCTTTCTACAGCATGTGTGGGGAACTGCTTCTCCTGACAATGGGTCATACTTGCAAGGGGTGATGGGAGCTGTAGGGCCAAGTGTTGCCCACTCTTACCCTACTAGACCTTCCTATTCAACACACAAAACTCAGAAACAGAACAAACAGATATGTGGGCATCGGTGTGGGGCTAGGAAGTGCACCTCTGCTTCTCTCTCAACTGTTTTCACAAGGGGAAGAACCACAGGTGAGTGGTAGAGCTCAGACATTGCAAGCACAAGCTATAATGTTCAATTCCATGTATGTCCAGGTAAGGCCTCGAAAGTCTCTTGCCTGCAAACTTGGAAAGCCACAACTAGTTTCTCTTGATACAGCTGAGCTAGATGAAACAACAGTCTGACTAGATAGCAGTCCAGATGCCTGCTAGATGCAAGGGTCTCTACATGCTAGGTGCTGGCAGTGGTTTGGCTTTGGGTATAGTAGAGGCCACTGTCACCAGCACTGGGGTAAGGTTCAACTGTCAATACAGCTGGATTCTGTACATAAAATGGAACTCACATTTTGTCCTCTGCTTCATAAAGCATAACATCTTCTGCTGATCTTAGTCAGATGCCAGCTTAGAAAGAACACTTTATGAGCATTGGTGCTCAAATTTGTTTTCCCCTCCCCCAATCCTTTTACTCTATTTTTTCTCTATTGCACCATGTCTATTGAATTCTAAGTCTGTTTCCCCCCACTATAGCACTTCTAAAACTTCAAATGCTTAACAAAGTATGGGAGGTTCTATATTAGTGGCCAAAGACTCCTTTCTCACGTTGTGTTTTGATGAGTTAAATGGTAACTTTGAGATAAAGCTGATTAGTTCTTAGCGGAATGGAAATGCCATTTAACTAATGCAGTGAAATGTGATGAATTTAGTACACCAGAACACAGACAGAACTAAATTGCATGTTCATGTCTGTGGATGGGGACTTCCCCTTATTTCATTTCTGTTTATTATCATCACTACAGAATCTACATGAAAAAAATATTAGCCCCCCCCCCCATCCTTCATGTTCCTCTCTATGGCTGTTTGAGTCCCCACAGAACTGACACAACATGTGATAGAGTTTACAAATAAAAGTACGAGACAGAATCTCCCCAAAGTTATACCCCATTGACCTCCATTCTCTTCAAAGGATTTCAATCCAGCCTGGGGCTTTTAAAGACATGAATTCTTACTTGTAAATTGGAAAGCCTTATGAAAGCTTAACAAGATTATAAAAAGAAAGTGAACAACAAAAGGATTCTCCCCACGATCACACATCCACACCCCAGTTGACTGTGTCCCTGAATGGGTGTGGGTGTGTATTTTGGGTGTATGAGGTGTTAGGGGAGGGGTAGTACCTCTGTTGTGGGGACACATTGTACTCCTTCGGGGGAAGTCTGTCCACTTTTTGTTGCTACCCTGCACTCAGCTCTCATCTGTGGCTCCTAGAAGCTGTCAGCATGCAACAATGGCCACACCCCAGGAATTGGTTTCAAGTGGCTGACTAAACCAGGTGAAGGTAGCCATTGGGTATCAAACCTTCCGTGAGTTAGAAGACATGTGAAGACAGGCTTTGGCAGATTGGGCAGATGAAGCCAATAGTGGGTCCAACAGTCCAGAAGGTGGTTTCTGCATGTGCTGTAGAGGAAAGTGAGGGGCAGGTGGGCTTGTCAACCTGTGAAGGTAGCCCATCTAGGAGAAGGAAAACTTTGATCCTAAACTCTCTGCTGCCTTTTGAGATATCTTCAGGAGAAGATAAGGCTAAATAGTAAACCCTACACAAATCTGGATTGGAGTCCCTATACTATCCTCAATGACTCGGAAACTACAGCTAATCCAGAATGCGGCAGCTAGACTGGTGACTGGGGGCGGCCGCCGAGACCACATAACACCGGTCTTGAAAGACCTACATTGGCTCCCAGTACGTTTCCGAGCACAATTCAAAGTGTTGGTGTTGACCTTTAAAGCCCTAAACGGCCTCGGCCCAGTATACCTGAAGGAGCGTCTCCACCCCCATCGTTCTGCCCGGACGCTGAGGTCCAGTGCCGAGGGCCTTCTGGCGGTTCCCTCATTGCGAGAAGCAAAGCTACAGGGAACCAGGCAGAGGGCCTTTTCGGTAGTGGCGCCCGCCCTGTGGAACGCCCTCCCATCAGATGTCAAAACGATAAACAACTACTTGACATTCAGAAAACATCTTAAGGCAGCCCTGTTCAGGGAATTTTTTAATGTATGATATTTTAGTGTTTCCTGGTTTCTATGGAAGCCGCCCAGAGTGGCTGGGGGGGCCCAGCCAGATGGGCGGGGTATAAATAATAAATTATTATTATTATTATTATTATTATTATTATTATTATTATTATTATTATTATTGTTCCACACACCCAGCTAATAGCTGGCACAATGGGCAGATATTTCTACTATGTCTTTTGCACAACAAATGGAGATATTTTAAAATAAAGAATTTGTTTTCTCACAAGGTCACCTCAATTACAGAAAGAGTAATAGACTTTACAACTTTTTGAGCCTCATGAGGTATGTGGGAGTGGGATGCATAACATGTTGCATATCCAAATGAGACTTATAGGAAAATTTCTCCAAGCACAGGCAAAGAAGTGGAGTAGAACATAAGGCACAGCTGATCTGCAAAAGTGATATGGAACTGGGTTGAGAGAATCACTCCAAGCCTATGCTTACAACAAGTCACCACATTATGAATCAGGGTGTTAAAACAGAGGAATCTTAAGAAACCTAAGATACATTTTAAAATAATGCACACTAACATTTTAAGGTACACACACATTTTATATTATTTCCTTCACATAAATGATTCCAGGGCAGAACACAGCAGTATAACAATAAAACATGATCAAAACTTCTCACATATATCCAACACATCTGTTTTTCATATCTTCTGCAAATATTCAAAAGCCAATTCAAAGGCCTAGAGAAAGAGAAACCTCTTCAGCTGCTGCCGAAAAAAAGAGTGTAGGTGCCAAGACCATAAACTCCAGGATGCCAATGCGAAAAAAGGGGTGCGTATCTTCCAGGGCTGAATTCCCAGATGAGTCACATGACAAACATGAGATGACAGCCCTGAAAGATGTGTTATTTTCAGGGCTGTGCTCTCATGTGTTTTGGGGTGCTGCAGAAGATGGCAGCCCAAAAAACAGCTATGGGGGGGTGAGATTGTGGTGCAAAATTGTGGTACCCAAAAATGTGCATTTTTAAGCTCTGTGCTCTTGCATGAAAAAAATGGATGTCCCATTTTCAGGACAGTTGAGGTGTATGCAAAACTTTATGGGGGAGGATTCTCCATTGCTGAGGTGCCATGGATCAGAGGGCCATCTTAGGCCCCATCTGCCCTATACACTCGAAGAAGTATCATATAATTTTAACAGTCATGGCTTCCTCCACAGGTTCCTGGGAACTGTAGTTTGCTAAGAGTGCTGAGAGTTGTTAGAAGATCCCTGTATCCCCCACAGAGCTACAATTCCCAGAGCTCCCTGGGAGGAGGGTTTGACTGTCAGATCACTTTGAGAACTGTGGCTTTGCAAGGGAAACAGAGCTCTCATAACAACTTTCAACACTCTTAACAAACTACAATTCCCAGGATTCAATGGGGTGAGCTATGGCTGCTTAAAGTACTTTGAATGTATAGTGCAGACAGGCCCTTATTACCTTATATTATAGAATCTTATATTGAGAAGCCCTGAACCTTGGGTTAGCAACAATTGGACCTCCCTGACAACATCAGTCCATGGTATGCTTAAGGCTGTCTATGGACCAGAGCTATAATGTCAAACTGGTTTACATGCATGGACATCACTTGATTCTCTGCACTTAGTGATAGTATGGATTGCTTCAGATTGAAACACACTGTAAGTAGTGTGAAGGTTCTTTTGTTATAACTGAGATGCCTCATTAACACATGCAAGTCATCGCTTGATATTGCCATCATCAGGGGATGAATATGTATGTGTGAATCAGCCTATGAGTGAGGAATTAATTCTTGCTCCCCTTATTCAAGACCACTACTGTAGCCACTACTCAAACACTTGCATACCCTACTTTCTGGGGGTGAGGGGCGGGGAGAGAATATAATACAAATGAGATCTCTCACAGAAGGGCTGTTTAATTAAGAATAACTGGCTAAGCTTTGGTAGCATTAATTATCTCAAGGTTTTTGCAGCTTGATTACTTTCTGATGGGAAAGAGCTTCTCAGCCAGACCTATTCAAATCAAGATTCTTTTGTTTTGCTTTAGAGAGCCAAGAAAGATTTCCCGGGGGAGTATACACAGAAGCCTCTGAGAAAGCAAAGCAGAGATGCTCAGAGTAAGAGTGACAGCTGGAGACTGAGGTTTTGCAGCATGAAAAATACTTGATTTTTCTAAAGTGAGTAACTCTGCTGCTATAAGACAAAGGGAGCATGTTTCCAAACTTGGGGGGGGGGGGGTTAATTTGTTCTTAAAGGAAATGGAGCATTTGCTATTAAATTGTGAAATAAAATGGTTACTTCTAATAGGAAATGGTTGACCACACTGCTGTCATTTCTAAGGAAATTGGTGTCATGATTGGGCAAGATCCAGTCACGCTCTTAAAAAGATAAAGATAAAGGGACCCCTGACAGTTAAGTCCAGTCGGAGATGACTCTGGGGTTGTGGCACTCTTCTCGCTTTACAGGCCAAGGGAGCCGGTGTTTGTCCACAGACAGTAAATTGTAGGAACTCCATGTCCCTTCATGTCCCAGACCAGTGCGTTCATCTACAGAAGTTCTCCTCATTGTCCTTCATTTATCACTTATTTGTTTAGTATCTATACAAGCTAAGGTTTTGACCATAATTGCACCAATACTTTGGAACACTGTTCCTATTGAAATCAGACAAGCACCCACAATTCTGATATTTTGCCACCTGCTAGAAATGTTTCTGTTTCACTGAGCATTTTTAATTTTTAATTTATTGTATTGTATTCAGATTTTGCCATTTGTAAAGTTTTATAATTTTATGATGTTTTAATTTATTTATTGTACATTTCCATTATGTGTGTGCATGTGTTTACCATCAACTGCTTTCTAACATGCTCTGACACATTCATCTCACCTATTATAAAAAACAAAAACTATTGTCCATAGAAGGACAGAAAGTGAATGGCTATCTTTTTCTTAAAAAGCAAAACCATGAAGCAGAATTATTTCTTTCTAGAATAACTAAACAAACTTATTACTAATAACTCACAGAGACAGAAACATCAATGGAAGTGGTGGAGCCTTCCAGTGCTGTGATGGACAGAGTACCAAGCTGTTATTTTTCTCAACTCTGAAGCATCAGATAGACAAATACAAACACAAATACAAGCTTGCTAGACTAATACCTATGAGAAATAGCCATTGGACCATGTTCAAGGTCTTCTTACTAACATATAAAACTCTGAACAATATGGAACCAGGTTACCCAAAGGACTCTGCCCTGTATCAACCTGTAAGATCAGCTATGTCATCTGGGAAAATTTTGCTCATGGCAGAATATTGCAGACTGGTGGCCTCAAAATGAGCATTTTCCTCTATTGCTCCTACATTCTGAAATTATTTTTCCTGTGCCATATGTGAAACATCATCCAACAGTTGCCAGTGGACTTTGACAGACACTTCCATGAAACCCTGGTGAGATGCTACCAGTCAGTATAGACCGGGGTGCAGAATGTGTAGCCCTCCAGATGTTGCTGGACAACAACTCCATCATCCCTGACCATTGGCCAAGCTGGCTGGGGTTGATGGAAACTGGAGTCCAACTATAAACCTAGAGGTTCCTCATCCCTCGTGAAGATATGGCTGAGCTACATGGAACAAACATCTCACTCAATATAAAGCAGCTTCCTCTGTCCACCTGAGCAAATGTAAACATCAAATCATGCTGTTCTGGTTATGCAATTGCTGACATCCGTTTAAGTGGAAACATGCTGGTTTTGACCTTTAAAAGTCTTGGACCTACACATATTCAGAGAGTGCTTCTATCTATATTAAACCCCGCCTTCCCATCTTACCACCCTGCTTAGGAAGATAATACAATCAATCCCTGCTGAGAATTCTGACAGTATTTGAAATCTTCGTCTTAAACCTTCTAGAGAGCTTGGGGAAGGGAAGGGGGAGTTCAGAAACAGTTCTCCAGGTAGATTGCTATCACATCCTCTTGCACTGCCTTAAGCATTGCACACTGACTGAGCTACTGGAGCTCTTTAGCTCTGATGGTAAAGGAGGCAAAATAATCCATGGGAAGAAGCAGAACCTCAGGAAGAGAAGTGTTATAAAATAGCCTTCCCAATTTTGAGTCAGCCTTGGGAAAGAGGAGTGCATATGACTATTTTCTCTATTTGACATGGTATATCATGCAGGAATAGAACATTATGGGCAGAAATGGGGTGTATACATTGTTGAAATATATTATAGTTCAACAAGAGGCAAGCTATGGATACACTTTTAACTAACACGTATGTTGAAGTAGCATATAGAATATGGGCTAAATTATAAATGACCAGCGCTATACATTCTCACCTAGTTCAATGGAATTATGGCCTCACCCACATGATACATTTAAAGCAGTTAATGTACCACTTTAAACATACATGGCTTCCCCGAAAGAAATCTGGGAATTGTAGTTTGTTAAGGGTGCTGAGAGTTCTTAGGAGACTTGCATCCCCCTCGCAGATTTACAATACACAATCAGTCCTTCTTCCCAGGGAACTCTGGGAAACAAAGCCCACCTTCAGCATAAAAAGTCCTAGAAATGCATTGAATTTTGCAATAATAATAATAATAATAATAATAATAATAATAATAATAATATTATACCCCACCAATCTGGCTGGGTTTCCCCAGCCACTCTGGGGGCTTCCAACAAAATATCAAAAATACAATAAAAAATCAGACATTAAAAACTTCCCTAAACCAGGCTGCCTTCAGATGTCTTCTAAAAATCAGGCGGTTGTTTATTTCCTTAACATCTGATGGGAGGGTGTCCCACACGGCGGGGGCCACAACCGAGAAGGCCCAAGGTATGTTACCCTAGCCAATGTTGGAGATTTGGGTAGTAAAACACATCATCATTTCTTCACAGACAAATTGTCAAATGCCTTTCTGAAGGATTGACATGTTGACAAATTCCCTTCTGAGGGATAACTCAGTTAGTAGAGCATGAAACACTCAGTGTCCTGGGTATGAGCCCCACTTGGGTGAAAATTCCTGCATTGTAGGGAGTTGGACTAGATGATCCTTGTAGTCCCTTCCAGCTCTACGATTCTACAATTCTATGATTCTAATAAAGTGTCTGTAGGTTGGCAGAAAGCATATAATATTTCAGGGGCCATTTTTCTAACCAAGGATAACTTTCCCACAGAAAAATGCACCAAAATAATGTTAATACTTGTTTTGCATTGTAGTATCCCCCCATATCTGCTTTGATTTCTTTTTCAGACTCTGGGTGAAGGCTAAAAAATGTTTTGTTTATTTTTATTCTTCCCTTCTTTTGCAGGCTTTTGCATGGATTTGCTAATTCAAAATAGCTGTTTGCCTGTAAACTGTAAAATTGTATGCACTTGACTGTATTCTAGGGGCTGATCTCATATATTAACAATAAAGATTGATGGAGTGAACAAATAGTTTACCATTTTATTTGTATACATGTGTGGATGCATATGTGTGTATGGATGAAAAAATATGCCTAGGGTAGATTTAACGGTTTCATAACTTTAACATTATGTTGCTGATTTTTGTATGTACACATTATGCCTGTGTGTGTTTAAATGGAATTATATTCTGTTCTGTTCTGTTCTGTTGGCAATAAACAAAAACAGAGGCCCTACATGAGTTTAGGGAAAACCTTACCCAGGTCCCATATGCCACTCCCACCCCCCTTCACTATGCTGATTCTGCTCATTGTCATTTCTGCCCAGAGTCATGACAAAATTCTTGCTATCACCTAACATAATGAAGCATTTCACTAAGGGAAAGGCAACTTGTCCCACAATTGAGGTTGGGAGGGAAAAAATCATTTCCATCACTGGATGGCTTTAAAATAATAATTTAAAAATGCATGGATGATAATGCGATCAGCTATCAATAGCAGCAACATACAGGAAGTTGCCAAGAATGTTGGCAAACAGGACAGAAACTAAAGAGTTACAGCAAAAAAGAAAAGAAAAAAGCGGGGGAGAAAATAGATAGCTAGTTTGGATGTTTGGTCATCCAGAGCACACATGCACAGAAAATAGAAATTAACTTGTAATCAATCTTGGTTTAAAGTAAGATTTGTTAGGGCTCAGTAGACATCCAAGTATTAAAAAAACCTAATAGATCTGACCTATGAATCACCCAGTTTTGAGTTTCAGCAACATCCTAATAATGCAGCATTGCCCCATTTAATGATACTAGCTATTCTTCCTAACAAAATTAGTGGGAAGAATTTGCCATTCTTACCTTGGTGTAGTCCTTTCTCACATGTAAATCTTTCTTCTTTCTTTACAGTTGAAAGAAGAATGTTTGAGGATCTGGGCTGAAATGAAATTAACTCAATGGAAAGGACTTGAATTCCCATAACTTCTTGTGGAGGAGAGTGGGGGGGGGGGCGGACTGATTCAGCTGAATACAATTTTCTATTCCTGTTACATTTTATTAGGAGGATGAGTCACCCAGTCTATACTACATAAGAGGGTCAGTGGAAAAATGCCAAATACTATATTTTAGTTCTCTTCTTATTTGTAATCTTGTGGTTTGTATTCCCCACAACTCTCACTGGCCATTTATTGAACTATAAAAGGATTAAGAGGTGTGTGCATTGATCCTAATGGGTAACGCTGCCCCCCCCAGTCTATATTCTATTCTATCTTGCAACCTTAATTTTTTTTATTTTATTTGTAAAGGTCAAAGCTACTAGGTCATTTTATGTGATGCTAATATGAAGAAAGGCAATCTGAAAGCAACATCTTCTTAGTGGTCTGAGTCTTATTATTATTTTTTCATTAGTTCTTTGATATTATTGCACTAAATCAATTGTCACTTCTTCTCTCTCCTGTTAGAGCTATAGAGACAACAATTCTGAGATAGAGGTAATCACTATTCGTTCTTGTCTGTATCGCAATTGGTTATTCAGTTCCAGTGACAAGCCAAGCCAATTGCTTCTGTCCACATTCATTACAGGCAATTGGAGTGTGCAGGAGAAAGTGAAAGGATGTTTGCAGACAATAAGCATTGCAATGTGCTGCTAAGTAAAGGCAGGTCTATGTCTGCAAAACTTTACCTGGGTACAAAAGAAGCCAGTTTGATTTTTTTTCTGAATTGGCCCAAATTTTAAAGCACAGCTGTTAGAAAGCAACCCTCGCTAGACATCTGTTAGCAAAAACATAAAAACCTCATCCTGTCCAGATCAGTGAGCACTTTTTTTAATGGGGACATGTTCTCTCCTTTAGATTACATATTGATACAGGGCACTGTCTACTGGAATAGTCTCTTCTGCAAACCCTGTTGTAATGGATGGGATTTATGTCAGGGCACTACTGTGATTTTTGATGGTTTCCATTGCTTACAGACTGATATTCAAGCAGAGGCATCTCCAACCTGTAGCTGTGGTAAGGGTAACCAACCTGGTTGGGCCAGGAGGCACATTTGTTTTAGCTGGGCAGTTCAGGGCTCATTAGCATCTCAGAGAATGAGCTAAGTGATGGTGTTCTCCAGGAAGAGGGGTAGGCATTTTCCCACGTGGTTGGAAGCTCTGTAATCCTAGGTAAAACAATAGCCAGAGTTGAATGTTAGAAGCTGGAAGACACAGAGACATGTTTAATTTTGTGCTGGACTTTGGGGCTCTTCTGGAAATCTAAAGCAGAAGTAAGATCTATGGGGGTGTTAATGCCCCTCTGTCAACCTGCCAACCTGCTGACTCTGGCAGCCAACTCACTCTGCCTAATGGAAAGACCAACCCTGGATTGAGCATTTCCATAAGTTCTTCCACATGTATTTGCGGAGAAATGCTGGCAGCTATTTTCCTTCTACTCAGACGTCTTTAGATCCAGCCCATAGTTCTGTGCCAAACGATTCACAGGCTACTGAGCAGAATTATCATGGGAGAAGAGCAGGAGCATTCCATACACATTGCATTTGCTCACAGTGGCTGTCATCACTGCAACAGTAAACATGACAACTTTGAGGAGGTGATATTTAATGGGCACAGTTCAAAAGCAAATAAATGGATAAGAGTAAAACAAAAATAAAAGAAAATGTTACTGGAACGTCTGGTTAGTCATCTTATTAAGTATTTCTGCAACTTTTACAACACTGCTACTTAATGGCAGACAAAATCTGAGATGCAGTAATTTCCACCCCGCTCAGCACCACTTTTAGGCAAATTAAGTATGCTTGTGAGTCCTCTCCTGTCACTTAAGCACATCTTTAGGCTTTCTGTAGTTTTTATTCTCTACCGTGTCATTTCCCTTCTGTTCTTTTGCTCAGTATTTTGTGAAATTACTCTTGTTCCAGCAGAAAAGACATACAGGTGGAAGAAGGGGGGGATCTAGAAAATTACATGCCTAGGCTGTAAGCCATCTATATCTGTTCCTGCACAAACATCCACTCTTAACTCCTCGACATAATTGGGCACCATAGTAAACAGTGACCTTGAGGTAAAGTCGCATCTCAGCTTTGAAGCTTCTGTACAGCTCAGTTGCTCTGAGATTCAGTAAAACACTTTTTAAAATGGAGGCTTCAAACCCAGAATCTCCAAAAAGAAGAAAAGAATTCCTTATGGGGAAGGGGCACATCCCCTGAGAAATTCCAGGTGGTTGATCAAAAGTATTTTTTAAAAACTACCTGTGTCCATATATCCTCTCTGGAAGTGTGGAAAGAGGGTGTAAGTAATCTGTCCACCCTCTTTGTGGTGTCATTCCGAGAGGTGGGGTGCATATTTTTGACATGAGTTCTAGTAATTTATATTGTGATTGGCTTAACTCACATGACAGAACCAGCCCCATCCTGGTGGTCAAAGTTTCCTTCCAGCAAACAAATGAAGTGAACATCAGCAAGCAAAGTGGTGGAATAAATAAATAAGTAAGTAAGTAAGGTGTGAGGTTATCTTTTAGGCACCCTGGTCCCAAGTTGTACAGGGCTTAGTACACTCATATCAGCACATTAAACCTTAACCTAGCAGCTAATTAGCAGTCAGCACAATTATTTCACAAGCTGTATACCATGATGGCAATGTTCTGCTCCACTGAACAGTCCACTACTACTGTTTTTAATGGTACATATTTTATAGCTTTATAAAATGTAGTGGACTTTGAAGAAAACTACTACACTATATATGTGTGAAGGCACTTCCACCCCCACCTCTAGAAATACTTTTCCATGTCCAGAGCTCTGGGAAGGGGGGGGGAACCCTAACAGACAGAAGCAAAATGGAAATTCATAATTACTTAGCTGTGGTTTGGTCTACCAGATTAGTTTGGCCTTAGAAAATAATTTTCACCTGTGCCATTTTATTTCTCCTCTCTGAGTTATGAAGTGACCTGAAATAGAGCTATAGAAATAATGTAATATAATGATCCAGGAAATGAATGTTGCATTTCAGAAAATCCAATGGATGTCACCTTATTAATATCAAGCTAGTTCATCAAGATTAATGATAGCACAATAATCTCTACAGGAAAAATTAATAACCTGTGGGACATTATTTGTTCTTCTGGAACATGTTAGATGATCATTGCTGTAATGAATTTGTTTTCCCATTAAAAAAGTGTATATTTTGTTCCACTTCTGTGCAACCATGTAGGAAATGCCAAGTATATCATATCTTCCTACAAGACCATTCATCAATATATACCTCCCTTTATCTGTAAATACCAATGTTTATGTACTTAGCACAACCTTCTCCTGAAGTCACGCGTAGATGTTATACTGCTATTTTAAAGTATTCCGTCAAGAAGGATTTCTTTTTTTACTTTGAAGTCTCCATGAAAGCTCATTAAATCCAATTACCCAACTGTACAGAAAGGACAATAAAATTCTCCTTTTTATGAACACATTTTTTTAGCTTCTTTATGGTGTCCTTCCTTATTGTGTTTTCTTAATCTTTGGCATTATTTTCTATGTCTCTCATAGCTTTGTCACTTGTTTATAAATGCCTCAACTTTCAATCAGTTTTCAGGGACTCATCTTTTTAACATCTGTATTAAGTTTCAATAATAATAATAATAATAATAATAATAATAATAATAATAATAATAATAATAATACTTTTATTGTTTATACCCAGTCCATCTGGCTGGGTTTCCCCAGCCACTCTGGGTGGCTTAAAGCATATATTAAAAATTGCAGAACATCAGACATTAAAAATTTCCCCAATTCGGGGCTGTCTTCATTCTGTCATACTGTCAATCAGATAACTGAAAGATCTTCTCCTGCTCCAATTGCCATAAAGAATGCTCACCTGCAGTTCTGAAGAAGCAGATCTTAGCATTGCGCAAAGGTTTTTGTGGACCACTTGTTATTTCCCACTTTCTAAGAAGGCCATTGTTGAACAGGCCTGTAATATCTGGAACTCCTTGCTGAAGTTCAGTGACCAGAAATATGGAACTTATGACCCATCAGGTGTTCTTGGAGTCCACCAGCCCACCAGCCCTAGCCAGCATGGCCACTAATCAAGGATGATGGAAGTTGTTGTCCAGATGCATCTGTCAGTGACCAGAAATATGGAACTTATGACCCATCAGGTGTTCTTGGAGTCCAACAGCCCAACAGCCCTAGCCAGCATGGCCACTAATCAAGGATGATGGAAGCTGTTGTCCAGATGCATCTGAATGGCATCTGTCTCCCCATTCATTAGCTAGGACTCCTCCAGATGTCCTGTTTATTCAGCGTCCATTCTGATGCCTGTACAAAGCTTATGTGGTGTTTAGACTATGAACATTTGTTCTGATTTGTTTATCGGGTGGTTATGTGACAATGACCATTCATCCTGTATTTATCCTGATTTACACTTTTCAGTTCATTTCTGCATACTTTTCCAAGCCACAAAATATATATTTCTTTGTTTTAAAAGTGGATAACCTGTGTTAGGGAAATATATCACTTTAATCCACTTCAAATGCACAAATCTAAAGTCCTGATATGTTCTTCAATCCCAGCCTGGAAAACACTGTCTGGAGGTACCCAGGCCTGAAACATGGTGGCTATTACATGCAACCCACATAGCAGAGTTCACATGAAAGCAGCAACAGCAGCCAAAGTGATTCCCCCGGGTTCTACTGGGTTTTATCTAAAGCAAAATTCACAGTTAATCTGAGATTGCTACTCAGGTGGAACATCTGAAGGATTTCAAGGAAAACCAAAACCATTTCAGTAGTATAACTCGATGGATTTCTTGCAAGGAGAGGAGTGTTTCACATATCTTTTCACATTCCACAGCGCTTCCTTTGGAGCACTTCAAAGTTCCCACTTCCTCCAGATCCAGAAGTGCAACATTTTCTCTTCTCTCACACACACCACTCCCACCCCCACATTATTATATGTTGTGTGAGATTTGAGATTGCCTCCCTGCCAAATGCCCAAGACTCAGAAGAAATTTAAAAGCAATAACGCCTATGCTATGTGCAAACAAAGAGAAATGTCACGCTTGAAGAATTTTTTTTCAGCAGTCAACAGAAAAGAAAGGTGAGCATTAATTCACATTTGAAGGATCGGAGAAGGTGAATAGCTAGCAACGAAGCAGCTCAGAAAAAGAAACAAATGGATTTGCCTTATAAATTTTCTGCCTCAGAAATATAATAATAGCAAAAATATAGATCCAGACAGGTAACTTATAGAAACCTGCCCATTCTGTTATCTGTAATTTAGGATGCTCCCCCTACAATTCTGCTGCTGTCAGACTAAATCTCTGCATGGTTCGAACATTATATATAGGGGGAAAGAGGATTTCCCCGTGTATAAGCTTTCCAGAAGCATCTCACTGGCCACCCTTGAAAGCTGGATATTGGACTATATTGGGGTGGGGAACGTCAGGTCCAGAAGTCAAATGTAGCACTCCAAGTTCCTCTGTCTGACCCCTGGGACTTTTCCCAGTCCACACAATTTCCCAAAGTCACATTTTTCCTAGACTAGATCTCTCAATGGGCCTGTTCTGTGCCCGGCTGGAATGTGTCATTGATCTGTGATAATGCATCTTGCTTGCCTGGTTGGAGAATAGAGAGATGTAGGTGGAACATGGGTGCATGTGGAAACCTCTCACTTTTACTGTAAAGAGTTAAGAGTCACAGCTTCTGGTTCCATGTACTTTTGCCTCTGGCTCTGCCCACCACTGACATGTGACCCCCAGAAAGTTACCCATTGGAGGAATGTGATCATCAGGCCAGGAAAGGTTATTCACCACTGGACTAGATGGACCCTCAGTTTCAGCCACAGAGATTTCTCTTATGTTAAGGTTACCAGATTTTTTTCAATGAATCCGGGGACACTTTTGAACTTCCTGCTAAATAGATGGAATTTGTCAAGGGACTGATTTGTAAATCCAGGGACTGTCCCCAGGAAACGGGGACCTCTGGTAACCTTATCTTATGTTCTTTTAAAAAAGAAAATAAACTTTACAACTGTTTTTGCTTTAGGTTATGTGACTCCTGAGAATGTTTGTGGAAGGGGGGTTATTCGTTTGTTTTTATTATATATTTTGCATTCTCATATTTGCATTTTTCTGTCCTGAACCACCCTAGGATCTTCAGATGAATGGGTGGTATACAAATTGAATGAATGAATGAATGTGGCATTTTTTCATTCCCCCCCCCTTGACCTTGTCATTTCAAAAATGCTAAAAGAAAAAGTAAAACAAATTAGTGCACCTTTCAGAATTTGCAAAGGGAATAAGATTCCTGTTACCAGTACATAAGGCACATGGGACTATTTCCATGCAATAGTCAGCAGTCTTGTGTGCAATTATGTAGTGGCAAATTTTGGAGTGCAGAAGTTCACCATGGCAGCCTCCATAGGCTCACTGCTAGGAAGGTTCATAGAGCTGCAGCCAAGGAGTTCAAAAATGCAGGCCACTGTGTTAAACCTTTATATCATTATATATAGATAGATAGATAATAGTAATATAGATGGATGGATAACAGCATGGCCCTGCAACAAAATATTCTTATTATGCCCTTCATATAAGCCTCTGATAGCAGAGGTAGAGTAGAGCCATTATGGCTAGGAGCCATTAATAACCTTATTCCCCATCAATTCGTTTAATCCTCTTTTAAAACTGTTCAAGTTGGTGGTCTTTAGTACTTCTGGTGAAAGTGAATTCCATAGTTCAACTATGCACTGTGTGAAGTAATGTTTTTTTTTTGTCTGTCCTGAATTTTCCAACATTCAGCTTCATCATATGTTCCCTATTAGGTCTCCTCTTACTCACCTTTTCTTTAAACTAAAAAGTTCCAAATATTGTAACCTTTCCACATGGGGCAGTTGCTCCACTTTGTGGATTTCTGCTGCATTCAATGGCTTCCTTTTCCATTGATTTTCATGGACTACTCTCCTTTCTGTCCTAGGGGACATTTGAAAATGGCTTCGCAATGTGATCCAAGTTCCATACAATGGGAGTGTTCTTTCTGCCCTTGATACAGATCTATATTCCTCTGTCCTCTTGATCCAGCCACTCTTACAAAGTTGTCAGGTTTTCCTTTTCTTCTCAGTCTCCTAAACATTGTTTGTCATTGAGTTCATATGGACCTAGGTTTGGGATAACCTCCTTATGGTCCTCCCAATTTTTTATATAACTGTGTATATATTGGATGTACAACAAGTTTGGCTGATACTTCCTAGTTTGTGGGTGGAATAATTTTGGTTTCACACTTGTAGGCATTCAGCAGACTTGAATCAGTATTAACACACGCACTTCAAAGAAAAGGACTACACAGCATGATATCCAATCAGCGTGTCTACCATTCTGCGCATAGTTGTATTGATCTCAGTGTTGTTTCCTGCTGACTGCATAGATTCAACATGTTAAATATATTGAGCTTTACCAAAAGATCTTCAGTGATTCGAATTGCAACCTTTTGTGTTTAATTATGAATACAAACCATCTTGCAAAAAAGTGTTGCCATTTTAATTCACGGAGGTGGAGTAGGAACCCCATTGAGGAAAGGTTTGGAAATGGTATAGGGGCGATTTATTCAGAACAAAAGGCAAAATTAATAGTGAACAATGCAGTTACAGAAGAAGTTAAGATAGAGAAAGGGACACGACAAGGCTGCCCAATTTCCCCTCTGCTTTTTATTTCAGTCCTGGAGGTCATGCTGAACATGATTAGAAGGGACCAACAGATTCAGGGTATACAGGTCGGAGCCAAACACTACAAACTGAAAGCCTATGGAGATGATCTAGTTTTGACATTACAGGAGCCAATCCCTAGCACCAAAAGAGCTTTGGAAATAATACAAGAATTTGGTCAGGTGGCAGGGTTTAAATTGAATAAATCAAAAACTATGGTTTTAGAGAAGAATCTAACGACGATTGAGAAGGAAAGGTTTCAGGGAGAAACAGGCTTAACATTGGTGAAAAAAGTAAAATACCTAGGGGTGAATATAACTTCTAAGAATGTTAATTTATTTAAAGACAATTATGAAAAGTGCTGGTCTGAAGTGAAAAAAGATCTTGAAATTTGGACAAACTTAAAGCTTTCCTTACTGGGTAGAATTGCAGTTATCAAAATGAATGTATTGCCAAGATTGTTGTTTTTGTTTCAAACGTTACGGATTATTGACAAGATGGACTGTTTCAAGAAGTGGCAAAAAGAAATTGCTAGATTTGTCTGGCAGGGCAAAAAGCCCAGAATAAAATATAAAATTCTTACTGATGCAAAGGATAGAGGGGGGTTTGCCCTGCCGGACTTTAAGTTATATTATGAGGCAGCAGCTTTTTGCTGGCTGAAGGAATGGCTACTTCTTGAGAATACAGATATTCTTGATTTGGAAGGATATGATAATGTTTTTGGATGGCATGCATATTTGTGGTACGGTAAGGACAAAGAACATAAGGCGTTTAAAAATCATATTGTCAGGAAAGCATTGTTTAATGTCTGGGTCAGATATAAAGACTTTTTGGAGAATAAAACCCCAAGGTGGCTTTCACCTATGGAGGCAAAGGCCTTGAAAAAATCTAATATGGGATCGAATTGGCCAAAATATTGGGAAATTTTGGAACAGGAGGGGGACAAACTGAAATTGCAGAGCTATGAGAAACTTAAAGATAAGGTGCAGGATTGGTTACATTATTTCCAAGTAAGAGAGGCCTATAATTCGGACAGGAAAAATGGTTTCCAGGTGGAAAAATCGAAGTTGGAAACAGAATTGCTAGAACCCAGTGCTAAGGTATTGTCGAGAATGTATAATCTGCTGTTGAAATGGAATACTGAGGACGAAACGGTTAAATCTGCTATGATAAAATGGGCACAAGATATTGTTTGCTGACTGGGAACGGTTGTGGACCACCGGCATGAAATTTACGGCATGTAATGCCTTAAGAGAGAATATTATGAAAATGATTTACAGGTGGTACATGACCCCAGTCAAGCTAGCAAAAATCTATCATTTGCCCGATAATAAATGTTGGAAATGCAAAGAAACGGAAGGAACATTCTTTCACCTTTGGTGGGCCTGCCCAAGGATTAAGGCTTTCTGGGAAATGATCTATAATGAACTGAAAAAAGTATTTAAGTATACTTTCTTAAAGAAACCAGAGGCCTTTCTCCTGGGCATGGTCGGCCAACTGGTGCCAAAGAAGGATAGAACCTTTTTTATGTATGCCACAGCAGCAGCAAGAATACTCATCGCAAAGCACTGGAAGACACAAGGTCTACCCACCCTGGAAGAATGGCAGATGCAAGTAATAGACTATATGGAACTGGCAGAAATGACCGGCAGAATCCGAGATCAGGGAGAAGAGCAGGTGGAAGAGGACTGGAAGAAGTTTAAAGTTTACCTACAAAAATATTGTAAAATTTATGAATGCTAAGGGCATTGTAAATGAAATGAAGGGTTCCAGTGATTAAGATAAATAAGAGTATAAAGGGAAGGATAAAGGATGAATTTGAATAATAAATGATCTTGCTGAATTAATCTTTAAAGTGGAATACAAGAAAGGAAGGCGGGTGGAAGTAAGGAAAATAAGATCTGGAAGGGTATTAATTTGAAAGAGAGCTTTTTCATGCTAAATTTTCTTTTTTATGTTTTTCTATTTTTCTGTTTTTCTGTTTGTATTTTTGATGTGTGTTGTTTGTTGTTTTTGTGATTTTAGTTAATTTTTTATTGGTTGTTAACTTTTGTAAAATCTAATAAAAATATGATTATTATTATTTTTTAAAGGAACCCCATTGAGGAAAAGAATTACAGTGGTACCTCTGGTTACGTACTTAATTCGTTCCGGAGGTCCGTTCTTAACCTGAAACTGTTCTTAACCTGAAGCACCACTTTAGCTCATGGGGTCTCCTACTGCCGCCGCACCGCCGGAGTACGATTTCTGCTCTCATCCTGAAGCAAAGTTCTTAACCCGAGGTACTATTTCTGGGTTAGCGGAGTCTGTAACCTGAAGTGTATGTAACCCAAGGTACTACTGTATCCAGTCTCTGCTTGATAATTTTCCTCATTCTCTCACCTCCTCTATGCTGTTGTTCTTGTTTAGTCATTAAGTCATGTACAACTCTTCGTTACCCCATGGACCAGAGCTCGCCAGGCACTCCTGTCTCCCACTGCCTCCTGCAGTTTGGTCAAACTCATGTTGGTAGTTTCAAGAACACTGTCCAGCTATCTCGTCCTCTGTCATCCCCTTCTCCTTGTGCCCTCCATCTTTCCCAACATCAGGGTCTTTTCCAGGGAGTCTTCTCTTCTCATGAGGTGGCTAAAGTATTGGAGCCTCAGCTTCAGGATCTGTCCTTCCAGTGAGCTCCTCTATGCTACTCTGTCACAAACAATGGTGAAGTTTGAAAGCCATCCTAATCATCTCATTCACTTGTCCTCCAGCAGATACTATTGCTCCTGCTCGGGGCGGGGGGGGGGGCTGTGGGGAGATGCACTCTTGTCACTTTCACCCTTCACTGCACTCCTTGTGTGCATGGGGATGCCCCACTAGATCCCAGCTTGTCACTATCAAGTATTATCTAAAGTGATGTTCAAAGGGAATTTGGAGGTTTCTGTGCAGGCAAAACATCAAAAGAATGTTGAGAGAAGCCAGAAGTTTTGATTAAATGAGTGCAATTATTTTTAGGCAGTCTGTATTTCCCTAGGTAGTGACCGAATTCTACTGAAAGCAAATTGCAAGGGAAATTTTGGGGTTCCTGCTTAAACAACTAGGGGATTATAATAGAAGCTAAAGGTGATTTATGAAAATAGGAACATTTCTCAGAAGGATTCCCAACTCTCCCTAGGCAAAAATGAAGGCTT
Organism: Podarcis melisellensis; assembly: GCF_964234715.1. NCBI lineage: Eukaryota > Metazoa > Chordata > Lepidosauria > Squamata > Lacertidae > Podarcis > Podarcis melisellensis. The sequence continues at coordinate 48,006,776 of NC_138540.1, forward strand.
TTTGTATATTAAATTGAATTTCAGATGCTACATCCACATGATTGGTTTATCTTCTGTATATAGGTGGTAATAGACTGGTGTCAGTCATGCCCATGTACTGTTTTAATACTACATTTAGGACAGCTTTTATATGGGGGTATAAATTCCAGTTGTCATTCATTCATTTATTTGATATCCATACATGCATAACAGTGTGATGTTTTTAGTTTATTGATTTTGTATTTGAATGTTTTAAATTATTGTTTTTAATTCTTTTTATTGATAATTCTAGTGTTTGTTGTTGTTGTTTGGATGTGGGGGGAGGTTCAGTTCAGTTCACATTTGAAGGCCATAGAGTAGGGGGCAGTGTACACATTTGTGCACAGAATAGTAAAAATGGTATAAAATGCATCGTACTAGGGAAAATTGCTTTCCAAAAACGTGTTTATTAGGAGAAATGTTTCCAAAAATGTTAATATAATGCTTTCCAAAAATGTTAATATTAGGAGAAATGTATGCTGAACTACAGCAGTTTTTCCTAAGGACCAACTTACATGGAAAAGTGAAGAACTCAATTTAAGGCTGGAAAAATGAGAAACCAAAATTGACATCTATGACAGGGATAAGCATATGTTATGCTGCTTTCTGATCCCTCTGCAGCCAATTGGTTGGATCCAAATATTTCCTTTCAAAAGTAAAAAGTTTCTTGTCTTTAAGAGCTATAATTTCCAGTGTTATCTGGGAATAATGTTTGACTGTTAAACCATTATGGAAATTGTAGCTCTATAATTGGAATAGGGGTCTCCTGGCAGGTGTCAACACCTTTAAAAACTATAGTATCCAAAATTCTTTGGGGAAGCCAAGGCTGTTTAAAGTGGTATGCTCCTGCTTTGAATGTGTAGTGTGGCTGGGGCTGCAGTCTCTCTCTGTTTATTATTTTTCTACTCTTCAGTTCAATTGCTTTGTGAATTTCACCACCACAAAAAATTGATATCCCTGTGAATTTCTCATTAAATATACATATTTTGTACACCATTTTGCATAATATATGCATTCTTTTCTAAGCAATTACCCCCAAATAGATTGAATTTCTGTGACTTAAAAAATAATAATAAACATTTTTGTGCACACTTTCCCTTAATTTACACCTGTTTTTAATGCATTTTTGGTTGGAGAAGTAAATCTCAAAATTTGGAGAAGTGTAAATTTGGAGGGATAGCTTACATATAGGTTTGGGAAGTATGAATTAGGTAGATTTCTATCAATATGTGAACAGAACACATCTGTCCTCATCCTTAGACTTTTATGTTGTGAGGCAGAAGATGAGGAATTTTCTTTAGGTAATGGGAATAGTGGTGGTGGTATTTTTGCATGACTACAGTAGTTGTTTTCTGAGAGAGCTGGCTTGGCTCAATTAATGCATTATCTATACATGGCTTGTTCACCTTACTGCCTGGCCAAGTTAATGAGTCACCTGTGTAGGAGCAAGGTATGCTTCAAGCTAATCATTAGTGTGTCTGTATGTATGTAAAGAGTGCCTGAGGGGTTATTTTGTACAGATGTTTCTTTTTGACATTAAATGCTTAACTGCAAGCCTATGCATGAAATAACAAGCCCTGAATAACTGGGATAGGTTTGCAACCCTAACCATATAAGTTTCTCCTTTTCTCACTTTCCCTGAGCTCGGCCTGACTTGGATTCATTGACCATTGAATAGTGGAGAGGGATGGGAACCTCTAATGTTAGAGCTCAAAAATTGGGACCCAGTGACTTAGCTTTCCTGCTTTCTCTCTTGTGTATATAATCGCAAAAATATTCAAAACACACAAACTCACTACCAGTAACTGTATTCAAACTTTACTGCCAATGCCTACCCCAGATTTAATTTCCCTTACTTTTTAATTGGCAGGATCTGAATAAGAGCTATCTGCAGTTTTACCGTGAAGCGGTCTTTCATTTGTTAAAAATGATAGTAATGCATTTTAGCACACTTTTTAAAAATCTGCTGAAGTGATGTCCCTCTAAGAATGTGATGAGAGATACTGGCATTGACGTGAGCAACTTTTTGGGATCTTCTCATTTGTTCAGTGTACCATTGCTCGAAAACTACCCTCGCCCGACTTCATCAGTCAGAGAACCATTAATTTTTCAGCCCTTTCTTTGAAAATCATTATAATTTATTTAGCTCTTTTCTTTTGTACAAAGGAGGGGAGATACTTCAGTGTTTTCATCCTTGCTTGGCTGTCTCATTTTTATTTATCCTTCCTTGTTGTTTAGCAGTATTATTCCAAGTAATCGGAAATGCCAGCATTGTGTGTGTGTGTTTGTGTGTGTGTGTTTGTGTGTTTAATTCCCTGGGTATCTGCCATACTCAAATGAATGCCAAAAAGGCTCTAATCAATAAAATTAATTCAACCTCCAGCTGAAATTGAGCTTGTGAATGATAAATGCTTCCATGGTCATTAAAGCTAGGCAAATTTGAGATTACCTCCTTGACTAGTCAACAAGAAAAGTTGCCCAGCCAAAATTGTTATCACATCATTCTGATCAAGCAGTTCATTTGGATTTCATGTTAAGACAAATCCCCAGACAAGTAAAGAGGGCATTTGCCTATTTACCATCAGAAAGATTTGAATTATTATTCATATTTCCCTGGTTGAGATTAAATGGGAGATGAGTTTTGATTTCTCAGCATTCATTTATTTCCTGCAAGTTTACCAAAGTCTGCAAGAATCTTCTGTCACTCTAAATAATTGGTCTAATTTGAATATATCCTGCTATCACAAAGTACCAGCCATTAAAAATGAATGTTTTATCAATATTTAATTTTCTGTTTCAAAATTTACCTTTAGTGGTAACTAAAACCATCTTGAATTGCTGGCAGAAATTATTAATAGATTAAATGTGGAAGTCAAGGTAAGCCATGGGCAGTACTCTGAGATGAGCTGGGAGACAGAATGGAGGTATCAAGCAGCAAATTCCATTAAATTTCAGTCTTCCTGCTGTGGAATCACAGGTTTATCCCTCCAACCCAGATGTGCCAGGCAGTGCACAGATATCTGTCCAGGAGGTCCAGGTGATAATTCCACCTATAATCAAGGCTCTGTGAATCATAGGAGGAACTTCTTGGGTATGGCTCCCCAGTTGTGTTATTCTCTCTTGTTGGAGATATATTTGTATTTTTTTTTTTATGTCCTTTCATCATTTACTGAACATGGATTTGTTCTACATGGTCTTTGCTGTTTTTATGATAGTTGTGTTTTAATGTTTTTATGTGGATACTTTACTCTGGGTGAAGTGATGATGATGATGATGATTGATGACAACAACGATAAATTGTCTACCACACTGGGAACTTCAGTTGAACAATGGTTTTAAAATAAGACAAATTATACATGAAGGAAACTTCTACCCCAATTCCCCCACTCATTCTGCTAGCTCTGAAGCTCTAGATAGACATTCCCCACATGTAGGAAAACCAAGTACAGAAAGAGGATTGGTGTCACACTGCTGGCCAAGTCCTCAGGTGATGCCCATGGCTATAATTGAATATGGAAAACTGGAGAGGAAAGCCTACATGCAAGCCGCTATCCAGACATAAATACTGCATGTGACCCGAATCACATCATCACAGTTAGACTTCCCTCTTTATGTGCAAATGTCAGGGATAGTGATAGCTAAGCAGCTGAGTGGATCTCCTAAGTAGCAGTCAGTGGGGAAGGGCAGTGGAGCTTACCTGACCTATCGCCACTGTCACAGCAGCTTGCCAGGAGAGAGGGGGGCAAGGCAGTGGCAAGGTCAGCACAGTGTAAATGAGTCAATATCAGATTGAACTATACTGACCTCACCTCCTCCTTCCCAGTGATCCACTGTGACTGCTAATGGGCCTGCATCTCCGTCTCCTTCTCCATCTCCAGTGTAGATGGAGATGAAGAGCGGTAGTCTCGTAATCTGGGTAACCGGGTTCACATCTCCGCTCCTCCACATGCAGCTGCTGGGTGACCTTGGGCCAGTCACACTTCTCGTAAGTGTCTCAGCCCCACTCACCTCACAGAGTGTTTGTTGTGGGGGAGGAAGGGAAAAGAGAATGTTAGCCGCTTTGAGACTCCTTCGGGTAGTGATAAAGCGGGATATCAAATCCAAACTCCTCCTCCTACATGTGATCCACATGTAAATAAGACTTGGAATTAGCATTTTGTCTTAATATCACACAAGACAAAGTGACTGCAAATTTATTAAATAAATAAAATAAAATATCTGATCAAGTTATCTCTCCTCCTTTATGAAAGAGGGAATTCTATTATTCATAAAATCCAGCTCAAATCAATTTCCAGCATACAAAAACTGTGTTCAAGACATTAAGATTTGCGTGCCTAGTTCTCTTCTGCAGGGTGCTGTAAATATCATCTAACAATTTGGACTTAAGCAAAGATGAATTAAGAAGCTGACTGCAACTAATGAATAATAATGAACCTTAGAAACTTGATCAATGTGAAGCACATATTATAGTAAGGGTGCCCTTAAGTTCCATTAATCACAAGTTACCTTGATGAAATAAGAATGAAACAAACAAACAAACATGGAAGTTGTGTTGCAATGAGTTAAATACTAGTGTTTATATAGGGACTCAGTTGTGGCCAGTCTGAGATGGGCAGGGCAGGGAGAGTGCTATTTCCTAGCTGGACCTCATCTCACTGTGGTGTAGTTAGAGAGCTGAATTAGGACCTAAGACCAGGGCTGAAATCCTCACTTAGTCATAAAGCTCACTGTGTGACCTTGGGCCAGCCACAGTCTCTCAGTCTAACCCACCTCACAGGATTGTTTGAGAGTAGGAGAATTGGAAGCAGGAAAACCATGTACAACACCTTAGCTCTTTGCAAGAAAGGTGGGACATGAATACAGTAGAGATATTGGCCAAGGCCATGCGTGGCATCGGCTTAAGTTACCATTTGGTGGTGGTGCAACTGGTGTGACTCTTCTTAACTTTGTACTGTAAAAGCAAAAGGTTTCCACATACGCCCACACTTCATCTCTCCATGCTCCATCCAAACAAGCATGAGATATTGTCCCAGTTCAGCATTCCAATCAGGAAACAACACTTAGAAGGACACAGAGCAAGTTCACTGAGGAGCATAGTCTGGGGATAGGCGGTGTGAATGGGAAGGACTGAGATCTGAGGGCCATACAGAAATGCAAGAAAGGCCAAACCCAACATTTTGGCCACTGTTCTATGAATTAGACCTGGAGTATTTTATTTATAGGAACATAAGAAGCGGTCTTCTATTGAGTTAAACCATTGCTCAGCATTGTCTACAATGTCTAGCAGTGGCTTGCTAGGATTGCAGACAGGATCTCTCCCAGACATATCTAGAGATGTAGAGACTGAATATGGAACTTTCTGCTTACAAAGTTGTGCAACAGTGTCTCTAAATGCTCACACTATCCAATCTATTCTGTCTCTATCAGTATTTAGTTCCTCACATAATTCTCTTGTTCACTGATCTTCCCAGGAGGTCCCTATCTCTGTTCAGAAGCCTCTCACTCCATGGGATGCTCTCAAATGCTAAACTCCTGGAGAATATTCTTTACAGAACTTCACATTTCAGAGTTTTCTTTTCTTCTACATCACCCTTTTCTCATTTAAACTTTCCCTAGTCTAATAACTCGCAGTATGAAAGAACATATAAGTTTGCATACTCAGATGATCAAATACAGCTGCATTTCAATCATTTCCTAGGAGTGAATTCAAATTATTAGGGCCGATTGGGGTAGATGCCAGAAATAAGTCTACAACTCAAACTTTGGATTGAGAGGGAAAAAAGATCCATGGGAAGATTGACACAGTTATGTGCAGGCAATTTCCTTTGTGCCTAGAGTTATCATCACCATCATCAAAATTTTATTACTTATATGTCACCCATCTGACTGGGCGGCCTCAGCCACTTTGGGCAGCTCACCTGTGTTTGGTCCACTTCAGAATGAGGTTTTTTTTGCCATCGTTGCTCTAGCCATCTCAATAATTGTTTCATCACCCTCAGCCCTGGGGGAAAGCAGGGGGCCATCCAAGCTCCATGCAGTTGGAGAGGGATTTTAAGAGCCAGACAGTCCTGATTAACTCCACATTCCAGTGGGCCACCAGGCAATCAGCTGAGAGGCCATCAACATAGGATAATATATCCCTCATCACTCTCTGGAAGCCATTTTGATCCATTAAGTGGTGGGGGGACACATCTTCAAATTGGTCCTACCTCCCTGTAGAGGAGATAGGTCGCAGGGTTCAGTTGCAGCAGGAAGTGATCTGACCATGGGACTTCTTTTGCTTTCCACTAGAACTTAATGTCAGATCACCGTTGTCCACAGATATAAACACCAGATCTAAGGCATGTTGCCAACTATGAGTAGGGCCAGATTTATCCAGGGACAGCCCCATGAAGGCCATGCTTTCCATGAAGTCCTGAACAACCCATTGTAAGGTCTTATCAGTATGAATGTTAAAATCAGCTAGGAACACCAAACTAGATGTCTCCAGTAGAACATCTGCCACAACCTGAAGCAGCTCAGTCAGGGAGATTTCAGGGATTGAACCTGGAGCCTTCTGTATGCAAGGCAGTTGTCTACCACCAGTGGCATAGCTAGCCACTTGGGTGCCTGGTGTGGTGGGCGCATCCTGCCACCTCTCCCTCAGCTGCGGAGCAGCTGAGGGAGAGGTGATGGGCAGACACAGTCCCCACGCTGCTTCAGGCAGCACAGAGCCTGCAGGTGCCCAAGCCACCATGTCACTCCCAGGAGAAACACATGGCTCGGGCACGCTGCAGGCCCCGCGCTAAGTGCAGGCCCTCGCGGTGTGGCGCCCAGTGTCAGCTGTGTTTCATTACGTTTGTTGACTGAACTAAAAAGTTTTGTGAGCCCAATTTTTCTAAAAAAAACCCACACTCATATTTTTGTCATTTTGTCACCCCTCTCAGTGATGAGACCCAGGACGGCCCACACCCCCTGCACCCCCTTCCTCTGCCACTGTCTACCACTGAGCTACAGCCCAACTATTGTAAACAAAACAGTATACTCATTGAATGTTACATTAGACTCAACTGTTTGTTGATTGTAATGTCTGAACACCCCTAAATACAGCAATCAATCAATCAATCAATCAATCATTAATTTATCAATTAATCTATCAGCCTATTTCAGGTCTGCTTTCATTTGGAAATTTCTGAAGTTCATCCCTTCTCATGTCAACACCAATCAGTATTTTTTTTAACACAAACACAAAAATCCATAAAGAAATCCAGCACCTTCTAGACCAATGCCTTTTGGATTTTTCTAAACTTTGCAATGCAGTTCTCAGAGGATTCCTTTAATCATGGTCATAAATCTGTAGTTGTAGTTGTAGTTGTAGTTGTTGTAAGTAGTATAATTTCTACTCCAAGCAGCTAGAAAGCCTGGCTGTCTCTATGCCAAGTGAATGACATTCAAAATGTGTCTGCAAATGCTTGTAGGGATGGTGTGACATGACAATGTGCTGTCCCTTCCAGGGGCATTGTACAGAATGTCATGCCCCAATAGGTGTGTGTGTGTGTGTGTGTGTGTGTGTTATGTATTTCTGTGCAGTGCTGCTGGAAGCAATGGTTTATCATCATATATTGTCATCAACAAGGACATTCTAGACCCATTTTCATAGCGCACAGCAGTAGCTGGGCTTCCTAGTTTCTATTGTGTATTTATTCACTAATGTGAATCCAGACACATGAGTATATATTTTTGCATACCCAATTATATTTTTCTGTACTTCATGGACATAGTGAAACTTGGCACACTTGGAAGGAAAATGTTTTTGTTTTTTTAATCTAATCATGTTTTCTCTCAGATAAGTCACACCAGTCACCACTCCTTGTCACTCATGCATCTCAATAGTATTAAATATGCAATTATTTGGTACTTATATATTAAATTAATCAAATGACAGGGCCCACAGCATGGCATATGATTAACAATTAATTAATGATGAAATATTTAATGTGCAACATCTGATGGTGATCAAACATTGCATAACAAAATCTCCATGAATAATGATGCTCTTCAAGTGTCTACCACTTCCAGTTTCCTGATCAGACCTGTTTTCTTCATGTGTTTCTTTCTTCGTGTGATTAACAGTGTGTGGAGAAGGAAATGGGTGTGTGTACTTAAGTGCAGAAGGTCTCTGGAATCTCCAGGAAGAGGTGAGAGAAACCCCTGTCTGAAATCCTGCTGCCTGTCAATGTAGACAGTACTGAGCTAAATGGACCAATGGCTTGACTCAGTGTAGCCAATGGTTGGAGATGATGGGAATTGTAATTCAACAGCATCCAGGGACCTAAGGTTGAAGAACACTGGACAGCTAGAGTAGGCTCTCTACTACAGGCAGTTTCCCTCCAGATTATGGATGGTGGTGGAAATGGTGGAAGGGTGGACCAGGAAAGCATGTTCATTTTCACTTTCTTCATCCTTCTGTGTGCAATGTTAATTGCATGGATAAAACAAAAAAAATTCCTTCCAGTAGCACCTTAAAGACCAACTAAGTCAGTTCTTGGTATGAGCTTTCGTGTGCATGCACACTTCTTCAGATACCTGAAGAAGGTCTTTAAGGTGCTACTGGAAGGAATTTTTTTTTTGTTTTGACTATGGCAGACCAACACGGCTACCTATCTGTAACTGGAACTGCATGGAATTCCTAGATTGATACATTATCAGTTGGGTGAATGATGGTTATTAGTAAATAATAGGTAGGTATGGCCCTGATCTGGACCCTTGCAAATGGGGGGGTGGGGTGTTCTATATCAGAAAGGGAGGTCTGATTGTTGACTGCTATTCAAGAAAGAAAACTTTAATATTTCATTTGGTCCTTAGCTAAGAGTCCTCTCATAGATGTTGCTGGGAGAAAGCATAAGCTAAAAGGAAGTAATCTGATCAATGTGCAGTGGCCAACTCAGCGCTCAGTGATTAATATGGATGCAAGCTCACAGGATTTGAAATTTTAATAGCTGCTAAGGCAAAAAGACCACAATTAATAAGGGAATGTTAGAACAGTTCCTACCCTCTTTTTAATTCATTTTGATTTATGAAACTTCAAGGTGAATATGATGAATGTTACAGCTTTTGTCAGATCATAATGGGATATCTATTCTTAACTGGATGTGGGGCTGAATGGCATGCATTATTCTCCAAGGAAGCTTGTCTCTTTCCATGTACAAATGACATGTTGACATTTGAGCACACAAATGCCACACTAATTCTGATTATTACAAAATTAGTTGGGGAGGCATATCAGCCTGGCCAGTTGCTGGGGTTTTTTTCTTGAGGGTCTTGGCTTTACCCTCAAGGTCTTGAAGCAAAAGCTTATGTGCTATAGATCTGTACATGGAAATTTCGGCGACACATATTCTAATTACAAATAAAACAACAAATCAAATGTTTCCCCCCTTTAAAATGTTTAAAATCAAAGAATCTGGAAGATGCAGAGGTCCCAATCTGTGTGGAGTGCCTAGTTGAGCTGAACTGTGTTAGAGTAGGATGCCTTTGCAAAGGTCACATTATATACCAAGGAAAACGGGATATGGGATGTGTGCAATATTGGAACTGGGCCCAGTGATGGTTCCCTTTCACTATGTGCTTACCCTACACTTGAGGAGGGTTCCAGTGACATCCCATATGGTGAAACAATGCATGAAGTGGGTTGCAAGGCCATGTGGGCTCTCCCTGCCTATGATTGCTGCCTCCTGCACCCCAATGAGACATGGTAGGCCATAAAAACACCTGCCCCCTTGCCTGGAAGAGGAAGGGGGGAAATACAGCAGCTGGTCTTCCCAGTGCTGGCAGGATGATGACAATGAAGCAGAGAGTTTCTCACTTTTGTCCCTAGCCACTGCTGCAGTTTCTCACTTTCTACTTCATGTGGTGGGCAAGGAGACAGGACTCTCTATAGAAGCCTGTATGGTGGAACATAAAGGGGAGACAGTGGGGGGGGCAATAGTGCAGATCTTTGCCAGATAGGGGAAAAATGTATTTGCCACTACCTTCAGAATGCATCTCACTGATTCAGCAAGGAAGATCTGAGTATGGAAGTCAGATCATGTGCATGCAGTTGATGGAAATGTGCACCCCTTCCAGAAGGCAATGCTCATCTGGGTCACATTCAAATGACTGAATGCATGTTTTATGGCAGTGCAGATGTGCATTCCCATCTGGGGTCAGAGCTTGCTGTGCGTGACTAGAAGTACATTGAGGTCCATCCTAAAATACAATGAACATTATCACTAAGGTGAAGAAACTAGTGCATGGCTGCCCATGAGTTCAGCAGTTCATTCATCTTTTTGTACTTTTGTGATGGATGTTAGAGGCCTCTAAACTATGACTTGACTAGAGTCTTCCCAATGCAAAGGCTCTGAAAATGAGTGGTTCTTCTAAAATGATTTAAATATTGAATAATCCATCAGAGATTTATGCATGTGAAGATCACAGTTGATTTAAGCAGCTACATTATGTGAAGAAAAAGCCTCATTGAACAAAGCCAGTATACTTCTGATTCATTCTTAGGATTTCCCTGCAACTTCTATTCATTATTCTTATGTTTTTATTTATTTTACAAGTATATAACTGAAGCTATCAAAGCAACACACAACAGGATAAACTGTGCCTTTCACGACTGTGTTGCAGGCAGAAATTGAACAGGTTAAGCCTTTTCTGGTATGGAAATACATTTATGGGAAAGCTTCACCTGTTTGCATTCTGCTTGTGAGACATTTTATTGCATACCTCACCATTGTTTTGGGTGGGGGCCTTATTACACCTTCAAATGAGGACAAATTTCCCCATGACCCAAAGAATACACAAATTGTATACATGTCTGTTTTCTCTTTTGGGAGTGGGTCAGAGGGCCCAATACACATGCAGTATACCAGGAACAGAAAATCCATTTGTCTGCCCTGCTGTGCGGGAGCATAGATGGACAGAAAAGGCTCCTTGATTCAGAATTTATACTCAAGGGATCGGGAGAAGCTACACAACCTCATATGTGCAGCTGAACCTGTGTTGCCCCTTGCACGAGTCAAGTACGAAGAAAGCTCTTGTGCACAATATGGAAAGACACCTAACTAATCTTGCTAATGTCCTTTATTTATTTTTAATCTGGATTTCCTTTCTTCTGCGAGAAATATGCCATGTCTGATTTGTCAGAGCAGATATCACTCAAAACACCACCTAAAGTGATACAGTCTCAAAGTCATAGATAATCTAGGAAGCTAGCTAAAGATGTAACTTTTTAAAAGAAGCAGCAGCAAACACTTGCGGCTGTTAAAAATAATATATGCTACCAACTTTTTTCATCCAGATAGGCATATTCTAATATGTATTTTAGTCAAAAAGATTGCAGGTGAGTTTATTTCTCTCCCCCCCCCCCCTTCACCATATCTTTTGCAGCAGCTTATAAAATGACTGAATTCATACCTGCTACCCAGAATTCCCAGATGGTGCCAAGAAGAACCTTTTACCCTAGTGAAATAATCATCGTTACTTCGTAATCCATTTCCCCAGTTCCCAGTGCCACAGTTCCTTATCAATCAGCTGCAGTTGGATAATTTAGGCTGAATGTTGGATGCCATTTTCTGTACACTTTGTAAAAGGGCAAACACCTTAAGCGCTTTTGAAGTTTACAGTAATGATTTTACTTCCTCGTTCTTTTCTGTGAAGAAACAATCTAAAGCCAGGGTCCTCTGGGAATAATAGTTTTCTTAAGAAAATCAAAGAGGTAAGCCAATCTTTATCAGTGTTTGATTATTTGCCCATTAAGTAGCCAACAACCCCACCCATACAAACAATTGCCATTATTGTAGTTCAGCTAATATTTAATCTATTTTTTTATAATGTTGTTTAAATGCCTTCACATCTTCAGCACAGTCAGCAGGACTGAAAAATGCTTAAAGTGGTTTGCAACTGCATATAAAAAAGTAATAGAGACCCTGATAATATGTACCGAAAGCTTAAAGACGTAATGAAGAAGATCTAGAGATTGCATATTTAAGTAAAAGGCATTAAGATGCCTGCAATGTTTTGGATCAGTTCTGTAAGGAAACAAAAATGAAACCACTTATTTATAATGTCCCTTTGTGCGAACATAAACATGACCAGTAACATGGGATTCCTAAGAGGATGCTATAAAACGATGTGATAGCTGATTATTTGGGGCAATGCAGTAGGGAAAATATGGGAAACATGGGAGCAAGTATATTGTAGGCTCCTCCAGATAGCCTGTTTGTTGAGCATTTAAGTGTAGTGTGGGAGGCAGTGTGTATCAGAATGGCACTTGCTGTGAATCGCAAGTGAGGAAAGTTGCTATTGAACTCAGGTCATGCTAGCTGGTTTCTCCATAAGAATCTGATTGGCCACTCTCAGAAAAGGATGCTGGACTGAACGGACCTATGGCCTGATCAGCGTGGCTTTTCTTAAAGTGCCTATATTTCTCAAAATCTTCAATGAGGTATTTGGCTGACTCATGCAAAAAATTTGCCTGGATGCCCATAGATCAGGCTTCCTCAACCTCGACCCTCAAGATGTTTTGAGACTACAATTCCCATCATCCCTGACCACTGGTCCTGCTAGCTAGGGGTCATGGGAGTTGTGGGCAAAAAACATCTGGAGGGCCAAGGCTGAGAGTGCCATAGATGCCATAGATGCTTGCATTGATGCTTATCAACTGATGTGTCAGAATTCCTCAGCTTACATCATTCATAGAGGAGCCCTGAATATTTAGCTCAACAGCCTTCCGCCTTCTCTCAGGCTCTACGCTGTGATGTAGCATACTGTAGCTACAATTTTGGCACATCTGGAAAGCATATTTACACCGGGGCACAATTGACTGTTGCTCAATTTGTCAGTTTAGAAAGCACCAATCAAAAGCACAATTTTATTGCTGTTGCTAAGGCAATGACTACGAAAGTTTGCTTTTCTCCTGCTGTTGCTTGCTAGCACTTCCATTTTTCAGTTCACTTAAACAGCTGTTGCAGAAACAAACAGATTACTCCTACCATAGAAGATAGCCTTAGAATTTAGATCATCCAAATAGCCCAAATCCAATTAGAAACTGTTCTCTCTCTCTCTCTCTTTTAAGCAATCAAGGATAATTGCTATGGCCTATAAGAAACAGGTACTCAACTTCACAAAGGAATCCCTCAGACCTTAAAATCGGCTGCCATGTAGTGATGTTTGAATACTCTGTTCATTGCAGTCTATGAACTGACTTGATCTGCTCATCCCTTACTAATGTGCAGGTCTATATTTTTTATTATTATTTTAAACAAATTTATAAACTGCTAACCAACCTTAGGCCATCAAAGTGGTGTAAAAGAAGGTAAAAATAAATACCAAACATCACCAACAGGTACCATGATAATAGGTGCCTGTCTAATTGTGGCTAGTCATTGATTTTTGAGAGAAAATTAATTAGGAAATGAACATTTTGAGAGTAAATATATTTAAAATACAAAATTCCATGCACATTTTTTTAAACAAAAATCCACAGATTGATGCAGGAACAGGACTGAACAGAGTTCAGAAGGAAAGAAACTAGAAATTGACTGATCCGTCCATCCCTAGTGACCTCATTTGAATTCTTTCATTATCCCCTGCTAAAGTGCTAGCTGAACTTTGAATTATGATTCCTTTCATTTCTTCTTCTTTTGAGATCAGCATGACACCATCACGTGACTGACTGAGACACAGCATCTACTTCTGATACTCCAACATTTGCATTTAATGTGCCTTCAGTGCAGTGGGCTCAATCCTGTAGAAGTCTCTTGCAACTGAGATTAGATAGGCACCCTTCTTGCTGAACTTCAGCCATATAGAGAGAGCTTGTGACCAGCACTTGTAAACCAGGGCATTTGTGGGGTATTTTGAGGGGGAGGCTTGGAGCACTGTCTCACAGTGTACCAAGAGACATGGATGATGAAGTATTTGCAGAAGTGCCATGGTTGTCTTCTTGCCTGAGAATGTGCTAAACTGGTTGCCTTGCTGAAAGAGATGGTACAGTGGTACCTTGGGTTACAGGCGCTTCAGGTTACAGATGCTTCAGGTTACAGACTCCGCTAACCCAGAAATAGTACCTCGGGTTAAGAACTTTGCTTCAGGATGAGAACAGAAATTGTGCTGCAGTGGTGCGGTGGCAGCAGTGGGAGGCCCCATTAGCTAAAGTGGTACCGCAGGTTAAGAACAGTTTCAGGTTAAGAACAGACCTCCAGAACGAATTAAGTTCTTAACCCCAGGTTCAGCAAATTGAGGCCTGCCTATTCACACTTTGAGATACAGGGAAAGATGAGGAATTTCTTGATAGAGCAGAGTGGACTTCCTGGAACAGTGATGCAGGTGGGGTGCCCTAAGGGAGGAGGAAGATCACTCATTGCAGGAGGCGAATCCCTGGAGGAATGTGACACACAGAAGCAGGACTACTCTTACCTGGGTTTGCTGGCCAGTTAGAGGCGCTGACAATGTGTGGCCACTATCACATGCTGACATCTTCTAGAAGCCACAGGTGAGAGTTAAGTGCAGGGTGGGGACCACAGGGAGACAAACTACCCAAGAAGGAGCATGGTGTGTTTCCCACCTCAGGTGCTTTCCCTCACCTAATACCTCAAACATCCCATTTTACGGTAATGTTTTGCAATAATTATTTAAAATATTTTATCTATATGGGTTTTTTTTATGTACACCACTTAGAGATATCAGTGATTAAGTGGTATATAAATGCATTAAATAAATATAGGTAACACCCCAGCATTCCAATCTAAACCATTCAGTTTTTCCTGTCTATAAGCCTGTGTGAGGGCTTTCTTCAACCAAGGTAGCTTTTCCCATTCAGCAACTGCGTTAGTTTCGGTTGTTGCCAAGATTGCCATACCCTCACCATTTAAAATATTTGTGATCATTCTGTGACAGGCAGTAGCTACCAGAGCAATTATCCAAGCGAGTATCATGGTAGAATGCCCAAAGCTTTGGACCTGACTTTCTGTGCAGTGGCTCTTGGTGCTAAAGAAGAATACATGCAGTTTGAGTATACATGTAATGGCAATTACTTGAGCTGAACTGAGCTGAGCAGAGCAGAAGCTTTGGCTGTAAGAATGTTTCGACACCTTTTAATTCCTTACTCCAGATTTCAGGGATATAAAGTGTCTCTGCAAAGTTGTTTATTTGTTGCCATTTACACTTGCTCTGGCATTTGCTCAATGAAATCTGCTTTCCAAAAGCACAGAGCCATGACACATTGCTATATTCTCACTATTCCTCTCTCTTGATTATACATAAGTGCTCTGACAAATAATTTTCTAGGGTTTAAGATAATTTCTGTAAACAACTCCTCTCCCTTCTCTGCACCAAAATCCATTCCCCATCTTAAATAGATTGCTCTTCAGCCAACACTATATTAAGAAACCCAGTATGCAAAGCCAATACAGGATAACATGACCAAAGTAAATCTCGGGGAGAGCACAATTTACATCAGTTGTTAGTGTTAATTTATGATCACACTTTATTAAATCCATCTCGCTTCCCGACAGGACCGTAAATTAATTCTGTGATTTGGGGATGCACCAAAGTTAATGCTGCACAGCACCCTATTAAAGCATTTGAACATCTTCTGCCTGCGCGAAGCACTTTTCGATGCTGTGAAAGCTTTAGGAGAATGGAAGCTTCTTTTCCCACTACAACAGCGAGGCAGGTTCCCCCACTATAAAACAAAATCCAGGTGCTAATTGGATCTTTTCTGTTTAATTATCAGCTACTCTTTGATTGTTTTGTCAGACATGAATTCTGAAAAATGCTTAAGGGAACAAGCTCTTATCTCAACCTTTCCCAGCTTTTTTTTTTGGGGGGGGGGGAGGCAAAGTCACTGATCATAACTATGAAATGAACAGGTAATAAGCAAATGCAATTAAATAAAAAGAAATAGACTAATAGACTGGATCTAAACCTGCTCTCACTGTTTCGAGTGCACTTTCAAGTTTTGTGGAAGGCCCACCAAAACTTTCATCATTGTTGAGTCCATGTTCAAAAATGGCATCAAGGGTGGCAATTTATAAATGGCTGGTGAAGAGCACAGTGTGTGTGTGTTCATCTGTACCAATTAAATCCCTCTATTTTCTGCAGCTAACTAAGAGAATTCATACCAAGCATGATTTGTGAACAATTCCCCACACTGCAATATGAAGGAGAGGGACCATAGCTCAGTGACAAAGCACATGCTTTGTCCAGTATTCAGTCTCTGGCTTCTCCAATTAAAAGAAGTGGGTAGGAGGAAATGGGGAAGGCCTCTGTTTGAGACCACTTGAGAAACACAGCTGGTCAAAGCTGGATTAGGTGAACATACAATCTGACCTGACAGAAAGCAGATTCCTTGATCAAAATAAAAAAGAAGATAAAGGACCCCTGGACAGTTAAGTCCAGTCAAAGGTGACTATGGGTTTGTGATGCTCATCTTGCTTTCAGGCCGAGGGAGCCGGTGTTTGTCCACAGAAAGCTTTCTGGGTCATGTGGCCAGCAGGACTAAACTGCTTCTGGTGCAATGGGACACCATGATGTAAACCAGAGCACACGGAAATGCCGTTTACCTTCCTGCAACAGTGGTACCTATTTATCTACTTGCACTGGCATGCTTTTGAACTGCTAGGTTGGCAGGAACAGGGACAGAGCAACAGGAGCTCACCCCGTCACAGGGATTTTAACCGCTGACCTTCTGATCGGCAAGCCCAAGAGGCTCAGTAGTTTAGACCACAGCACCTGTGTCAAAGTAAGAGGTGTCAGGGAGGAAGAAGGGATGCTGAGGCACATAGGGACATAAGAAAATGGCTTTTACTGAGTCAGACTAGTCCATCTAGTTCACTATTGCCCACAGTGACAGACTGCATCTCTCCAAAGTTTCAGGCAAGGGATATTCCCCACAGTACCTGGAGAGGCCAGGGTTTGAATCTGAGAACTTCTGTATACAAAGCAGGTGATCTACCAATGATCTACAGTCCTTCCCCATAATAAGGCTGATTTTGTCTCACCCAGATCCAGTTTGCTTCTTATTTATTTATTTATTTATTTATTTATTTATTTATTTATTTAATGTATTTATATACTGTTTTTGTGACAGATCTGACCAAGTAGGATACATAACATAGTGAAAATGTTTTTGTTTTTTTAAAAAAGTTACAATGAAATAGTAGCGATCTGTTTGCTTAGAACAGGGGTCAGCAACCTGCGGTCCATGGCCACAAGCAGTCCACGGGGGCAGTTCAACCGGCCCCTGAGCCGCCCCTGAACCGAACTGCCCACTCGGCGAGTCCCCACACGCTGCACTAAACCGGCATGGCATGGTGCAGCACAGCACGGGGACTCACTTCCGCAGTGCTGGAAACTGCATCTGCACATGCCCAGACACTGGAAATCATGTCTGCACATGCCCAGATGCTGGAAATCCAGCCCACGGAGAGATCTCCACTGGACTTGACCGGCCCAGGCAGGTAAAACCTTGCCAACCCCTGGCTTAGAAGAAGCTGTTACTGCCCTGTTGCCTCAGGGCAAGATGTTTTACAGAAGTCCTTGTGGTGGCAGTTGGGAGAGTGAACAGTTGGGATACCTCCTCTTTTTATATTAGAAGAGGCAAAATATGGTTGGGGATAGGCATTCTGTGTTCAGCCCATTTCCACAGTTCAGGGCAGCTGGGATTAAAGATGATGCTGATATAGAAGCTGGGCTAAGAGGTTGGCAGCTGGAGGCTCCACACCTTCCTAGCTCTCGGCCAAGCCCTGATCTGAACTGGTGATCCCATGCATTTCCCCATCACACACAGGTAGCTGTGTTCTTCATCAGCAGCTCCAAAGTTCCTGCCTGGGTTGCCATCTTCTCTGCTTCTGAGATCCTCCGGTTCACTGGCAGATCTTCTGCAGAGTCTTGCTTCTCAACTTTGGAGGCTTCAGGTTAAAGACATATCATTGAAAGTAATGTGATGGATGAGCAACATATGAGTACTGTGCTGGCACAGGGCCTTGATGTGATTGAAAATTCCATAAAAACATCCTCTTACACAATTATTTTCTTCAGCAGATGAATTACGTTGTGCCTACCAGTAAATAGGCATGCAAAATTGTACTGGGCATATGATTCACTAAGATGGGATAAAGTTTTTGGATTGATAGTAAAAATGTTGCTACATGTTTTATACAAGCAGAATAGGGAATATATATATCCTTGTATTTCACAGTACTCATGTTGTGGTGTGTTGTTGCTGCTGTTAATTCTTACTAGATGATCTAGTTCCTTGAGGATATTCACACAAACTTTGACTTAATTAAGATCATTTGATCCAACTGTTTAATGATCTTGAACCATGTGCTAGATTAATTTGTTAAACAGCCCATCAAACAGTCAGATCTGTTAAAATTCACTCATTTACTCATATGTCATACCCCCTGTGTTAGGACAATCAGAACTGACAAAATTAATCCATTTTTTAATACCAATCAGCAACTTTTTAAAAAAGTCATGAAGGCTGAAGCATGAACTGGCAAATGGTGTTGAACTGATTAACAAATCAGCTTACTATCCTATAGGGAATTCCTTGATTAATAATAATTGAGTACATTATTTGTGTGTCAGGAGCAGGGATGATTTAACCATCAACTTCCTGGGACTCAGCAGAAATCCTGAAATGGAAACATATTTTAAGGAATAATCCTTACACACACACACACACACACACATACACACACACACACACACTGTTATTTGTATACTGCCTTTCCACCATACTCAAGGCAGCTCACAACAAGAAAAAAATACATAACATAGCAATAACATAGCAAAAGTAGTCATAAACAATGATTCAAACATAAAAAATTCCAAGTGAACAATTTCCACACAAATCACAACAAAATCTAAAATAAAAACACAAAAACTAACAGCAATAACAGCAACCCCCTTCCCCCCACCCCCCCAAAATACCCTAAGACAAGAGTCTGTTCTGCAGCCCCAGCTTTTGTAGCTAGAGTCAATCAGGCCCCTGCCCTCCCAGGCCAGGTGGAGAAAGGCCTGGAAAGCAGGGAAGCAGGTCCTCCAGAACTCACAGCCAAGTTGGTCTTAAATAACAAGATCAATATTGAATCTCCTTGCCCCATAAGCTTCTATAAACATGGTCTTGGAAGGGACAAAGGTTATGAGGATGCACTGCAGGTGGACAAATCCTAAATCCAGACTGAAGTGGGGATTTCTGATGAGCTTGCTAAGTTGAAGACCTGTCTGTATGAGGTGCCCTGAAGCAAAGCCCCTCCCCCAGTGCTTTGTGGTATGTTATCCCAGACAGTCATTTTAGACTGGTTGTTAATCTAATACTTATTGACATGATCAGCTCAGTCAGTTGCTATTGGTTTTGTTGAACTTTCACTGCCTTTCAGTACCAAAAGTTGTTGGCATCTGCCTGTCTCGGGAGACTATGGAAGAGAGAGAGTTATAGCACCTGCTGTGGCTGTATAGATCAATATGGGA
The DNA here is from genome assembly GCF_964234715.1 of Podarcis melisellensis. Taxonomy (NCBI): domain Eukaryota; kingdom Metazoa; phylum Chordata; class Lepidosauria; order Squamata; family Lacertidae; genus Podarcis; species Podarcis melisellensis. The sequence continues at coordinate 48,026,300 of NC_138540.1, forward strand.
GAGACATGTTGTATTGCAGGTAGGGCAGATGAAGGTATCTGGTTTTGCTGCTACAAGTGCAATGTGGTGTTTCTTTTTTCTGCACTTCTCCCAGTGGTCATTCCTTCTCTGGACACTGCTGTGAATCTATGGCCTGTCTCCAGGCATGGCAATTGTCTACAAGGGATTCCCACATGGCAGGGTTAATGTTGCCAGACTACATTTCATGTTTGCAGACATCTTTGTAATTCATGGTTGGTCTGCCAACAGGCCTAGCAGGTCATTGGGTTCCCTGCCATCTTCCATTCTTTGGACATGACCAAGCCGGCATAGACATCACTGTGACAGAAGTGTGAACATCCTGGGAATATGGTCTGGGGAGAGAGCAACTTTGTTTGAGACTCTGTTCTGTCATGTGATGCCCAAAATCTTCCTGACACAGTGTATATGGAAGGCATTGAAGTATCACTCCTGGCTGGTATCAGTTGCCCATGACTCACTTCTATAAAGCAGTATGCTCAAAATGCCGACTGCAAACAGCAGTGTGCTCATGTAGCCCTTCTACTACCAATAACTTAAATGCTAGGAGATGCCACTTCATAGTACTATCAAATGACAGATCCTTTCACTTAAGTGAATGGAAAAGATGACCTTCCACACAAGATGACCTTCATATACTTGAATAATCAAAAGAATATATAAATTGGGGTATGATTTTAATTGAAATATGCAGTCAACTGCTCAGTCCTATTAAACGGGATACAGCTCCAGATGTTTAGACTATTCAACAAAGCATGCTCTTGTAGAAGATCACTTGTGTACAAACGCCATGCTTTATCAGCAAAACAATAAGCCAAGAAGGGGAAGGGAAATATTAATTCTATTAACACATGCCCCCTTTTTGTCCTTACATTTTCCAGTGGAGAAAAGTGATTGTATTTTAGCTGGTCAGAGGTGGTTTGTAGCACCATCAAGTGCTATATGTAGGGATGGGGTGGGAATTCAATTCAGTTCTCATTTAAAGACAAACTTACTAAACTGACACTTTTGGAAACTTTACACAAAGCAAAACACAGCCATTCTGCAGACTTTGCAGTGCAGTTCTCCAGCCAAATAATGTGCACAAAATGCATGCAATAGTGTGTGAATATAAATTCATATTTTGCAGTTTCCCTCTAAACACATAAGCTCCGCCCCTTCATCTTGCTTTCTTTTCCCTCTTTCTTCCATGAGAATGTCACGATAGTGATGAATGAAAAGGAGACAGAATGGGTGAGGCTGGATAACTCAAGGGAGTTCTTTAATTCAGATAGATAGAAAGATAGATCCCCATCTTTCTCTCTACCTACCTGAATTAAACTAAAAGCCAATGGCTTTTATTTTTTTAAAACCTATCATATATTAGGTACAAAAATGTGAAGGCAGATGTATTTTCATGAAGACTTTTTTTTAAATAAAATCACAAACTGATGTGGAAATGTGAGGACCTGAAGACTGGAAAAAATAGAAGCTGAGAGAAACTGAAATTGACAGATTTGCCAATCTCTAGCATACATCACAGAAAGGCTGCGAATCCGTAGTGATTCCTGGGGAAAGGTAAATAGTATTCTTTGCATGCATATTATCTTCCATGATATCTGTGAATTCCTTATGGAGATGTCCTGCCAAGGAGTGATAAATTCCAGAAGAAGAGCAGGCAGTCTGTTGCAGCAAAACAACATCAAAGAATACCCTAACATATTAGAGGCTAATGAATTTGCAGTGAGCTGGTGCCAGGCACATTAAGCCAGAGAGCCTTCAAGGTGTCGCAGAAGTTTGTGGTTTTCCATCAAACACTTTGTCTTTCTGTCAAAGAATGAGTCTTTCCAACACCGCTGGTGAGTTGTGACAAGATCATAGCTTACGGCAGTAAAGTTAATATCCATATGTGTGCAGCTTCAACATTGGAGAGCCTCACCATTCCACTTTTTTTTTTTTTATTCCTGGCCATCCTTCTTGTGCAATAGCAACCTCCTTGGCAGAAGAGAGTTATAAAGGATTCCCTGTAGAGTCAATCAGTGTTACAACTTTATTTGGCAACAGGGGTATATCTACAGACTGACAATATGCTCTTTTCCCTTGGAACAAATTGTGTTTTATGTGCTTTCGGCTCTTGCCCACAGAAGCATAATAAAAAGTTCAGAGACAGATATTATCCCAGTCACTACTGTAGCATAAAAACAACAGCCCTTAAGTCCTTTTTGTTGTTGGAATTTTAGGGTGTGATTCTTGCCCACTTAAGTCAACAGAAATTTTTGCCATAGGCTTCAACTGAGTTTGGGTTGCTTGTAGATTCCACTGAGTTCAGTGCAAATTGCAGGTGAGAAAGTGTGTTTCTAAGGCACATCAGAGCTTTATGGCAATCTGCATGAGAAAGAAGGGCCTCTGAAAAAAGAAGGTGTTGTTGCAAATCTAATGGCTTGGACCTATAGTGGCTGGTGTGATGGGGCAGGGGTGCCCTTCCAAAACCTGAGTCACTCTTGTTTACCTGGATGGGGCAGGACAGAGGTGGTAGTGAGTTTACAAGTGTAGGGAAAAACTGGATTGTTTCCACTGGAACATCCACACTGCCTTCTTGCCCTATCCAGATAAGTTACAGCCAGGTCAGTGTCAGAAGGGTGGCTCTATAACATCTCCCAATGCAAATCCCACTACTGGCTTGGACTGAAGGCATAAAATGCAGCAGCTTTGCAGGTCTGGGTTTGATCATTATGGGAGATGACCAGGGTAGCCCATCTTGACCTTGACCTCCCTGAAAGGAAGGTGCAATAGATTTCTCATTCCCTTTAGGAATCTCAGAGTGGCCTACAGCCACCCTTACTGCTGGCTGAGATCTGCTTAGCTTTACTTATTTCAAACTATATGCCCTCAGCGAGTTTCTTTGTCCAGTATCTTGTGTAATGTGAAGCTGAACTAAAATCCCCAGACCACATTCACAAGCTACAGCAGTGGGGACATTTCAGATATGTTGGGAAGATGGAGGTGAAACTTACTGGCACCCAGTGGCCTCCCATGTCCTGTAAGCTGCTGCTTTAATTTCCTGGAAATGCAACAGAGTGATGCTACGTCATCATGACATACCACAGCAGCATTATGGGAGGGAAATGTAAAATGATAGCAGTGCAGAGGCTGCCTGAATATTGATAGGTGTTGTTCCTCTTTCGAAAGCATTCAAAATCCCTCAAAACAAAAGCAGGGAGATGGTGTTAACCCCCCACCCCACACCTAAAATCAGGCCAAACTTTTGGAAGTTAGGTACAGGCATAATTCAGTTCAACAGTGTGAGTATGGGATTATCCACAGTTCAAATCTCATTTTAATCTCAGTGTTCTCAGATACAATACAACTGCAGCTACTGTCTTCTTTTTGAAGTTCAGTGATGAATGGAATCCTTTTTTGCCCAAAGCAGCACTATCCACCATACATGCCAGCTCCTAGGGGTTGAGACAGTTTCAACACACACACCCAACATTTTTAGGGCCCTCCCCAATGTTCAGAGGGTATTCAGCTCCCTGGCTCCTCCCAATGTTATGCACATGGCACCAGAACATCACATCTGGACCCCTCAATCAACTTGAGAAGATGGCGCCTCTGCTAACATGTGAATGGGGTATCAAAAGGTTTGCAGAAGTGGAATGAATGAATGGTTTTTAAAGGGGAGAGGGGCCAAAGAGGACTGACCATGATCAACTGGGCACCATACACTAACTGTTTAGGGGAGAAAAGCTGAAATACAGGTGGGAGGAGGAAATGCAATGGAGTATAGTGGAGGAGGAGGGCATGACTGACTGACTGGAACACTGAACAGGAGCAGCTCACATTGCAACAGGTTTAATTTTTCCTCATCCTGAGACTGTGAAATTACCACTTAAAAGTTTGAAGATCAATTACAACTGAGGCATGCCTTACTACCATAGGCTGTTTTCTGCAGTATACAGTCACTATTTCAACTTTTTAATTTTTCATTACACCTGTCCAATCCTCTTTTCTTCCTGTAGCTGATCTCTTTAGTGCTGCTCTTAGTCTTCCTATTGTGCCCCCCCCCTCCATCTTTCCCCGTCTGATGTTGGCTTCTGGATTTGTGCATAAAAGTGACAAGCCTCACTTGTTTCTAACGAAAAGTGATGGCAGGAGAGGCGAAAAGGATAAATTGCTATTGACATCCTTCTTAAAAGTTATAATCTCACTCTCTGTGTATCAAGACGTATCCACAGACAGATGCATAAAACATCTGCACTAGCGATCATTCACTGCCAGAAAACGTGGCCACTCGAACCAGCAAAACATCTTAAAATGAGGCTATGCTGAAAAATCCATTCCGCTAATTGAGAAGGGAATTGCCGGCAACCATCCTGAGAATAACAGACTCACGGGCTTTAATCACTGGAATAGAAATGCTGAGTGCACAGCTTCCATCGTATATCATATGGAAGAGCCATGCTGCCTAAGACCTTCCTTTTTGTACTGTGCAAATGTCCAGCAGGCAACATACTTTGATCTCCTTGAAAGAGTAAGAAGCTACCTGCATGTCTTGCTTCTAATTTAAGGTAATGTGCCTCATTCTTGCAGGCAGAGGATGGTTTTGAACAATTAGGCTGCAATCATTTATACACTTACTGGGAATAGATCTCAGTGGAAGCTTAGGGTGCCTCCAGACCAGGGGTAGGCAACCTAAGGCCCCGGGGGCCAGATGCGGCCCAATCGCCTTCTCAATCTGGCCCACAGATGGTCCGGGAATCAGCGTGTTTTTACATGAGTAGAATGTGTCCTTTTATTTAAAATGCATCTCCGGGTTATTTGTGGGGCATAGGAATTCATTCATTATTTTTTTCCAAAATTGTCCAGCCCACCACATGGTCTGAGGGATGGTGGACCGGCCCACGGCTGAAAAAGGTTGCGGACCCCTGCTCCAGACTGTCAATATTGTGGGAAGGATTCAACAACATACCAGAACTAGGTTGGCACATTTAAGGTGGGTTAAAACAGTCTGTCACCCTAGAGGGGGAAATGTATTTTTTTGCTGTTTGGAAAGTGACAGGGAAGAAAAATTCAATGTAAATCAGGATGAATGTTCGTCATCACATAATTGCTATGTAATCAATTCATAATGAATGTTCAATAAAGGATATTGCCAAACTACTGTGTAAGCTTCGTGAAAGCATATCCAGATGAATGCTAAATAAACATGTCACCTGGAGGGGCTCTTCCTTGTGATAAGGCATGGCTAGATTGCCCTGCTAGAAACCAAGGCTGCAATCTTATACACTTTTACCTGTGAACTCACTTGGACTTATTTCTAATAAGACTGCAGTGTAAACTGTGCAAAGAGATTAGGGGTTCCAAATCCTAGTTTCAAAAATCTGAGCAGCCTATCTTGTATATTATGCAAATCAAGAACATTGAATTATGAATTTCCTGCCAGGTTTTTTGTGTTTGTTTCTGGAAAGTAAGTGTAGGCATTCTGCCAGCAGATGTTTTCCATTGTGCAATATGTTTACCACCATATCGCTCTATTGGATAGCATAGCTTAAGGTAAGTAAATTGTACGTATCTTTCAAGACCCCTAAGGGGAAACCTCCACCCTCTTCAGAGTGAGGAGATTTCACCCCTCCCATATCCAAGAATCTCCTGATGTCTCTGCTGATTCTCCAGAGAGGAGGGGGCGGTGTTCTGCTCTCTACTTATTCTACTCCAGCACCACATCAAAGAGTCAGTCAGTCAGTGTGTCGGAGAGAGAGAGACTGAGTGTTAGAGATCGTGTGTATAGATAAGGTTGCTGCTAAGAGCAGCTGCAGACACTCAGTGTAGTGCAGCATTCATTTATGCTTAGACCTCATTAAGCTCTGTATATAGTTGTATTATAGTTGTAGATAGAATAAAGCTGGTCTCCGAGTCGTTTATGCTCTGCTATACTCTGCTGTGCGACGACTGTCTTCTTGTGGGAGTGAATCCAGTGCTCACAACACTAAGCTGTGAGTCTACAGCACTTTGACCTGTTCCTGTGCAGAAGGTGGTCTCTGGAAGTGCTACCCAGCTCGCCTAGCCCAGTCGGGGTTGAAGTGGATGAGCCCAGTTCGTGGCACTGGCTCAAGGGCGATGCTGACACAGAGAACTGTTTCATCCCAGTAGGCCTGTGTGGGCAGTGGGCATAATGATCTGTTGGGGGCTTCCTCTGGCCGGCCGCTAGGGGTCTACATGGAAATCTTTGTCCAGAGGCCATGTGTGGAACAGACGGGCCACAGAGCTTCCAAAAGCAGCCTGAGGAGGGCCACCTTGGTAGACCCACGTCTTGAGGTCACACATTCCAGGCACGGCATTGCTTAAGCTTCACCCCTCCATCTGGAGGCTGAGAATCGATATATACCCAGTGCCTGAGCTGAAGCCTACCTACATCTATAGACAATAAAAGTTGTGGCCAATTTGTTGTCTTGTCCACGTTTGTTTACACCTATTGTTGCCTTTGGCCATCGCCCATTGGAGGGTGTGTATGTGCTGTGAGTGGGTCTGTTAGAAAATTGCAAAATTCATAGAACTGTTCATTGTGGAGTATATTTATTTATTTATTATTATTATTATTATTATTATTATTATTATTATTATTATTCATGTATCAGTTCAAGAAGTGCAAATTAGGTGGTTTCTCTTTAAGATGCAAACAGAATCAAATTTCTCCCTCATCTCTAGGTGGAGCCAATGAGTTTGCTTCTCCCCTATCTCATGTGTTTATAGTACATAATATCAGAATGCTTGAAAAAAGCTGCTCTCTGCAGTGAATATCAAACTCCATAATTGTCATTGATTCACAAGGTGTTAATTGAAATGTCAATAATTGCTTGAGAAAGTATATATTTGGCTTGGATTTCCAAATTTGAAAACTGCTATTCATTTTAATTTAAGCAAGAAAGATCCAGCACAAGTGATGTTTACTTCACAGCACCATTATATTTCTTTATAAAATGATGAGTATGTTTTCATGTATCATGACTCTGTTTGATTTCATAGAATTATAGAATCAGAAGGGGCCCAAAAGTTCACCTACTCTAACTCCCTGCAATGCTAGAATCAAACAAACAAATTAACTAAGAGAAGACACTGGTGAACCCCTCAACCCTTCCTGTGAAATTTCATTACTCTTATAGAAATGATTTTTCTTGCCTGGGAAATGTTGCCAGTCTTATTGAACCTCTTCTGGCTTCCTTCAGCATTCCTCAAACTTAGGCAAAGGAAGACCTTTTCAGGTTTTGAGGTTTTGCTTTAGGTGAAGTTTTGGTGGCAACTTTAACTAGGAAATTCCAATTCTTTTCACCTTTCAATTGCTAAAGAAAGTTGATGGCTTTCCTTCACTGGAGGTGTTTAAGGAGAGGTTGGATGGCCATTTGTCAAGGATGCTTAAGTGCCATCTTAGACAGAGAAGGAGTTGAAAGAGATGCACTCTGGGACCTCTACCAATTCTGTAATATTGCTTGGTGAGAGGGGAGACAACATGGCCTAGCATTTTGATTATGGATGGATGGGAGAGCTAATATCCTGCTTTACAAAATGGAGGTTGATTGTGTAAATGTTTGCAAGTTTAAGACTGCTCTTGCCTGTATACTTACTTTGCATGAATAAAGCCTCAAAGGCATTGTAAGAAACAACATCAAACAGTTGCTTAAAATGACACATCTTTGCCCCCACTGTCTTTCCGTTTGTTCAGGGCATGTACTCAGATTTACATTAAACTGCTAGTTTTTGCCCCAAGTGATTCTTTTAACAACACGGGATGAATGACACAAGCACTTGCCTTTGCTTATAAGTCAGTTGTTGCCTGCAGATCAATTCTACTCAAGTTAATTTGGGCCCTGCAGCATGTCTTTAGTAAACATCATCTTATAAAAAATGCAAAATATGCCAGACCAGCCATTTAAAAGATATCACTTCAGATGAGTGGAATCCACCATATTAAAATTTTATTGTACATAGCTTCAAGATGAAGTATTAATGAAAAACAAAGTATAAACAAAAAATGTCCAATCTTCTGTACTTCCCAAGACAAGCACAAGTTGAACTGGAGATGTCCCAAAGCAAATAACAGATCATCTGGTTGTGGTTTTTTTTTCTTTAAAGAAAGAAAAAACTTCCATTGTTGAATTTTCACACCTGCCAACTTTTGAGATATAGGAAAAGGAAGACTGAAGTTCTGGTTCACACATATGTACATCCTGATTCTTTGATGACTGCAGTATCAAGTGGCTTGTATGCTTGAATGAAACATTGCAGTTGCAGTGTGTTCCAGTTAGAACTTTGCTAGAGAGCCAGTGTGATGTAGAGATGGATGGATGAGTCTGTTTCTTGGTTGCGTCAGTTCTCTGTGTGCTCAATAATAAGTTGAGTCCATCACCAGTTTTTGCCATTTTGTTTAACACACACACACCCATATAGGGATGGGAGAAACTTCCAGTTCCATTTTTTTTCATTTCCTCATTATTCCAATCTTTACTTCAGTTCTCCGCATTTCCACATCAGTCTGAGATTTCTTTTTAAAAGTCCTCATGAAAATTCAGCAGCATTTCCATGCAAATTTCCCCTATGCACACATTTTAATGCAATTTTCTCTAACATACACATTTTTGCAAAACAATTTATCCTAATATAATGCATTTTGCAGATTATTTTCACTAATGTATGCATTTTTATATGCATTAGTTTGCAGGTGCCAAGCCAAGAGTATTTTTTCTCCAAAAAGAAATAGATTCTACTCTCATCTTGCACAGCACTCAATTTGAATTCCACAGAATCAGAAAGGCATTTACATGTTTTTAAGCAACAGAGCCAGAAAAAAAAGTATTTCAAAGAGGTCTCTCTGTTCTTTGGAGACATGTGTTTTGTCATAGCTGAAAGCAGTTATATTGCATTTTAGAGTAATTCAATTATCTTTCCCAAATTGTATGTTGCCTGTTGGAGAGAGGTGGCCCTATTAATAACATTCCGTGAAATGCTTTTCACTTGATTGCTTTATCCTAAATCTTTAAAAATAAATACTGGAGACTCAGTATTTGCTGGATTACCCTCCATCCTTGATGGTAGCACTTTTTTGGTAGTGTGTGACTGAAACAGAAGCAGCAGCAATTCTCTTTTTACAATCCTAGCAAGGCTGCTTCTCAATTTTAGCTCCACTTGCCTTCAAGTCTCATGGTTAAGTCATGTGTAAATTCTAATCCTTGCAATGAAACAGCACTGTATATTATCGGATAGACTCCTTGTAATGTGCTGTAAACTTATTATATCATATAATATGTTTAAAGATGGGCTACAACTGAAAAGGAAGAAGTTTATTAAGCTTCTTCCTTGAATGTATGGCAAAGGTCAGATTTACTCAGAAGTAGTAATGATGTTAGGGTGTTTTTGATAATCTGCCTTTCCTTCTTTGCAGCCCATCTTTAAACTTATTACATGATGTAATAGGTTTACAACACATTGCTTGATATAGCTTGTCTTATATTTTAGGCAGTGACCGTTTTTAAAATACTTTTATATACACTCCATCTAACCAACCTCTTTATGCGGGTTACATAGGCAATAAAATACAATTTGCATTCAAATCCTGCAAACTACAATTTGCATTTAAATTGTGAAAGTGTGAAAACACCAGGGTTCCCCGCTTCTCATGGATAATCTGAACATCTCTTTGTTGGTGTATTAATAAGTTATATTACTGCAATGCATTATATGTGGGGCCATCTTTGTAGGCAGTTTAGAAATTGCAGCAGGGACAAAATGCAGTAGCGAAACTGCTGATGAGAGATAAGAAATCTGATCATATAACACTAGCTGTGCTGGGTGCCTATTCATTTCTGAGCCCAATCTTTGAATTGGGCTCAGAAATCTGCAAAGTTCTATACAGCCAGGGGCCACCAAAATGTATTGGAATTTCTTTCCAAAAACAAATGTACCCAAACCCTACAGTCATCATCTAAGGCCCCACAAGATAGGTTTGAATGGTGGTGGTGAAGGTGGTCTTTTCAGTTGTCCCCCTCCCCACTGGATGTTGTCCCTGGAAAGGTCTACTTGTTACCAATGTTAATATCTTTTTGGTGACAGGCCTTCCCCTTCCCTCCAGGGGGATAGCTTGGTGGTAGAACAAGTACTTGGCATGCAGAAGGTCCCAAGTATACTCCTTGGCATATTGTGGCAGGAGTGGAAGAGATTCATGCCTAAAAACCCTGGAAAGCCATTTCCAGTTGATACAGACAATACAGAGATAGATGGACCAGTGGTCTCACTTGGTATAAGGCAGCTTTCTATGTTCTTCTGAGCTACAGGCATTGAGGCTTGCTATCAGGTGTCAGGAAAGGCTGTAAATGCTTCCTGTCCAGGCAGTATTCACTGGCTCTCACCTTATTCACTTGTTCTGGCTATGAGCTCCACTTTCTGGCTGGGAAACACACACACACACAGAATTGTAGAGTTGGAAGGGCCCACAATGGTCATCTAGTCCAACCCTCTGCAATGCAGAATCCCCCCCCAACTTGGGGCTCAAACCCACAACCCTGAAATTAAAAGTCTCATGCTCTACCGACTGAGCTATCCACAGGGGGTATATATTGTATACCACCTTGATATGTATGTGTGTGTGTGTGTGTGTGTGTGAGAGAGAGAGAGAGAGAGAGAGAGAGAGAGAGAGAGAGAGAGAGAAAGAAAGAAAGAAAGAAAGAAAGAAAGAAAGAAAGAAAGAAAGAAAGAAAGAATTATAAATAGGTAAATGTAGAAGCAACATCACCCAAACAGGGCATTTGCTTTGACTGTTGTTGTTTTTAAATATATTGACTATTGGTGGAAGAGTTGCATACTTTCCTGTCAAGCCAGGAGAGTGTGGGGTGGGGTGGAGAGGGGAGAGAAAGATTCCCATTTTTTGCCATATAAGCATAAAACAGCTTCTCCTTAAAGCTGCACCAAACAACTAGAATGACCTGAAGTTGTCATCTCCTTTCATATCTGGCAAGTCCTAGAGTTAAAATTTAAACAGCATGTTTTCAAAGCCAGTTTTAATCAGCTACAGTGCATGGGCGTTAAGGATAGCCTTGGGCTTTTGTCCCTTAGCAAATCTGCTTTCCTTTTGATGCTAAACGGCTTTGTCTGGCAGTTGGAAAGGCCTTCTGCTGAAATTTTGCACAATTTTGCAACCTTTCTTTGGTTGAGCTGATTCATTTATTTTTACTTATTTTTAATTGAAATTCGACGTTCATCTCATTTCTCAAGCAGAGCTGCTCAGCAATGGTGCCTAGAGCAGTAGATCTCCTTAAATAATTTGAACAAAAGACATATGATTACAGAACAGTTTGCAAAGGAAACATGTAAACACTTTAAAACAGTCAAATGCAGCAAGACGGGCAATGCTGCAATTTTCTAAGTGGAGACAGATGGAGGTTAGCTGGGAACAAAATTGACTCCAGACAGATCTGTGGCTTGGCAAGTACAAAGCTGCAAACTGGTCCTTAGACAGAGCCACTGTCTTAGCATACTTGGAGAACATGCATGTAAATGTAAATGTATGTAAATGACCCCTGGGCGCTTTGGTCAAGTCAAAGGTGACTATGGGGTGTGGGGCTCATCTTGCTTCAGGCCAAGGGAGGCGGTGTTTGTCCACAGACAACTTTCCAGGTCATGTCGCCAGCATGACTAAACTGCTTCTGGCACAACGGGATACCGTGACCAGTGCCAGAGTGCACGGAAATGCTGTTTACCCTCCCACCGCAGTGGCACCTATTTATTTATTTGCACTGGTATGCTTTTGAGCTGCTAGGTTGGCAGAAGCTGGAACAGAGCAACGAGATCTCACATGGATTTGAAACACCAACCTTCCAATCGGCAAGCCCAAGAGGCTCAGTGGTTTAGACCACAGCGCCACCCACGTCCCTTAAATAGTTGTACTAGTAGTGATTGTTGCAATGTCAGATTTATACCACAGTGCCCCTTACCTGGACAGCACACAGATCAGGAAGGGGAGGAGGACTTTGACTGGCCAGAAAGGGGAACTGAGCAGGAGGAGGTGTGATCAGAGCAGGGGTAGAAGGGCCTGTCACCCCCACAAGACAACACCTTCAAAATTGGGATCAGGTGCATCCCCCCAACAGAACATGCATGTGCACGTGCCTCAGACTCATAGGACAAGAGGTTCCCATGTTGGGACATTGTTCTGTTTGGTTATGAACCTCTTATCTTCCTCTTGTACTTTAGAATTATATTCTTGACCTTGTGCTTGGTGCTGAAGATGTATTACTATTGGCCTGAACAAATATATTCTCCTTACTTGCAAGTAAGAGTCACTGTGTTTTGGGACAACAGCCTGAAAATTAGAAGAAAAAGGTAATGAATTTTCACAAGTTCCCCCAGTAGCATAGTGTGGGGGGGGCACAGGGACTGTTGCCCCAGGCACAAGTTGTTAGGGATGCAAAATTTCAACACCCAGTGCTGCTGTGTGCTTCTGTTGCTTGTCTCTGTTGAAAATGGCATCTCCATGAGAACCAGGTGGTGACCTCTCCAGGCAACAGAATTACTCTTTTGTTATCTCTGTGACTGTAATCTCCTGGGTGATGCAGACACTATTAGGCAGTTAATGTGCATGTGTACTCCATCCGTTTCCCTCCCTCCCACCCACCCCCATCATGTGGCCTTGGGTGTTGGCAACCTACGCTATGGCACTGAACACCCCACCCCCAATATATCACAAACTGGATTTAAGACTGGGAAACTGAGAGAAGTGGAACTGACAAATTCATCAATCCCTAGCAATCATCAATATTTGGAAGAGGAAGGTGTTTTATCTCATTTATTTAATTCAAAATGGCAGCATTTGAAGGCAGAGGCAAGCTCATGGGAGTGTCCTTCATCAACACAACTGCAATTTTGTATATGTTCCCTCCCAGAATTGTTCCCAACAGTGGCCTCAGAAGCAGAAGAAAGATAGTGACCCCCTCCCTCTGCTGACTTGGCTGGGACCAGCTGTCATTGGGCTTCCAACTGTACGTGTTCATTATACACAGTCACACAGAGATAGAGACATAAACAAAACAACGCCCCTAGAACAAGGACTGGGAACCAGAAGTCCAAATTTTGCCCTTTGCCTGCCTAGCCCTTGGAGTTTTCCCCAGGCTACAACTCTCACCAGCCCTACTTTGTCCTCCACTTAATTGCTTTTGTTTAGCTGAGCCTATGGCAATCCTTATTGCTTGCCTGGATGGATGATAGAGATGGGTTTGTGAATATATGCAAAACCAGAGTACTGTACAAAGTTAAGATTAAAATTAGTAGTTCTGCACACTGTTTGCCTCTGCCCCCCCCCGACATGTAACTCCCAGAAAGTTGTCCAGAAGAAAATATGGCCCTTGGCACAAAAAAAGGTTCTCCATCCCTGCCCTAGACTGTACTGGCCTTCCACAGCGTCAATATCAGGCAATATTGCCCCAGACAGCTGTTAAGAGTGCTACGTCCACTTGCTGCCTTGGTGAAATGGGGTTTAAAAGGGGAGAGAAAATCCATTTAGGATTCAAGGCACAACTTGCATTTATTTATTCAATTGGTTCCCAGGGTGGATTGCAAAAAGTTAAAATTGTAGCAGAACAGATTTAGAACAAAAGCATCACCACACTGCATTGTAAAAGATCAGTATAAAAGCAAAAGTAGCATTTAGTGTGGTGGAACAGAGCCACAGAGCTAACTGTCCTGAACCTGACATCATTGCAGCTTACCTGGATGTGACTTGGTCAGGATCGCACCGATGTACCCATTGAGCCCATCTAGTGCTCCCACACAGATTTGTCCTCAGCACCACCCTTCCCCAGCTCTGTCCAGGTAAAGTGCAGAGATGCCAGCGGCAGGAGGGAGACTCCATTGCTGAAAAGCAGTCAGCAGAAGTAGAAAACGGACTCTGCTCGACATAAAAGCATTAGGAAATCAGTGGGGAAGGTTTTGCCTGTCATCAAAATGACATCAAGGTAGGTGCCAAATGAGCATCCCATGGGAAAGCATTCCCCACTTGGGAGTGCCAAGATTAAGTAGGCTCCTTGCCCTGTAGCCAGCTGTTGCACCTCAGATGGTGAGATGTCACTCACAGAAGAGCCTCAGTTGAAGATCTCACATATGCGGAGATGAGTGGTTCTTTAGTTATCCTGGTCCCAAACATGGAATGGCTTTAAAGGTCACAATCAGTACTTGTAATTGAGCCCAGAAACAAACTGGGAGCCAGCTGGCAAAATATAGGCATAATATGATAATAATGCCCTTGTACAGAAAACAGCCTTGCACCTGCATTTTGGGCTAATTACACTTTCTGTACCATCTTCAAAAACTGCCCCATGTAAAACACATTACAGTAGTTTGTAGGTTAACGGAACTAAGGGCAAGCTCTCTGCCCAGCTAGGGTTTCAGCTGCCATACCAGTCCAAGGTGTGAGAAGGCACACTGTACCATAGAGACAACCTACACCTCCAACAACAAAGATGGATCACTGAGTATACCTAGATGGAAATCCTCTTCATTCAATCCACTAAAATACATGATTTATATGTGGAAAAGCATTGCTTAATTTACAGAGGACCCGTGTTGAATAATTTTATGGACAATCGATAGTACCTTCAGCTGGGCCCAGAAGGCAACAGAGAACTGGCATATCTGGTATAGGATTGGTTCTTTATTATTCACCTGGTCTGCCCCCCAAAACAGTCATGGGAGCATAGGAGAAGTAGATTGAGCTCTGTCTCCATATCTTCCATTAAGCCCCCTTAGCCTTTTTGGTGAGGATGCCGATTCTCACACTTCAAGCAAGCAAGCAAGCAAGCAAGCAAGCAAGCAAGCAAGCAAGCAAGCACTGCTTAAACATCAATGGTGCCATAACTGACCACCTGGAATTACTAGTATTTTCATTGACTTCGGGATCATTTTCACCAGTGGTACAGTGTTCATCTCAATGCATTCACATTTGCTGTTTTTCTAGAAAAATAGGTTCTGGAACTCCCCATGAATACCTCCTTCGTTCTTTTAGAATGGCAATGGTGACCACTTAAGAGGTGCCAGAACTGAGATCCATTGAGTTCTGGCTGGGAAAAAAGCCCTAGACTACCACTTTTCAGCATGAGGAAAAAAAATAATTTTTCAGTGACTGCCCTCTTCTCTTTTATCATTTTTCAGAATTGTGGACACTGAACCAGGGGGATTGTGTGTGTTGGAAACAGATCACAACCTATGAGATCACATCTGTTTAGCAGATGGGGGAATCCCTGTGGAAATAAAGCAAAAGTCAATACAGATGGTTCTTCAGCTAATAACATTTACACCTCTGTGCTCTCAAAACGAGAATGATCAAAATAATTGGAGTTGTCCTCAGAGTCATTTGGTCCTCACCAACAGTGAACCTAGTCCACTGTTGCCATGATATGACTACCAGCTGTTAGCTACTAGACACTCTGGGAACTTTTCTAAGATTCCAAAATAATCATATTTGAATGCAGGAAATATTTATTATTCATCACTTTTATTTATTTAAACTATTTGAATCTACCTGATTAAAACACTAAGAGAGTGGCTTACAAAAACCAGTAATAAGACAGTCCTTGCCCAAGACTTACAATCTAAAATACAATACACAAAAGGAGAAAGGGTTGAGGTGAGAAGAGGAAAGCAAACAGCAGTTTCAATTTCTCAGTTTCCTACTCAACTTCAGTTCTCCACATTTCTACATCAGCCTGCTAATTGTTATTATTATTAAGCTGTCATGAAAATTCATCAGAAATTTACTGTTATTTTTTCCTAATATACATTTTAATATGCAATTTTGCATACACACATTTTTGCAAAGCAATTTCCCCTAATATAGTCTTTTTATGTATATAGTTTTCGCTAGTACATGCATTTTTACAAACATTTTCTTCTAGTATATGCATTTTTGAACACATTACTTGGCTGGACAGCAGCATCGTAAAATTTGGAAAATTTACTAGATCCTAGTGATGACCAACTGGAAAACATTTAAGGAGAGGAACCAAGTTATATTCTGTTCTTTCTCTAATGAGCTCAGGATATCATTTGGAAGCTATTCCATTTTCATCTTCAAAACAAGGTGATGAAGGTTAGGGGAAGAGAGAATGGTTAGCCCAATGTGTTTCATGGCTTCATTGGAATTTGAGCCCAGGTCCAAGGCTCACATTCAAATTACTGCATACCATGCCATTTAAGGGAAATACCAAATTCCAGGCTTCAGTAGTTGGTCCTCAGAATTCTCCTGAGGCCACACCTCTCACTTGCTCTGGTTTACCACCACCACCCATTTTCTTGTGTGGTTCTAATGTATCCTTGAATGTGGATCATGCCTCTGGCTTGTATGGATGGAGGACAGAGGTGCCTGAGTGAATGTACTGTACAAAGTTTGCACTGATTACTCTGCCCACATTGCTCTTCCCCCCGTTTTCCTCTGGCTTACCAATGGCATGTGGCCTTTGGAAGGTAGCTCAGAAGCATTTATGGCAGTTGGGCTGGAAAAGGTTTCCCATCCTGATTAAGGCCCAGGTAGGCAGCAAGCTCAAAAACTGGAATGATCCCCCCCAACAAATATAAATAGAATCTGGAAAAGCATAAATTAACCATTTCAGTAAGGATTGGCCCACTGCTCAGTCAACAAGTAGAGTTCACATTTTCTTTCTCAATACTTGCCACCTCCAAACATAACAGAACAATTGCCCACACCCCTAGGAACAGTGTTGTCTGAGCATAATTCTCCAGCATAACACTTCTACCAAAGACAGCCTCAACCAAATTAAACAGCAGTGGTGTAATGTTCTCTGACAGAAAATGCAGGAGGAGAAATAGCTGTGCCCCATTAGATGTTCTTTCCCATAGCTTTGTGCATAGGAGGCTGCCTTATACCAAGTCAGAACATTGGACCGTCTAGCTCAGCATTGTCTACAATGACTGACTGGTTCTTCAGGGTTTGAGACAGGGGACATGCACAGCTCTACCTGGAGACTGAACATGGGGACCTTTTGCATTCAAAGTTGATACTCAGCCACTTAACTGTGATGCTTCCTCTAAAATTGTGATGCTTCCTCTAAAATTGTTTAGGAAATAGCAATGAAATTCAAGCCTAAACTGCCTAGTCCAAAGAAGCTAAAATGGAGGCCAATTCAGAATTCTGGGGAAATCCCCCCCCCCCAGAATTCTTTGGGTGAAACCAGCACTGCTAAGTGTGCCCTAAATGTATCATGTGGAGGTGCTCAATGCTTCCCACTCCAACTTCCCATAGATGTACAGAGCTTTGATACAGAATCAGAGGAAAGTGATTTTATGATAATGTGGAATAACATTTGGTTTCTCATTTTAGAGTGTTCAGGAAGCGTATTAGTTCAGCTACTCTGACTCCAGCTTGAGAGGGTGAATCAGAATATCAATTCATGGCAGAGAAAATGGTGCCCTGCCAATGGCCACCTAGCAAGCCTATATCTGATATGAGCTCTGAACTGTTGACTTCTGGCTCCCCCTGTTTGGCATTGGGTTATCTGAAAGAGCAAGAGATAAAGCCTCAATTCACAAAGTGATGCATACAATGAGTTTCCCAAAGCAATAAAACTTTTTTTTCCAGATAAAAGTTGCTGTTCTTCTCAGAAGTTATTTAATGGTCGTAACATTGCAAAGGAATGCAGCTGAGAGGTAAGTCTGAAAGAAATGAAGAAGTTAGCATGTATCTGGAAAAGCAGATTGGTTTTGTGTGGCACCTCTTCTCTCTAGTGTAGCTGAAACTGAAAAGTATGATTTGCAAATCAGAGTGTATTATGTGTATAATCAATCTAATGTGAAAAGCAAAGTGTATTTACAAGGAAAGCGCCTCAATATGTCCCTGGTCATTTGGACAGGGAGAACCTCTGCCAAGTCCAAACCTATTGCCTAGTAATGAGGCACTAATTTTCCTTTTCTCTCATCAATCTGTTGGCTTTTCAGCTCTCTTGGCTATCTATCAATTGATTTCTTCCAACATGGGCAGATTTTGTTCTTGTTCAGGCTCGTTTCTGTTGACTTGAAAGCCCTTCTTCTTTTTTCTTCCTAAGAGCATTTGCCTTTTCCACTCAAGGCTGTCCCAAATGCTTTGTTAAGACTGAGATAGCAGCTGGTGTCCCTTGGCAGATACACGAGTAGAACAATAAGACAACCAGTGGCATCCAAAAGCTGATGATCCACCTGCACCAAGTTCTCCACATCAGATATGTATTGGCTAGAAAGGCAGTGACTCAGAAGATAATGTCCCATCCATCCTAAATGGCATTCATTTCAGCAATGACATTTCCCATTTATAGTGCAGTTGCCCATTGTGCCATTGATCCTCCACTGTTTTTAAAATCAGTATGACTATTTCACTTTGTAGTAGGAATGGCCCAAGATATATTGCCATCTGAAGGACGAGGTGCCCCCCTCCACTTATTCCACGTACTGAAGCCAACTGGACTAGTATCTGAATCTTCCTTCAGCAGCTGAACACAGGAAGCTGTCTTAAACAGAATCATACTCATTGCTCCATTTTCAGTATTGATTTTCTTTGTTTCTCCTGGGTTTCAAGCAGGAGACATTCCTAGCCTTTCCTGGAGTTGCCAGGAATTGAACCTTAGATTTTCTGCAAGCAAAGGAGATGCTCTGCTACTGAGCTTTGGTTATTCTCTGTAGGAAGAGAGAACACCTGAGGATAGTAGACAAGCTCTGAAGAGGACATATAGTGCACACACAGCTCTATTTTCCATACCTCTCTGCTGTTGCCCAGCACCTACCACCTGAGGCAACTGTTTCACTCTGCCTAATGGTAAGGAATCATCACATTCACATGCTATTTCTAGCTGCAAGCTATTTGAATTTTACACCTAAGTTTCACTGAAAGCAACAGAGCTTCAAGCACATATATTGTTATAGTTCAATTATTTCAGGACAGATAAACAAAAATGTGTCACAACAAATGGTAATGGCCACAAGGTCTGATGACTTTAAAAGAGGATTAGAAAAAAATAAAAGACTATTATTCATGATAGTTAAAAAGTAACTTTTATGTATAGGCAATGAGTTGTATCTAACTCCTACTAAAATGAATGAATCTTAATTAGTCAATGCCATTAAATTCAATAGGTCCATGTTGAGTAGACCTAACATTGGATGCAATCCAGTATTTACCTTGAACTACTGAGGATGGTCAGTTGACCATTTTTTATTTTTTATTTTGAAACTTGCTGAAGACTCAATGGACATTTGGTCAGATCCAGCAGGCTCTTCATGGATGACTCTCCCTTTGCTTCCTTATTGCCTCAAACAAAAAAGTACGCATTACATGTAGTTCCAACATTTATCTAAAAGTCACTGAGTGATAAGTCCCATTTCATACATTTCTTGGGTCACTGCCAACCTAGTTCAATGCTATAGTGAGTTCCCTCCTTTTTCCCCAGGAAACAAATAGTATGTAGTGTGTCTTCTGGGCACAATTTTGTAAAACATTGCCTCTGATATATTTCCCATTCACTAGTTATGTCTGGTTATCTAACATATGACAATACTGCTTGTCCTGGTGAACACATGGACCCAAGATATAAGGTATGAATCAGCCTCAACACTGAAGTTCTCCATTAAACACCAAAAGAAGAGACGTTTCTAGATAGATTCCTATGGGATGCCTGCAAGGAGGCCCTGAGTGCTACAACACTCTCTCCATTTGTGATTCTCAGCATATTTCCATTGACATGGCCTTCATAGCTAGTAGCCAATGATGAATCTTATCCTCCATAAATTTGTCTACAGCCCCCTTTTAAAGCCACCCAAGTTGGTGGTCACTGTTATCATCTTGCGGTAGTGAACTCCACTGTTGAAGTGTTTGCTATGTGAATCAACATCCCATTTATCTTATCGGTGCCTAAGATTGGCGAAAAATCCTAAATAGAGCTGAACGAAAGTTTTCACTCCATCAGTATAATGTAGTAAATGAGTCCAAGTGGGATGCTACTTTTAAAAGTCAAAGACGTTTCTCTCATTAAACTCCATGGTTTTGACAGAGCAGTAAAGATGTCTGATGACCTGGAAATGTCCGGAGCCTGCTACTCAGCACTGAACTAAGAAACAAGAACTGACAATCCAGAGTATGCTCTTGCTGGTCAGCTACTAGTTGTCTTTCTGCCATTTCCCATTCTTTTTTGCATTTAAAAATAAATAAATGAATCACACAAAGTTTTTGATGTAACGTTTATTGCTTTTTCAGAAAAAGAGAGTTGGGGGAGAGACGAAGGAGCTAAAAGTACCCTTCTATCTCAGTGACATGATTCATGCAGACATTTTCAGCTCACCATTCATCTGAGAGCCACCATTTTCTTTGAGAACCAGTTGCTTGATTGCCTTGAGGTGCATATTTTCATATATTTGCTGCTTCAAAGCACCCCATCTACCCCATTTAGATTTGAGCCATAGAGATGGACAGTAAGTTCTAATCAAGCACAATTTGCATCATTATTGCTGATCATAGGGCATGTCTGTTAAAACATCCGCTTAGTTTTCAATTTCCCAGTTTGAGTCAACATGAGACAGCCTTAACTTTTAAACTGGCAGGTTTTCCCAATCATTCAATAGACAATTGACTGAGCAATTAGTCCATATTGGTTTCTATTAAGCTTTGGGGTGTTGTTGTTGTTTTGGTTATGACCTCTTCTTATCCCTTTCTCCCATATAATTGCCTGTACAATGAGGAATGAATGCATGAGGCATAGTTGGAGTTGAAGGCCATAGCAGGAACATTAAGGATCTGTAAAGGCAATCAAATAACTCTGGAAGCTATATGTGCACCTATATATCTAGGTGAAAGGATTAAGTAAAGATTTCATCAGGGCAAGAGCACATCGGCTCCACTTCAGAAGTTAAACTGCCCACTTGCCATAAATGAAAGCCTAGTGGAGGAAGACCAAGAGATGAATCTCAAATCTGGAGGGTTTTAGGATCTTGTGTGTAGCCCTGCTTTGTCATCATGTTTCCCCAAGTCAGAAACATGTGGCTGTTTTTCTAGAAAAAGGTGCCAGAATTCACCATGAACCTTGATCTCTAGAAATGGCAATGGCAGCCACCTGAGTGGTGCCAGAACTGAGTTCTGGCTGTAAAAAGTCATCACTCTGTATATGTAAAATATGTTGTTGTTGTTGTTTAGTCGTTTAGTCGTGTCCGACTCTTCATGACGCCATGGACCAGAGCACGCCAGGCACTCCTTTCTTCCACCGCCTCCCGTAGTTTGGTCAAACTCATGCTGGTGGCTTCGAGAACACTGTCCAACCATCTCATCCTCTGTCGTTCCCTTCTTGTGCCCTCAATCTTTCCCAACATCAGGGTCTTTTCCAGGAAGTCTTCTCTTCTCATGAGATGGCCAAAGTATTGGAGCCTCAGCTTCAGGATCTGTCCTTCCAGTGAACACTCAGGGCTGATTTCCTTAACAATGGATAGGTTTGATCTTCTTGCACTACATGGGACTCTCAAGAGCCTCCTCTAGCACCATAATTTAAAAGCATCAATTCTTCGGCGATCAGCCTTCTTTATGGTCCAGCTCTCACTTCCATACATCACTACTCAGAAAACCATAGCTTTAACTATATATAAAATATAGTTGTAGTAAAATAATCTAAGTTGGCTGGCCCTTTTAACAGATTGTCTACCCCAACTCTTAGACTATATTCTCTGGTCATAATACCCCCCCCCCCCACACACAAAGCTCCTGAGTAACTTTTCCCTGACTCAGCCCTAACAATATTTAACAAAAATTAATTGTGAGACATATTTTTATCTTGTGCTGGTGCAAAGTGTTTATCAGCTGTCACAACTGGGAAATACTGACCTACGTATTAAAATAGATAAGACCCTTGGACAGATTATATGTATGCTGATGGATACTGAACTGTTTTACATATTGCACAATTGTTTTCTCTCCACTGTGTACACACTACAGTATAGCAAGGATTTTGTTGTTAAAAATGAGGGGGAAATAAAATAAATCTCATAAATGAGGTCATCTAGCTTCACTTCTTCCCTGCTGGATGGCAGTAAATCCATCAAAATCCATAATGGTTGAGGTTTTAACAAATTTCTAATTAGAAATTATTCAGCAATATCTATAATTCTATGATTAATAATATATATTGCTCCTCCATCTATCAGCCAAAGGAACCAACTTGAATGGCAGGGTGAGACATGTCTGTTTAAATCTGCGACCTTGATTGTTGATTATATTTCAGTTTTTCTCTCTTGCTGACCAATGTTATGCCTGTTTTCTTAACAAAAATGTCTTAAGCACAATGCTATGTTTGACTGACATATTTTATTTATTAACTTGGGTTGGTTATTGGCGTAACACTCAGTAAAATCATCAGTTATGTTTGTATGTTTTTATTTGTTGGTTTACTGTTAACATTATTATTGTGAAGAAAACACTTCAATTTAGCAGAAGTTAATTAGATGAGTGTAAAAATATGTGTGACTGTTTAGGTCTATGATAGTAGCTACTAACAATTTGAAAGAGGATATTTGATGAAAGCCTAAGCTTGATCCATGTGAATTAATAAATCAGAGGGCTGATTATTAGTATTATTAGTATTGTTAGTATTAATAATAATACACTGCCCTTTATCAAAAGATCTCATTGCGGTGTACAACACTAGAAATACTTTACAAAACATTAATGATAAAAACATAATAAAAACACAGTATAAAGCATACAGCCAGACAGCCCAATAGTAAAATAATCATAATAATAACTTTCCTCTCCCCAACACTTTCACAAACTATAGATAATTTAATAGCCATTGTGCTGGGTAAAGAGGAATGTTTTTGCCTGATGTCTAAAGACATGTAATGATGGTGCCAGGCAAGCCAATCTGGGGAGAGCATTCCACAATCTGGGAGCCAAACAATTCCCCTGTTCTTCCTCTCCCAGGCAGTAAGGTGTAAAGATGGGGGAGAAATTTGTTTCAGTTCACATTTGAAGATAAAACTACCAGGTGTGCACTTCCCCAAGCAGTACATGAACTGAAACACAGCCCACCTTGCAGCATGTGCTCTGCCTGACTGAGTGATGCCTTCCAGAGAGAAATGGGAAGACCCATGTGCTCCCTCCAGGACAAGGACAATCAGCAAAACTAAAGCCACTGCTGGACTACAACTCTGACCATGTTTGGCTACTGACCTTCCTGGCTGAGGCTGATGGGAGTTGGAGTCCAACAAGTTCTAAAGGTCCACGGGGTTAACTGCCCTGCCTCTGAGGCTCAGCAATAAGCAGTGTCACCCCTATGAGGAGGGTGGACCTCAAATCAGGCATGCACACCCCACACCCCCCCCATTCAGGGGGAGGGCCAACCGTTTCATCTTCCTCAGCACCCCCATGCTCATCTCCTCTCACTCACCCTGGTATCTCCTCACACTACCATCTCCTCACTTCCCTGGTGGGATTTACTGCCCTCTTTTAGAAAAAGCAGTATTAAAAATTGAAAAAGGTAAACAGCAGCCAGAATATTAGTGGCAAGAAATTGGAAAATGAAGCAATGCCTACAATTGCAGAGTGGCAAGCCCTAATGATAGAATATATACAGCTAGCAAAGATGACAGGGAGAGTAAGAGATCAATCGAAACAGAACGTATATAAAGAATGGAGAATATCTAAAGAATATCTAATTTTTTTTGTAAGAATAGGAATCTCCTGGCAGAACTAGAGTGACTTTTGTAAATAAAAGGTGGTAATGATATTATGTTTGGATGTATAAAAATAATTAAGTTAATTTGAGACTGTGCATTATAAAGGAAAGAATAGATATAGTAAATGAAAATATTTGGAAGTCTTTTTTAGCTAATTTACAGTAATGTTTTTGTTCTTTTTTGTGAATTTGTAAGTATGATATGGCATTTACATATATGAAATGTATAGTACATTTTTTTGTTTTTTGTTTCTCTTTTTTCTCTTTTTATTTTCTTTCTCCTTTATTTTCTCACTTTGTGTCTGTATTAAATGTCGTTGTGTTTTGATATTTAATATGCTTTGAATGTATTGTGTGGATGAGACCTGTCTTTTTTAATAAAACAAAACAGCAAAAGAAGAAGAAGAAAGTAAAAGGCAACCTTCAGATCAGCCTTCAGATCACCGGGGGGGGGGGGGGGGTTCCAGAGTGCACCACATTCCCACCCATGCACTGGCATGGTGGCTGGAGTTCAAGTGAATTTGCTCTTCAACGTGGACTGTCCAAAGTCCTCCATCATCTCTGCTGTCTGGTTTGCTAATCTATGTGAGGAAATAAGTTGCAGCAACACCAGTGTCGCTTGTAATAAATCTCAGTTCTCATTACAAACAAATTACAACTTGGTGCATCAGAGACATAGCTCCTTGTGCATGCAGAAATCACAATCATGAAAGGTTTGTAGCACGGACAGACTAATTACAAGTTTTAGTGTCACTACTAGGTACAATACTGCACACTTTTAATGAGCCAACCAGAATTCTCAATACAGTGGTACCTCAGGTTAAGAACTTAATTCATTCTGGAGGTCCGTTTTTAACCTGAAACCGTTCTTAAGGTACCTGAAACCGTTCTTAAGGTACCACTCTGAGGTACCACTTTAGCTAATGGGGCCTCCTGCTGCTTCTGCGCTGCCTCCGCATGATTTCTGTTCTCATCCTGAAGCAAAGTTCTTAACCCGAGGTACTATTTCTGAGTTAGCAGAAGCATCTGTAACCTGAAGCGTCTGTAACCTGAAGCGTCTGTAACCCGAGGTACCACTGTATTTTACTAAGAAAATGCTTGGTTCTGCTCAGGTGTGCCAGCTTGCCCTGGGACTGAGGGGGCCAATGCTGTGCAATGTGTGATGCCAAGCAATGTGCTGAGATGCGGCACACACACCACACAGCTTGCATGCATGACACGAGCACATTAAGCAGCGTATGCATGGCCATGGAATATTGAGGGGTCCTGTCCCCCTCCTTGAAAATTTCAGAGGGCCCCTCAGGCCCCCTAGATGGTGCCGCTGGTTCTGCCCTTTGAATATTCAGCACACACATATGCACACACAAATAGATTTTGTTTTCATTTTCACTTATTATTTTAGTAGTACTAACTTCTAAGAGAGAAACTAGCTGAGAAGTAGCATCTGGAACTGGACAGACAGAATCTCAGTGAAAGGATGGTAATGCTAATATTAATAAAAACATATAAATTGCATCCAATGTTGTATGAGCAGCATTCCACTCATGCAATGGAACTTCCCCTCCCCCCCCAAAAAAAAGTTTAGGGGACCCACTGGAGCAGAATTTGAAGGCTCAGGAGAGAAGAGAGGGAGCTCCACTGTGCAAGCTGAAGTCTGCTGCATGATCAGAACTGTAATCCAACACTTTAATAGATTTTGGAGCCAAAAACTTCATCAGAACATCATACAATCATAAATGAAGATAGCAGATAATTAAGGTGCAATTTACACATTAGCAGGGATTGGGTCGGTTCAGATCAGAATTCACAAACATCAAGTTCCTTAAGTATCTCCAATGCTGGTAAAGATTTACATTAAAAGGAGGGACCCACAGATTTTCCCTCCCTTTTTCATGCCTTTAAAATCCTTTTTTACAGAGCAATTTTTGAACTGGCAAAGAACACAAAAAGAGGCAGGAAACTGCTGACTCCATTTGATGAATGCGTCTTGCCATTTCCTTTTGTTCTTCTGTTTGCAGGATGATGGTGCTTTGGAAATTCTATGCAATTGGAGAATTGATTGAGACTTTTAGGTGAGCTCAGAGGAACAAATGAGAATGTTGTGGTCAATATTTTAGCTTTAATAGGAAATTGTGTATTCTAAAGGTTACTCTATTTCCTTCTAATGAGCAATATATATTTTTTTGCCTCCACTCCAGCCAAAACTAATGTACTCTAATTCTCCCAAATAAATATTTTGTCCTATGTTCCTCTTGTGGAACACTTGGGCAATTGAAACAAAGTCTCTGCATTTAATCAGTCCAATTAATTTTAATTGTAAATATCCATTTCCAGTGGAAAACATTATTGGAAGGGCCTTAATACCTCCTGAGTTGTTCAGAAGGCAAGCAATGAATCTTGGTCTTAGTTCCTGAGAAAAACAACAAAAAGTCCCATAATTGCTGATTTAGGCTACATTAAAGTTGAATAAACTGTTAATGAGTAAAAAATAAACCAAACTGACTAACTCATTAATCTTGCTCTAGATAAGTAAAAGTAAGACTCAGAATACGTTGGCTTCACATACAAGCACCAGGGAGGTATTTGCACAGTCTTATATCTTACTTAGATTGTGGCAATGAACTTCACTAACGCAACAATGACATTGACCTGATAATTGTCATGGACAGGCTGGATACAAAGGAGTGCTGGGAGGCACCAGCTGGGGAACCCCCAAAACTCAATATTGGATTCTGGATATGTGGCCAGGGTGGCCTTACCATTAGGCAAAGCAAGATTACTGCCTCAGGCAATAGATGGTTTCTTAACACACACACACACACACACACAGGCATTCCCATCTGCAGGAACACTGAGCAGTGTAGGCCACTGCCTCAGGTGCAGTAAAAGCCATTGTCATGCCACAAAAATTAAGTTAGTTTTAGTCACATTTTGTATTAGTCACATTTTGTAGCCAGTTTAGTCACATTTTGTATGTGGAATGGGGAGCATGTGCCATCTTGTTCTTGGCTAGCCATGGTATGAGGCCTTGCATTAAGTTCTATATAAGTTCTATGAGGGTTAGATTGCAGGAGATGAACTTGTGTTGGTGGAAGGTTAATGCATTTGCTTGTGATGTTAATTTTCCACCTATGGATGGATTTTATTTTCCATAGAAGAAAATAGGTCTGGTATCTGAAATGCAGAGGAACCATCTGTCTTATGCAGATGGCCATTATCCTAGTAGGCCATTTCCCCTCTGCCTTCTGGGAAAAAGAAAGCCTATATATTTCTAAAAGCTAGCATGAAACACCTTAACTCTTTGATAATCTTTCAAAATGCTGTAGATTAAATCTTCCATTTATTTCCTTTCAGCCTGTTACCAAAATATGTTCACAAACTCCGTCAAATCTCACTAGCGAAATAGAGAGAAGAAAGTGGAGAGAACCAAAGGTTCTTTATGGCTAAAGTTAAATATCTCACATCTTTGCTCCAAATTCTCTACCCCATTTGCAAGGAGCAAAATTAGGAGTGTATTTTTGTTATTGTTCTAGGGATGCCATGTTGGGACTCTGCGAAGTTTCATGGGGACTGGGAGCTTACCATGGTGGTTACGGTTTCCTCTCTGCTCCCCATTTTTAATTTTAAAAATCCAATATCTTCTCCCCAGATGGCTTCAGTGGTGGCGGCAGATCAAGATGAACAGGTGACAGAAAAAACTGCAAGGTTTTTAGCAGGGGCAATTAGAATAAGATCTATAATTTGATTATTAAGTTAAGTTTTTACCCTTATATTCTGTACATTTTATTTTATTTTATTGCTATGGCTTGTGGCTGATGTGAATAAAAATTATTCTAATTCTAATTCTTCTACCTGTTCAGAGGGTTATAGTGGACAAAAAATAGAAATGTTGAAACTCTTGTTCTGTGTTCCTTATGTATGGTAGTAGGAAAGGCACTGTGGCAAAGGTAAGAATACACTCTGTACATTGAACATCCCTATTTTTATCCAACAATTGTAAGACTGATACTGAAACCATGTAAAGTTTGGCAAACTTGGCTCAAATCAAGCTTGGAATAGAGGAACTGATATTATGTGTCAAGAGAGAAGTATACAGGTTTTATGAAAGGGAGAAAACATGGATTAGGGATACAGCACATGTTACATGCATAGAAGGTCACAGGTTCAATTCCTGTTGTCTCCAGAGGTGATGGAGAAACAGCTCTGCTGAAGACTCTGGGGAGTCTCTGTCAGATTAGATCAGGAATGGGAAACTACAGGCCCAGGCACCACATGCAGCCCTCCAGGCCTCTAGAAGGTCCTTGAACTCTGATAATGCTGCTTTTTTGTATGAAATGAGAATAGAGTGGGATGTGCAAGTAGGAAAAAAATCACATTGGTTGTTCTGCCCATTGCCTCTTGATATCCCAGTTATGATCCAGCTTTCAATTCAACTGTGCACTTTTCCAAATTTTGCAGTGCTCTTTTGGATCAAAAAAGTGCATACAAAAATGCATGTATCAGAGGAAAATGCATTGGATTTTTAAAGGCATATTTTAGGCATATTATTCACACATGATGTGTGTGTGTGCATTAACCCCCCTCCCTGCAAAAACACAGAATTGAATGGACCCACAACTGAGCCAGGGAAAATTTAGAATGGATACAGAATGGAAATAGGCTGACCCACCTATCCTTATTGAGGTCTCAGATAGAAATGGGAGGAACTGAACTTCTCCCTAGTAGAGCGTCTGTTTTGCATGCAGAAGCTTCATGGCTCAATCCCTGGCACAGGTAGGTCTGTGAGAGATCCTGCTCAAAACCTTTGAGAGCCTTTGTCAGTGAGTGTAGACAATACTGAGCAAGACGGACCAATGGGCTGACTCAGTATTGGAAAACTTCCTATTTCCTGTTTAAATCATGAGGACAGAATTCTTTCTCTGAGGAGGGCTGGGAATCCTGTCTTCGACCCTGACAGGCTACTGCTATCAATGTAGACAATACTGAGCTAGATGGACCTAAAGTTCCTATGTTGTCCCTTCTCTTAATTTTTGTTTGATATTGCTCCTGCTCTGCACAGTTTACAAGCTCCGCCACACTTCCACACAGTCAGAATTTAGAGGCAACTAGAAGAATAGAATTAATGCAGAAACATCTGCACTTTGCTTTCTTCCCCCCATAAATCCCATTATGCAGCAAATCATTTTGGTTGTGCAAACAAACCTGCAGGCTGAGTCAGCGCCAAATGTAATTGCCTTGTAGCAAGGGGTGTATATGAAAATCTCCCACCTAGCACCATCCTAATCCACAGCGTTCGCTATTAAAGACTCAAATGCATTCGAATGCAGGAGGTCTAACTGCATTTTCAGAATGGTTGCCCTTCTCTGACTTTCCCCTGTGTGCCGTTTACCTCTGGCACAGCTATGAGCAGCATGATACCTGCAAGAAATGTCTGCACTGAATAAAAATGTGTGGCGCTTTGACAGAAATCATGCCTTCACTTTTGAGATTGTTTCTGCTCGACAGAGAGATGTTCACGGCGGTTGAAAAACATGGCTTCACTGATAACAATTATGCAGCTGTGGGATGGAATTCATGAGATGGCAAAATATTTTTATGTGATCTGTTCTGTGAGCAAGAAGAGCAGCTACTTAGGGAGGGGGAGTTGGTTTCCTGACACTTGAGTCACAGTCCAATTTGTGATTAATATTAGGGACATAGGAAGTTGCCTTCAATCCACTCATGATTATTATTGACCTTATAATGAACTGGGCTATTTGTTCAACTAGCTCAGTATTGCCTACACTGGCTTTCAGAGGCTCTCCAGTGTTTTTTCAGACAGGGAATCTCCCAGCCCAACCTGGAGATGTCAGGGATTAAATTCAAGACCTTATGCATGCAAAGCAGATGCTCTACCACTGAGCTACAGCCTTTCCCCAAAGCCTCCTTTTTCTCAGGAGCCCATGTTTCTGGTCAACAGAATGAGAGATGAAAAAGCGAATGACTATTATAAGCAACTCACAAAATTACTATCCTGGTCAGAAGTAGGGTTTGAGTATATATATTGCCCTGTTTGTGAATTTTGCAAAGATTTCCTTCTAGGGTTGAGCATCCTTTTTCAGGAGCAGGCACAGAGGAACAGGGCTTCTACTGTCAGTAAGTGACGGGACAGATAAGGGGGGGAGGGAATCAACAGCCAGAGAGCAGATTTTTCCCTCATTTGCGATAGTGTTCTAAGAAGAGCACTTTTGCTTTTCCCATAGTTCTCTTGGTAGAGGTACTGACAGCTAAACCACTCTAAGAATTCCAGAGCTGTGATGGAAATAAGGGTCTCATAACACATCTCAGAACCCTTAAGAAATGGCAGGTCTCAGAATTTTTTGAGCTGTTTAAATTTTTTGAGCAGTATAATACTGCTTTAGATACATAGTACAGATGAGGCTTTGAATTGTTCATTAGGAAAACAATTATTTGAATTGTTTGTTAGGAAAAAATGAAGAAGTAGATCACCCCAACAGTCTAATTCTACTTGTTACACCCTGCTCCTACAGTCAAAACCCAGAAGAGAATGGAGACTCAAGTGAATAATCTCTGTAATTGTTTTAACATCCCGCCACCAAAACAAGATCCATCTCACAAAACAAAACATTCTGCTCAGCTCTCCAGCTTCTTCCCTTTCAAGCTTTAGGTGTTCCTCCAATCAGACTTTTTTGTTTCATTTTGGGAAACAAAAACTAAATGGTCATTAAAATTAAACAAAAGAAGTCATGCATTTTGGACAGCTGAAGCCAGAGAGACTCAAGCTTAGGGAGTCCCTGACTCACCTTAAAGGGTGAGTTAATGGTATGGTCCATATTAGAAACTTGCAGACCTCCCATTGTGATTCACTTGGTGATTGCATTGAGCCAATGCACACCCCTAGTATGTAATCATTCCTTGACACCATGCTATTTCATCTGAAAAAATGGAAAACCTAGAAGATTAATACAATTTCAACTAGTATTTAAAAGAGCCAGAATTTCCACTGGTTACAAATCAGAAGTAATCAGATAATTTGAATTATTATTCAATATTGTGGGAGAGTGTGTTGTACAAGAGCCCAGTTGATTATCTTTAAATCTATTAATCAAGTAACTATTAATAGTGACAATAATGGCATCTAGTTCTCACTAGGACTAGAGTGAATCATAAAATTATATCCATTTCAATTATACCCTTATTTGTATTGATATAGTTCGTCACCCACATTCTGTACTTACTTTCTGTTGATTAGATTATCTGATACTCACAAGAGTCAATATGATGTCATTGTTAAAATATTCTATTGAAAGGTGATTCCCTACCAACAGCACACATAGTTTGCTATAAACCCTCTCTCTTTTTGTCAATTGGTTCAGGCACACAATACAAACTTGCACTGAAGAGGCAAACATGTTATTATTATTATTATTATTATGCAGATCTGCTAGATGTTTTGATACTTGTAGTCAATAATGTAAAAGTCCATCAGCAGCCCAAGTAGATCCTTATTCCATTGATTGTACCAAAATTCTCCAAAACCAGGAAATGGCATCAATCCCCAAGAGGAACAGGGGTGAAACAGTCAATTTTAGTTTATCTGCTTTTCATTTTTCTAATCTTAAAGTCAGTTGTCCACATTTCTACATCAATTTGTATTTAGTCTGCTTTGAAATTAATTAGCACGTATGTGTGAATTTCTCCTAATATACACATTTCTATATGCAACTAACTCTAATATACTCAAAGTAATTTTCCCTCATATAATGCATTTTTGCTCTGCAAAATTCAAAGGAAATGCAAATTTCAAATGATTGGTGTTTCAGTTCATGTATTATTTTAGATAGTGTGAACTGAACAGCTTCACATTTAAATGTGAACTGTATTGAATTTCTCCACCATTCCTAAAACGAACAGGAGGAAAAGATCCAAATAAGTGGTAGAAAAATTTTCTTGCTTTTAAAGGCAATCCAATATGTTTCATGCCACTGTTCCTTATCAGTTTCTCACTCTTTTCATAAGACATGTGGACAACCTCAGAAGGCTTTAATGCAGGAGTTGGGAACCTTTTCCCCTCCAGATATTGCTGAACTACAACTATCAGCCCTAGAAAACAGAGTCAATTGCCAGGGATGGTGAGAATTTTAGTTCAGGGACATCAGGAGGCCCACAGGCTCCTCATAACTGCTTTAAGGGGTTCGGGACAAAATAATGGAAGAAAAGTCTGTCAATGGAACTTGCATGCACAGATACAATAAGCCACAGAATTTCAGGCCCTCCCAAATTTGATGCCCACAAATTGTTGTTGGACTTCAGCTCCCATCCTTCTTGACCTCTGTTTATGTGGCTGATGGGAGTCAAGTCTATCAACATATGGTGGGCACCAGGTTAAAGAAGGCTAGGAGACCAGTTGCAAGGAAGTAGGGTTTCTCTTAAAGGACTATAGGCATCTTGTTGGCCACTGTGAGAGACAGGACAGTGGACAAAATGGGTATGATCAAACAGGGTTCTTATGTATTTGCAGGCAACTTAATAGTAGCCAGTTCCAACACAGAAAGATGAAGAATATGGAGGGGGAGGGAATCTGAAAAAGAACTATTTTTATGAGACAAAATGTCAACGAAACAAGCCTAATGAAGTAGTCAGCTATCATCCTCAAGAAGATTGGTTTATTCCCTTGACTCTTGTGTTTATGAGGCTTCAGCATTGTCATTCTCTGTTACAAACAGCCTCATAGCTAAAAACTTGCATGACTTAATATGTGTCAAGCATATGTGCCCCATTAACACCATGTAACTATGGCTGCATGCATTGAGCATGCACATGAATGTATTGTGACAACTGCCATCCTGGAAACTATCATATCTTGGCATTTGAGTTCCTCATACCTTTTGGCTCCATCTTCCTTCTCATCACATTATCATCAAGTGTCCTGCATTTCTCCTTATTAATACTAGAACCGGTGCCTTTAAAAATGGGTTGTTTCATTTCAAAATATGGATTAATAGTTAATATATTTATTTGCTATAGAAGGTAGCAAATAAATTCATATTCCCTTATCAGGGATGTGTCATGTTTCCATTTTTTGCAATTCCTGCAAATGATCCACATGCTTCAATTCAAATGCATCATGATGCTGGGCAAGATATATAACTCAGAAAAGAAACAGATATACAACAGAGGTTCACCTGGAGACAACTGTTAGTAGGGCTTCTGGGGTATGAACTTTTGGGATCTTTGTAGCCTGAAGCTAGGAAGCCTGGTGAGCTATGTGGAAATGAGACAGCTTGAATCTTGGACTCTTTTTAGACATGGTACAGAGGCAGGGGAGGGGGTGTACTTCGTCCACATCAGGACAGGGGAGAAATCTGATTCAGTTCACATGAACCTACTCAATTTGCACTTTCAGGGGGGAAAAATATAGACCAAATATTCTAGCCCTATTCACATGTCATCCAGATATAGTGCTATGATGTGGAGGAAAGGCCATTGGACCACATCTCTAGCCTTCCCTAGTGTCACAAACGCTGCTGGCCCCATCCTTCAACATCATCATGTTCAGTGTGGTGTCTGAAAAGGACCACCTATTCATACATGAATAGCCTGAAAAGTCAGATTATTGGCCCATGAAGCTCAATATTGCCTACAGTAGTGTTGTTCTATTTGGCAGAGCAAGTAGCTCTTTCTTGCCCCACTCCAGAATGACTAAACAGAGCCTACACTGCTGAATCAGAGAAGAAAAGGGATTGCTTTTTACGGGTTCTTTTTTCATCGCTCTTGCTTCTAAGTACCCTATTAGTCAAGGTGATGAAGATATTATCAATTAGATTACAGAAACAGTATAAATATTTGATCCAGTCCATTTTCCTCAAACTCAGTCACACTAAAATAACCTTACATCTTGCCCATTTATTACAATACAATCAAACTAAATGTAATAGGGGTGTGTGTGTGTGTGTGTGTAAATAATTGGTTTTCAAAAATACAAAAATAGAAAGTCCCCCCCAAAAAAACCCCACAACCCCAATATTGAACACACAACTTGCATACCATTTTGCAGCCACTACATTTCTCAAGAGAGAAATATTATGTATTAAGGAGTGAGGGAGATTTTTCCAGTTTCAGCTTTGCAGGTAATTATATTGTCTATCTGTCTGGATGGATGGCCTGGCCTGGCCTACTCATGCAGCAGAATGAAGTGGCAGAATCCCATTTAGGCTTCAATCCTAACCCCAATTACCAGGGAATAATCCACACTGAATTCAATAGAACTTTTTTGGAGTAGACATTCTTAGGACTGCACTGTTAGCATCCCCCAGGTGCCATTCATTCTTCTACCTCACAATTGACAACCTTATTGCCATATCTCTCTCTCTCTCTCTCTCTCTCTCTCTCTCTCTCTCTCTCTCTCTCTCTCCGTGTGTGTGTGTGTTGAATTGCAGCTTCAGTTCTTACTATGTTAATAACTATATATTTATATTGAGCATAACTTAAACAATGCACCAGGGACAGCAAATCTGGGTCAAGAGCAAAGATGATCATGTCAGGACCAGCAATAAAGAGATATAAGAGACACAAACTTGAACAGCAGCCTTGGCAGAATGTCATTCTTGCAAGGCACAGTCTATTATTTCAATTAGACCTTTGACTAACAGGTTAGCATCACCTTCTGGCTTTCTTTTGTCAGTGAATTGCTGGGATCAAGGGGCTCCAGTCTTACTGGGTATGAAGCTGTACTTCAGCTTCTTAATTTCTATTCATAGAATCCTCCATGGGAGGGCAAAAGTGGCAGCAGCCCATAGGAATCCATGTAAAAAAACAGATATAACAAGCAATCCAAGATTCTTCCTTTCATTGCAGTGCAAAATAATCATGTTCCATAACAGAAAAAGTTATATATCTGTCTATATATCTGGCAGGGTTTACACCTTTTTAACCTAGAAGGGCTCCTGGGCATTTAAAGCCTCAAAACCAGCATTGCAAAAGAAGAAGATGAAAAAGGGTTTCACTTGTAGAATTTCTATATGGCTTCCAGTTTGTTTTTAATGTGTTCTCAAAGTTTTGTATTTTTTTAAGGTACAGGACAAGCTACCTTCAGAGACATTTCTGACAGGGTTCCAGCACCTCTAAGAAAAAGCATAGCAGGCAAATGAGAGGCAAAGAAATCCTTTTTGTGATCGTGGAGCTACCACAATGAAAAGAGCTTCTCCTATCCCAAGCATGCAAACATTTAAAGTCACAGGGTCTTTCTTAAGTCAAAACCGAACACAGTAGGCTTTCTAGATACTGTAAGTCTCCAACTCCTATTAGCTGTAGTCTAAATAACATCCACTAAACAATCTTAACAATGTACTACTTGATTGTAAAAACAGCGACAACAACCTCAATGTAGTTTACAAAAAGAGCAATGAAATTATCAGTAAAAACGCCTATTCAAATGTTCAAAACAGTTGTCATGATGCTACATATGTGAATAGGCTTAAACAAACTTGTTTTTTGCAGGCGCCAAAAAGAACACTGTGAAGGATATGGGTCTCTTTAAATGACAAAACCTATAGAATGAACACATGGGGGCAGGAGAGTACCCACGGCCTTTGATGCCAATCTCTGCATGCTCATCAGACCTTCTGTGCAGAGACTATGCAAGTACAACTTGAATGAGCATTGCAGTGGCCACTTGCACATCACTATATTTTTTATCAACAAAATGAGGACAAAAGAG
Organism: Podarcis melisellensis; assembly: GCF_964234715.1. Taxonomy (NCBI): domain Eukaryota; kingdom Metazoa; phylum Chordata; class Lepidosauria; order Squamata; family Lacertidae; genus Podarcis; species Podarcis melisellensis. Next base: position 48,061,745 of record NC_138540.1, read on the forward strand.
GACAAGGATTTGCATCTCACAGACCATATGCCCCTATTCCCAGACTACACCCATCAATGGCCCTGTCCTGTGCCCTCTTGAGCACCTTTGTTTAGCTGGAATGTGTCTTTGAACTCTGATATTGCCTAGACAAAGTACAGAGAGGTTTGGGAGGGATGCAGGTTTATGTAGAGACTTCTGGCTTTTACTCTTCAAAGGTAGAAATCACAGTTGTTGCTCCACTTTTGCCTCTGGTCCAGGGATGCCAACTTGAGTAAAATATTGGGGGGCAGGTAAGCCCTGTTCCCCATAATAAATCACAAGATGTGATGCATGCACACCAACTATGGACCCCTCCTGGCCCCCTCAAATATTTTTTTGGGGGCAAAGGGACCTCAGCCCCTAGGAGTTGGAACCTATGCTCTGGTCCCATCCACAACTGGCACATGGCCCCCAGAAGGTTGTCCATTATGAAATGTGGCCCTTGCATGGAAGATGTTACCCTTCTCTGATTCAAAAGGTCAAAGGGGATCCAGGCAAGCCTAAACATGCTTATTCTCATGTAAGCCGTACTGTGTTCAGTGGAGCTTATGCCAAGTAAGTGTGTAGACCATTATAGTTTTAATATCATAAAGTTCTTTTCTCATTTTCTGGCTCTTTTTCCCTTTTAATGCTGGTTCTTTGAGCTCTAGCCACCTAGTTACAATATCTATTTTCTGTCTTCTTGGCCAGTCATGCTATTTGAATAGGGACAAAAGGGTTGCTGTCAGTTGGTTGGCATGTCATAGATCAAGAAGAGGCAGAAACTGTGAGTGTTCAAAAGACTTCTTTATTGCACATATAATCAAAGCAAATTAAACTCTTAGGCTAACTGCTGGTTTCTAACATTTCTGCAGTCTATCATCTCCCACCTCACATTCACCAACAACCTAAGCACTTTTTTCACTTCCTACATTTAGAAATCTTAGAATTTTCTTCCAATACTCAAGGAAGAAACAAGCTTATACAAAGATAAAGGTTTGTTTAAAAAAAGAATGGTCACATAGTTGTTTCTGTTTGAAACACTGCACCAAAATTATGCCTTGCCTGTATAGATTTTATTCCCAATTGTGAATGGGAGACACACAAACAGACATGGATGGGTCCCAAGTGAAACCAATCACTTTATGAAGCACTATGGACCAAAGTTGATTGTTTTTCAAAGGGCCAAACTCGGGTCCAAATCAAATCTTGCAGTCAGTGGCTTTAGTGGGAACCAACCCATAGTGGAACTCAGAACTCTATTTAGACAAATATCCAGGATCACTATAGACTTGGGGTATGGAGGACTGGTTTTGTTTCCAGTAACACAAACCTCTGGTTCTCATGGAATCAGATTGCCCTGGTAGGTGCATTATGTCACCTAGAATAGCAGCAAATAAGCAGACTGGACATCAGGTGTTGGGATGAAAAACAGCCCAACATTTTATTGTTATGAGTTTGTGGGCGCCAGACCTCCAAAATTTCTGGATCTAGCAAGTGTTATAATTTAATCAAGGTTTAGTGTGTTAAGATGGATGCTAGATACTTCTTATCCATAGATTTAGCAAGTGTTAAAAGGTAATTAAGCCAGGCTCACCTCCTGGGTAATGGGCATTGGGAGGGGAAAGGATCAATGGGATCCTGCTAGATGGCAAATAGGTGAGGCTCTCACTCCCTCAACAGATAAAGCCAAAGTTTAAAGGAGAGAGGAGGAGTTATGTGAGCTAGAAGCTGAAGAGAGAGGGGGAGAGCAAGGCTGTAGCTATGGGAGAAACAAAACCCTCTTGGGGTGTTAATGCTGTGAACCCCTCCATCACATACTCAGGTTGTATATATGTGTAAACAAACCATATATCTTGAAAATACCAAAGTCTCTGCTGTATCTCATTTCTAAAAAGAAACATGGATGCTGGGTGAGTGCCTGGGACCCTTGGGTTTTCACACTGCCCGGAGACTGAGGTGGTGTGCAACACTGGCATGGCAGTAGGGTCAGAGTCAGTTCATCATTCCACCCACCTAATGCTGGTGGAATGGAATCAGTTGGGGTTAGACTGTCCCAAACCAGTGTCTTGGGAGTTGGCCAGTGTTGAACAGTGTTCAACTGGCAACATCTCAATAAGCGACCAGGGTTAGGATTCCAATGCAAAGACCCCAATCTGAGCCTGGGGGCACATTGGCCAATTCCCATTCAGGGCCTTATAGTGGCTTCCTTTACTATGCTGATCCTGCCTAATGCCATTTCCAACCGTATATAAAATATTATTCCATCTAACAGAAGGAAGCCAAAATTTTCACTGTGGGAAAAGTGAAAAACACCCAAGCATATGCCAATCAAATTAGGAGAAAAATTCCTATCTTGCCCTGTCAACCAGCAAACCAAATTGCACAGTGAAGGCTTTAACCTGAAGGTGGATGGGCAGGAAGCTGGCAGGGTGAAATGGTCCCCAACTCTGGAGGAGGGAGTCTTACACAGGCTTCTACCCTGCTCTTCCTCCCACAGTGACCCCAAGAAAGTTTTGTCCTGTGGGTCCCCAGAGGAATGTGACATGGGCAGAATTCTGCCCTCAGTTGTTGTCTCCCTTGGCCCCATGCCACTGGACAAAACGATCCCAAGCCAAATTTGGCTTAGAACAAGGTTTATCATGTACGTTATTTGAATATGGTTTGCATATTGCTTTCAGGTGTACAATTGACAGAGAATGAGTACAGCCCCTTTCAGGTGTGCAATAAATGAAAAATGAAAATGCCAGACCCCTTCCTAACATACACATTCCAAATTTGTAGGGGGGGCATGCAGAGGGATCTCTTGATGCCTACATCAGCAGTTCTTGCTATATGTTCTAGTAAATGCACAGTAAATTGCCGACAGAGTCTGCTGCTACTGCAACATTCTTCCCTCCTTGCACATTGATTTTTGCATTTATGAAGCATTTGGGGTCAGTTAAATTTTCTGACCCTGAAAGTCTATGGAAATCAAGTGTCTTCACAGTTCATTGTTAATTGGACGCCTGTTATTTAGGGAAATATTGTTGTGTTGCATTAGACAGGGGTGGACCTTGGTAATCTTTTATATTATGGTGCCTTGTGTGAGACCAAAATTTGGTGTTCCCAATGGATCTTCTCAATTATAGATCTTCTCAATTTTACGCCCCCATGGCTTGGTGCCCTGTATGGGGGAACCACTTTTACCACCCTAAATCTGGTGCTGTATTGAGTACAGAGAGCACCTTTATTTCAAGTCTATAGTGTTTGAGCTAGCTAAGACTCAAGTCATTAATTCCAGGTAGAAATCTGCCCTGAACAATCTTTTGAAAAATTCCGGCAAGAAAATTCTCTTCTTTATTGTGCACATAAAGGGAAATGGAGGGAAGGGGGGAGAAATGCTTGCTTCTTGACTAAAGAAACCCCATAATTATCTAGCACATATCCTCCAAAGCCTGAAATCTTTTTCATGCAATTGTGTTTTTATAAAAGCTTTGCCTTCTCCTACTAAGGATTTGACATGATCCAATGTGATGTCTTAAAGAGCAGTGCAGCAACTAAGGACAAAATGGTTCAAGCGAAGCAGGGCAGAGGGTGAAAAAAGACTTTCAAAGGGATTTAATTTGGCTTTCCCATCCCTCCTACAATTAAGTTTGGATGACAGTGGTCTTGAGTGGTCCAGCAAAAAGCCCACAATTCATGTGGAATTATACTAGAGTCATATGCATTTGCTGCAGACAATGGAAAATGCATATATTTTCTGAAGGCAGAAGGAGTTGAAAATGTTTGATAGTTTGGTCCAGGCTGGCAATAGTGGTCAAATCTTTATCTAATGAGAAAAAACAAATATAGTAATGTGCTGGGGGGTAGAGACCTGCAAAGCTGACAATGTTGTATTGAGTGCTTACAGGCCCAATTTTAACAGTGTCACCATTAACTAAGTGATTGGGTTTTTGCACAGTTGATTATGTGCTTGCCAATCATTCTTCTGAGGATACAGAGCTCTTTTACTACTACCCCTTCTAACTTCACTCCTCTTCCCACTTATAACATCAAAAAGCTCTCAGAATGTACATGTACAACTTGGTTCAGCATGAAAGCATGACAATGCTTTCCTTCTGGGACTTTTCACTCAGCCTCCTTTGCCTCAGTGATTCGGCAGACATGCATGATATTCACCCATCAGACAAAAGCTAGATAGGACACCGGACTCCTCTTTCAGGGATTCCAGTATTTGTTAGCTTGTTTTTCACACTCCACCAAGAATTTATCTTCAGAAAAGGAATTGCATGTTAGATATCACAAGCAAAGTTTGGAGTCTTGAGAAGCAATTAGTACTCTGGCAATGAAAACAATGGGGAGATTGTTTTGGCGAGTTGGATGGGGGGAGGCTGGATGTTTTAAAGAAGTTTTATTCCTTATCCCAATGTAGGAAATGGTACAACCCACCCCTTCACACTTATTCTTTCCAAGTTTTTCTTTTTCAAAGAATTCCCCACAGGAGTTCAGGTGATCAGTTTTTTCCATCAGTCTGCTGAAATTTCTGATGACTTGGCACATTCTAAAGGGCATAGCGGTCAACATTTCCCTTTTTAAAGGGATATTCCCTTATTCTGAATAGGATTTTCCCTTAAGAAAGGGAAAAGTTGACAGTTAGCTAATGGAGCCTGCTGGTCTGCTATAGTACTCAAGCTTTCTTGGAAACCATTTTTGCTCTTGTGTGAGCTCCACAGTCACTCTCACCTAAATTTACCTGCAAGCCTGAGGGACAGTATTAACAGGCTTGAGATCCATTGAGGAGGCAAAATTATACCTTGAGGGGGTTAGGGCTCCTCAAGTTTACATTAGAATTCCCCCTTCAAAAAGCTTTACTACAAGGGTGGACAACCTCTTTTGGCTGTCTCGATGACTGTATTCCCTTCTAGGCACTGCAAGTTCATGGTAGGTAAGAAGTTAGCTTCTTCACACACCCCTTTTGGTCTTCCATAGGTATTGTCTGAGTTCAAGGACACATTCTAGCCAAGCACAACACTCAAGGAGGTTGAAAAGCATAGGAAGTTGCTTTATGCTGACAAAAACCAGTGGTCCATCTAGCTCAGTATTGTCAACGCTAAATGGCAGTGATTCTCCAGGGTTTCAGACAGGGATTGGACCTGAAACTTTCTGAACCAGTAGGCAAGTGTGGCTTGGTGAGAGTCCTAATATCTAGATAGGCTTGGAATGCTTCATTTAATTCATGAGCTTGAGGTTCCCCCGACCCAATTAAACTCAGATACACTACAATTCCCAGGGATCTTTCTATTGAGAACTTCCTGTCCATATAATTTTGGCTCTAACAAAGCAGACTTTGCTCACTGCTACTGGAAATTTGGTTTTTTGTGGGAAGTGGAAATACAGAAAGGATTTATGTGACATAAACAGCTGTAGTTTATACAAAATTATCTAAATAAATGAGAGTAAAATTGAATTTTTAATGCTATTTATTTTGTCACCTTAAACAACTGAAGTCTTAAGGTGACGTACAAGAAATACAAAGAAGTAAAATATAAAATGATGTGTATTAAATATAATAAAACATGATCATATACCCCAAAATTAAACCTTAGCATCCTGTTAAGGGAAATTGTTATAAACTGAAATGACATTTTAAACAATTAAGATGGGTAAAATTTTGCTTGTTGGAAAATAAATTTGTACTTTGAAAAATAAGCAGAATTTCATCTCATAAATATGACCTAAAATGGCAGGTATAATTGGATATTTACACTGGAAATACACAGAGAAACCCTATCAGCAATAAATTAGTGTTTATGTACTTGCAAAACACATGCACTCTCTGTGTTTTGTGTGTGTGGTTTTTTAAAAATAAAAAAATCCTAATTAAATCCTAATTACGATGTGCAGCAGAGTGTTAATTCCTGCTTGTTATTCCACAAGGGCATTTCTTACACTTTAAGGAACATAAGCTTAGTGAGATACATAAGAGATAATTATCAATAAATAGGACCATCTCATAACAGGCTCAGTGAAGTGTTTGTTATGCAGGTAGAAATTTAAGAGCAGCTTACTCTTCTACATTAATAAGAAATATTTATTCACAGTTATTTACTAGGTTTTCCATAACATTGCTTTGTGGCTTCATCACCACGCACTGCTGCCTCTCCCTCCCCCTCTTCCTCCTTGTTGTTGCTAATGTTTTCACAGCTATTTTTATATACCACACCAAGGGGTGCCAGTGTGGTGCCCTCAACATGTTATGAACAATGGAGAGAGCTGATGGGAGTTGTTGTCCAAAACATTTGGGGGGGGGGTGGCACCATGTTGGCTTTCCCTAGTATATGAGATAATTATGGACAACATAGAAAGGTCCCTGTTCCAAATGATCTGCAATCTAATCTAGTCAATTGTGGTGGGTTGACAAGGGGTATTGAGGGCACAACATGGGAAGATGTCATTGCCAGTACTTGATGGAAGGGTATGGAGCCTGTAGTTTTCAAGATGTTTTGGGATTCCAACTCCCATACATATTTTTCTCCATGCTTCCCTTATCATATCTGTGCATTTCTGTACATATTTTTGGGTTGAAATATTTGGAGTGCAATATTTGGAGAAGCTCAAATTTTCCAAGAGCGGTATGTTTTGGTTCACAGATTGGTTCAGGAAGTGTGAATTGGGTAGGTTCACAATAAACTAGGAACTTAATTAATTTGCCTCTAGACTTTACCTGAAACTGTTTTTACGTAGCAGCTGTTTTTTGTGGGGCAGAATATGTTGGGTATCTAATTAAGGAAATAAGTTGAATGGTGATCTGATTCCAATGTGCAAGACATTGGTAAGACTTTAATACAGGCTTCCTCAACCTCAGCCCTCCAGATGTTTTGAGACTACAATTCCCACCATCCCTGACCACTGGTCCTGCTATCTAGGGATCATGGGAATTGTTGGCCAAAAACATCTGGAGGGCCTAGGTTGAGGAAGCTTGTTTTAGTATAATTCTCTACATTTGAATAAACAGTTTATACCTTAGTTAGGCGGGTATATGTGTAGCTTTTTAAACGTAAATGTCGGATTTTTTTCAGGACAACCTTCCAAGCACCAAATGTCAGTTGTGGGTGGAGTCAGAGCCAAAAGACGACTGAATGTGAATTTTGCATTTGTACAGTAACACACACGTACCCTCTTTAATCTCTATCCAGGTAAAGCAAGAGGCATTATCAGGGTTTCAGAACACACTTCAGTCAGTCAAAAACACTCAAGGAGGGCACAAGGTGTGGCTTGAGAGGGTGTGAACCCTGAGGGCCACATACAGAGATCTGGAGTTCCACATTTGAGCTGTAGCTCTGAGGTTCTCCACCTCTGCTTTGGTTCTACAGAAGAGAATGCTGGAATGATACATTGTCAAAGAAATCATTCAGATGAAATATTTCATTTGTTTGACATTAAAAACAAGAGCAACATTGCTGACGTTGTTCTGCTCCATTCACTTCTGTGACCCACTCATCCTAGAATGGAGCTGGTGTCACTTTATATGATCATTTACAGTTCATTAAATTCATCTCTGGGATGTCAAAGAGGGCTCGTCTTTTTTCTTCTTTATCATCTAAAAAGAGTTGTATTCAGAAAGCTCTCACCAAACCTGAAAAACTTTGTTCGCGTCTCCAACATGCAATTAACCTGAAAGTCCTTTGAATGAGCAGTTTGCCTGTTGAACAATGTAAAATCAATTGTCCTTGGTGGTAATTAACCTCAGCTACAGTTAAAGGTTCCTATTACTGGGAGAAGATGATTGTGTTGTAGCTTTTAAAAATCAAATTTACAGTGATAAACACATCTTCCTTTGAGAGCCACCATCTGATGACAAATATGACAAGCTTCCTATAAACTGGAAAATTGCTAGAGGGGGAAAAATCAAACTTTTTAAGGCATTAGTACATAGACGCAGCACATTAAAATATATTTGCTATGGTAATGCCCTAGAAGAATGCAGCTTCTGGAAAAGGCCAACAGCAATTTGCCCTCAATGCCAATATTGATCCCATCATATTTGTGTACAGCTTGAATTATCCACAGTACCTAGATTTGCAGCATGAAAGATAAAACAAAGAAAACACTCTTTTTAGGAGCTATTTGCAAGCACACAAAAGAAAATTGACATACACAGCCGGCATTTGGTGTGGTCCGTTCCACCCGACTTGACTAATTTCAGCTGCATTACAATCTCCTTTGCAATCCATCTCAGCCTGAATACAATAGAGTGAATTGCTCTTCTCCACTGTGTATTCAATAGGTAGACAGAAAAACAGAGCTTTATTTGGTTTATCCTATGGCAGGCCTGCACTGATTGACACAAGCCAGATAGATAGGTAGCACAGTCTACTGTGAGTTCAGTAATGCTCCTGGTTTTTCAGTCTAACCAGACCAGCAAAAATGGGGGCAGTGGGTCACAGTACTTGGCTAGTGAGCAATACTTTGCTGGAAGAAACAGATGAGAATCAGGAATGGAGGAAAAACTGATTCAGTTCCTGTTTAAATGTGAACTTAACTGATTTGCTTTTTTTAAAAAAAACCACACATGGACCAAAAAACAGCCATCCTTCGTAATTCACACTTTACCAGATTTTGAAATCACGTATTTCCGCAAAGTTATGTGTTCAGTACTCAGTTCCTCCAGCTCCCTTCACCCCTTGTGTTGGTCCAACCTGTTGGCTCCTCCCCTGGGTTGTCAATAGGCAGTAATTGTTGTTCCTTTATCCCAGAATGCTAGTTGTGTTTCCTGATATCACAACACTTACTCAGCCTGCAATCTCCATTTATGAACCTAAGTTCTACAAGCTAACACTAACCTCATGACTACCACATCAGCCTAATTGCATGATGGTGAATTCTGGAAAGCTCTAAAGCCTGGCATACTTTTGTGACATTTTGGGTCGTCCCAGTAAAGTATCCCATACCTGCTACCTAGCTATTAAAGCTTAAAGGGTTAATTCTATTCTTAGTGTTAGTTAACAACCCAAGGTTGTTGGTGGAGTTGTTGCGTAGCAACCAGTCAAAATGGCATGATTTTTGCTGAGGTAGCATGTGCCTTGGTTGGCAGTGAAGTTCTGGGGGAGTTTGTCCTCTGTATGCTTGGTTAAATATCTCCCTGCTATGAACTAGGAAAGACAAAACCGGTCTGTTCCTTTCTTCTCCAATGATACTCTCTTTTTCCCTCAGTTTTGCTTAATAAAGTGCTCCAATATCTCTTTTCTCCGTGGACTCAGTCTAAGTTATTTAAGTGACTTTGCAAACACCCTGAACCTGCTCCCTGAAATTCCCTCCCAATCTTCTGAACTTTGAGCCCAAAGTTCTCATTAGATGACTTCCAGTCCAGCACTCAAAACTCAGCCTTCCTCAGCGTGCACTTCCTGAACAGAATGTTCATTGCCTTTATCTGGAAGTGCAGGGATGGGGGGAGAGAGAGAAAGATCAATTGTAAACATGAAGACAATTTTTCCCAACAGTTACCCTTGCTTTTCACTTGTTCAAAAGAGCAGTATTTGGCAAGACAGTGAAAGGGAAAACTCAAAATGTTTCTCTCTTGAGTGAAGACACGGTACTATTATTTGCACTACACGCTAAGAGATTTCTCTTCCTTACTATCAGAAAGTTCCAATCTCCATTTGCTGTTCTTGAAGGCATAGCTCAGAGAAAAAGAAAAGCAATTTAAACTAAAATAAAATAAAGATTTGTGCAAATGCCAGCTGTTCACCCTCTCCAGCCTTCCTCTACACCAAACCTTAGATGTGTTTCATGCACACATCTGTTATTTGATTACCCAGTATTTGAATGAACATATCTCACAAGCTTACAAGAATGCCCAGCATAACATCCCTATTCTCATTCCAACTATCACTTTGTGAATGCCACCCACTGCATGTTTTTGAAGGATCTACATGCTCCATTCATTTAAATTTACTCTGAAATACCCTGTCCTCCACTGATTTTAAAAACATCTTTGTGGAAGTTTATCACATCAACTTTTTAAGGAACCCTCCTAAAAAGGCAAACATCATCAAATAGTCATTGTGATTTACCTGGGACAAGTAACAAACTGGTAAAAATAGAAATTTCAAGTGTATGCTAGAAAATGGGTTATTCAAGAAATTCTATCTTTCCAACAACAACAAAAAATCAGTATGAGCACACCTGCTCTGTATATCCTAAACCAACATGTGGGTTGGAAGTTTGTTTTTGTACTTTCTGTATGTTCCAATGTAGTCCTCAGCTCCAAAAAATGTTTCAATATATGTTGAGAATTGTTTATTTTGAGTGAAAGTTCATTTTAAAATGGCAGATTTATGCAGATACAGGATGGAATGGACAAACGGACAAAGACATGCCGTAGTGGCACAGACTTATTTTCCCGTCCCTGGCTGCAAGGAATCTGTTATTTCTTACCTAGCTTCAAAAGTCCCTGTCCTAACTGTGAAGCAGAGATTAAACAGTTTATCAAGAGGCATGCAATTCTCAAGTCACCTGGTACTTAAAAAGCTTTCTCTTTTTTCTTTCTTTCCTCATTTAATGAAAGTAACCTCTTGACTAGCCTAGCGTGAATAAACTTTTACACACCTCGGCTGCATAGTGTAATGGAGTATTGGATCTTCATGCAATAGCTCTAATGTCATTCATTCCATTTCTACAATCAATGGGCAACACTCTGAGGGGCTGTGATATAGGATGCCATTTAATATTTCATAAAGGGGAAATTCATTTGATCTCCAAGGTTAAGAGAATTCACTAATGAACTCCAAGGTTAAACGACTCCATAGGTAATGCCATGAGGTTACATGGGCATCCTTTTTAGAATCTTGCAGTGCTGAGTATTGTCTATCTGCCCCATCATTTGATTCTTTCTTTCTTTATTATTATTATATTGCAGAAAAGTGCCCAGCAGATTTGTTGTTGTTAGTTAGTTAGTACAAATGACACTTTACAGAACACTCGCCTTGCCACAAATCTTCGCAGTGGTCCTTAAGCTGTAGAACAAGCTGTCAGCTAAAACATGCCCAGTACAGGAGCTTGCCTCATTTATATTGACTTTAGAGAGTGGTGTCATTGAGGCAGGACTTTGAGACAAAGGCTCAGGGCCACACTCAGTCCAATTAGCAGGAGGGCCCCTAAGCAAAACCATATGTGGTCTACAACATTTTAAGTCAGTAAAGTGATATGATTACTACCTAAAGAGTACTCCTGCAGGACTATTAAGTCTAGAGTCTAAAATTGTCTAAATGCACCTAAATGTAAATACATCTTTACACTAGTATTTTAATCACTGTTCCTTGACCACGTTTTTGACTAGCAACTGTTCCCTGCTCTCCTTGTCTCCTCAGTTGTGATTTTAATTGCTGCACAACCAAGTTGAAAGCCAGGTAATAAATCATCTAAAATAATAGTAATAATAATAATTTATTATTTATACCCCGCTCATCTGGCTGGGTTCACCCAGCCACTCTGGGCGGCTTCCAACAGAATATTAAAAATGCAATAAAACAATAAATGCATAGATAATTAATTGGAGCAAAAGAAGCAGACAGGTCTCGTGATCCAAGGAACTTCCATATCCCAAGTCAGATTCTGCCAAAAGGCACAAAACATAAATCATATGAAATGAATTCATAGATAATAAACTAAAGTAAAAGGAAGTCTCTTGACCCAAGGAGCTTACGATCTACATTTTGACAATTGGGCAAGACATCAGAAGACCAGGAAAGGAAGAAGAAATTGATGAAAAGGCAGTGGCGTATAATTAAGCTTTAATTCAGAATGCTACGTTATAACTAGTTAAACCAAATCCATAGGCAAAACATCTTGCTATTCTTGTAAAATATTGGGGCACACAGTACGCATCTACAAGCTGTGAAAAGAAGATCTAGGGGTAATGATAATGGGTTTTGATTTCTTTAGATAAGGGAGTGCTGGAGAGCATTCATGACTTTAAGAATATTTGCTTTCTTTACATAAACATGAGTAAAACATAAGTGGAGGTTAAAAAAACCAAACCATCAGCTCCCAAGAGTACATGCACTCCAAGTTGCTTTCAGTCAACTTAGAGCTCTCCCAAATTGCAATTCCCTCCACTCTCTCATTTTCTTTTTGGCCACATCTAAAGGAAAAACAATGGATTGTATTAACCAGCAGAAGAACAATATTGGTGACAGATCTTTGATTGATTTTGTCAGGGTTCTTGGCATTCCAAGCTTGGCATTCTGTGGTACAACTAAAAAGTTGTACAGTGCTAGCAGTGCCCCCCCCCCCGAAGTTCTAACTAGCCATGTATCTTGTTTCAACATAACTGTTGAGCCATAGGGTGAAAAAAGTTAGGAGAGTTAGATCAATGCTTTGAAACCACAAAGATATCATATTGGAAGTATATATTATGCTTTAACAGAGATCTTTAATGACACAAGCCTAAAAGTTTATCTAGAAATACTTCCTGAATTGAAGCCCAAAACCCCGCTGATGCAATTTGTATTCAAGTTTGTAGTATCCCCTGCTACATGGTACAGCATCCTTTTTGAAGTCAATCTTACAAGCAAGCTACTGCAATATAAGGAAGCTGGTATAAATTCAACTACAAGCCAGTTGCAAGTGACCAAGACTTACTTTGTGGGCCGCAGGTATGATGAGGGTTTTCAACAAGTTTTGATAGATGCTACTGAGACTGCAAAGGAGCTAGAAATACTACCAAACTTAGAACAATTTGGAAAAAGGAGAAATAAATGGCGGTTTAAGCCTAAGAAGAGGCACTGCCTAATCCAAAGCAAAAATTAAAAGTAGGAATCTATTATGCCATCTTAGACATGGCCATAAATTCTACTGAAAAGAGATTCCAACAGCTATAACAATATAATTCCATGTGGTTTCCTGTATGATATATACAGGATATATATTGTTGATATATATATCAACAAAAGGTCTACTGACAATGTACTTAAGGCATGCAAGGATGTACAATGGAAACAAGGATATTCTGTACTGTGAACTTATACCAAATAGCTTGAAGGCTTCCGATGTCTGTGCCAGCACAAGGAGCACTTATCTTCACACAACAAAAAAAAACTCCTGGATAATGTGTCTAATGATTCTGTTGGTCTAAGTATCCTTCTCACACTTTCTGTGTCAGTGGCAAGTGGTGAACACAGTTTCTCAAAGCTCAAACTTATAAAACCTAGATACATTTAACAAAGCTGCAAAAGAGACAAGTTGGCTTGGCAACTATATCAACTGAACATACATACGCAAGCATCAGCCCTTGGCCTGAAGGAATTGGTGACAACTTTTGCAAAGGAAAAGACACACGAACTGAGATTTGATGCGCCAGCAATTTAAAATAAATTTAGCAGTTTGTGCTTTTCATTTTTTAAAATACATATTTTTTGAAAATCGAAGTTAGCATTTTTTTGGGGGGTGCATGTAATTAGCTCTGCCTAGGGCTCAAAGTAGCCTTGCACTGACACTGCCTGTTCCTGATGTTGATCCTTCCGCCCCACTGTTCTTGATGTAGATCTTAACACCCCTAGTCTTCCTTTCCCTGGGTGGGGGGGGAGGAGCTGCCATTTTGTGATAAATCTCAGGTGGCAAAATGTCTTTGGCCAACCCTTCTACATTTTTAACAGTTTCCAGGATTCTTTGGGGGAATCCATGACAATTAAAGTGGTGAAAGAATGCTTCCAAAGTATGGTACGGCTGTGGCCTTTGCCATTCCCACACAAGGCATGGTTATGGCAGTATCTGACAGGTGATTTCTTTAAAAGCACACAGAGATTACCAGTTATCTCTTAGTCACTTCTCCAGTCTGCTTCCTGGACTAGTAACCAGTAATTGTCCTAAAAAAGAATAATCAACCAGAAGCTCCCAACAATATAATGAAAATTCAGAAAATTCAGAAGCAAGTCATTAATGGAGAGATAGAGGAAAGGAGTACCTAAATCAGCTCAGTTTGCCTTACAATGAAAGTAATTCCATGAAGCACCCACCTCTGTGAAGCACCCACTAGCATAGAGCCCCCAGAAGGTTGTCCATAATGGAATATGGACCCCAGGCTGAAAAAGGTTTCCCACTCCTGGTTTGAACAAATCCCTCTTCCATAATTGGCTTCTCCTCTCCCCAGCAGTGACGCTAAACATTCAAGAGGTGACAGCTGACTCCACTGTTTCTCAAGGCAAAAAAACCCAAAACTACTTTATCTTTACAGCCTTTAGTTCTTGCCCAATGATGAACTAGTAGTTCTGCTCCCCTTATTGTATTTTCTGGTCTCTAGCCAAGTAGATTTCCTCCATAGGTAAGATGACTTAGATACAAATTGTAGAACAAGACCTCAGGGAGAAAGGAACATCAAATATTTCTTGAAGGGTTTTCCTTTAGTTTCTCTCTTTACTGCTTTGTTGCCCACTATTTCTCTTTTATTGCCTCTAGTTATACAGGAGCATCCCAGTTATTTTAATTATACTTTCCTTTTTGCTGCTTACCTCAAGGATTTTTTTCTGCCCAAGCACTCCCTTGGATCTCCTTCTTTTGCCTCATCATTTGCATTTAGGACATAGATTTCATCAATGATTCCCTAATATTCTCTACTGGGCATCTTTAAAGAAGATTGTGTCATGTATCTCAATGCATGCACTGGGGTTATTTTAGGTCCCAGTTCTGTAAAAGTGCTGCAATAAACAAGTATCCCAAAGTCCTGTAAGATCATTGTGTTATAATAAAAGGCTCACTGTATCATAAGCACAGAGCCAAATTCAGTAAGGCTATTTCAAATTCATGATTCAATTTGTGCAACTAGGATCCTTTCACCGGGGTTCTTCCCCATTGCATTTCGGTAGGAAGCCAGCAAAAGAAGTGGTGAATGTTTTAGTTAAGGATATACATTTGTAATTGGTTGGATCTAGTGCAATACTATACAAATCTGTTCAGAAGCTTATTCCCAGGTAGGTGTGCATAGATTAAAGTGGCCATGGTTGGTTTGTGACTGGGAGTGGCCGCCAGGACCACATAACACCGGTTCTGAGAGATCTGCATTGGCTCCCAGTACGTTTCCAAGCACAATTCAAAGTGTTGGTGCTGACCTTTAAAGCCCTAAATGGCCTCGGTCCTGTATGTCTGAAGGAGCGTCTCCACCCCCATCGTTCAGCCTGGACATTGAGGTCCAGCACTGAAGGCCTTCTGGTGGTTCCCTCATTGCAAGAAGTGATGTTACAGGGAACCAGACAGAGGGCCTTCTCAGTAGTGGCACCCACCCTGTGGAACACCCTCCCTTCAGATGTGAAGGAAATAAGCAGCTATCCTATCTTTAAAAGACATCTGAAGGCAGTGCTGTTCAGGGAAGTTTTTAATATTTAACACTGTATTGTTTTTAACACTTGATTGGGAGCCGCCCAGAGTGGCTGGGGAAACTCAGAAAGATGGGCGGGGTATAAATAATAAATTATTATTATTATTATTATTATTATTATTATTATTATTATTATTATTATTATTGGAAACACTTCCAGGGTAGGAGTGGGGTTTAATGGAGAAATGGAGCCATGGTTGCACCTGGATCCCCAAGTGGGCAGAAAAATCCTGATGAGGCTGGCTACTGGTACCTGAACTGGATCCTTGGTTTGCCCATTTCCACTCTTTCCCTGATTGTTCTGCACCCCTGAAATATTTTTGAGGTACAGTGGTACCTTGGGTTAAGAACTTAATTCGTTCTGGAGGTCTGTTCTTAACCTGAAACTGTTGTTTACCTGAGGTACCACTTTAGCTAATGGGGGTCTCCCGCTGCCGGCACGCTGCCACCACACAATTTCTGTTCTCATCCTGAAGCAAAGTTTTTAACCCAAGGTACTATTTCTGGGTTAGTGGAGTCTGTAACCTGAAGCATCTGTAACCTGAAGCGTCTGTAACCTGAAGCGTCTGTAACCCAAGGGACCACTGTATATGCTGGCAGTAGCTTCAGCCTAGGTGCAGTCAGGACTCAGGAGCCATAGAGTGGTGAAACACAAATCTCCAGCTGCTGGAATCCAGAGCAGCGAGGCACAGCTAGATGCAAGGACATGTCTGCCTTATCCAGACCCCATCCAGCAGAGCAGATTGGGGTTTGGATTGCTTTGTAAGTTAGTTGCACTTAGTTCCCACTGAAATCAACAAAACAAGTTAGTGATGATTTAATTAAAGATCCATTTCTTTCAGTTTAATTTCATTGCTAATTTAAATACCTTTTTAATCATTAAAAGAAGAAATGATATCTGAAACAGTTCACAAAACTCACTGCTAAACATCAATAAAAATACCTATAGAAATGTTATGACTGTTAGTCATCTTTCCTTTTTTGGGGAGGTATTTCCTAAATGGAACTAAATACTGAGAGATAACTGGACTATTAGCCATTAGAACTTTGAGAAATGTTCTTATTGAACCTCAAGTCAACGCAACTTACCCTGTTCCACCTATATTGTCAATATCTCTTAAAGACAGGAAAGAAGTATACTCTTTTCCCATTTGCAATTCAAATGAACTGAATACTTCAACTGTCCAATTACTGCTTTATGACTTCACTTTTCATCATGGTATTCAAGGATATGTATTTCAATCCAAATACTTAACCTGGACCAACTAGGCATCAACTAAATTTGATGCATCCTGTGCCCTCAGGTCATGCCCTGTCTACTTGTCCCAACCAGTTGCCACAAATCTGCAGTCTGCACAGATATGGATTTCTAAGCAATGAAGCAGCAGTATCTACCATTCTGTGGGGCACATCAGGTACGTGTCATCAGGTACACATAGTCTTCTGTCATCACAGAAAACCTGTTGTTGGAAAAGGGTGTTGTTCAAGTTAGAGGTACCCCTCCCTTTTGCTCCTTATTTCCTTTTCCACTGTTGTCTTCTTCCTTTGTCTCTGTTTTCTTCTTACCCAAAACCTATTCACAGATGCCAATTTGCAAAATTCATCAAATATTAACTCTACATTGAATATTCCATTCAGCTTCTTTGTGGACTTATGAATTACTCACACCATCCTTCCCCTCCACCCTTTTCTTCATAATCAGTCCAGAGAATCCCAGCTCTAACCCTGACAACAGATTTTCTGTTTGAATTCTGGTCTTTAAGCTATGGGACTTAAAGTAAAACAAAACTCCAAATGGCAAGACAAGCCTTGTTCAAACAGTATGAAGAGAAGGTCAACATGTTGGAAGGAGCGAAGGATGCTATCTCTGCACAGTGTAAACCTAACAAGGAGGAAACTAAACACATTTTCTCTCCTCTCCAAAAAATGAAATAGACCAGAATATTAATCTTTGCCAATCACACTTGAAATATAACCTAGCAAACATTTCCCTTCAATTCTCAAAGCAAGTTAAAACAAACCCCTAAACAGCAAAACCAAATAAGAAAAATGCAAATTGAAGATAACATGAAACATGACTGGCAATCTAAAGGGGAAAAAAATTATTAAAAACTAGAATATTTGGGTTTCTATTTCTGAACACAAAACTAGTTGTGAAATATGAGCATTGGGTACAGTAGAGTATTATTTATTCAATACATTTCTTCTAACAAAGGTTTCTTCTGCAAAAATTGGCTTGTTTGAAAGGCAGAAAGTACATCTTAGCATAGTGTTATGTCAGAAATGCCTCCTGTGGTTCTTTTGACCATTCTCCATCCACTTTTGAGAAAAGGAACTGCATTCAAAAATGATGAAAAGGGAGAGAAAATGGCAGTGAAATTGGGTGGAATGCAATAGTTTTTTCGTATTTACCTTACTTTTGAGGTGGCTGAAGGGTGCTTGTGCATGTCCTGGCTTTCATTTTCAAATAATCTCTGTCATGTTCTGTACCTTGCAGCCTCCCTAGGTGCTTCCCTCCCTTGATCTCATAACACCTTCAACTGGATTTTCCTGTGAGCATGAGGTGGCAAGGCTGCTCAAAAATCTGTCTGACAGCTATTCTTTTTTTAAAAAAGTGAAGCCTTTTTACTTTTAAAGAAATCAGCGAAGAAATCAATTGTAGTTTTTGAAGAAAAGGTAAAAGGAAGAACTTCGCTCAAAAACAAAGCCAGTGATTGTACTGATTTCAAGCACTCAGTAGTCAGCCTCCCCAACTTCCGGTGCCCTGGTTAAAAGCTGAAGGGAGAATGTTGTGATGCAACTTCTTCCATGGGACTTTTCCAGATCAGGGAGAACAGGCATCTGGGGAGGCTGGAGAGCACTGGAGAACATATAAATGAAAAAGAAACACACACAAACCCATGGCCAGCTTGCTCAAACCCACACCCACAAACATTTAAGGTGAATTATAAAGTGTACCATGAAAGAGGCAGAAAAATGAAAGCTCTTTTATGGGGGGAAAGCTCTTTTAAGATACTGGGAGACAGATTTCAGCACAGCGCTATTTTGGTCATCAGAGAGTACAATTTAGACTGAGGAGCTTGGAATGCAAACCCTTACTGAGCCATAAAGTTTGCCAGGCTACCTTGTGCCAGTCACCCTATCTCAGGCCATACTACCTCATAATATAGAGTTGCTTTGAGGGGGAAATAGGATAAGTCTCTGAATGCTTTTGTGAGATCCTTGTGGCGTAGTGCCTTTACAATTTATTATATACTAATAAATAAAATCTGGCTACCCCTGGATGTAACCTACAGCAAACTGAAATGAACAGAGAGTTCAACCCCCAATACACATAGGCTACGTATAGCCATGTGATCATCTCGCTAGTCTTCCCACAGGCAATACCAGTGCTTTTTTTCTTGGGGTACGCAGGGGTACACATGCCCCTAAACATTTTATGAATCTAAGTTTGGCCTCATTGAGGGGCAGTATTTCAATATGAGTAGGAAAATGAGAGTACCCCTAAACATTTTTTTTACAAAAAAAAGCACTGAGAAATACTATCCAATTATTCTTTTTCAGGGGAGTTGGAATGTGGCAAAGATACCCCAATTAAAGTTGGGGGCAATGTTTTCAGCTAAGGAGCCACTCCGCTGCATACTTGGGGATCTTACAGCTTCATGGTGAGGTTTTCTGGATTAGGTTTAGTATACCTAATAAACAAGCTGTATTTGGTTGCTCTTCTCTTCATGATATTAATATTGTGAGGCTGCATGTGTTAATGGACCATCCCACTAGCCCTGTTCTGCTGTTTCATCCCCTACTGGTTTCAACACCATTCTGTTTATGTGTTGAGGGAAGGTCTGAAGGAGAGGAAGTCTGCAGAATATGTGTAGCCCATTCCTAATTTGCAGGAGACACAATGGAAATGTGGGGTCCAGTGCTCACATGGAAAGAAAAATGTCTGAATAAAGCTACTGTCCTACTTTTCTCTGATAGTATATAACACAATTTGGGGGCAGTGAAATGAACATTGCTGCAAAATACTTACAAGTTGCATAAATCCATTTTCTCCCTGTTCTTTAACTATGCAGCTTGCATGCATTCCCTTACGAGACCCTCCACAGATTTGGAAGTATGCCACCTTCCTGATTCCTTCTCCACAGAAACCCCAAAATATAAAGTCTGTTTTAATTTTGTATTCACAGCCCAGGATTTCTTCTAAGAAAGGCTTCCAACTGCCATACAGAGACAGTAAGTAATACACCAGGAGGCTGATACGATGGGAGTAAAGGGAGATTCTTCTATTATATTGTTTATTGACTCTGTACTGCAGTTGGAAGCCTCTCTTAGAATGGCTGATGTGAAGGGATAAAATAGGAGATAAAAAGTAGAAGCAACTTTTCCCCAGATATTTCCTGTGGAGATACCAATAAATAGCTTTCTTGAGAGTGGGGGCAAATTATGAGGCATGAGAATGAATGGCTGTGCTTTGAACGTGTCAAGTCTAGAAAAGTTGTCATGATTAGACAATTGCAATGTAATGTTATGTGTTTGGGCCCCAGAATTTGGGGGTGCAGGGACACCCATAATTCCTGGAATTAGTAAAAGTTGGGATCAATCAAGATTTGAATAACTCTGTGCCAAACACTGCTGGATTAAGTTTAGGATGACCAGCTAGCCTGACATAGCTGGCCAGGAGTAAACCATTAAGAAACAAAGGCTGAAATTGCCAGTCATTAACCTATCAATAGAAGCCATCCACAAGGCAGGAGATTGCCGGGCACAGAGGGCAGTTGCTGAGATACAGTGGGTGATGATGTAAGTGGAAGGAGAAGTTGCATATAGCAAGGGTTTTTGGGAAGCAGAAGCAGGGATGCAAAAACCATGTGGGCCAACTGGAGTAGGTGGTTACAAAGAAACACAGAGATGGTTGTTTGAATCAAATGCTGTGCTTATGGAAGAAACTGGTTCCTCTTGAACTGTGAATGTTGTGCATCCCTCCATCCCAGAGTCAGGTTGTATAGCTATATCAATAAACTATATTTCATAATCCCATAGTCTCATAGCAAAGGAAACACAAACCCTGGTTAAGTGCCAAGAGCCCTGGAATCTTACATTGCTCAGAGATTGGGGTGACCCATAACATTGGGCCATCTTTGAAGACTGTTCAGTAACTGGAGTTAGTCCACAATACAGTTGGGACCAGTTGATGGGAACCTACCTTGCCAGAGCATGGGAGTAAGATCCATTGAGCTCAGTGTGATTTACTTCTGAGGAGGCATACATAGGATTATGCTGTATTGTGATTCTTTTCCATTTCCAGGCATCTTAATAATAAACTTGTCAATTACCGGTAGCTTGCTCCGTTCAACAAGGATCAGTTTGGTTGATGGTATGCACATCTATTCGCTCTCTCTGTCTGACACACACACATATACACACATATATGAATGAGTTTAAAACAGCCAAGTGTGTGTGAATGTGTGTGTCCCTTCTCACTGAACTCAAACAATGTATAATGGGTGTGTGCCTTTCTCAATTCCCTTGTTTTAAGCTGTCCTAGGTGTTAGTCCCTGCTCACCCCACACATAGCTCTAACATTGTTTAAAATCACAATTTCTCCTCCCTTGGTTCCTGCTTTATTTAAACCTCTTCTGTTGTTTGAAACCCCCATTTCCCCCAGCGCCCCTCCAACCTCTTTGAAGGGACGCAGGTGGTGCTGTGGTCTAAACCACTGAGCCTCTTGGGCCTGCTGATTGGAAGGTCGGCAATTTTAATCGCCACAACAGAGAGAGCTCCCGTTGCTCTGTCCCACCTCCTGCCAACCTAGCAGTTTGAAAGCACACCAGTGCAAGTAAATGAATAGGTACTGCTGTGACAGGAAGGTAAATGGTGTCTCCATGCACACTGATTTCTGTCATGGTGTTCCGTTGTGCCAGAAGCGGTTTAGTCATGCTGGCCACATGACCCGGAAAGCTGTCTGTGGACCCCTGGATGGTTAAGTCCAGTCAAAGGCGACTATAGGGTTGCGTCGCTCATCTCACTGTGGCGTTTCTCCACAGACAGGTTTCCGGGTCAAATGGCCAACATGACTAAACCACTTCTGGTGCAACAGAACACCGTGATGGAAGCCACTCTGCACGGAAACACTGTTTACCTTCCTACCACAGTGGTACCTATTTATCTATTTGCACTGGCATGCTTTTGAACTGCTAGGTTGACAGGAGCTGGGACAGAGCAACTGGAGCTCACCCCACTGCAGGGATTTGAACCACTGACCTTCTGATCAGCAAGCCCAAGAGGCTCAGTGGTTTAGACCACAGTGCCACCCACGTCCCTTAAATAGTCATACCAGTAGTGATTGTTGCAATGTCAGATAATGAACATTCTATCATTTTGTTTGCCGTGGGCCTTAGGTTTAGCAAAGCTGCATCCACAGAGAACAGACCAACGAACCTTAAAATGAAAAACTTTGTGAATGTCGGGTCAACAAACAAATTGGAAATTCCATTATCTTATAGTTCATATAAAATGTTCAATGCTATTATGAGCCTTACTAATCTATTTGTCTTAGTAGCATCTTGTGGTTTCAAAGGTTAATTATAGGTCATATTTTTTTTAATGGGTTTTAAATTTGCTTCCTTTTAGCCGTATTGAGTTTTCTCTTGCTCTATTAATTTGGGGCAGAGTAAATAGGAGCTCCCAATTGTCTTTAGCTGGATCATTCATTTCATATTTCTATCAATAGGCCAGGCTGCCACATGAGAGAGGTTCATTACCGCTCAGCAACATTGACAGCATTACCAAGATCAAAAGACAATAGGAAATTCAACCAAGGAAACAGACATAGAAATGCACATATATTTACACAGTAAAGGTGGAAGAATTTGCGCTTCACCAAGAATCTCATTCTCTTTGCCTTGTTGACAACCTTCATGTTGACAGCCACAAGTTCACTGCGCAGAGAATTGTCTCATCTGGTACCTACCTCATCCTATACCTTTTCAAATAACACCTCCATTTATACTGTATTGCACTCCCCATTTGGGGAGAAAAATATGTATGGCTGGCACACAGAAGGTCTCAGTTTCAGTTCCTGGCATCACTAACTAAGGTGTTAGATGATGGAAAAGATCCCTCTTTGAGACCACGGAGAGCTGGTGACAGTCAGCATAGAGAATGGCTGTGTACACACTATGTATTTAAAATATAGTCAAAGCACAAGTTTTTCCCCCACCAAAATATTCTGGTTCACCCCTCAAAGTGCTGCAGATCTCAGCACCCTTAACAAACTACAATTACCATTATTCTTTGGTTGAATGTGACTTAAAAACATGGTGTATGTATAGCCAATAATGGGCTAGAGCAATGATAGTAAACCTGTGGAATCCCTGATGTTGCTGGACTACAACTCCCATCATGTCTGACCATAGATCGTACTGGCTTGAACTGGTGGGAGTTTGAACCCCACAGAAGGTCATAGGTTCCTCATCCCTGAGGAAGAACAAGATTACTAACCAGGAGTAAGGCAGCTTCCTGTGTTCTGGCCATTTGCCTGAATGGTACGGAAAGTAATGGTCATGTACTGTCAGTTTCCTTTTCGGGAGACAGAACCCGAGGCTCTTATAGAGGTTTACAGTATCTTCTTTTTTATACGTTGAAGTGTCCAGTGTGGCATGTTGGTGCAGCCGAGCTGGCCACCCAGTCGTGGCATCAGTGCCACATACAAGGATGTTGTGAGGACAGGGCAGCGATGAAGGCAGATAAGCAGAGGCATGCTGGTGAGAATTTGCCTCTGTGGGTGTGGCTATGCCCTCAACCACTTCATGCATTAAGTAGATTAAGCATGTTGATTATATGAGGCTGGTTATCCCACACTCCATTCCTGCCCTTGAGCAAACAGCATGCCCTCATATACTTCTTTTCAGCACCTTGCAAATCCCAGAATTCAATCTTCTTTCTTTTGCTACATTTGAATTGCTAAAGTGTTTGTGTTCAACCTCACCCAAACAAGTGGTGTTATGTGCAATAGCTAGTTGCCACCAGCCGTCAAATCACTGCAATGCAGTGTTTAAACTACACAGATGGGAACACAGATGATTTAGCTACTCTTTGCAAAAGGCTACAGGAGGCACATGATTTGGCTATAAATAGGAGAGGCAGGAGGCATGTGGCTTTCATTAAGGGCATCCCTGCCTTTTCTCCCATACTTAAAGCACTGCCAAGTGCTCATTTAAGTAATCCTTGTCACCAATGCCCATCTATAGTGAGTAGCTATGCCGAAACCTCAGCAAAGGTCATCTCCTCAGATTTGTGCAGCTACATCTCCTTACATTTGTACAGCTACAACAGCACATTTCCCCCTGTATTCTTTCCTCTGATTTATGGGTTTTGCAGTTATTGTTCTGTGTAAACTTGTTATTTGCTGGAATAGGCTTCTTTCTGAAATGCAACCTTGATTACTCATTTTCTGTTTTGTTTTCTCTGAGCTTTTTCTAGACACTTGGCTGCCACTCAGGATCTGAGTTTGAAAAGGGCTTTGAATAGCTGCAGGAGGGGAGTAGAAATATACTAATTCAAAGGGGAGAGAGAGGGAAAAGTCAAAATATTGATGCCAATGCATTTCCAGGAAACTCAGCAAATGCACTGATATTTTTTCACAACTGAAGACAATGGGGGAATCATTTTGATTAGATTAGATTCCTTAATGTGGATCCAAACAAAAAGTGGCCAATGATATTGCAAGTAAATAGCTGGTATTAGACTGGGCCAGAGCTGTTAGCTCTTGGCATAAGCCTGAGGGTGAGAGCTAAAGGGCACTTGCTCTGTGGCTCTTTGCTTGGGGCCACAGTTTAGGGCCACATTAAGACCTTTAGAAGTCCTAAGCACTGAAAAGAACATGGCACCCCCAATATGTAATTAAAGAGCATTTACACAACATACACTATTTCTGCATATGTGTGGAAAAACGACAAGTCAGTTGCGTATAACTCAGAAGAATATATCAATAATAAAACAATTATTGCCACACATGACAGGATCTGATTTATTATTCATTTATTTGTTTATTTCATGAAATGTATACACACCGCTCAATGATGATTTCCTCCCATTATTTCAGTCTACATTAGTAGGGTGTACCCTGGTTTGAGTGGGAATAAGTAATAGAAACAGAAAATAGAAAAATGGGGGGGGGAGTGTGTAGAGGAGTGCTAGGAAGTTATGATTTTCCCCATGACTACCACATCAATATTTTAAAAAATCAAATGTCAGAGTCTTTTTTAAACAACAACAACAACTCCTCATGCCCCTGCTTTGCTGGCATCTCAGCATGTGGTTAGTCTGCCTGTTGGGTAATCCAGCGTGGGTGACTTTCTTGGGTGAATAAAATGAAGGGATGCTGGGTGAAGAGACCAACATCAGGAGGCTCAACATTTCTATTTGTCCCAACACACCACTACCATGGAGCCTCATAAAGACTGCTGGTTAGAAGGCAATGCTGGAAAGAGCATTTTTGAATTGTTTCTCCAAGAATTAAAGACATCAAATAATATTCTAAATGTGGCTGGTGTGGGGGTGTGGGCTAATGGTACTGTTCTTTCTTTACACTTTATGAGGTAGCCAATGGATCTGTGATGTGTTTAAAATGCCTCCCCATGGTAGCAACAATGCAGAACACTTTATAATTAAAGACTTTTTCTCACAGCACTTCCTATAATTCCCATGTGACCAAGCAATGTCTCAGTGCGAGGAGCCCCATACTGTGAGCACAAACAAGGCTTTCTCTTTTCATATTGCTAAAAATGAAGTCTGCCTGCAACTTCAAATCTGAATTCTAGAGTTTCAAATTAGATCAAACACACAGCTTTATGCTGGCTTGGCCCCTCTGAAAACATTCAGACTTCCTGCTTTAGAAACTCTTTAGGCCCATTTGATCTCATAGTTTGATATTTCACTTGCACATGCTGCATTTCACAGCTGCCCCATAATTTCCTTCTCCAATTCAGGCTCTCCTTGCACTATCAATTACCTTGCAGAACTGTTGAGCCTCCAGCTATGTTATTCCCTGCAAGGAATTCACTTTCCTTTAAAGTACATCTAGAAAAATAAATGCTTTGCAGTTTCAAGAAAACTTTATCTTGCAATATGTTAAATGGAAATGATCCGCTTTTCCATTTGCACTGCCCTTAGCCAGAGCAAATTAAAAGAGTGAGTATGTAGTGGGGGAGGGCAGGAATCCAAAACAAGTCTGCAGCTAGTTCTTTTTAGAAAGTTCTGTGCTTACAAATTTTTCATCAGTAATAGGCAAGAGGCCGGCTATTGCTGTTATCGTTGTGTGTAATGCAACTCTATGCTCCTTGACAGATGGGATCAAGGGAGCTGGGCAATAAATCATTCATTGCCCTTAGTGTTAATATCATCCCTTCCCTCCATCATAAAAGAGGGGGGGAAATAACTAAACTCACTAATAGTGGCTGTTTCCATCACTTTAACTGCAGCCGAATCCTGTTTCTATTTTGGCCTTCAATCCTACAAATCACAAAGGACCACCTGAGGTTTTATAATCTCCTAAAACTGCAGACTGGGAGATAACTCCACTTATCTCCCCAAAATATTTCATCCCACTAAAATGATTCATTGTGGCATTTGACTGAAGCTTGCCTCTACCAAGATTTTCAATGAACCATCACATCTTTGCCTAGATTTATCTTGAAATCCCGATATACTTTTAAAAGGAAATGCATGCCTGTGACTATTAGAAAAGAACAAAGTCCCAAACTCTCTCTGATGCATGCATGCATGCATCCGCACACATTGACACAATATCTTATACGTTCAGCTTCAATGATACTTAAAATAAGAATGAAGGGATAACCCTTCCCATCTAGCCCAGCACTCTGGTCTCACAGTGGCCAAACAGATGCCTACTGGAAGCCTGCAAGCAAGGCCTGACTGCAAAGTGCTGTTCCCACTTGCGATTCCCAACAGTTGGAATTCTGTAAGCTGCTTGTAGACACTTTTGTGAAAAAGACTAATAAATAGTTATAGTGGTACTAATAATGATGATCAGAGGCATACTGCCTCCAGTGGTGGAGATGGAACACAGCGACCATGGATAAGCCTTAAATTCCATGAAAATGTGATAACCTGGTAACCTCAGGATCAAATAATATGTTAGTATTGATTACATAGTATATCACTTCATCATTATTATTATTAGCCAGGAGCAGGGGCAATTTTTTAGAACCAAACCACATGGGGAGGGAAGGCTTAAAACACACACAGTCATGATCCAGTGAAAATGAAAATCTTCCTCCTGGCATTTAGCTTGTAGGAGAAAGTCTCCCATTGCCACCGAATGGGGGGATTGGGGCAATTTTCATTGTGTCCATTGCTGCAAAAAGAAGGGTTTAACTTTTCCTGGCCACATGCTGAGGTCCAACTGCAAACAGTGCCTGAACTTAATGATTATATTAGATTATGACTGTTGGCTGCATATTAGTTTCTGAGCTCCATTCAAATTGCTGATTTTGACCTATAAAGATGCATGCAGATCAGCACTCCATGATCATAGGGGCTGTCTCTGCCCACATGAGATGGATTTAGGGAAGCACAACCAGTTCACCCACACTCGGCACTGAGCCGAGAGAGCACCACAGGTGATGCCTCAACAGTGACAAACAATAGAAGGCAAGAGACGGGGGTGCCAAATTTTGGTGTCACACAGGGCACCACTGAAATGTAAAAGCACAAAGTCCACCACTACACATGAACCTACTCAGACCCTGTGTTCACTATCTGAAGTTCTTCTCTGCATGCCCCTTCCAATGAAGGTGCAGATATAGCAACAATGAATATTTTCCCTGGGAAGGTATGCCGGCTGCAATCATTATCAACTTTTAGTCAGCAGTTGAAGGCATTCCAATATACCCAGCAATTTGGTTCGTAATCTAGATCATATGGTATGGCGATACCCAAATCTTTTATGATGTTTATCTTTTAGTTGGATGTGCTAAGATTCAGCCTTTTTATAATATTGAAGAATTAGCCCTTTTAGTAAATTTTATTATATTTTTATGTTTCTTTTAAACTTTGTACTTGTATGTTGTTGTTTTACCATTGTAAGTTACTTTGAGACATTTTGTGTAGAAAGTGACGAATGAATGAATGAATGAATGAACAAAGCCAGTCACCTACTGGCTTGAAATTTAACAGAGTTTTCTGTATATTCACATGCTTCTGAAAATATGAATTATCTTGAGGTCTTGCTGTACCTATTTGCTTTTTATCCTTCGAGCAGTGCAGCCTGGAATGTATCTCCTCTCAATTTCAAATAACACAGTTTGGGAATGGATTTGTGAAGATGTTTGTGTGATCATTTCCCTTCTTCTAAGCTCTGTCCCTTCATTATAGACATCTCTCTGAGACTAAAGCTGAAGGTGGCAAGGCAGCACAGATGAGATTTGTGGCATCTATCCATAAAGTGAGGTTAAAAAAAAACATTGATTGATTGGCTGATTGATTTGACACAGTGGTACTACTCCCCATTCCCAGGTAATTGAATTAGGCATGGCAAAGCATGGCTATAAAGAGGTTTTAAACATATCCCTTTGATTTTAATGGGGCAGCAGATCACAGAAACCATGAGGGTGCCTTTGTACTCTCTGCCTAAAAGATTTCACCCATGATGCCTCCAAATTAAGAAGCTCATCTTTGTGCTCCAGCTTGTTTTTAATCTTTATAAGCAACAAATATGTTTCTCACTAGGCTGCAGTGGCTGTCAAAACCTGTTTGGAAAAAGGAACAGCAACAGAACCACTTAAAAGTATAAAGGAACTGGCAGGGGGCCTATGATAGTGAATGGTATCTCCCCTGGAATCCACTACAAACATTGACAACATAGGCCCCTTTACATTTGTAGTAAACTTTAGCCTCTCAGAGAAATATATATGATGAAGAGAAGAAGTCTGAGGAGGGGATCATACAAAAGCTTTACAAATATCTTCCCCAAGTATGCTATTTTAAATGATGGGAGATACTTCAGGTACCTTCGCTGCTTGAAGATAAAAAAAAGGATAAAGGAACTAGGCTCAATTTGGACAAGAAATAGAAGAGTAGGAAAAAAACACCTGATTGTTCAAACAATGTTTTTGCCCTTGTAAAAGATGATAGTAAAGCCCAAATCACTTAATATAATTCTTGAAAGACCATTGAGAATACATTCTTCCAAGTAAAGTTAATACTTCTAACTGTTTCCACTGATGCCAACAAAAGATTGTATCCACAATATGTGCAATGCACCAAGGGATTCTTTTTTTAGTTAGGGACGGATCCAATCATTGTTAGGTCCTATAGGTCAGTTAAGCAAGTGCTGAAATAATTCCCACTGAAATGAATAGGATTTAAATGTGCTTAATCTTTGACTCGGATAATGGTGATTTATTGAGCCTTGAGAACATGTTACCTAACCACTTTCAATAGATATTCAGATAGGCATACATGTTTATTCCATGGGTAGCCGTTTAAGAAGCAAACCAACCCATGTCATGTAGACAAGTAACTAGACTCTAGAATCTGGAACTGGGATAGCCTTCATGTTGCTGAACTCCAACTGACATAAAGCACAGCTACCATGAAGGATGATGGGAGTTGCAATCTAACAACAGGGAATCCTGCAATCTAACAGGGAAGTTGCAATCTAACAACAGGGAATCCTGTTGTCTAACCTGCTTTCCACCAACCCATCATTCTGACTGTGACTGAGAAAGAAAGAAGGAGGAGCAAAAGGTTATGTGTGATTGAAGCAATAAATACGAATTGGATTGGACATAAGAAATAAACAACAAAAAGAAATGTTTCAAACTGTTTTTGGTGTCAATGAATCTATCAAGGTCAATCCTGAAAATACTAAAAAAAGAAAAAGAAAATCAGAGGCAGCATATGATTCATTTCTTTGTTTTGTATAAGTTTGTCTGTGCACCTTTCTGTCTACAGTCTGTCTTCTGATTGAAACCTGTGATTATGATTAAACTCCATGTAGTGATAAGAATATCAAATTGATACTGGAGAAGTGGACACTCAAATATCATATTTAAATAGGGATGATCTTGGGCCAGTCAATACTTCTCATCACTACTTCTCAAACTTGCTACCTCACAGAAATGTTGTGAGGGTAAAAATTGGTGGAAGAAAACTACACACACTGCCATGAGCTTCTTGAGGAAAGGATTAAGTCAATGAATCATATGTGTTCTAATTGATGATCGGCTGACTACTTAATTTAATTAACATGCATATACATTGCATAAATGACAGTTCTGGAAATTATATATATATATACTTTTTCACGATGTGCACATGTAGTAGGCATCATCTGCACCTGCCTGTCATCTCTAATTTTTATACATGAAATTTTAGTACCTATAAAAGCAGATGACATTAAAACATGTTTTCCTAATTAACTGGGGTGCCTTTTTAGTAGATCAAAAGAGTTTGGCAAGTGATTAAGTAATTTATTCTTAATATATACACCTGCCTTTTACCCAATTGAGTGAGTGAGTAGCCATGGAATCTATACACAAACACAAAATCAATGGGTATTTTAACAGTGTCATATAATAGCAATATAAGCTGTGCATCATAACAGGTAGCAGAGGCACCAAGTTGCCCCCATCACTGAGGGGACCCATCACATGTTGTGTGCGTATGATATCACCATCACTATGCTCATGCAACATTGCATGAGGCCAAGAGCTCTGGAGGAGCCAGCCACCGAAGCTGTGCCATGCTTGGCTCCAAACTCAGCTTCCTACGCCCCCTCAACATTGAGGGGGCCTAACCCCCTTCCAACAAATATTGAGGGGGCCAAAAACACCTCGGCCCCTGACAGTTGGCGTGCCTGACAAATAGTTGGATAGCTGAAGAATGGGAAAGGCAAATAGATAAACCATGTCCTGCATAGAGTGCAGTTTGGGGGTTATTTGGAACATGTTAAAATGGAGGAAAAGCACTCCATTTTAGCAGCAGTTCCAATGCAAACCACTTGGTGCTACTGGAGCAAGGCACACTTCCATTGCCCATTGGTCCCTGCCACACACCTGACATCACATATGACCTCAGGTGTGGGGCATTTGGACATCATTTATGACGAATGACCTCTGAGACTAAATTGGGACTGGGCCAAATTTGGCTCACAGGCTGGAGATTCTCTGCTCCTGGTACAGAGAAAAGATTTCAATTGTACTTTGATGGCACACTAAATATCAATGATGCATGTGAAGCTTTCATCCTAGAGTGATATTGCTATTTCTGATGTCAGTTTAACGAAATGTAGAAGTATAGTAACACTGGATCAAAATATCAGAGCTATACAAACTTAACTAATTGTAACATTTGCTGGTGGGGATTCCATTTCCTTGAAATTACGCAGCAGCAAGAAAGCTGAGTTTCTCATCTGTGTTTGATTAATATTTCTGACCACTCAGTTTTGGATGTTTTCTTCTATTCTCTTTCTTCTCTCTGCCTCTCTCTTCCCAATCTAAATATTTTAACTTTTTTTCTGAAGGCAGTATGAGATCCACAGGAGGAAGTCTATAGCTTTCATCTTGATTTATAGAGATGATGATAAAAGTTTAGTCTCACAGCTTGTTGTCCATTTCTCTGCTAGATTGCCGCCTACAGCATATGTTCAAAGACAGGTTACCCATAGCTGAATGCAGCTTTATTTCAGTAAACATAGCCCTTGGTAGAAAGATATTGGATTTGGGCTAAAAGTTGTGCCAGGAATGGAGAGGGAGGAAACACAATGACACAATTAACTAAATGCTAGACTTTTAGGGGCCTGCCTAGCCATGCTTCACAGGAACAAGGGCACAGATAGTCTACTGTCCTGGGAAGTGGTGCAATTTGTTGTTGGGATAATTTCCTAAATTAACCTGAATGATATTGTTGTAACCTGCCTTGCCACAGCTAAATCGGTATCCACCTCAATTTCTCATAGTTCTCACCTGGAAGAGGGCATAGCTCAGTGGTGCAGCTATGTTAGACTTGTAGAAGTCAGTTGTCCCATAACCTGTTATACTGGGCCCACTAACTGTTGTGGATGCTGTACCACACTTCGACCAGTGAGATCAGCAAAGTGTGCACAGGTCCAGCAGAGTCTTCCAGCAGAACATCACAGTCCTCTTCCTGCTTCCCAGGAGTCAGCCTTTTCCAGAGATTCCAGTTCAGAAAACGCTTTCCTCACAAAGTTCAGTTCAAAGTATAGGGTGTTTATTGTCTCAATACAAGGATAAACACACTAGCTACATAAACTTTAAGAGATATAATATAGTTTTTCTGGTCTGAGAAGTAAGCATTGTAAAGATCCAAGATTACAGAGAGATTCACTAGCACTTTACCATGTGCTAGCTCACCATGCTATAGTATCACCATATTACCAGCTTTATCACTGATACCTTGCACTGGGCAAATACTTCACACTCAGGTGAATACCTCACACTAATGCAAAGGCTGCTAAATCCAACGTTGGCTTTATACCTGCCACAGCACATACATTCCTTAGAGAAAGGGAGGGTGGATGAGTCATGCTTTAGGCAAAACAAGCTATGCAGATTTCATACAAATTTATGCCATAGGCCAGTGACCTGAGTCTTAAAATATTTTATTATTATTATTATTATTATTATTATTATTATTATTATTATTATTATTATTATTATTATTATTAATATTTAAATCCTACTCTTCTTCCCAAAGGAGCCAAGGAGCCTAGGGCTACACACACACACAACACACAAACATATAAAAACAGTTCCACTACAGATGCTACAGATGCATACCGGAAAACAGCTCAGCTTAAAAGGCTTGTTAAAAGCAGAAGGTCTTCAGTAGACACCCAAAAGAGATGGGACCTCACTAATGGTCCTGGTGGAGTATAAGTTTGAACAAAACTTACTTTATTTAGGGGAATGTATTTCAACATTAAGTGGGGTAGCTTTTTAAAACCACCCGGCTAAATCAGTTCCTATTGAGACCCTGCATGTTTTCTCCCCTGTGTTATGTTTCATTGTTGGTGTGCTTTTAACCAGTGCTTTTTTTCTAAAAAAATGTTTAGGGGTGCTCTCATTTTCCTACTCATATTGAAATACTGCCCCTCAATGAGGCCAAACCTAGATTCACAAAATGTTTAGGGGTATGCGTCCCCCCAGAAAAAAACACTGCTTTTTACTATAGCTGTATTGAATAATACCTATGTATTACTGATTTGAAGATAGCCCACTAGAAGGCATCTCTTCTTAAAAGAAAATGTTGGTCTAAGTAAGCATAGATTGGAGTGTGTGATGCTCCTGCTGCAGATTAAGCTTCTATTTTTGGTGTCTAATTTTTAAATTAGTGCTTTCCATCGAAGCATGTTTACTGCTGTCACAGAAGAACAAGCTGGGATGTGCATAGGCTCATTGAGTGACATATAATTACAGAAATCTGAGGATGTGCAGTTATGCTTGCTAAATGAGATGATGGCAGCTCCCTCCTCTCCTGCTCCAAAGGAGCTGATGATCTCCCTTGTTGTGTACAGCTTCATTGGCATGTTCCCGTACTGGTTCAAACTTGGCCTTCCTTTCATCACTGACTAATCATCAATCAAAAGAAAAGCCTTCAAATATACATTTGTTTTTATCAATCAAAGTTCATTATCCCTCTATACAGCTATGCTGAGGCCCTGCTCCACTAAAATTAATGGATGCCTTCTCAGTCAGACATGAAAATTGCCACTCAACCCCATTCTGCAACTTGAGTGAAAGAGCAGTAAAAATGGCTTCCCTTTTCGGAGCCCCGCAGAGCTGCAGTGTTTAGGCTGCAAAGTTAGTTGAATGCAATGGAGCTATCTTCCAAGCAAACCTGCATAAGATTAGGCTGCATCTTGATCAACAATTTAGTCTGAGCAATTAAAAACATTTTATTCAATTAAAAATGTTTCCCATATTGATAAAACCATGGATTTTAATATGATAATCATGGGCAACACATAGTACATTATTATTATTATTTATATTATATTATATTATATTATATTATATTATATTATATTATATTATATTATATTATATTATTTTATATTATTATTATATATTATTTGACTCAGAATATAATCCAAAAACAGGTATAGGTAGAATGTAGAACTAGGGCTACTCTGAACATTTTTGCTGCAGTTTATTTTCCTATTCTCCATTAGCTAATGCAATTGAATTTTAAAAATATCAAAGGGAAAATAAAATGCCAATCAAATTATAATTGGTGGGGTGCATGTTTTCTTTGTTTTGTGTTGTTCTTAGCTTACTTTTGAGGATGCCAAGAGGTATTTGCACATGTCCTATTTTTCATTCCACAGATTATCTCTCTGGGGCAGGTGTAAGCACTCTTTTAGGTCCATAGGCCCATTTGGATTTTTGAGCATGTGCAATGGACACCACCACCTTTGGTCACTTCTCTCCCATCTCCCCTGGATTACCCCACCACCACCAAGAAGGAGAAAGAAACAACACACAAACATTTACCTTGCATTCCATGTAAGGAGTGCACAGCCATCCCCAGCCTACAGTATATTCTCCTTTGTGGTTACAGCAATGACTTTTGGTTTTGAATGGAGTAATAGACCAGGCTGGAACCTTCAAGGAAAATGCATATTAATTTGAAAAGACTGACTAGACAGATTACAATTTCCTGTCTGATCAGTTCTTTCAATTCACTATGTAATAATATATGATTTATTTGTAAACAATCCTTGATCCTGCTTTTTATTTTTCAGATTGTTTTACACAGATACAGTACATAGGAAACTGACATATACTTGTTCAGACCACTGGTCCGTTTAGTTCAGTATTGTGTACACTGACTTGCAGCAGATCACCAGGATTTCAGACAAGGTTCTCTCTCCCAGTCCTAGTCAGAGATGACAGAGATTTAGCCCAGGCAAAACAGAGGCTTGACTACTGAGCTATGGCCAATGGTTCATTTTTATGATACATTACTTTATTTAAAATTAAAAAGAGAATTTTTAAAAATCATCTGCACCCAACCTTATTAAGTGAAACAGAAGGGAAAACATTCTTTCTACAAACCTGGGGCAAAACCACCCAAACAGAGCTCTGTCGGTATAATGGCATGATGTGAGGCAATTTTAAAAATCTCATTTTACAGAGTAGCCTTGTGTGATGTGAGCTGACCAATGCACCAATGTTTAGTTTCCAGCAGGGAGCCCCTGGCAGTCCTTAAAGAGCAGCAGAATAGGCAATCTCCCAAGCTGGTTCACAGTACAAAGTTCGAGAAGAGAACACTTCTGGGTATTTAGTAATGATCAAATGCCCTGATCTGTTGCCATTGACTGCCATTTGAAAGAACCAAGCAGCCAGATTTGAAAGCTCATACTTACCATAAGCCAATAAAATGAGGGCAGTGTGAAGGAGGTGGGGGGAGGTGGGCAATTACGAAATTCCCCAAACATCCCTACTCAGCCCCATAAAGGCACCTGGCTAATGCCACATGGATCAGGGGTGGGATAGAGGATGTAAATACAAGATAGATAGATAGATAGATAGATAGATAGATAGATAGATAGATAGATAGATAGATTCTTTATTGTCATTACACAAGTGCAACATTGCACAAGTGCAACGAAATTGGATGCCATCCCTTAAAAACAACAAAAGCAAAACAACAACAACAACCAAACAAACCACATTCCAGCCACACCCACACCCACACCCATCAAACTCCCAGATCACACTATCGAGTTACAGCATTCAAAAAGGCCACAGCTCTTGGATAGAAACTATTTTTCAGTCTATTTGTCCTTGACTTGATGTTTCTATATCTCCTGCCAGAAGGCAGTAGTGCAAACAGACTGTATCCCGGGTGAGATGAATCCTGCAGGATGTTGTTTGCTTTCCTAAGACAACGGGAACCGTACAGTTCTTCCAAAGATGGGAGAGGATGACCAATAATCCTTTGGGCTGTGGTTATGACCTTCTGGAGCACCTTCCTCTCCCTAGCTGTACAACTGGAGAACCAAGCACAAATACAGTATGTGAGAATGCTCTCTATGGAGCCTCGGTAGAAGGACACCAGCAGTCTCTCACTCAGATTGTTCTTCTTTAAAAGTCTGAGGAAATAAATTCTCTGCTGGGCCTTCTTCACCAGAGCAGTGGTATTTGCGCTCCAAGTCATGCCCTGATCGATAGTCACTCCCAAAAAACTGAATTCCGCCACCCTCTCCACCCGTTCCCCGTTGATATACAAGGGCTGAATGTCCGCCTTTTTTTTCCTGTAATCCACCACCAATTCCTTGGTCTTAGCCGTATTAAGAGCCAGATTGTTCTCTCCACACCAAACACAGAGATGGAGTGTGTGACTGAGGGTGGAGGGTGACTGAGGGTGGCACCTCTCTACACCCTACTTTGATTGGTCACATAAGGGCTAGTGAGTTCCTATTCATCTTCTCCCTCTAGAAGGAAGTCTGCCATGACATTCTCTCCAAGGAAAATTGGTGGGGCAAATTCACCACCATCTTAATGACTGGGAACAGCTCTAGATTGGGGGAGGAACTCAGACTTAAGGATTAGTGCAAGCTCTTTGTACATCTATCAGTGCTTTTATTTCATAACTCCCCACTTTAAAAAGGTGGTTAATTCTGAGCCTTGTGTAGCCGTGCCAAATGAAATAATGAAGTCAGGCTTTTAATTAATGCTTATACATATCATTGCTGAGCACATCCTTTTTCATGTAGAATCATTCATCTCCATTTGAACTGAATCAAGGCTTTTCTTCATCTTTATTTTGTCTGCATTATCTTTTAAAGGGAGAGAAAGTCTTCCAGGATAAGCATCTGACTTTCCCCTCCTCTTGCTGAAAAGGCTGCGACTCACTGAAAAGGACTCCTGTCACTCCTCTGGATTTCTTGAGATGTGTTTGCCCTACTCCACAGGGAGCCTTTGAAATCCTGACACTTCGTGTTTGTGCCTTGTGTTTGCCAATGATATTGTTTAGTCACAAAGACCATGGTGTGTGTGTTTTCCCTCTCCAGTTATCCCTTCAAGCTTCCTTGGCACACATATAGCTGCAGCTGAGAAAAACAAAAATACAAAATAGGATCAGGAATATGAAGGGATGTTGGAGAATTCCAGGGGAAATAAATAGAAAACTAAAACAGAAATCATTTGCTTATTTGTCTCATGTCTGGAACAGAAACTAATCCAGCGAATATAATCTGTATTTGCTTTTGCTGCTACTTTTAGTACACAAATTATATGTAATTGATCACAGACACACATACACACACATCGTTTTCTTTGTATTTCCTTTGTATTGAAATGAATAAGGTGAAAGAATGTAATGACAGTGTAATTTGCATAATTCACCACAGGGGACAGTGAGATAAATAGGGTAGTTTTTGTTGGAAGATGAAATGCAGTGGAACAGAAACAGCACTGCATCCAATGAAATGCAATGGTAGAATGAAAAATTAGGCCTTCTTACATCCGTAAGAATATGGTTAAGAACCACTTTAACCACTTCTTTAATTGAAAATAAATGTCTTGCCATATTCACTAAAACATGTTATGCTCCTACCTTTTTAGGTGACATGGCTTCTTTTCTGCAACTCTAATCAGAATTCCAAGGTCTCCATAAGCCTTTATTGAAAGCAGCAAAAATGTACATGCAAGTACAGGCAGCTTCCACTAATATCATCATGGCTGCTCTACTGTGTGTTTAAAACATAACATAAATTCTGGGTGTGATAGCAGGGTCCAGATCAGCATGCTCTACTTGTGATTCCCTGTAAATAGTATTCAGAGGTAGGAGAAGTATAAGCCAACCATCATGGCCAAGGAAGTGATAGCCTTAAGCTCCATGACAAAACTATATGCACTGACCACCCTAGTATTCAAGGCATGTTACAATCTCAGCAGTTCCACCATTGAGAGAACTGGGATGGAGGAGAAATTCAATGTTGATTGCATTTTAAAGTGAAACTACCTAATTAACACTTCTCAGACCAATATGCAAACCAAAACACAGCTATCTTTTGAAAGTTGCACTTCTTCAAATTTTGGGATGCAAATCTCCAACCAAACAATATGTACAAAAATGCATATATTTTGTACATAAAAGGTGTACATAAAAGTGCATACCTTAGTGAAAAGCTGAATTATGCCTGAGGAAAAAATCTTGCAAAAATGTGTTTCTTAGGATTAGTTTAAACTTCAAAAAAAATAATGAAAAAAATGAAAAATGAAAAATGAGAAACAGAGAGAACAAAAATGGACACATCTGTGCCCTACCGAAGAATATCCTACCTCAGATACATAAAAAGTATAGTTCTGGATTATTTCCACTTGGATCATGCTTACAAAAGACATCCTGGGGATTAAAAAATATATATTAAAATACATTATTTAATATTCTATCATACATTTGGCACATTTGCATCTATGCCAGCCCTTTGACATCATAGATAGCATATATGGAACATCGAAGGATCAGGTTATGGGCAAGGGACTTCACATGTGGTAGACCAAAAACCTTCCTGCAGTGTGTCACCTTTCCTCACTAACATCGATTCTCATGTTTCATGGCACAAATCAGACCACAATGCTATAGTTATATTCTGGCCTTTTGTATCTACTTAGAAGTATTAAAGAGAAAGAATAAAACTTTTGACCATTGATGCTTTTAAACTCCTGGAAGCTTTGCTTTCTGAGAGACTAAAAAGTTAAGAAAAACAAAGAACTAAGACTGTTCATTTCCCAGTGTTTTATCTCAGAGGAAGGCACCGATTCATTGAAAGACTTTGCTTACAAGGAGCTTTCTAACAATACATCTTTAATCAAAAATCTATTGGCAAGTAAACATGATGGTACTTGAATGTGCATCAAGCACTTCAGTCCGATGCAGAAGAATAATTGCCAAATGAGCCTCGTCACAGATAGCTGGGAATACACTGTTCAAAGAAGTTTGAGTTGAATCTGAGCTACCACTATGTTGGGATTTGTACTGGCCAAAGTGCTTCCTGATGCCAGCAATTCATTCCACATTTGTACCTATTTGCCAGGTCAGTGCTGAGTATGATGTTTCCCATGTTTTACACACTAGTTACTGACCAGGTTCCCTGAGGCACGTATGTAGCTATAGAAGCCTTGACTTGGAGCCTTTCCACACTTATCATTTATAGTGGTATAGTTGCTGGGGGTTTTCAGATTTGTTGGCATGCTTCCACGTGGCAACTTCACCCACTACTCTGGGTTCACTTTTTATTCTATCACAAAAAAATCTATTATGGACCCTGCCAACCTCTGAGACACTCAGACTTGTTCAAACTGTTTATCTTAAGGTACATTAGGAGGTCCAAGTGTTCATGCTGAATAGCTCCAAACATGTATCAATGATCTACTGGTACGATATCCTGGAGATAAGACAATGATACCGTATTATAAAACAAGGTTTTTTATTATTATAAAGAAATGTTAAAAATTGGGGGTTGTCTGAGGTGGGATAGTGCTGAGGTGGGATGTGTGATTGGTGACTGCTGTGAGCAGGAGATTGTCAGCGACGTTTGGGCGAGTGATTGGTGGATGTGGCAAGGTCTGCTGGTGTTTGGCTGCTGTGGCAATTGGGCAGGAGATGGGTGGCTGCTGTCGGCGATCGGGCAGACGATTGGTGGCTTCGTCAAGGCATGTGATTGGCAGTGGCGGTCAGGTGGGTGAGCGATTGCTGGCAATCCCCCCCCCTAAAAAGCTTAACAACTCTGGGCAATCTCCCCCCATTTCCTCAATTTGGAGTCCCCCCAAAAAGGGGTTGTCTTATACACGGGGACATGTTATACACAAAAAAATATGGTATATAGTTGTGAAGCATAATCAGTGCTATTCAGTAAAACCAAAAGGCAATACAAATGAAATTGTGTCTGCTCAAAAGATAGCAGTTAGAAGTATTTTGACCCTGTCCAGATCAGACCTAGGAGCAGAGCAGGTGCAATGCCCAGGCTAGGAAGACAGGATAACTCTTTCTATAATTCACACCAGCTAGCCTTCTTACATTGAAAGGGAAGGTCTGAAGTGTCATTCTAAGCATTCTCATATATGAAGCTGATCCAGGGACATTGTGGTTGGGGCTTGCATGTGCCTGGAACACATGCAAGTGTCTCTTTCTCTTCTCACATTCAAATGCCCCTTTCCGCATGTTGAGGTCAGTACTTTTAGTTGCATCATTCAGATGCCAATTCCTGTTTTCATCTATTCCCCTCTGCTGCTTCATGGTATCTTCAGGACAGATTATTTCAGCCTGCTACTACAATGGAGACTGGCCCTGCAGAGGAAGATCCCTCCCTCCTGCAATGAAAATAGAATCAGATTAGAGTTCAGAATAGCTGTGTCAATCTAGAACAAAGAGGTCAGAACAACTTGTTGGGTTGCTTTGGGTTTGCTTGTTTTAGCTAACATCATCCACAGGTGTGGCACCATCACCAACTGGGGATGGGGGAGAAATTTGGTTTTATTTGAATTTTAACAATCTAATTCACATATTTTGGACCAATACATGAACTAAAACAGAATGAAATTCACCTTTCTCCAAATTTTCTGATGTAGTTATCCTGTCAAACAATGTGTACAAAACTAATATATTAAGAGAAAGATTGCATACAATTTCACATGAATGCATAGATTCATTAAAGTAGCTTATAAAAAATGCATTATATATGGGGCAATTGCTTGCAAACATGTGTGAATTCGCCCAAACTGCATACAAAAATGTGTACATTGTGAGAATTTTGCATCAAAATGCTGAAACATGTTCACAAGGACTTTGAAAAAATGCAAATTGAGAAACTGATATGAAGTGAAACTGACAGATCCATCTATCCTTAACCACCATCAGAGATGATAGATCCATTCTTAGTTTTCTGGGGGCAATATGGAAGAGAGCAATATGGAAGTGAACAGCTCCACAGTTCTTTGATTCATTTATTTTCACCTGCCCTACCTATACACATCACCCTTTGTTTGCTGTGAGGTCCTATTGGCTCGTACATTACGTTTTCCCCATGCATCTGAGGCCACAAGCTTTGTGTGAGGGGTTTTAGCACTTATTAACTCAGCATATGCTTTTTAACTAACACCATTTTCATTACCAGCATCTCTCTTGGCCTCCTGAAATGTGATTGTCTCATCATCATTTCATCACCTTGAAACAAGATCGTCTTCTGCATCATTAGCTCCATGAGACACTCAGCTTTTCAACCACCTACAGTAACAGCTACCATACATAACACATTCAATTATAAAGTGTATGTCTGTGTGGAGGGACTCCTAATTTAAATCAATCTTGTCAGTTTGAGGTTTTGGGGTTTACTTATATTCCCTTTTTCAGTAACTGTGGAGATACCTGTCTAATCCAATCCAACTTCTACCAGGAAAGAAGCTCATCAACAGAGTAAAAATGCTAGGACGAAATGCTGACAATTTTGATCTATATAGTTCCAGAAGAAGTAAATGGCATACCTGTTGGATCATCAGCCAAAATAATTGGCACACAAGCCATTTAATAGTTCTAAGATTAACCTTCTTCAACTGGTGATTAATTCATAACATTCAGTAGGATCACGTAGCTGAATACATTTTTTTCTGTTTACCTTTCTTTCACATTAATATTGTTGGCTTTTTTTCTAATGCAATCTGATTAGCTATATTTCCATAAATAGCATTAATGGGGCAGATGTTGTATAAAGATCTCTCTTTGTC
The DNA here is from genome assembly GCF_964234715.1 of Podarcis melisellensis. Lineage (NCBI taxonomy): Eukaryota > Metazoa > Chordata > Lepidosauria > Squamata > Lacertidae > Podarcis > Podarcis melisellensis. The sequence goes on from NC_138540.1 coordinate 48,102,878, forward strand.
AGGCGAATTAGTTTTAATTTGCGGATTTGCACTACAATGGTTTAATAATTAGAACAAATAATGCTGCTGAGGAAGACTTGTCTTTCCTTATGCTAAAACAAGTTTCATCTGTTCATTTGTACTTAGGAAGTTCATTTGGGTCCTAATGTAGATGGGAGACCCAAGCAATTGGGAGAATATAATCGTTACATAATTCTTGCCAAATGATATTTAAAACAACAAGAAAAAGCCTCTGCACATGGAATTATGTCAGGGATGATGAGTATCAGGCCCTCAGGCCAAATGCACTCCTCCAGGCTTCACTGTCTGCCTCCCACGGCTCTCCACAGGCAATGTCTCCTACATACGCTGCATCCCTTCTTCTCAGGCTGCACCCCTCACCTACCCTACTTCATACCCTTCCCCAACTGGAAACCGGTGGAACCCAGACCTGTTGTATACCTAGGATGTTATGGGCCCATATTTATCCAGCTCAGAATGTTCAGCTACTCAGCATTTATCAGATAAATAAATAATCAACCTTCTTCTCCAGCTTGGAATAGAAAATGAAATTCTGTGCATGCCTGGTCAGCATTCAAGAAATTACGTGCTCAAAGCTAGCTTCTTTGGAGGTACAAGTCCAAAAGTTATTTAATGCTAAAACCCCTTACATCTGCTGAAATACTAATTGATTGCTGTGAAAGACAGGTGCTTTGTAGATGCTTGCAGAGAAATCCTTTATTGCTAAGCTCTTACTGTCACTGAGACTCTCATTGATTGCTGAGAATTACATGACCCAAATATATGACCAAGTAGACTTTTGTTTAGTGAATATCATTCCCCCCCCCCCCAGTTACTTCTCTCTCTTTTTTCCTTACAAACATTTTCTGTCCCTTGGAAAACCCTGCCTTGTTCCCAGGGATTATTATTTTTAGAGTGGGGAGCTGATTTTTTTCAGTGTTAGGTACTGGCTACTAATTTGGTCACTGAGCAACATGATAACACATCTATAGATGATACCATGCCATTTTTCCAAAGCGGGTTACAAAAATTGGGAAATAAAGGTGTCCTTACCACCACCACCACGTTGGATGCTCACTGAAAAAGGTTGGAAGTACTCCATCATACTAAAATTGAGCTTCAAGTGTTAGGACCATACACAGTTAAAGCCTGTAAGGTTTTAGTATCTATGGCACTTTCCCCATTGGTAGCTGAGGGAAGATATGAATAGGCTTTCCACTTGTGCTTACTTTGAAGAAACCTCACTAAGCCAGAAATTTCTTAGTAGAAAACACTTAGCTCAAAAGTGGGGGAAAGAAATCTGGCCTTCAAACCTCTGCCATTGTTTAAATCAGCCACGTTCCTCATGGTATTTCTGCACCCTCTGTTTACTCAAATTTCTGCTGTTGTTAAAAACTGCCACTAAGTTCTCAGTGTTTCTCCCACTGGCTCTACTCAAAACCCCACCAAGTTCCTCTCACCATTTCATTCTGCTTGTTCTACCCAAACCTCTGTCTTTATTTAAACTTCCATTTCCATCTCAGTGTTGCCCTACTCAAACCTTTCCCTCTTTTGCTGCTCTTTTAAACCATTGGTTTCCCTCTCTCGGTGATCCTCCCTTCTTGGTACTATGCCACAGCTGTTGTGCAACCTGTTTTCTCTTTTACTCCCCAGCCCTGCCCTGACTTCATGCAAATTCAGGTTTGTAATGAGGCTCCAAAAATCTTCCGGTTGTGTGTGTGCACGCGACAACATTCTTAATCATTTCAGTAATAAGCATCACTTCTGAATTTGCAAACTGGGTGGTAGATTTTGTAGAGTTGGGATGTATGGAATATTATATGGTTGAACTTGCCTGAAACTGTAGGGGTGCCAACGACTCCGGGTTCCTTCAGATGACTTGCTTAGTGACCAGACATCTTGATTTGCTTACCTTAGACTATACCTGGTCTTCACTGAGCATTTGTTTTGAATTGTTTGCAGGGAAGTAATATGACAACAAGCATTCATCCTGATTACTTGAGTAGTATTTCTATGCCATCCCATTAACCATTTGTTTATCCCACACTTTTCAGTGCATTCCTCTATCACTTTCTTAACCGGAAGCCTGTTTTCTTATTTTAAAAAAGTGGACCTGTTGTGGGCAACAGAGCACTTTTATATAGTTTAATTGCACAAACCTAAATTCCCAGGGTGCACTTGAATCCCTCCCATAGAAGTTGACAGTCTAGGGACAACCTAAAAGGGGTGGTTTTGAGCTGGAAAAGGACCAGCCTCTCCCCCTGGTCCCTCTTTTGTTGTTGCTGAGATCAGCTCCACCCCAAGGTGGTTTAGGCTAATAGCATAACATAGAAGAAAGAGTAGAAGAAAGGGTGATCCCCTTCATGGATCACTGCCTTGCCATGGCGAAGGGGCTCGAATAACTCAGAGAAGCTATGAGCTATGCCGTGCAGGGCCACCCAAGATGGACAGGTCATAGTGGAGAGTTTTGACCAAACGTAATCCACCTGGAGCAGGAACTGGCAAGCCACTCCAGTATCCCTGACAAGAAAACTCCATGGACAAAGAGAACAGGCATATAAAAGTTATGACGCTGGAAGATGAGTCCCTCAGGTCGGAAGGCGTCCAACATGCTACTGAGGAAGAGTGGAGGACAAGTACAAATAGATTCAGAGCTGATGAAGCGCCTGGGCCAAAGCCGAATGGATGCTCAGTTGCGGATATGCCTGGAAGCGAAAGGAAAGTCCAATGCTGTAAAGAAAAATATTGCATAGGAACCTGGAATGTAAGAACCATGAACCTTGGTAAGTTGGATGTGGTCAAAAATGAGATGGCAAGAATAAATATTGACATCCTGGGCATCAGTGAACTAAAATGGACGGGAATGGGCGAATTCAGTTCGGATGACCATCATATCTACTACTGTGGGCAAGAATCCCATAAAAGAAATGGAGTGGCCCTCATAGTCAACAAAAGAGTGGCAAAAGCTGTACTGGGATGTAATCTCAAAAATGATAGAATGATCTCGATACGAATCCAAGGCAGACCTTTTAACATCACAGTAATCCAAGTTTATGCACCAACCACTGGTGCTGAAGAAACTGAAATTGGCCAATTCTATGAAGACTTACAACACCTTATAGAATTGACACCAAAGAAGGATGTTCTTCTCATTATAGGGGATTGGAATGCTAAAGTAGGGAGTCAAGAGATAAAAGGCACAACTGGCAAGTTTGGCCTTGGAGTTCAGAATGAAGCAGGACAAAGGCTAATAGAGTTCTGCCAAGAGAACAAGCTGGTCATCACAAACACTCTTTTCCAACAATACAAGAGACGACTCTACACATGGACATCACCAGATGGGCAGCATCAAAATCAGATTGATTATATTCTCTGCACCCAAAGATGGAGAAGCTCTATACAGTCAGCAAAAACAAGACCTGGAGCTGACTGTGGCTCAGATCATCAGCATCTTATAGCAAAATTCAAGCTTAAACTGAAGAAAGTAGGAAAAACCACTGGGCCAGTAAGATACAATCTAAGTCAAATTCCTTATGAATATGCAGTGGAAGTGAGGAACAGGTTTAAGGATTTAGATTTAGTGGACAGAGTGCCTGAAGAACTATGGATGGAGGCTCGTAACATTATACAGGAGGCAGCAACTAAAACTATCCCAATTAAAAGGAAATGCAAGAAAGCAAAGTGGCTGTCCAACGAGGCCTTACAAATAGCAGGGGAGAGAAGGCAAGCAAAATGCGAGGGAGATAGTGAAAGATACAGGAAATTGAATGCAGATTTCCAAAAAATAGCAAGGAGAGACAAGAAGACCTTCTTAAACGAGCAATGCAAAGAAATAGAGGAAAACAATAGAAATGGGAAAACCAGAGATCTGTTCAAGAAAATTGGAGATATGAAAGGAACATTTCGTACAAAGATTTCCATAATAAAAGACAAAAGTGGAAAGGAGCTAACAGAAGTAGAAGACATCAAGAAGAGGTGGCAAGAATACACAGAGGAACTATACCAGAAAGAAAAGGATGTCTCGTACACCCCAGGTAGTGTGATTGCTGACCTTGAGCCAGACATCCTGGAGAGTGAAGTCAAATGGGCCTTAGAAAGCACTGCTAATAACAAGGCCAGTGGAAGTGATGATATTCCAGCTGAGCTATTTAAAATTTTAAAAGATGATGCTGTTAAGGTGCTACACTCAATATGCCAGCAAATTTGGAAAACTCAGCAGTGGCCAGAGGATTGTAGAAGATCAGTCTACATCCCAATCCCAAAGAAGGGCAGTGCCAAAGAATGCTCCAACTACCGCACAATTGCACTCATTTCACACACTAGCAAGGTTATGCTTAAAATTCTACAAGGAAGGCTCAAGCAGTATGTGGACCGAGAACTCCCAGAAATTCAAGCCGGATTTCGAAGGGGCAGAGGAACCAGAGACCAAATTGCAAACATGCGCTGGATTATGGAGAAAGCTAGAGAGTTCCAGAAATACATCTACTTCTGCTTCATTGACTATGCAAAAGCCTTTGACTGTGTCGACCACAGCAAACTATGGCAAGTTCTTAAAGAAATGGGAGTGCCTGATCACCTCATCTCTCTCTTGAGAAATCTCTATGTGGGACAAGAAGCTACAGTTAGAACTGGATATGGAACAACTGATTGGTTCAAAATTGGGAAAGGAGTACGGCAAGGCTGTATATTGTCTCCCTGCTTATTTAACTTATATGCAGAATTCATCATGCGAAAGGCTGGGCTGGATGAATCCCAAGCTGGAATTAAGATCGCCAGAAGAAATATCAACAACCTCAGATATGCAGATGACACAACCTTGATGGCAGAAAGTGAGGAGGAATTAAAGAACCTTTTAATGAAGGTGAAAGAGGAGAGCGCAAAATATGGTCTGAAGCTCAACATCAAAAAAACGAAGATCATGGCCACTGGTCCCATCACCTCCTGGCAAATAGAAGGGGAAGAAATGGAGGCAGTGAGAGATTTTACTTTCTTGGGCTCCATGATCACTGCAGATGGTGACAGCAGTCACAAAATTAAAAGACGCCTGCTCCTTGGGAGAAAGGCGATGGCAAACCTAGATAACATCTTAAAAAGCAGAGACATCACCTTGCCAACAAAGGTCCGTAAAGTAAAAGCCATGGTTTTCCCAGTAGTGATGTATGGAAGTGAGAGCTGGACCATAAAGAAGGCTGATTGCCGAAGAATTGATGCTTTTGAATTATGGTGCTGGAGGAGACTCTTGAGAGTCCCAAGAAGATCAAAGGTATCCATTCTTAAGGAAATCAGCCCTGAGTGCTCACTGGAAGGACAGATCATGAAGCTGAGGCTCCAATACTTTGGCCACCTCATGAGAAGAGAAGACTCCCTGGAAAAGACCCTGATGTTGGAAAAGACTGAGGGCACAAGGAGAAGGGGACGACAGAGGACATGATGGTTGGACACTGTTCTTGAAGCTACAAACATGAGTCTGACCAAACTGCAGGAGGCAGTGGAAGACAGGAGTGCCTGGCGTGCTCTGGTCCATGGGGTCACGAATAGTCGGACATGACTAAACAACTAAACAACAACAGAAGAAAGAACCATGGGAAGTGTTATTTGAGCCATAGCCATTCACATTCCCCAGAAGACAATCACCGGAATTTATGTCATCCTATCCACACTAGAACTTTCAACAATCCATAAAAGTGACAGGGATTAATAGAAGGTGGCATTTTAGACTCTGCAGTGCAGAGAGGGGGGAGGGGGGAGTGTCTGTTTGGGAAAAATTCGTTGTATGCAGTGGGACCTATTAAAACTGCCTCACTAGTCAAGCCTTTGTTCTGAGCATGTGTGACTTGAAATGTAATGCAAGCCTGTCAGCATTTGTTTAGCTAATGATTCTAACTTGTTAAAATTTTAACCATGGCTCCTTTTGTTGTGCTTCAAAGGCTCCATCATCACACTCTTTTTTATTAATTTGTCTCCTGATCTTGGGAAAAAAGAAGAAGGGTTATTTATTTATTTAGGTTATTTGGAAAGTGATTTGACAATATTGAGGCAAGTGCTTTTTATAGGTGCAGATATTCTTTCTCCTTTCACACTTGGTTTTTCATTTAATTTCTTCTGCCTACAATTATGATTTTCTGTGCAAACAGCACATTTTCAGATGCCTACTTTGCAAACAATTATTATTATTATTATTATTATTATTATTATTATTATTATTATTATTATGTCATTGTTTTATGGTTTTTGTGTTTGTCTCTAGTTGTTTTTTGTTTGTTTGTTTTGAAGAGTGCCTGACACTTTGCTTTGCTATAAGAATTTTTCCAACCATGGTGGAATTGCTTTGTTATATTTTTTAATATTACAACCAATACATTTTTTTGCAAAAGGTATTTGATTTCCTTTTTAAGAGGGCATGGTAAACATGCATGGTTGCACATACCCCCCTGACCTTCTGTCATCTTCCTAAAGAGCCAGGAAGGCACAGCCTCCCAGTCCGTTTCACAGCGAGACATTCTGACTGAAGGGCTAGGCAGAGATAAAGAAGGGAGTCTGTGTTTTCTAATAAACAGGTAGCACCTGGACGGCAGGCTGTGTAGGAAGTAGGGATGTTAAGGGGACAGCAATTTCTGTCCCATTCAGTGCAAATCACTGGAAGGGAAATGTGATATATTTGTAAAATGTGTATTACATTTTCTGTTTTACAATTTAAAATACTCATTTACATCCTTAAGATATCAATGACTTCCCCTCCCATGGTTCATTTTACATACCATAAATCCCTGTATATTTTACAAAAAAACCTATACCATCAATATGCCATTATTGCATCCATCAAAACTTCTTTGCACTGTTGAATTTATCTTAATGCTGTCGGCGTTTTCAGCTGTACACAATTATTTCCAATCTTCTTTAAACATATGGGGGTTTGTTCTCTTATTCTTTATGTTAAGGCTGCAAGTTGTGCATATTCTGTCAACTTAAGTTGCCATTCTTCTTTGGGGGTTTTTTTAAACAGAAATTTGTATAATTATTTTTGTGACATTTGCAGACTAAATAAATAAATGAATGAATGAATGAATGATACCACTAGTATTTTGTTTGCATAATTTCTGTTTTGGAACTTGGATGAACAAAATTTTGATTCAGTTCACGTTTGAAGTCAAGCACACCTAGTTTGCACTTTCAGAAACAACAGGAGAACAAAAACACAACCATCCTTTGAAATTTTCACTTCTCTGAATTTTGCAATTTAGTTCTTTGCCCAAGTAGTGCGCACAAAGGTGTATATATTGGGTAAAGTGTCCATAGAAATGCATACATGACTCAAAGTAATATACAAAATGTATCATTTTAGGGGAATTTGTTTTACAAAAAATATTTGTATCAGGCAAAATTGCATACAAAAATGTGTATATATTAGTGCTTTCAGGAATCTCATGAAGAAAGCTTTATGCTTATATACCCATTAAGTTACAGTATTTAAATTTTCTCACCAGTAATTTTTTATAATCTTGTTATACAGTGCCTGCTATTCTGAGTAGGTGGTTTATATAATGATAAATAAATAAATAAATAAATAAATGAGAATATTAAGCAGAATGTATAATCAAAAGCATTGTTGTAAAATTCTATTCTAAATTTAAAGTTTTGCACTTAGGACTGCTGAAATAAAAGTAACTAATGCTGCATTTAGTTACCCAGGAGTAAGCCCCATGGGATTCAATGGGACTTACTCCTGAGTAGACATGATCTGACTTGCAGCCTAATACTGTGCAAGTTCACCCTTTTGATTGAGTTTTGATCACTACAGTATCCCTGAAGTAGAGGATGATTTGACTTTAGGGAGCATGCTACATTTAAGCAGAGAATATAATTTTTTAATAAAACAAAATTTTAACGGAATAAAATTCAAATGATATAATTTGTTTCTCCTGCCCGTAAGGTTCCAGGAAAGAAATGTTAAATGTCAGTGCAAAGCAATTATTTCATCAAGGTTCCCGTTAGCATTTTCAAATATACTTTCATTATGTCATGGCAAAGTGTCATCAGGAAACAGGGAATTACAAGAACATTTTTTTAGAGCTGGTAAACCTCCCCCCAAATTATTTGCTGTCCATTCTTTGGATCGGGGATGGGAAATGTTTTTCACTCCAAGGACCACATTCCATTTTAGGCTATCCCTCAGAAGCAACATGACAGTGGAGGCTCTGGCCAGAGTCTTGCCCGGTTTACCAAGAAGCTACAGTATAACTGCTGGATTTGCAAGATAACGTAAGAAAAAAGAAAAGAAAGAAAATAAGAGGTTGCCATAGGAATCACTTACACTAAATACTGATAGCCAATGGAATCGTAGTATATATTAATATTTGGAGTTAAGTTGTACAAGATGTCTGAGCTTGTCATGTAAACTTTGTGCAGAATTTGGAACTACTGCTGTTTTCCATGGCAAAGAATAAAGATCTACTGTATCTTCAGTTTTCCTTGTGAAATAGCAGTTCATGCTTCTTTCTCAAGTGCTTCAATTTTTCCCCTCATTGCAATTTTAGTCAAGCAGAAAGAGTCTACATCTTTTGCACTGTTGATAATGACAGCAACATAACATGTTGCATTAATACAAAAGATTTCAAATTGTGTTGTGACTGGGAAATAAGGAGATGAGACACAGGTAAAATGGGTTGAAGTAAGGGCATGTTCATTTAAGTTTATAGAACCAGATCTGCAGAATAAATATTGAAATGAATCTGTGAAAGTAGAAAGATTAGTGGTAGAACATACATTTTGCATTCAGAAGGTCCAAGGTACAATTCATGGCATCACCAGGTAGGGCTATGAAAGATTCCCTGGAGAGCTACTGCTGGTCAGCTAGATGTATCAGTGGTCTGACTCAGTTGCTTTCTGACATGGGGGTAAGTGCTTTAGTGTTCCTGATTATAATGTTAGTGTTTCTGTCCCAATTTCTATTGTTCCTTTTACACTTCATGCCTGCTGTATTAGGGAACTGTGACTATTTGATTGATACACTGTCGTATCATGCTAAATTTTAAATGGCAAAAAAGAACTGTATGTTGGGACACTGAACCAAATATCATCACATGAAATTACAATGTAAAACTTCAGCGATTATCTAAATTAACTGGGTTACAAAGGGATTTTTTTCCTGGGGGGAAAATTAACATGGAAATGAGGGCTAAACATTGACTAGATTCCACTAGATTTTCAAAAGGGACTTTTTTGTCATATGAAAGATGAAATGCAGCAAGGAAGCATTAGGAAAACATAATAATGTGCTGTCCAAATGCAGCCACTGTATAAGGCAGCTTCCTATGTTCCTAGATGCTGCATGTTCATAAAATCCATTGAAAAGTAAAGTCAACTTGCAGTGTTAGCCTACATATTATGTCCTGGGCAACAGCAAAGGGATTCTTAATTCTCAGACCAGATTGGAAATTCATATTCAGGTATGTAGTCAACCCAGGATTCCCGTATGCTCCTGCCTACTTTTGAAGCTGTTTTTGATTAATATCACACTTCACTGCACCCATCTGTCTGTGTGCTAAACATGAGTTTCAAAAGATGCTATTATGTAATGTACATCCATAATGAAGGTAAGGTTTGAGATATTTTCCAGTTTTCAGGACCTTAGAAAGCGCTTTGCTAAAATGAACTGATAGAGGATGCTAATTTAACCGCAAAGAGAATGGCCACAAGGCAATGGATCCTTTTATCTTAGTTTAAGCTAATGAAATTATTTCATTTCTGAAGAACATCTCCAACTCGTCCTGTTTCAAGTGCTCTGGGAAGTACCTCATTATTCTGTGTTGGATTTTTCTAGATGACAGAATTAATGATTCACTGACTAATGAAATCATTTTATCCACGTCAGAATATCTGTAGTTCATAGAATTGTCTGCTATGACTATTTGTTATCCATCTGGTAAGATGCTCAAGAAGTTTTAGGGGCACTGTGACATTAAACTCACCATTCCTATTCATACAACTGTGACAGGCCCTTTCAAAACAGGTTGAACTGCATTAAATGTAACACTTGAAATCACTTAGAAGAATATTCCTTCCTTTCCATTTAAAGTGGCACGGTCCGAGAAGGACTATAGAAGTAGATCTATTCAATTAATAAGAATGTGCATAAGAATGGAGAACCAGGGTGGGGAACCATTTCATCCAGAGGGTCTTCTGGACAACTTTATGTGGGCTGCATGTTAATGGGAGGTGGGGTGGGGGTCAGAGTCACAATTTTATAGACTAGTTTCTACACACACATTGATACACCCATCACAACTAGACATGTAAAAGGCATTATCAGAAATCAGGGACATGTTCCAGCCAGGCAAACACACCCAGGGGTGTAGTATATCCACCTTTGATCCCCACCCTGCACTCAGTTCTCACCTGTGCTCCTAGAAGCTGTCAGCCTGCAGCAGTGGCCACACCCATGGAAATGTCTTTGACTGAGCAAGTAAACCAGGTGTGGGTAGTCAATGGGTCTTAAAACCTTGGTGAGTTTCATGCAGTCTATCTCCTGCATGCAAAGTCAGGACTGATAAAGGAGAGACCTTTTTAAACAGCTGGGGCAGATGAAGGCTTCTGCTTCTGCTGATACAGGTGTACCATGGTGTTTCTTTTCGGCTGATAAGGTCAAAGGCCTTTGTCAACTAGACTGAAGATGGTGTTTACCCGCATTCAAAATTATCATGACAGGATGAATGAGAAACTGAAATTGACTGAAATGGCATACGATGGATGAGGAAATTAAGTCGGTTATGATACATTGGGCCAGAGATTTTGGATATACAGTAATATACAATTGGAAGATTGGGTGAAAGTATGGAAAGAAAACATAAAATTTACAGCATGTACTGTGTTAAAGGAAAATGTTATGAAAATGGTTTATAGATGGTATATTACACCGGTTAAGCTAGCGAAAATGTTTAAAACATGTAATAAGTGTTGGAAATGTAAAGAAAAAGAAGGGACTTTCTATCATATGTGGTGGGAATGTAAGAAAGTGAAGGGTTTCTGGGAGATGATATATGATGAAATGAAGAAGATGCTGAAATATACATTTGTAAAGAAACCAGAAGCCTTTCTTTTAGGAATAACAGGAAATGAAATAAATAGAAAGGATTGTAAACTTTTCCAATATGCAGTTACAGCGACAAGAATTTTAATGGCCCAAAAATGGAAACAGGAGGAACTACCGATCCTGGAAGAATGGAAAATGAAACTGATGGACTATGCAGAACTTGACAAATTAACTGGGAAGATCAGATATCAACGAGACCAGAAGTTCATCGAGGGCTGGGAAAAAATTACGGAGTATCTGAAAAGTATATGTGACGAACAAACAACGCTAGTGGGATTTAAAGAAGCTCTGTGAAAGTTTGAGGAGTATTGTAAAAAAGAAAATATGAAAGGGAGGGTATATCAAAAGGCAATATTAAATTTAGGGAATGCGTAACAAAAATTTAACTACGGATGATTGGCAGAGAAGCTGATGGAAGTCTAAAAGATGAAATTTGTTAAAATTGTTTGATATGGTGATATTTGTATAATTGTATTGAAAACTTAATAACAATATTATAAAAAATAGAAACTGAAATTGACAGATTTGTCCTTCCCTACTCAGGCCTTACATACAAGTACTGTATGAATACATACAGTATTCTGCAGAGCAATGTGTACCAGATGACTAATAATAATAATAATAATAATTTATTTGTACCCCACCATCTGACTGGGTTGCTCTAGCTACTCTGGGTGACTTAAAACATTTATAGAAACATAATACATTACACTTTAAAAGGCTTCCCTAGAGAAGGCTGCCTTCAGATATATTCTAAAGGTTGTACAGTGTAGTTACTCATCTCCTTGACATATGATAGGAGGGTACTCCATAGTGGGGGGGGGGTCCCCAGTGAGGGAACCACCAGAAGGCCCTTAGAGATGGATTTCAGTATCCAGGCTGAAGGATGGGGGTAGAGACGGTCTTTCAGGTATACAGAGTAGAAACTGTTTAGGGCTTTAAAGGCCAGCACCAACACCTTGAATTGTGCTCAGAAACCTACTGGCAGCCAATGTAGGTCTTTAAGGACCAGTGTTATATGATCCCGGTGACCACTCTCAGTCACCAGTCTAGGAGCTGCATTCTGGCTTAGTTGGAGTTTCTGAGTCACCTTCACGACTTTTCCCATTTTAGAACAGCTTTGCACATGACTGGAAGCACAGCTAGCTGAACATGTGATATGTTCTGTGTGTATTCTCCATGTCAGTGGGAACACTGAACAAATTCTTATATAGGTGGGGAGAATACTGTTTGAATCAGCCAAAGAGGAAATAATGAAACTTTGGATTTGCTCAGCTTGTCTCAAATGGATTAATATAGGTTCAATAAGCCTGAATTTTAGAGTAGGAATGGGCAAATCAGCCTATTTCCATTCCATGTCAGTTTCATATGCATTTAATCATAAGCCCATTCTGTCCCATTTTCTGTAGTTGAATTTCTTAAAAAATGCATGGAAAAAGAAATGCAATTAGCTTGTATGGATTTTTCTATGCACCCCTCCTAAAATGCCATTTCATATGCTTTTCAGTGCATTTCTGCTATAATGTATGCATTTCGATATGCATTTTGTAACCAAAATGCACCGCAAAAAAATTGAGATGTGCACAATGTGATTGCTAATGCATTCAGATCCGCATATATAGATCTAGATACAGCGGAATGGATCAGTTTGGTTTCGAATGCAGACCAAATGAAATTATGCTCCATCTCTAGTCTAGAGCTGTAGCCTTAGCCCCCAATGTTTTACTGAGATAAGCCATTGTTTCAGCACTGATGAAGTTTAACATATAGAAGGAGTTTTATCTTGGAAATAAATCAGGCTTCTTCAAAGGTTGAATGCTATCTGCTAACAGCTGTTTTTTGTCTTGTATCAGGCAAAGAAATGCAACCAATTAGACTTGGCACCAACCAGATAGAATACAACAACAACAAAGTTGCCTCTAGCCAAGGTGAAGTGTTCCATTTCATCATCCTTATGCCCAGCTTGTAATGATAAAAAAAAGTTCAATTGCATCTCAACTCCAGAATTGTCACTGAGAGGTTAAAAAAGAGAGACAGTCTATTTACAGCTTTAAAGGCTGGAGAAAGCAGTGAATTTATAAGCTCAGGCTTCATTGCACTTGTCTTTCATGCTACCAAATGTGTCCTTTTAAGATATTATACCGTTTCACACCTGATTGACTAAAGAATTTAAGAAGATATCTCTTCCCACAGTTATATCTATTCTTAAGTCTCTTATCATTGCTTAATGTTGGAATGTATACGTTTCAATATCCATCATGCAATGTGGAAAACATTTACAAAAAGTCGCCACGCTTGATTCTTTTTGGGGCGGGCGGGGAGGAAATGTGTGTTTGTTTGTGTGTGTTTGTGTGTGTGTGTGTGTTTCTGTGTTTACTTTCTAAAGGAACATTTAATCTTCAGGGGGGGGGGTATAGGAGAGTTCCTTTTAGATACTCTCGCTAGAAGCTTTTTATACATATCACATCAAAATTGCCTGGGCTTCTATGCATATTGGGAAGGGTGGTGATTTCCTCCCTTTCTGCTGACAACACCTTATCTCCTTATCACCAGGGACATTTTTGGGGGGAGGAGCTCAGGAGGCAATAGAAAAAGAGGTTGAAAATTCCCCATGTATACTTGGTAGACTGTGTTTAACTTTTTTTGCATATGGGCCCCCAAATTACCATTGTATATAACAAAGTATTGCTTATAGAAAAATATTTTTTAAACAAAAAATGTCTAAAATAATAATTTGCTCATCAGCTAATGAGTTCTGTTTCAGACTGAGGACCACAACCAATCATTCATTTCAAATTCATAAGTTTATCATTAATAACTGATAAGGTTTCTTTCCTTCCCCTTCACTATAAGGTCCCAGGGCAGGTTAAAACAATACGATATATAATTATATAAAGAGATGAAACCATTACAATCATAAAACACATAAAACAATTTCAAACAGAGCAGAACACTTTAAATTCAGCAACAGAAGAAGGTACCACAACCAAAATACCTCATCAGGCTACTCGGGGAGCGGGGAGCGAGATGAGTTGTTGGTTGAATTCTTTAGCACACAATGTCCTCTAAGCCTAAACCCAATATACTATTATTTTGCTGTAATTCAAAAACATTTCTGGAAGAGCAAGAAATTTCCCTGTGGGTCATGATGAATACTGTTGTCTGCAGTTTGTACATTACAGCCATCTTTTCTCATTTATATTGTGTCTAATGTTTATGTTCATCAATAACTTTTCCTAGTCATATTTGTGTAGCAAGCTTTACATTTCAATATATCCACACAAGGTAAGGTCTGAGATTTACTGTGTCCAGGATAACTTCAGCTGATTATAGGTCTCCAGAATGACACAGACTTTAAATACCTTCACCTGCCGCTGTTGCAACCAGAGACCATTTATTTATCCCCCCCCCCAAAAAAAATCCTAAGCAAATAAGTCTTCTTTCCTTCCCTCTTTACATTCCTATTTATTATTGCATATCTTACTATTATGCATCTTGAAGCAAATAGATGCATAAAAACTGACTCCTTTTGGAATGAAACATTGTACAAACCCACCAAACATTATTTGCAGAGCTTCCTTCAAAACAGAACAAAAACCATCAAAGATACATCCAAATAATTTCATACAATATCTGGTGCTGTCCAGAAAAGGCTCAGCATCTTAGAAATAAAATATAATTCCAAACAGATCCAGAATCAAAGATCTCTCTCTCTCTCCTTACTGCCTCCATTTTTCATGGAGTTGCTTTTTCTCCCTTCAGGAGACTCTTTCACACATCTTTACTCCCAACTTGGCAAATTTGCAATTCAATACGTCTCATTTGATCTAAGTTTAAAACATCTCCTCAGACCTATCAGAGAACAATAACAGTTAATTATCAACCCATCACGGAGCCCAGGGAACACTTTGTATACTCCAGTGGAATTTCCCCATGTTAAAGCGGTTTTCAGCAATATATATAGGCATTCTCCATTTCAGTGTCAATTAAAAAATTATTACTTAAAAGTTATACCTCAAAGTTCATCTAAGATGAAAGCAGCTTGTGTTTTAAATAGATCTGATCAGGCTAGTGCGAATAAAAGACAGGGACTTTGTCATAACTCAGTGGCAGAGAATCTGCCTTGCATGCAGGTGGTTCCAGATCCAATCCCCAGAACCTCTAGGTAGGGTTGAGAAAGAACCATTTTTGCTGCCAGTGCATGTGGATCAATAGTCTTCAATCATTTCAACTCACCTTTAAGTCTTTTAACCATGTATTTGCAGGAGAGTAGTGCTGTCTTGAATCACCTTGAAGGCTACTGGTGTAGCTAATACTGAGCTAGATGGACCAATAGTCTGACTCACTGTAAAGTGGCTACCTGTGTTCCTCTTCCAAGGACCACAGTGGCTCAGCAGGGGTATTTATGGTAA
Organism: Podarcis melisellensis; assembly: GCF_964234715.1. NCBI lineage: Eukaryota > Metazoa > Chordata > Lepidosauria > Squamata > Lacertidae > Podarcis > Podarcis melisellensis. Next base: position 48,118,379 of record NC_138540.1, read on the forward strand.
GGTGTTCCTGGAGGTAACCAGTTTACAATTTATGATAAACTAGATTGTATAGGAAAGTCACTTTTGTGACCTGGCAGATGATGATGCATACCAGATTACAGGCTCTTCTCTCCAGAGAGAGAAGGAGATGGACTTGGGGGATGGCTGCTGGTAGAGACACAGCTCACAAAAGCATCATGCAAATGTAAACTGATGGTGCAGTGCGGTGGAAATGTTTACCTGACTCCCTGAGATGATTCAATGCTGATTACCTGGCGGCAGAGGAAGAGAAGCAAGGTGGCAGCAAGTTGCCACCCTGGGCTCCTTCAGGAGTCTGGCATTGAAATAACTTAAATAATTCAAAGTTTGTTGCTGTGCCAATTTGGCGCTAGTGCATTTGTGCTATGCCACCTTCCCTGCTGCCTCACCTTTCCTTTTTACCTACATGCTAAAGCAGGCATGTCCAAAGTCCATTTTGGGGGGCCTAATTAATTCACCCCCCTGTGGCAGTTTATTTCCTGGGGTAAAATCCTAAAAAAACCTCAACAACTTCAGGCCTAAAAAAAGTTCAACGGCCCTTCACTTCATCAAATCTGGCCCTCTTTGAAAAAAGTTTGGACACCACTGTGCTAAAGCATAGTGACTCACTCACTGGAAGGTTAGGCAAGCACCTTTCCCTCACCATGTCATTCAGTACTGATGATTTCAGAAAGAAAGCCCACAAGTTGCTATGTATACATCCTTATTCATTCTGCTTCCTGAAAGAGTGTTAAGTCTGCCCTGCCTATATCATACACAAATTCCCTTTCCAGCCCAATAAATTTGACCTGACCAGAACTAACCCCCCCCAAAGGTCATCTAATGGCAAACATCTTCAGCCTCCACAATTATTTCTTATTTGAACTTGTATGTGTGGTGACGGTTCAGGACAGTCTCAGCAAGAAATCTGCTGATGTGACTATCGCCTTAACTAATATTCAAAAGAAAATCACGATAAGTTTTGTGAACCCTCTGACCTAGGAATCTTCTTAGACTAATGGCTACCCTTCCCAAAGCATCACTGAGGAATTGTAAATGCAATTGGGAGCCAGAACAAATGTGAGTGTGCATCAATATAACGATCCAAACTCTGCTCAGATCAACAACATCTAGCTCAAGACCTTAGTGGACTCTTTCCCACTTATTTTTAAACACGGCGTCTACAGCACATTGACCTTTCTGTGAATAGGTCAGTCTTCTGTTGAGCCAAAAGACCTTTAGCTGGTGCAATTCCAGAGCTCTGCTGATATCAATATAGCTTTTCTTCTTCAGCTGAATTTGACCTACAACCTCAGCTACAAGTTCCAATGTGCAGGTATCAGTTGAGCTAGATCCTGTGTGCCAAATTCCCTGTACAGTGATACCTCAGGTTACATACCCTTCAGGTTACATATGCTTCAGGTTACAGACTCCACTAACCCAGAAATAGTACCTCGGGTTAAGAACTTTGCTTCAGGATGAGAACAGAAATCATGCTCCGGCGGCATGGTAGCAGCGGGAGGCCCCATTAGCTAAAGTGGTGCTTCAGGTTAAGAACAGTTTCAGGTTAAGAACGGACCTCCAGAACGAATTAAGTACTTAACCCGAGGTACCATTGTATATTTTACCCCAAGAGAAGAAAAGCATCTGGGATATGTTTTTTTTTACCAGACAAAGATGGAAGGGAAGAGGGTTAGCAGTCAATCCCAGTCCCTGCTTTTTCACTCTTGTTCACAGTGCTCTGGCACTATTTTTCGTGTTTTTTTTAAAGTAAGACCAAAGAGACCTGTAACTCCACATCACATGTAGTTTGTCTCCACAAAACCTTCTACATGCACTTCTGCTTCTTGGGGAAAATTGATTAAAACAATGTCTCTGTAAACACAAGACTTCACCATGCTGAGTTAAAAGCACCCATCTCCATTTGTCAAACATGGATAGAACAGGGGTGGGCAGCCAGTGGGGCTCCAGATACTGATGGTCTACAAATCCTTTCATCTCTTACCATTGGCCATGCTTTCTGGACTGGTGTGAGCTGGAGTAAAACGCCTGAAGGGGTACAAGTTGCCCACTCATTATTAGCAATGGGTGAATATTTCAGTTTGGGTTTCTCATTTTTACAATCTTAAGTTCCAGTTTCTATATTTCCACTTCATTTTGCTTTTAAAAAACGTCCACATGAAAATTCATCAGCATTTTAGTAATAATTTATGCCAATATAACAACCAAATAACTTTATTGTACAATATGCACATTTTTGGGGTGCATTCTTCCTAATACAAACAATTTTGCAAAGCAGTTTTCCCTATATCTGTATGTTATTTTAATAATATATGCATTTGTGTGTGCACTTTACCCTATTATGTGCATTTTTTGTAAACATTACCTGCCTGGAAAACTGCATGGAAAAATTAATAGAAGTGTGACTTTCAAAGGATGGCTGTGTTTCAGTTTGTGTATTGTTTTCGAAAGTGTGAATTAGCTAAGTTTGACTTGAAAAAAATATTGCCATATTTACCAAAAGAAAGGCTCAAAATATGTTACCCAGTGGCACCCAAATTTAGTTATGGGGTAAAAATCTGCACTGCCACCACCACCCTTCCTTATTGTCGATGAACTTTACATAAACATTGACATCAGGGTTGTGTGTGGAAGAGTCAAAGTTTCATTCTACAGCATCTGCTTTGAATGTGTGTAAGGTTCCAGGTTCAATCCCCAGCACCTCCAGGTATGGCTTTGAATGTTCCCTGTCTGAAATCCTGGAGAGCCCCTGTTAGTCAGTGTAGATAATACTGATGGATCAAGGTGACTCCATATGGTTCAGTGTTATGGTTCAGTCACATTTGGGACAGAAGAAATGTCTGGTTTATGATCCCTGAACTATTGTTCGAGACCAGATTGATACCTGCTTCCTAGGTTTAGAACATCCTTCCATAAGCTGGTGCTATACTCAATGTTTAGACCACAGCTCCTATTATTCTTAGGCACTGGCCATGCTGGTTGGGATGAATGGGAGGTTTCCCAAACATCTGGAGAGCACTATGTTGAGGAAGGCTGGGTTAAGTAAGAGCACTGTTGGCTGAAGAAATATATGAGTGATTATTCTAGCGCTGATAGCCTGTACATAAAAGAGGATATTTATTGCTTTTGCTGCTAGTTCTACATTCTTTTATGAGAAATGCTACAGATCAGGTTATGTTTAAAGGGAAGGCAGGAGAGGAGGAAAACGTGATGGAAAGGGAGTGAAGGTTGGGGAGTTGGAGAAATGAATTTTCTTTGAATTAAGATTTGATATTACTGACAGAATCTATCACAGGTAATCAGGACAGCTTTGACTTCACATCTTTCTTGACAATTTTCCCTGTCACATAAATTAAAGGAATTTAGGACACTTTCAAACAAAGCTGCCTCTAATTCCCTCAAAGTGCATGTCAGCCTGGAGGGACCTTCAGAAACGTCTATTTGTGATCAACTACTTCAAGCATAAAGTTTTCAGACATGCTGAAGCATTAGCAACTATAGAGGAAATAGACATCCCTTAATAATTCAACGTATCGCTGGCTTTTTGTTTCTCTTTTAGAAGTTACTGTAATAAAACAATGCTCTCTCTTTTTTCTGGGACATGTCTTTGTGACAAAACTCTTCAACCTTCTTGGCGAGATTTTCTATCTCCTAGAGACACTTTCTGAGAACTGCTTTGCTTGAGTAGTATTGTGGTATCCAAATTATATATTTAAGGCCAGGAAGACCAATTCACAAGTGATTTATTGAAATACAGCAATATTCAGAGAGGGGTTGCTTTGCCAGATTTTATATGGGGAGCCATAAAGCTGCAATTCTCTCTCATGACGCCAGATGCCAGCTGTAGAGTTATTGGCTAAGGATGCAGATTGGGTTTCAGACCCTGAGCCTGATGGTGCAGACTAGAGGGCAACTAAATCCTTGGCCAAGGGGAAACTAAATCCATGCTCCTATTACCCCCTGGACCAGATCCAACCACAACATGGCTTATAAAAAGAGATGGGGCCCTCATGGCTGCCTTCCTCTGAGGCTCCCAGTACCTTGAAATCTACATTGCCAATCCTGTGGCTTTGGGAGTACACCAGAGGTCAGAGAGTGCAAAAGTCCTTGACCCTTCAAGGACTGCAGTTCTCACAGAGAGGCACTTAAGAGAGGTGAACTGGAGGAAGAGAGGTTCCAAAGGCCTCAGTTCACCTCTGACCTTTGCTGGAGCAAGGTTCTTACTCCATTGTGCTGATATGCTTCCTGGGCTCCTATGCAAACCAGAAGAGGACAATATCCAAATAACATCTTATCTTGTTTTTAACTGCATGGAATCTTATCTTGTTTTTAACTGCATGGAATACGAGATTGGGCAATTCATAATGAATGACTGCATTACAAATTGAGTCAATCCCCAGTTCTTCCCTAGCTCAGACTGTGATTTGAATCACTGTGCCTTCCCCCATTTTCCCTTCTCAAAATACTGGAACAGTCGCAGGTGCCAGAGAGCCTAAGAAGTGTACTTTTCCCAGGACACCCGAGTTCTTTATATGAACAACAGGAACCCTGGAAACTGCATGTTTCTTGTGCCTGGGATGCTGTGTATTATTAAACTACCTAGGATTTTTAATATAAATGTGATTTAAAGGATATGAATAAATTATTAAGTCTAATTGATAGTAGAGTTAGATACAAATACCTTTCCCAAGATTGGACCCAATGGTTCTGATCCAGAAAACAATTAAAAATTCACTTTCAAAGTTCTTTGCTTTACATTCTTTATTAAGGGGATTGTTTCAATAATTGTGGAGATCTAGGGATTGGCAGAAAATGATTGCATTTCATTAGATGACTCATTTTGAATCAAAACACCTTCTTGTATGTCTCTTTAATTAGCATCTATTAAAACTTTTCATGGAAAAGGACACCATATGAAAAGTTTGGCAACTAAGTATCTAACTTATTCACTATATATAAGTTTAATTAGTTACACATAATGTAACACTTACTGACAATTTGATTAGAGCCCAATGATATATAGGAATTGGGTTTCCAAAAATAAAATAAAGCATCCTATTGAAATATAGGCTACAGGTTGTCACTTCTCATCTGACTAAGTCTTATGCTTCTCCTTACTGGAAATCTTTGCAGCAATGTAGTCAATATGAAGCTCATTTGAATTTTACCAGCTCAGAACATAAAATGGCCAGTCCACTGAGGAAAGATTAATGTGTCAAAGTGACTTTTGAAGGGGAAGGGATTACAGAGGAGGAAGAGCAAACATAGTCTAATGCAATGTTTAAGCAGAGGATCTGTGGATTGCCTCCACTGAATTTGTTACCAGCTTCAGAATTGAAGCCAGAGATTAGGCTGGGTTATTCGAAATCTATATGCTAAATTAATTTCCATCCTCCCTATGCACATACCCACCTTCTTCATCTCTCTGTTTGAATTTAAACATACTGCACCACATTTTAAAAATGCATATACTAAACCTTTACAAGGAAAATAGCAACATATGGAGCTGTTTTACATGGGGCTGTATCCATTGCTACTCCTACTCAGAGCTGACCCATTCATATTAATAGATATGATTAACTTAATACCTTTTATTTCAATGGATCTACTCTGAGGAAAACAATAGTACAGAATGCATTGTATCAAGCCATTAGTCTAGCTTGCTAAGCAATTGCTTTTATGATTGAGTTCTGAGCTCTAGCGTCACAGACAGAAACTTTTCCAGGACTCACTTTCTGAGATGTTTTAATGGGAGTTGCTAAGGGGTGAACATAGGCCTTTATAAAAGAAAATCATGTGCACTACCATCAAGCTATGTTGCTTCATCCCCTTGACAATTTTCTCTGCCTTTTCCCAACATGACAACATCATTTTCAAGGTGAGGTTCTCCCATGGGACTTCCCCAGATCTGGAAGTTTAGGCAGGTGGGGAGACCACAGAGTATGGGATAAATGCTTAATGGAAAGAAGGACATCTGCAGTACACAGTCATATTGCAAGCCATGAGTGGGTTTACATACATCAGCTTCAGGACATGGATAAGGGTTTGGATAAGGCTAGCAGGCTCTGGCCTTATCTCCCCCACCACCTGCCATGGTTCAAGTTTGATCATCCACCTATTAACCATCTCACATCATAATAGCAATAGCTGATCTATTTTTGTCAGTATTGACAATCAGCTGCATTGCTCTGTGGACACACAAGTCAACCCCACAGTCAGTGACAGCTAAATCTTTACCTGACACACCAGATGTGGTGGGTGAAGCTTAGCCAAAACAGCCTGATAGACCAAAAAGAGAAGCTTGGCAGGGGTGTAGGAAGGGGGGGCTGTGGGGGCGGTTTACCCCGGGTGTCATCCAAGAGGGGGGTGTCAAAATCCCCCCTGGGTGGATCACCCCACTCCGGGTGCCCTAGCGGCTAGCTCTGCCTCTGAGGCCTGGATCTAGACACAAAGAAGTGTTTCAGTTTGAAGTGTTGTAAATTTGAACAGGGAAAACAGGTAGAGAAAAATGAGGCTCCACATCGCCATCTGCTGGCACAATGTTATGTCGCATATACAAGGCATACAAATCATTTTTTCTTTACTAGTCTAGCTGAAACCTAGGACCATGGACTGTAGCTTCCCTGGGCCTTCTTTGGAGGAAATTCCATGTACCTATATTATTGTATGCATTGAGATATCTCCTTCATTAAATTGAATATTAAATCCTTTGCTTCATCTGTGGATCAAATACTGCATTTGGTTTGGTGGGTTATTATAAGTTGCTTGGGCCTGATTTTGGGTTGTCTTTTTTTTAAAAAAAAATCAATATATTAGTATGTGCTTTCTTGGATCAAGCCCAAGAAAGTGTCCCTGCTCCCAAATGCAATGTCTCTTTTTGAGACTTTCCCCCTACCACAGAGTTAGTTGTTTAACAGCATGAAAGGCAATGACTTGTTACAAGCAGACCACCTACTGCCAGAGTACAAAGAATCAATCATATGTCAATAGAAAGCTGCAATGAGGATTTGGCCTCGAGAAATAGCAAATTCTTCTAAACTGGGATAAAAAGCAGAAAAATTCAAAGTCTTTTCCCATTTTTTTTTACTTCTCCCTTGAGAGAAAACAATTTTTAAAATAATAATAAAGTAGGGGACTTGATTGCTATTTTTAGCTCTGGCTGAAGCAAATAACAAGCTATTTAGCAGGCTGAACCCATATTGCAGATTAGGAACTTAAGGAGTACAGCTTCTAAGTTTATGATCTCAAATAATGTAGTGATTTACACAGCTCAAAACCCATTACTCTCCCTGAAACTTCATCTTCTGAACCATTTCTTGAAGGGATCTAAATACTGCAGGAAAGAAATGCCCATAGCAGCAGGAGTGAGGAACTTGTGGCCCTCCAGATATTGTTGAAAGCCAATTCCCATCAGAGAGAGGAAAAAATTAGAAAGATGAAGAAAGTAAAGTTACTTGAAGATTTTATGCTTTGCAGATTCCAATATGAGCTGAGCAGATCCCCACCTTGTGAACAAATTTGTGAACTGAAACAATAGTACTGTGAATAAGAATAGTTGTCCACTGGATTTTGCATTTCTCTGAATTTTGTGAGGCAGCTATTCCTTTAACAGGCATTCTAAAATGTTGATTGTGTCGTATTTTTGTACACTGCTTAAGACTGTTTAGAAATGCAATACAATAAACATCAAATTCCATGCATTCAAGATATACTTCCTTTCCATTAAAAGCAGTGTATTTTGTGAGAAAATATACTCCAGAGTATGTACAGTGGTACCTTGGGTTACAGACGCTTCAGGTTACAGATGCTTCAGAATATAGACTCCACTAACCCAGAAACAGTACCTCGGGTTAAGAACTTTGCTTCAAGATGAGAACAGAAATTGTGCAGTGGTGGCACAGTGGCAGTGGGAGGCCCCATTAGCTAAAGTGGTACCTCAGGTTAAGAACAGTTTCAGATTAAGAACAGACCTCCAGAACGAATTAAGTTCTTAACCCGAGGTACCACTGTATGTCAAATACAAACATTCATGAAGTCATTTTAATAAATGAATATATCATAGAATAACATAAAATGCAGAAATAGGACAGAACAGTCCTATGAAAGTGCATGTGCAAGACTAAAGCTGCAACTGTAGCCCCACTTATCTAAGGCTAAGCCCGTTGAATTTAACAGAACTTATTTCTGACTAGATATGGTAGGATTGTAGTCTGACACAGACTGTATGTACATGACATTATACACTCCATGAACACAGAGATCTTGTTTTTCCTACCTAGTCCCACACACAATCTGGACCTATTGCATATTATATGGCCCCAGAAAGCACATATTCACAAACTGGTTTCATTCTGAAAAATGAAAGCTCAGTGCAGATTGATTCAGCATTGCCCCCCACCCCCAGTATGCTCATTTGAAAATGGATGGATGGATGTGGTTCCAGCAATGGTTGTATCCACACCTGCTCCCAAATGTTGTGGGAGGGTGCATGCCAATATCACAATTACCATTTCCTCAGGACATGCATGAGGAGGAAAGGGCAAGGATAAGCTAATGAAGGGGAGGCCTTTCAAATGAACATCAAGTAACCTCACCATCCTTGCAAATTGCAGGATCTAGACTCCATCGTGAAAGCACTAGTTGAAGACAAGTATGCATGATCCTCCAATGAGAAAAAGCTGCTTCTTTGTACTATGAATAGGCTGCTGTGTCCATCCCTAGGAGAAAGTGTGAGAGAAAGTGAAGAGAAGATTAAATAAAACAGACGAACTTCTGTTAGACGTTTCTTTTACCCTGCATATATTTGCATACTATTTGCCCATATTTATCTATGGGAAGAATACTTTCCTGGGAAGAATATGAACTTTCTTCTTACCTCACCTTCAAGTGCAACGGATGAACAGTTGTTTGTAATATATATGAGGTGCTATATTTCCCACCGTTATCGTGTTTTCAGGGTATGCACTGTTTCAGCATGTGGTTCTCAGCAGAGCAACTATCTTGAGGAAATTCAAAACATAACAAAGCACCAGTTTTGCATATAAATGGCAAAGCTACGTTAGAAAGCATATGAGCCTTGTAAATTCTTAGGCAATTTTTAACCGAGCTTCTAAGGAGAACAGGTGCTCCTCACAAAAGGGTGCTTTCCTCCTCTTCCCCCTCCCCAACTCTTTCTTAACATCTTCTCACGAAACACAAAGTAGAGCAGGGGGAACAAAATAATCTTAAGAAAACTCACTGGTGTTCAAGGAAAGTTTATTTTCTTTCCAGGACTCTAGGAGTTTTACATACAAGAGGAATATAGTTTCCTAATCTCTCTGCTGCAAATGGCTCCAAGCAATCTGCTCAATAAAATAAGGGCCCATAAGCAGACATAACTTTTTTTAAAAGAAAAAAAAATGCATGCTGGAGTTGGCTGAAGAACAAACACTTTGAAACTTCTTTTACTTCAGTAGCTGATTCCACATGTAACACAAAGTAGTTATCTGTTATATCAAACTGAGTGCCTGGGGGTACTGTCTTTACCGGCATAGCTGACAGCACCATTGGTGATAAGCACTACTAGTGAGTAGCTTTCTGTGTTGTATATGTGTCTTTTAAAAAATGCAGGGTGGGGAGCGGGGAGGCAGGAGAAGAAATTCTCGATATTTCAGTACTTAGCCTGACACACTCAACTCCCTCAGATGAGAAAAGTGAACATTCTGTCCAGATTGATATGGCAAGACCATACAGCTTGTGACCTTTCCAAACAAAGTGTATGCATCCCCTATAATGGTGTCAGAGCAGATTCCTAATACATTTTCTGTTTTTGCAGGCCCATTACACTGTAGGGGGGAAAATGGATGAGAACTTGTGGATCTGCAGATGTTGCAGAACAGCAACCTCCATCTTCACTGAGCACTGGTCATGCTTCCTGGGGCTGAAGGGGGTTGGAGTCTAACAATATTCTGGAGGGTCCTGGTTTACCAATTCCTGTGGTAAAACCGGGAATCCTTAGTGAGCTTTCTGGCCCATGAAACACAGAGAGGTGGCAGAGGAGAGGTATGGCATTTCCCCAGAAATGTGGCTGCCTAAAAAAGATTTTTGTTTATGTGCAAGTATGTGGGGACAGTGGATGAATTAGGAATGGACCTGGAAACAAAGTCCAGGGCCACATAGCCCAGGGCGGAGGACTACTTGAGAGTGCCAGATCAGGGGGGCAGCAGCAGACAGCCTTGTCATCTGGGCAATCAGGTCAACCACTCAGTATCTCCAGCTGTTTCTATCCTAGAACTGCTGTGACAAGAAATGCAATGTCTGATGTATTTTGCCAAGTTTTGCTGTTGTTAAATGCACAAGAGCTTCTCCCCAGAAAAGAATTGTCATTCATAAAATATCCTTATGGATCTAATATGTAACTTTTAAAAAATCTAGTGGGGACTGAATATGAAATTAAAATTTTCTGCTTTCGTGGATAGAAGTGTGTATTTCCCATAAAGTCCCATTTTAAGCAAATGGGTTCTTTATAAATAGTTTATTAGTAATTAGTTGAATATTAAAATAAATTGGGTTTTGTTATTAAGAGGTCTGCTGAACAAACATTAATAAATTAGCATGCGTTGCAATGCATAAGTGCTCTGTAATTATATATAACATTGTATATTTAGTAGCCAATTGTTATTTATGGACATCTCCCTGAGATTATCATACAGCCAGAATCTTGAAAAGGAGTCTGTGTGTGTTTGTGTGTGAGCAGTGTTATTATCATGTTAGTTTAATATAAGACACTGCTAATATTTTGCTGCATGCATTTTGACATTGGTTGTAACTAGGGATGTAAGAAGTAAGCAATTTCTGTTCTAACCTGTATTTGTCACAATCAGCACTCCCGTTCTGCTCCACTTTGGTTTCCTCCGAATACTACATTATTCATCTCACTGTCCACTACTTAATGTAAGTTACATAATTTACCTTAATATTTAATATTTATCACCCCAAAATGTACAAAGTGGGAACTGTTTATGCACCCATCTCCACAAGAGAGGCCATTTCCCAGCTATGGAGACTGTGGGCTTACTTCAAGCCCTGTTCAGAAATCACACACATACAATTCCAATCGCAAATAGAGGAGAGTGAGGGCATGTTCCCTGGCCCTCTGTCACATCACCATATCTTGCTCAGTTGCCTTCTAAGTGTTGGGGGCCACACATATTCAGCAGTGTTTTTTCCTGTATTTCTGTGCACTTCCTTTTAGGATTCTGAATCACATGAGGAACTGACAGAAATACAGCAGGGTTTCTGCTGCAGGCATTCAGCCCCCACCCCAGTGCAATGTTTTCTTTCTTTCTTTCTTTTTTAATAAAGTTTTTTATTTATACAACAAGAAAAAACAAAACGCAAATACCAAATTACACACAAATTACAAAAATAACCATAGACACATAATTTTCTTATCTAACAATAAAACATCTATTGGTCTTAACACTAAAGTCCCAACCTCCCGTCTCCGCAGATCATTCATATTACTTACTGCCAATACACACTTTTATCATAATTAAACTTATTCTCAATAAATCTAATTTCTTATATCTACCTTGCAACTATTACTGAAGTTCCTCGAATGCTGCAACAGAATTTAAACTACTATATTTATTTTTCAGATATTCTTTGAAAACCTCCCATTTTGAAACAAATTCCTGTTTTGATTTATTCTTTATTTTTTCTGATAAACCATCTGATTCAGCATATTCTGTCAGCTTTTGGATCCAATCTTGTATAGAGGGGATTTCATTACTCTTCCATTTTGCTGCGATCAAAACTCTTGCTGCCACCGTCGCATATAAAAAGATACCCTTCCTCTTTTGTGGAATATCCAAATCTGTTATTCCTAGGAGGTAGGCCTCTTGTTTTTTATTGAAAGAGATCTTTAGCATTTTTTGCAGTTCTGCATGTATACTCTCCCAGAATACCTGTATTTTCCTACATATCCACCACATATGGTAGAATGTTCCTGAGTCTCCGCATCTCCAACAATTACTTGACACATTTTTATACATTTTTGAAAGTTTCCATGGTGTTAGATACCATCGATGTTGCATTTTTTGAAAGTTCTCTCTAATCGTGTAACAATTTGTGAATTTCCAATTGATCTTCCATAAATTTTCCTATTGGGCCATAGTTATTGAATGGCCAAAATCTTGGGACCACCTCAGCATTGCCACTGTTACCTCCTCCTCCTTGACTGTCCAGGTTTTTTAATTTTATTTGGTTATCTTCATTTTTTAGAAGTATTTTATATGTTGGCCAGCTTTCCTGAGTATTTTTCCGTTTTACTGCTATGGCTTCTATTGGAGAAGTCCACCATGGGACTTTAAGCTCCATTAGGTCTTTATATTATTCCCATACAGCAAAGAGTGACTTTCTTATTATATGGTTGGTAAAATTTTTATGAATTTTTGCTTTTCCATATATCAGGCATGCCATCCCCAACGGTTGTCAAAACCTTCCAGGTCCAGGAGGTCCAGATCCTGCAACGTGCACCAATCTTTTAGCCAGGTGAAACAGGCTGCCTCGTAGTAAAGTTTTAGGTTGGGTAGGGAAAAGCCTCCTCTCTTTTTTATGTCTATTAAGATCAGGTGTTTAATCCTAGGTTTCTTCCCTTCCCACAAGAATTTGGAAATTTCTCTTTGCCATATCTTGAGACAACCTGCTTCGCCCAGTATTGGAATCATTTGAAGATTAATTTTGGAAGCACATTCATCTTTATAATGGAAATCCTACGCAGAAATGTTAATTTTAGTTTACTCCAGGTTACAAAGTTTTTTCTAATCTCTAACCACGTTTTGATCTTTATGAATTATCTCTTTCAGCAGTGCAATGTTTTGTGAATCATAGAATTATGGAATTATAGAGTTGGAAGGGACTATGAGGGTCATCTAGCCCAACGCAATACAATGCAAGGAACTTTTGCCCAATTTAGGGCTCAAACCCATGACCTTGAAATTAAGAGTCTCATGTTCTAGTGACTAAGCTAGCCCAGGCCTGTACTAGAGGCTAAGGATGTTGAAGAAATGGAAGAAAAATGGAAACGGGAGCAGAAATTGCTAGTGTCCGTGTATTCTTCCATGTTGGGAATAGAAATTAATCCTGTGAATATGATTGGTATTCACTGTTGTTGCTTTTAGTCCACAACAGCCTCACCAACTCTAGGGGGCCGAGGTATCTTTGCCCCCTCAATATTTGTTGGGTGGGGGTCATCCCCTGCCAATCTTGAGGGTGCAGAGGAGCTTCAGTGGCTGGCTCCTCCAGAGCTCTCAGCCTCCTCTAGAGGTGCTGAACACAGCACATTTTGCATGAAAGCATGGGACATGCTTAATGCTAGTCCCACTCAGTATAAACTCATTGAAGTTAATGGACAGGAGTAACTCCAGGCCATTAATTCCTATGAGTTTACTCTGAGTAGGAATCGGTTAGCTACAACCCCATGTGTTCACCATCACTGAGCTATGGGGCCTGGGTGCTATTGGTAGATATAGTGCACTGAATCCACAACCAGCTGAAGATCAGCAAGTAGGAGAGAGCTTGATGAAAGCCAATGGTGGGTTCCATTCACATGTGCTGAGTGACACCCACCTACTGCTGACTTCTGTGCTTGTAGCAGGAAAGGACTTGTGCGGGATATATATTGCAAAAAGCAAATTAGCAGTGTCCTATCCAGAAATTATCTTTTGACCCAAGCAATATGCTTCTATGAGAAGGATCAACTTGATGTACAAAGATAAAAAGAAACCCATCAGAAAATATATTAAAACATATGGTTCATTTCTCTTTGGAAATAAGATCATGAACAATAAATAATAGGATTACAAACTAGTGTATTTGTAGGCGCCAGGCTTGTTACCAAGATACTGTCATTTTTTGATGTTTCAAAGCACTCTCTCTCTCTCTCATATTTATATCTCTAATCATAATCAGATGGATTTCTTTTATTTAACTTGCTGAAATGTATTGAATATGAAAAAAGCATAAAGCAAGCTGTCTCCAACATAAAACCTACCTAAATGCATTAGCAGTGAGTGGTCTGCAAATTCAAGCACTCTCAGTGTCGTTGTTAAATAAATTGCTTTGTTTTTCCCCATCTCCAGATCTTGTGAGATGGTGAGTTCATGGAATTATAGTAGAGTTGGAAGGCACACTAAGACTCATCTAGTCCAACCCCCTGCAATGCAGGAATTACAGTTCAAGAATCCCTGGCAATGGCTATCCAAACTCTGTTTAAAAGCCTCCCTTGAAGGAGAATACACCACCTTCCAAGTTTCATGTTTTATTCATTATGGTTGCTATCTATCCATGCTCACCTGAAATTAGGTCCCATTGAAAAATGCAGGAACTTGTTTTTTAATAAAAAAATTAGTAAGGTTTTGTAGTTACAAAAATCCAAATATCACATACCATTTTCAATCCTGCCTTGCTTTTACATTTACTATCCTCTCCCTCCCCTCCTGACTTCCCTCAACTTGCCCTTCTGGTTTGTTACATTGTATGGTATGTTCTGCATGTATATATACCGTATTTTTTGCACCATAGGGCGCAGTTTTTCCGTCTTAAAAACTAAGGGGAAAAGTCTGTGCGTCCTATGGAGCGAACGCAGGGGGGGAGGCAAGCAGGAAAAGCCCCCAAGAGCCACACACAAGCTTCGTGCGGCTCTTGCAGGCTTTTCCCCAGGAGGGAGAAGGGACTGACGCGGCCAGCCAGTCCCTTCTCCCTCCTCTAGAAAAGCCTTGTGCAATCTCTCCAGTTGTGGGAGGCTGCGCAAGGCTAAAGAGGAAGCCCGGGAAGCGAGCACGATCCATCCCGCTCGCTGCCCGGGCTTCCTCTTTAGCCGTGCGCGCCTCTCCAGCTGCGGGAGGCTACGCAAGGCTAAAGAAGCCAACTTTTTAAAAATCTCTCTACCTCTTTTTCTTTTCTCGTCCTTTCTCTACCCCCTTATTTTCCTCTGGATCAGTGTTTTTATCTAGATTAACGTTTTAGTTTGGAGGGGGGGAATATTATAAAAAAGGAAACTTTGCAGCTTTTATTTTAGTATACAATAAAAACAGATTAAACAAAACACAAGAGAAGGAACTAGCATAGAAGAAGAAGAGAAAAGGGAAAGAGGGAGGATACAAAGCCATTTACCAGAGGTAGATCTTAACCCTTGCCTCACCTGGGAGCTTCTCTGGGCAGGAATTCCCTCGGCTTAAGTGGGGTGAGGGAAGAGTGGCACTACCAGACAGTGAAGCCACATGTCTCTCCAATGAAAATTGGAAGTGGGCATTGTGTGAAGTGGCTGTGGATCTCCTGCCGCAGAAGTGTAGAACTGTATAGAGTTGGGAGGGCCACCCGAGGGTCATCTAGCCCAGACCCCTCACAATGTAGGAATCACAGCTAAAGAACGCCAGGCAGATGGTCCCCCAACTGCTGCTTAAAAGCCTCCAGTGGTGGAGACCCCCAACAACTTCCGAGGTCACAGAATTGCAGGGTTGGAAGGGAACCCCAGGAGTCATCTAGTCCAGCCCCGGTGGACAGCAGGCATGATCCATCCCGTTGTGCAAGGCTAAAGATGCTGCTCAAGGCTAAAGAGGAAGCGCGCAGCCTGTCTGTTGCTCTTTGGGGCTGGGGGGGATAATATTTTCCCCCTTGATTTCCCCCCCTAAAAACTAGGTGCGTCCTGTGGTCCGGTGCATCCAATAGAGAGAAAAATACGGTACATTGTAATTTTCTATGTTTAAATTCTGGCTCCCCCAGGAATGCTTTTCTAGGCCTTTGACTAATTACACAATCTAGGTACTTTTAAACAGTGGAGGGTATTGTTTTTGTTACTTGTATCGTTAGTTGTTTTGTTATTGTATGTATTTTTGTATGTTTATATTGTAAACTGCTTTGTAAACCTCAGATGAAAGGCACTACAGTGGTACCTCGTGTTACATACGCTTCAGGTTACATATGCTTCAGGTTACAGACTCCGCTCACCCAGAAATATTACCTCGGGTTAAGAACTTTGCTTCAGGATGAGAACAGAAATTGCGTGGTGGCGGCGCGGCGGCAGCAGGAGGCCCCATTAGCTAAAGTAGTGCTTCAGGTTAAGAACAGTTTCAGGTTAAGGACAGACCTCCAGAATGAATTAAGTTCTTAACCTGAGGTACCACTGTATAGAAATTTTAATCATTATCCTCGGGGTAGGGAGGGTGCTATAGAGAAAGTCCATTCTCTCATTGCCACTCCCCAGACATCTCTTGAAAATGATATGCAGAGAATGGCCTAAAATAATGACCTTATAGTCTGGGCAGGTTCAGGTTGGAAAAGGTGGACCTTTGGGAAGTAGGCCAGTACAGAAATGGGAAATCTTCACTTCTATGCTTGTGTAACCACTTTCACAAATTCTGGTGGGCTGTGTTCAAAAGGGCTTGTCTGTGATAATTCTGAAAGGGGAAAATTAGAATGCCAAAAAAGTTATTTTGAAATATCTTCATAGGTTACCATGGTGACACAGCTAATTACAACTTTGCTGTGTCCCATTTGAAGGCTGGAAATTACTTCGTTCTCTTAAAGAATTGTCCGAAGTTTCCTGACAGACAAGCCATTCTTTCAACAAAGAGGAGATTGCAGAATTTAATCTTTTTTTGTCTAATATAATACTAAACCTGAATCATGATGTAAAGAGACATTTCTCTACAACTTAATAAGACATGGCATGCGCAGCACAAATTATAGTATAATTATAGTGTCCAGATTAAGAGAAGTAATAGTACCATTATATTGTGCCTTAGTCAGACCCCACTATGTCCAGTTTTGGGCACCACAGTTAAAGAAGGATGTTGACAAGCTGGAATGTGTGCAGAGGAGGGTAACCAAGATGATAAAGAGTTTTCAAAACCAGGCCTGAGACTCCATCCAATCTTCATCCATCCAAGGAGCCCGCACCTGGGTAGTGCATCATCAGACGCCCTGCTCTGTTTGTCTCCCTCTTCCCCTAAGATATTTGGTGGGTGGATACAGTGTTTTCTATTATCATGCCAGGAAGATAGAATGCCCTCCTGAAGGAGGTCCTCCTAGCTCCATCACTGCTCACCTATATATAACTCAGCATAGGGATACCTATTAACTGAGATGATGATGATGTTGGATAACTGATTTAACTGAGTTGTTATTGATGATGATGCAGAAACATTATTGCTGACATTAAATTATATATTGTGCCAATATATTTTGAGTTCTGTTAGCTGCTTTGAGTTGATAGTATATGGGAAATGGAACAAACAGTCAATCAATGTAATAAATGACAGGTCCTATAATTATTGATCAGAATCCTTTAAAAAAAAATTCATTATTAGAGCAAATGGTTGGAACCTATTTTGTGGAATACATTGTCACAGATTGTTTCTTCTTCTCCAGTCAACTTGGCTTATGCTACCGTGTGTGTTTGTGTTGAAATATATTTATCCCACACACTTCTTCATATAACAATAATTATCTTATTACTCCACTGCTTCATGTAATCCAAAAAAAATCTATGTTGGATAGCTTGTGTTATGTATATTTTATTCAATGCTGAGCAAGGCTCAGCAAAGATAACTCCACAATTTTATATTCATGTTTATCCACAGTGGGTGCAAGCAGCATGCAAAATAAATGAAGAACGATGCCACATATTTCTTTAGAGAGGTATTAGAAGAGAGTCAGCAGAGAGAAGTTTATGAAACTTGCATGAGCTGTATATTATATATGCATATGCTTCAAGAGCTAGAGCATTAAGTGTTCAGGGCTATAGCAGCCACAGATATAATGTTGGGAATGTAATGAAGACTTGACTTTTGAAACAAAAATGTTTTTATTCAACAAGATGCTTACAAAAATAACTCCCTGATCTAGACTTAATTACCCTTTGAGGCACACCTGAAGGTCACAGTTAATTTGATGGTAATTATCTTACCACTTCATCAAATCTTTGCAAATATAAAAAAGAATTGGTTTAAAATCATGTTTCATTGTGTTGAGGGCTTCTTCTTCAGCTGTGGTTAATGCTGTCTTTTGGAAATGGCAAGCATAAATTTCCTTTTGGAATCCTGAAAAGAAAGTATCAAAGAAGATGTGCAAGACAAGAAAATAATATTCATGAAGAAAATTGTTAATAATAAAGATAATATATATATATATATATATATATTTTTTAAAAAATAAGACTTTGCCTATGAACAGGAATCATCAGCATAAGATAGACTGTAAGGGGGCAAGCAAGCTTTGAATTACAAAGTAAACTATGTGCTTTAAAAGCCTTTTGTTTCAATGCAAAAAGCGTTTTCAGCAGAATTTGACATAACTGTGAGGGCTGACATAACTGTTCAATACATGTGGATTATCTCACAAAATCTTGGCAAACATGCCTCAAAAGAAGATTTTAAAGCTGTACAAGTGGTGTGGGTAACATTTGGCCCTCCATATGTTTCTGAACTACAACTCCCATCAGTCCTAGCAAGTATGATCAATTGGCAGGGTTGATGGGAGCCATAATTCAGTGGCGTCTGGAGGGCCAAAAGTTCCTCACTCCAGCTGGACAACATAATACATTGGAATAATGGCACTGGAGGGCCTCATCTCACTATGATCAACTTCCTTTTCTTAGCTAATAAACCATATGAGCTTCAGTTTCTTAATCAAGTCATTTGCATTAACTTGCATAAGGGTAAAAAACTTATTCTCTAGCAAGAAGCAAAGTTTACTAGTTTGCAAAGCATCTGTTGTAGCACACATCCCAATTTAGAAAAGTCATTTCCAATTGTCTCACAAATAGGAGTGGCTTGTCATCAGCAGTTTTTATAAGTACCTGCATTTTTAAATAAAATCCACTGAACACGTATTTAGTTAATCCACATGAAAGCAAACACAAATTAACGTACATAACAACACCAACTCAGTTAAAACTATAAGCAACATAAGCAAATTTAAACTTCTGAATATTCCCCTTTACAATAGTATCAATTTTAAAACATCTGAAAATCAAATTGTAAATTAAAAGCATAATTTTAAAACATCTGAAAATCAAATTGTAAATTAAAAGCATAATCAAACCTAAAATTGTGAGTTCCCTGACAAAGCATTCATTCCCTCTTTAAAAGTTTCCCTGATCATCCATTGCTGCAGACTGAACATGTTACATATCTATTTTCTCTCTAGGGTTTCCTCAAAATGTCCTTAACCTTCTTAGATGTTCTAGCATCAGTGGTGTTCTTCAAGGACAACTTCCATAATTCACCTCTGCAGAAGGAATGACATGAATCTGATATATAGCAATCAAAGGAGCAGGTCTAAGGTCATCCAGGTATGTCAAAAGAAAAGCAATTGTTGGCAGGGAAATGAAAGAGATAAATTTGCTCATCTGTTATCAGACACGTGCAATGTTCATATTTGCAATTCATCAAAAAAGAAAAGAAAGCAGCATGTGTGCAGAGAGATCTATTTTTCTCTCAGCCAAAAGCCTGGCATTCAGTTTGATTAATGTTTACATTAAGAACAATTTATTGGTCACTTGATCAGCAGAAACGTCTCCGGGAAAGAATATACAGACATGTTTTTTCGCCACTTATATCCTCATAAAACACATACAGCTTACAAATTGGACAATACTATGCTAATTAACACAAATCAGTAGGTGTACATGCAGAGGTGACCCAGGGAGATTTACAGCAGTGTGCCATCAAAAGGACCTTATAGCTATCACCCTTGGAGAATATTAAAGATGTACCAAAAATACCCCCTCATTCTTTTGGATGTTAAACAGATTATCTGTAAAAACTAGAGAAGCAAAATCTATTAGATTGGGTGCTTGTGGACAAGATATGCCTTTAATTCAATATTCTACAATACTCAAGGATGCGGGTGGCGCTGTGGTCTAAACCACTGAGCCTCTTGGGCTTGCTGATCAGAAGGTCGGCAGCTTGAATCCCTGCGACGGGGTGAGCTCCTGTTGCTCAGTCCCAGCTCCTGCCAACCTAGCAGTTTGAAAGCATGCCCCCAAAGTGCAAGTAGATAAATAGGTACCGCTGCAGTGGGAAGGTAAATGGCATGTTCCGTTGCGCCAGAAGCGGCTTAGTCATGCTGGCCACATGACCCAGAAAAACTGTCTGCGGACAAACGCTCACTCAGCCTGTAAAGCGAGATGAGTGCCGTCACCCCAGAGTCGTCTGCGACTGGACTGTCAGGGGTCCTTTACCTTTACGTTTTTACAATACCCAGCAACTTATGATATCCATTCACTTTGCAGGTCATAACAAAGCTCTATGTGGTAGCTCCCAATAATTCACAAGGTTCCCTTCATGCTTAGCAGTCAGCACAATGTGTTCTATCTATGATTAAAGCCAACTTGATTAGCTTTAAAAGATAAGACAAATTCATGGTAGATATGGCTGTCAACAGCTACTAGCCACAACAGCTATGTTCCACCTCCACTGTTGGAGGCAATATGCCTCTGAATACCAGTTGATGGGAATCACAGCTGGGGAGCATGCTATTTCAGTCATTTCCTTCTTTCAGGCTTTCCAGAGTCTTCTGGCTGGCCAATGTAAGAAAAGGGTGAGGATTGTGGACACAGAGTATAGTATGAGAGTTTCCTAGTGATGATCCCAGGTTGTTCGGGGCCAACTTCATATATTGTTGTAAGGCGGCCAAGGGTGGTGTGCATGTTTTTCTTTCCATGAAAGTATGGGTGGCTAACCTTTGACCCTCTAGATGTTACTGGACTAAAGTTCTCATCATCCAAGACAATTGGGTGTGCTGGCTGGAGCTGACAGCAGTTGGAGGTCAGGTTAGCCATCCTGATTAAACATTATCTGACTATTCTTCAGCCTTCTCTGATCTGGAGGGGGGGGGAGAGAAGCCAAATGGAAGGAGGTTAATTGAAGTGTAAGAACCCATTGCCTAGATCACAGGTGTACAACCTGTGGATCTAGGGCCACATATGCTTCTTGTGGCACATGGGATCTTCAGTCTGATTTTATTTAGCTCCTTCTTGTGAAAAATTAAAATCCTACCCATGTTCTCAATGAATGTCATATGAAGTGTGAAGCTGATGGGGATACTGCAAGGGGCTTAGAAAGACCATTCAACTTTCACTTAGAAAGTGAAACTTTAAAGTGATTTTGATAGCTGCTTCTCAGACAAAGCAGTTGATAAGCATAGCTGTCAACTTTTCCCTTTTCTTGCAAGGAATCCTATTTGGAATAAGGGAATTTTCCTTAAAAAAAGAGAAACGTTGACAGCTATGTTGATAAGATGAGCAAAATTTTACACAAAAGAATGGTCTAGTTAACACGTGAACTTTCTGGGGTCAAAGGTCACAAGTAGCAGTGGGTGGAAGGCACATGCAAGTGAGCATGACTGGAGCCATACTCTTTTAAAATGTGGCTCTTTGGGGGGTATTATTAGGTTATTGCTTTTATTTTTATCTTATATACTGTTATCTTTTTATGACCTCTGGGTATAGGGCGGTGTATAAATTCTAATACTAATAATAGGTGGGCTATTTCCATGCACATTCATACACACACACTGTGATGGGGAGGGATACATACAGTACATTAGGTGATGTGCCCATCTACTCTAGCACTGTATTTTCACAGCAGCCAAATAGTTACCTATGGGAAGTCCTCAAGGTAGGATCAGAGTGCAGCAGCACCCACTCGACTTGCGATTCCCAGCAACTGAAATTCAGAAGCATACTTCCTTTAGCCATAGTGCCGGATCATAGCCATCATGGTTACCACCTTATTTTAAAGCTACCTGAGTTGTTTACCATCACTACATTGTGTGGGTGCAAATTCCATAACTTAAATGTGCGCTGTGCAGGAAAAAAAACACCTCCTTTTGTCTGTCCTGAATTTTCCAACATTCCACTTCATTGGGTGGCCTTTAGTTGCAGAATTATGGCAGAGGAAGAAAAGGTTCTCCCCAGTTGGGGTTCCCCAAGCTTTTTGGTGATTTGGTGATTTAAATTGGGAAGCAAAAGCGTGCAAAGATGAATTTCCCTGTGCGCCTTCATTACAGTCAACATCACACCCTCCCCAGACATAAAACATCTGTGGGGAGTGGCAATTTGGCAGTGGGAGGCTACCCTCACAGGTGGTCCCATTGAATAGCTGATTACTAGCAAACATGCTGCAGGAATCACATTTTTGGGAAAGTATTTATAGTTAAGATTTAGAGTTTAAAGGAAAAACCCTGCTTTCCCATAGACTAATTTGGATTATATTTTCAAGAGTGTAACCCTATGCCCTCTCACTTGAAAGCAAGTCCAGTTCAGTTAAGTGGGCTTGCTTATGTATAAACATGCATAAGGCTGGGCTATGTATATAAGGGGCACAGAATCATTCTCAGAGTGGGGGCCACATGCCAGACATGGTCATGGCCAGGGTCAAAAGTGGACAGAGCAACAAATGCATATTTTACCTTTATTCAGTAGGCTACAGATACTCACACACTCCTCTCTATCTTCCATCCAGGCAGCCAAAAAGTATTAGCATAGTTCAAGGACACACTTCAGCCAGGCAAGAACACTCAAGGGATGAGCAAAAGAGGGCTGGTAAGGGGCATATCTTGAGAAGTATGTGATGTGGGGAGCATCCTGAGTCTAGATGGAGAAGACTGGTGGGCTGAATTTGACCCTGGACCTGAAGCTTCCCACCCCTGATGTAGCAAAGCACACGAAAACAGGTTCACAACTTGGAACTTTCAAAATAATAATATTAAGCACACGCACACAAAGGGATGCCAAATGGAAAGAAGACATAAAACAACTAAAGCAGTTAATGTTTGTTGGCTCGTCGTATGACAAAAGGGAGAAGCACGTGAAAAAGAAAATACATGAAAGGCAAAAGCTTTAAAGCTTTCTTTTGCTCAAGAACATTTGCACACAAACGAGCCATATGCTAGTCTGGAAGCAGGATGCAGGCAGATGTGGAGTTTGATGACAAAAAACACACAGAACGGGAGAATTAGCATGAAGAAACCGGCTGTTCTTACTCACAGTCCATAATCAGAAAAGAATGTGTCATTTCTATTTACTCATAGGTAATGCCGGAAAGCGAATGGCATTAAACATTCAGCAATATGATTCCTTTTCAGTGTCTGCATAAATTTTTTAACAGTTGCGGTGTCCAAAATAATTTGTATACATTTTCAAGTTCAGCAATGTGTTCATTCAGAGCGTGCATTAACCAACAAGAAGAAGGAAGGAGGGGAATTGTATCCTGTCTGCCATTCACATTTCAATATGTTTTATTCAGAGTAAAATTAAGTATTATTTTTTATTGCTGCTGTTGCCAGGTTGTCTCATTCCCCTGGCAAAACCCCTCTAGAGAATATCGCACATACTTTCTAGGTCTTCTGTTTCAAGCAGGCATTCTGCAAATATATGTCTTTTTCTGGTCCCAGATAGAAAACCACATGTTTCCTGTTGTGGATATGTATTCAAAAAAGAGCTATCCAAATTATTGGGTGCCAGCAATGTAAATTATGCTGGTGTAATTTACCCCTATTCCAAACACCATTCAAGAGTGGGGCTACTGCCATCTGAGCCAGTCTGAGCCTGGCAGAAGGAAAACAGGTCTTTAAAATAGAATTTAACTTACACTACCCTTTTACTCTTACAAAGTTTGTGGCTCAAACTGAAGATTTTTATGCTGTGGTTGCCAACATTTTTGGGCCAGTGGGCACCTTTACACAAAGTGCCATGGGTGCTAGTCACAAAATAGTTGGCATGTTGTGTGTGGTATAACTCAGAAATGGCTGTGCACGTGTGGCATGACACAATGATCACACCACTGCCTCTCACATGATGAAAACTGGGGCAGTATTCTGGCATACACTTCTTTCCCACTGTTTGAAATTCAGTGCAACATGGCTTTGATAATACAGCCACAGCTCCATAACACAATACCTACTGCAATGCAAAAGAAATGTTAGACATCAGGACAAAAACATTAACATTAAAACTAAGAATATTAGTGCAATAACCCCCATCCACGGAATACTAATGCAATAACCATTGTATTCTTGCTCTTTATATTCTATTTGTGACCACTGAGTCTTTTCCTTGAAGACAGTATAGTTTACCAAATGTAACATGCAGGTGGACATTTTATGCATAAATTTAAGTATACCTCATTGATAGACCTGCAGGTACAGGCCATGGATGTGGTGGGTGGTACCTTTGCCCAAGCCTCACCCATATTTTTTTATGCTGATCAGAACATAATTGACATTTAGGTTTATTACAAGCACCTGTGCCTTGTCTTGGTTTCAGCAAGGTGTACAGGTAAGTAAGTAGAGGTTTCCGCTCTATATGCCACCAGTCCAGTGGTACCTCGGGTTACATATGCTTCAGGTTACAGACACTTCAGGTTACAGACTCAACTAACCCAGAAATAGTACCTCGGGTTAAGAACTTTGCTTCAGGATGAGAACAGAAATCTCGAGGCGGCAGCACAGCTCCAGTGGGAGGCCCCATTAGCTAAAGTGGTACCTCAGGTTAAGAACAGTTTCAGGTTAAGAATGGACCTCCAGAACGAATTAAATTCTTAACCTGAGGTACCACTGTAGTCTGCCTCTTGTGTGATACTTCCATGTGTCATACTACTTGTTAATAATTATAATAAAAGTGTGTGTTGGCGGAGGGAAGGCAGCTTCAGTGCTGTTTACACACAGTTAGCAAGATCTTTGGAAAATATTTCTGAAACTAGGTTACCAAAGTTACAATCCTGCATAGTGTACACTCCACAGAACATAGTTTAAAGACATTTCACTTGCTTATGGAGACATTTTGTACTGTAATTCAGCTAGTGAAATGTTCCTGATCCTCATTTTGGGAACTGGTCCCTAATGACTATATATATATACACACACACACACACATAGTGGCGTAGCGTGGGGGTGCAGGGGGGGCCGGCCGCACCGGGTGCAACATCTGGGGGTTAGGGGGCACAAATCCATGGATTAGGGGGCACAAATCCATGGGTTAGGGGGCACAAATCCATGGGTTAGGGGGCGCAAATTACTTGCCTTGCCCCGGGTGCTGACAACCCACGGTACGCCACTGCACACACACTCACTCACACACACACACACACACACACACGGTATATATATGTTTGTGTGTGTGTGTGTGGCTGTTGCTGTGGTTTAAAATAAAGTATTTGAATCATATGGCATTAATGATCTGGGGTGAGTTCACTGGAATAAAAACAGCTACATTGGAAATGAAGGTGAACAGTATCTGGTTTGTCCAGAAAAGTAAATAAAAAGAAGTTGGGCATTTGTGGTGAAGGTTTAAAAGAGGGTCCCACATTGCAGGATAAAATAAAATAGGAACTGAAAGATGGAAGACTACTAGTTTGCATTTTTTAAAAGCCTTGTGCAAAAGGGAATTCCACAATATCCACTCCGTACTCATACTGAGACTTTTTCACAAGTAATATGTTTGGCATTGGTGATGTACTAAGAAGATGAAGAAAGGTTTGCATATATGAATTTTGGTAATACATTTAGATACAGTCTCTCTTCCTGTGCACTTACACGTAAATGGGAGAATCCAAGTTGTTAATATTGTTATTGTAGTTGGCAAATAGTTCTGGCTATCTAGACTCATTTCCCCCCATTTTGTTTTGTTTTAACTTTCACCAAACAGCTAGGGACAACGAAGCTTTAAAAACAACAACAACAACCCAAACATTGTAATAAGAAATTTACATATTTAGTAAGAAATAAATAAATAAAAATTACTGGAAGAGCAGAACCCTATTTCTAGGAACTGAGATTTCATCAGTATGAAAAATCTTCTTTAAATATTTACTGCTATTCTCTGTAGGCCTTTAAATACCTCCCAGTATTCCATATTGGTGCAGAGGAGGGGAAATTAACCTTTGGCTCTGAAGAGAATATTTTATTTTCCATTACTTTGATGTTTAATTGAAAGCAAAATGGCTGCCAACTTTGGGGAAAACATAACTGTCTTGATGTTAAGGGAGTGCAGCTATTTTAGATATAAAAAAGACTTTTCTTGGTTCCTGAGAGGAAAGCGTATGCTTGAAATTTAGATTCAGGCTGCACTCTTACACATATTTTGCTCACAGCAACCCCACAGAGATCAGTATGCATGATCTAGGTGGTGGTGTACCATAACCCAAAAGACATTGCAATGCCTACTATTTTATTAATTTAAATATCACTTAATGCCAAAAAAAAGCCTACCTAGATATTGCTACATATATATGTTTTTAAAGTGCTATAGATTTTATATTTGTTTTAAATTGTGATGGTTTTATGTATACTTGTGTGTGTTTATGATACTTTTCTATATTTCTGTCCTTAGTGAACAGTGGATTTCAGCCATGTTTTATCTTCTGATTTATCACGCTGGAATGATTGTGGTTTTTTTAATCATTTTCTAAATATGTATTTAATCATTTTCTAAATATGTATTTAGAACACATTAAAAGGCAGAAGCAAAAACAAGCTTCAATATACAATTAACTTCCTTCTGAAATGTGTTTGCCTTCATAAAGTCTCCTTTAAGGTCCCCCACTACTAATGTTGAGGTTAAATAGCCACAGGTTACTTGATACCCAGTACTGCCATAGTTATTTGGCATACAGTGGTACAGTGTTACCTCGGGTTAAGAACTTAATTCATTCTGGAGGTCTGTTCTTAACCTGAAACTGTTCTTAACCTGAGGTACCACTTTAGCTAATGGGGCCTCCTGCTGCCTCTGTGCCACTGGAGCATGATTTCTGTTCTCATACTGAAGCAAAGTTCTTAACTCGAGGTAGTATTTCTGGGTTAGCAGAGTCTGTAACCTGAAGCGTCTGTAACCTGAGGTACCACTGTATACTATGTGGTACTTAATATGCATTGTTTCCTATTTTACCTCTCTATAGAGGAAGAATTTTATGAAGTTCAAAAGAACACACACACAATTCTGTGGAATTTTGTAGCATTTTTCAAACACTCAGGGAGATCTGCTGTCACCTCTGCCAAGATCTAAAGGTCTAAACAGAGCCTGTGTACAAACAGTTGTATGCATGATGAAGGATCCTGACTTGGAAAGTTTCAATTTCTTGAAGACAGCCTCAGTGAAAGAAGTGTCTATGGACTTTCACTGAGCATACGGCTGTCAGAAGAAGGGACAGTGGGAGCACTCCATGCCTGAATAACACTTGTGCGTGCATTCAAACCCTCCTATACATACCATCAAGAAAATAACTGAATTCAATTATTATAAGACTGTGCATCAGCACAGTCTTGGGTCACTGAAACAAATGCTAAAATGTGATTAGCAAATTTGAAAAGTCTTCTTTGTATGTGGAGGGACAATACTGATGGTAGAAGGGATTGCAAATTCCTCTCCCTGCCAATTTATAATGATATGGGTAAAACAAAAAATAAAACAAAACAAAACCACTTCTGAACCTGGCATTCCGGTTTTTAGCTTTTGCAATTTTATTGTAATTGCTTCTAGGTGTTGATAATGGCCAGATCTAATCAAACAGCTCATTAGCCAACAAAACTGTTCCTGGCGTGTACCACTATAGGTGGGTGACTGCATTTCTTAATGTTCTCCAATGATAATTACAAAAATAGGCCTTACATCTAGAAAACTGGCATGTCATGGCTTTGTTAGTCCAAGTATTCCCAAACTGTGGTCCATGAGCATCATTCAGGTGGTCTGTGGTGTGTCTGTGGATTTGTGGCTGAAGACAGCAGATGGTACACCCACTGCGTTAAATATTTTTATTGGCATTTAATTATATTTTTATTGTGTAACTTATGAGCAGGTCTATATGGGTAAGGGTGGTTCTTTGGTTTTAGGGATTCTGAGCTACGTAATGCATCTTAGGTTGCTTCCAGACGATCTTTCCATTGAATGGTTTTCCAGATTTGTTTGGACAAAGTTTGCAAGGAGGTTAGATAATGCCTATTGTTTATTGAGCATTTACTCCAATTTTCCTTTTTCAGGGGTTTTCCACAATGTCATATCAAACAATTGTTAGCTCACAATTTCCTGCACCTTTCCCCCATCATTTTCCTTACTGCAAAAAAAGTTTAGTGGGGTGATAAATCAGGTTTATTGCACAAAATGATCAAATCCACTTCAATTACACAACCTAAATTTGCCAGCATGTGATTAAATCTCACCTGCAAAACAGCAATAGTCTGGGTGTGATCATACTGTTGCTGTTTTGGAAAACAAACAAACAAACAATATTTCTGCAGCTGACTAGCATAACTTACATGGTTTTGTGACTTCTTGTAATCCAATGTGTAAGTTAGCATTCCTTGAGGAACAAATAGTCTTCCAATTTATTAGCTGAAGTATCCTACATCTTTCAATGCTGGGGGGTGAAAAAAAACCCCTTATATTGACAGATCTGGAGCTTTTGTTGAAGTTATATTAGTGCTATCTATCAGGGATGTGCTAGAAAATCTATAACTTCCACCCAAATGTGGCCCATGTGAGCAATCTAGTTTATGAAGTGCAATCTTCCCAAGCTGGCTTGGCACCTCTTGGTTCATTTTTCAAGAAATGTGATGTTTAATGATTTTGTCAAAATAAGAACTAATACACAGTTTCATGTCTATCATCAAATTATGCCTTTCAATTGATGGGTCGGCATATGAAAAAAGACACTCTCTCAAAGGCCTACAAATGGAAAATATTGCAGGTCTCCTCTATTTCATTTCCTATTTTGACACTTCTTACTAGCCAAAGGCATCATTTATTTTGGTTACAATTACACTGGGAGTTTGTCAAGATAAAGTAATGACACTGTTTCATTATGAGGAGCATGTAGATATTTGTCTGTGGCACAGTGTTGTGGCACTCAATATATTTATGGGGTGGGGGAAAATAAAGAGAGGTGGAAGGTTTTGATGACCTTGTTTAAAGCAATTTCAAATCCCATTTTCTGTACTGCTAAACAGAGAGTCTTCAATTCATTCATTTTCCCATGCTATTCATCCAGAATTGTAACAACATGTTGAAGATTAGATACTCATTATTATTCTTTTAAGCAGCTTGGCTTTCACTCCTCTTTTTGCATATATTTTTGTGTGTGCATTTTCTTTAGTATGAAAAAGGAAGATACCGTTTTTCTCTCTCGTGTGGTTCCCAAGAATCTTGAGTCCCAGTTTCTCTCTTTACTTCAGAGAGCCAAAGAAGATCCTTATTCTGGGTGCATGAATGTCTGTGCCAACATAGGACCCTCTCTACATAGTTGGATTATTATCCTCTCCCATCTCTCCAAGCTCCCTCTTTCCGCCTCCCCCTCCATCTTCTCTGTCTCACCATTGGGGTTTAAAGTCCCAGAACTTTTACTAAATTGAGCTTCTCCTTACTTTCTGGCTCTCCATTTTCTCTGAGACAAGGTTCCCCATTGCTGGGTTTTCTCTGTTTCTCTTTCCCTACTGCTTCCTTCTATTTTGTTTCCTTTGGTTGTCAGTAGCAGGAACAAGTGGGATAAGTTCCAAAAAAAACTAAAGATGTGAAATATTATTGGGTGCTTTGAGGTTCAGTGCATAGAAGAAGAAGAAGAGTTTGGATTTGATATCCCCAGCGGCGTAGCGTGGGTTATCAGCACCCGGGGCAAGGCAAGTAATTTGCGCCCCCTAACCCGGGGCAAGGCAAGTAATTTGCGCCCCCTAACCCGGGGCAAGGCAAGTACAGTAATTTACTCTCCCAAGCAGCAGCAGCAGCGAGGCTTCTCTTTCCCCCGCGCTCTCCCGGAGCTGCCTCTTTTCTTTCCTTTTTTCCCTTTCTCCAAGGCTTTTCACTTTCTCTCCTTAATTGATTCCCCCTCCACACCGCGGCGTTTCCTGGCTGCTCCCCCCCTTCCCCTCTCTCTCCTCCTCGCTCTGCTTGCCTTGCCCTGCCCTGCCTGAGGGCGCCCTGAGGAGACTCCGCTCTCCTTTTTGACCAGGCGAGGTGGAAAAAAGGGGGGAAAGTCTCTTCCCGCCCCACGCCAGACTCCCTGCTCAGCTCGGCTCACTACCCAGGTGGCCAGTGGAGAGAGAGCCGCAATTACCATAAAGCTCCTCTCCCTCCGCTTCGCCAAGCTGTCAAAGCCCGGCAGCAGCGGCAACAGCAGCAGCAGGCGCAGCCAGACCCCAGCCAGCCAGCCAGCCCGCCCGCCCGGCTTCCTCTCCTTTTTTTGCCCGCGGCAGAAGGCTTCACTCTCCCCCTTCCGCGACCTCCTCGCCAAGCCGAGCGAGCACAGGCTCCCTAACCCGTGGATTTTAGTAGGGGCAGAGAGCTGCTAGTGCGAGTGCGCCCCCCGCCCATGTTGCGCCCGGTGCGGCCGGCACCCCTGGCACCCCCCACGCTACGCCACTGGATATCCCACTTTATCACTACCCGAAGGAGTCTCAAAGCGGCTAACATTCTCCTTTCCCTTCCTCCCCCACAATAAACACTTCATGAGGGGAGTGGCGCTGAGAGACTTCAAAGAAGTGTGACTAGCCCAAGGTCACCCAGCAGTTGCATGTGGAGGAGCGGAGACACAAACCCGGTTCACCAGATTACCTGTCTACCACTCTTAACCACTACACCACACTTGGTTCCTGAAAGAACCAAAATAGATTGCTGAGAGTTCCTAGTGTGGGGGAAAGTGTGCAGTTTCCAGTATGATGGAATTTGTTCTAAGGATCACTAACTGCCACCTGTTGCAATCTCAAGGTAACAGCAGAAAATTCACCAAAGTATCCCTGGGTGGTCAAGTAATTTGAGTTTGTAGGCCTGGAAAGGTGGTTAAGCAATATAAGTAAGTGAACAAGATTTGGTTGAAACAGGTCACTGTTTAAATTTCTCCCCTATTGCCCAGTTTTCCACTCTTCCTCATGAATAACACGCTATATTCATGGGAGCCCACCACAATATTTATGTTTTGCTTCCAGGGAGAAGACTAAATAAAATCCTTATAAGTTGTGTGAGTGTGTGTCATTTCAGATGATAGAATCAAGCCCTCTAATGAATAAGGGATAAAGATTCCTTGAAGGGATGATCGTTAGTATAATTATGCTCATTAACATAACATGCTCATCACTTAATATAGATCTGATTGGATCACTTAGACAGGATTAAAAGCCTGAAGCAAAGGAAATAAAGAAGCCATTCTCCTTGGATTGGCAGACTTCCTCAGTAAAATATCTACAAACTGATTAGCTAAAATATATGGTTTCCTACAACCCTGTGCAGATGGTCAGGGAATGTGCAAATCGATGTGCTGTGTGTGTGTGCTTCAGGATTACCCTGGCAGGCTCCGCCCTACTATCATGTGCTTAGGATTCCACATGTTAGAGATACTCTAACTTGAATATATTCTCTAGTTGCTTTTAGAGGGGATATTATAATTACAGTAGTTCCCATACCAAACCTACATTTGTTCATTTCAAAAGACATGAATAATTTTTTCTTTATTTCTTGCATACCTGAAAAGGAAGTTGAGAACTTCAGAATGAATTCACATACAGTAGATTAGAGACAAAGACTTCTACCTCGGTTTACGAACTTAATCTATTCCAGAAGTCTGTTCTTAAACCGAAACCATTCTTAAACCAAGGCGTGCTTTCCCTAATGAGATCTACCGCCGCCGGTGTCCTTCCACCATTAGGATTCCGTTCTTAGACCGAGGTAAAGTTTGCAGACCAGGACACTACTTCCGGTTTTGCTAAGTTTGTAAACCGAATAGTTCGTAAACAGGGCTGTTCTTAAACCGAGGTACCACTGTATTGTGGAATGTCCTTTTGTTGCAACAATATTAGTATCTACTGCAAATCTGTCACTTTGTTTTACCTGGCATTGTTCAGCTGTAATTCTGTGCATGCTTTGAGACTATGTGTGATTGAGAAATAATCTCTCACTAGGAATAAAGGAATATCATATAGGAAGCACATCCCACCCTCCTCTTAAGAGCTGTTCGAGAGTGGAACAGACACCCTCAGAAGGTGGAGAATTCTAAGCAGAGGTTGGATGGCCATCTGCCATGGATGCTTTAGTTGAGATTCCTTCATTACAGGGGGTTGGACTAGATGACCCTTGGGGTCTACAATTCAATGATTCTATTACACTACTCTAATAAAATATGCTCTTTGCTTTCATAAGGAATTCCAGCCCCATTCTCTTCTAGCTGGGCAAGGGCATATTAATCTGAGACAATGTTTAAAAAATAGATTGTTTGCACTACTTGAAAACCCATGGATTTTACCATTAATAGCAGGGCAAAAGACCATTTGATTGAGCAGAAACATTAACTGACATGGTAGTTAATTAGGGTATCCCAGGAACTCTCCACCCTTGCATTTTATTTTGAAATGCCAACCAGACACATGCTCGGATCTTTGTGAAAGGACCCAGTTCAGATTCAGAGTGAGCTTCCTATAGTGCTTCCTATAGCTGGTTCAGCCCCCAGGAAAAAACCTGTTTCTCAAAACCTTCAAAGCAGCTGCCATATAGTTTAGATTAACCTTCCCCATCCTGCAGCCCTCCAGGTGTTTTGGACTCCAATTCCCATCAGTCCCAGCCAGCATGGCCTAATGGTCATGGGTGATGGAAGTTGTAGTCCAAAACACCTGGAGGGCTCCAGGATGGGGAAGAAAGCTTTAGATAATACACTGATACATGGAGCAGGGGACTAATAGGTAGCTTCCTAATTTAGATGTTTCTCCTTGAGCAGACCATCCCAGGAATGAGCTTTCATGAGACAAGTGGTATTTGTCAAGCTGGTTTTTTTCATATCCAATATTCTAGCCTGAAGGCAGATTACAGCCTAGAATCTTATCCAAGAATTATTTATTAAGCAGCACTGTCCTCTGAATGAAATTGCTTCATAGTTTTAGCAGATTAGAATAATATCTGCACCCTCCAGTCTCCCCAAGAAGGAAAACATTGCCAAAATATCACAGTAATCATTGCCACCATTTGGGCATGGAACAGATATAATATGTGAAAACCCCTCAACATATTCTGTGCAGGGCGAGCACATTCTCTCAAGCATTAACACAGAAATTCCATAGCCGTCGAGTTCATTTATCCTTGATAATAACCCAAGTGTTCATTGGCATTCTAACGCCCTATTTTTCAGCTTAGTTGGAATCTGTCATGTGCATGTTACCTTGAACAGGGTTGCTGAATATGAAACTTGACTTTACTACCTATAACATTAAAATTTCAATAAGTTAAAAAGAAAAAGAAAAAATGAAAATGGAAGAAATGCAAACATTCAAGAGGTCATTTCTGCCTATTCCTTCTTTACTGTAAATTCCACATTGCTCTCATTATATCATTTATCTCCCGTAATAGCTTAATTTGGACTCCATCCAAATTATGAGGGAGACAAAGTCATTGTTTTGTTGTTTTCAAAAGAGATGCTGAATTTCATATGAATAAGGCAACAGAGCAATGCACTGAATACTAAGTAAGAGAGGAAATTTATTTCAGGAATGTGGGCTGGAGCTGGAAATCAGAAGATACATTTATTTCATCATTGTGGGAAACAGATTTTTCTTTCCAAAAAACCATCCTGTCTTTAATGCTCATGTTGCCTCCTGTATTAATTTCAGCTAAAGGTATGTGCCCTGCATAAAACGTATTTTATATTTATATTGCATATGCTTCTGGAGTAGTGCACTGATATGGCTTTATGTGTGATAGAAAACACATCCCTGCAAGTGTATATAGTTTGTGTTGTTTCCTATATGAGGGGAAGGAAAGAGAAAACAAATTACTGTAAAATAAACAGCCACCTCCATCCAACTCTCCATATATTTGCCTGCAAAGTTTTTTAAAGGCAAATTTCATATCATGAAGCACCATAGCTGAGGTGTAGAGTACCTGCTTTGCATACAGAATGCCCCAAGTAGTACCCAAGACATCACTAAATAGGACTGTGGGGAAAACCCATGAATTCCTCATATCCACTCCATTGGTTTTCCCCTCAAAACCTTTCCTTGATTGTGAGTGAGCAGGGAGATTATTCCGTTTTGTATAAAATCTGGTCAGGACAGAATGGGGGATAGTGTGACAGACAATGGGATGGCAGAGACAGAAATGTATGTGGAAGGGAGGAGTGTGTTGAAATATGAATATGTGTGTGAATGGAAACTATATATGTCCACGACTCTTTGTTACTGCTTACAAAGCTTAAGAATCAAAACAAGGGCTTGTGACCTGGAGAAATCCTATCAAATCAGAATAAAAGTGGTTATGTGTTCATCTGGAAATGTGCCACCTACATTTGCACGTGTCTTATTACCATATTGACCTGAATATAAGCAGCACCCGAATATAAGCCACACCTCTAAAACTGGAGGGAGGGAAAAAACCCTGAATATAAGCAGCTCCATTCCTTGCTGCTCCTGGCTGCATGCTGGGGGGGGGGGGAGTCATGCTGCATTGCCGGCGGCCTTTCCCCTTCCTCGCTCTCTCCCTTCCCTTCCTTGGGGGAGAGGATGGGGGACTACGCACAGGGCGGGCACCGCTTTGCCATGCTCCTGGTTGCTGCTTGCCCCATGCTCTTGGCTGCATACCATATGGTCGCGAATATAAGCCACACTTTAACTTTGCACGGTCGGAATTTGGGGACAAAGTGAGGCTTATATTCAGGCCAATACGTTAATTAATCAGCTCTGCAGCTCAGAGGTGTAGTACATACCTTCCAAGAAGAAGGCCCTAGGTTCAGACCCTGGCATCTCCAAGTGGGGCTGTTAAAGACTCCAGTCTGAAACACAATAGAGCTACTGCTAGTCAACGTAGACAAAGCAGAGCTATATAGACCTGACTTGGCATGAGTAACTTCCTATGACTGCAGTCCTAAGCATGTCGAGCCACACTGAGTTCCATGAGGCTTCCTTCCATGAGGCTCACTTCCAGGCAAGTATGTGTGGGATTGCACCCAAGGTTCCTTTATGAGGCAATGTGAACACATGCAGAACCCCAGGCAGCAGACTCTGAACTCAGACCAAATCCACCTCTACCATCACAACACTCTTGAGTGCACATCTCCACTAATGAATGAAAAGGTTAAGAACAAGTCCTTTTCCTATCTGTTCTATCCACCATAGTATGATGTTACACAGTGCTTACCATTGCCAAGATGCATAGAGAAGGGCAATTCCTCTTGCTGTCTTTCCCATACTAGTGCCCTCCAGATGTTGTGAACTGCTGCTCCCATCAGACCCAGCTAGCATGGCCAATTATGACGGAAACATGCTTAGGACATCTAGTTGGGGAAGGCTGCTCAATGCCCAGTTCATGCATCAGGGACCCAATATGTTTCAGTATCATAGACAATCCAATTGAGTTATAGAAGCTGTCTCATCAATATGCATTGGGAAAGGAATCGTGTGGAGACTCTAAACTCCTTAGACAAAGGGCAGGATGAAAAATGCAAAAAACTGAAAACTGACTTCTGAGTAAAATTGCAAAGCAATAAACAAACACATTACAGTAAGCTGCTTTGCCCTCACATACTCCATACCAAGAAAGGAAAATTGGAAACAGTCCTATAATTATCCAGGTCATTTCTGCTTTTAGATCTTATTCTCCTCCTCCTCCCACATTTGCATATCATACAGTACTTATAGGAAATCAATTGCTTCTTCTCAACAATGGACACTTCATTTCCCCAAGCCCAGCTATAATGCAAGAGGTCAAAGAGGAGAGAGGGAGATGAACTATGGAGAGAGACGAGTTGAGGATCAGAGGGGGAAAGCGGGGTAATGGAAGAAAATTGGACAACGGTGTTCATGCTGAACCCTGACCTGGTGCTAGACACAGAGTCCTCAAAGGATGAACCAGACACTCTGCAGGTCATGGACCTTGAGAAGCAGGATCTCCTGGAACCAATTCTGAGGGTCCCCCTGATCGGCCCTCTGCTGGGAGATCTGCTGAAGAACCCTTGAAACTTTCAGAGGATGAGGTAGAGCCACCCTTCAGTCCTCAAGAACCCCAGTACCAAAAGGCCTAAGCCCAGATTGAAGAGCAACAACATAGCATCTGTCTGCATACTCAGAATCATTGTGTGGCTCATGAGTTAGCAATCATTGGAACTCCTCTTGGGATTTAACACTAGCCATTCAGTGTCCCTGACCCAACCCCCAGATCATGACAGGAGGAAGAAAGTAGCTAAGGGGAAATGGAGAATGTAAAGGGTACAAATGGAACAGGAAGAGGTAATGGGGAAAGCAAGAAGAAGGGGATTGATAGAGGATTTTATATCTTCCTCTTTGCACTTCCTTCTGCTCATAATTGCTTGCAGTGTATTCTCTCCATTTTCACTGTTTTCCAGACAGAGTTAACCTTCTGCAACTTATTTTTCTGCCATAACTTAGTGGCCTCACAGAATTTGATTTCACCTGCAAAATCCATCTGTCTGCTTATTAGCATGTTTCTCAGCTGTCACTGAGATTAAATAACATCATTAAACGTTAAATAATATGATCTAATCTGGCATTTTGGAAACCTAGACTGGACATAATCCTCAATCCGAAACTCTTCTATCATTTTCATTCTTTTTTGTGTGCCAAGTCCTTTAAATGAAGAATCCAATGCCAAGTGATAAAAGTGTGATTAGAGTTGGATTTATCTTTGTTTCTGTCTATAATCTCCAATAATAGATTTGATATTTTTTAAAAAAATAAAAACCTGGCATACTTTGAATAAATTATTTGATCAACAAAATCGAACCAAACTTTGAGATGCCTACAATGGATACCAAATGAAGTGGTGAATTTGTTGGAAGAGTCATGAAACACTTGTTGGAAGCATTAGTTTGCTGAATGCCTCTAATCATGCAGGACTTCTACCACAAAGACACATAATTTATTAAGCACCGATGTGTCACTCATTCATGAGTTTACCCTGTAATCATTTGTGCCAAAGTGTGTGAGAATAATTAAATACCATTCACAAATAATTATGCAGCTCTGCAAAAAAAAATTAAGGTGTTACTTGACAGATTGTCATATGCTATAGTAAACATCATAAGGAGAAATACAAGGTGATGTGATGCAAGTTTTAAGAGGAACATGATTCATTGGATAGCTCAGTTGCTTAGAGCGTGGTGCTGATAATGCTAAGGTTGCAGGTTCAATCCTTGTATGGCGCAGCTGCATATTCTTGCATTGCAGGGGACTGGACTAGATGATGCTCAGGATCCTTTCCAACTCCACAATTCTTTGGTGTCCAGGGGAAGAACAAATGTGAGCTTTTAATGGTGATATTAAGAAGTCCTCCTTCTGAGACATTTCAATACTTTTACTGAAATTCTGCTGGTTTGTCAGATATTCATCCTGAAATTTCACTTTTAGTGAAATATGGGCTCAACCTAGAAATGCACAGTATCCCCAGTCCTTTCACTATTATATCTAATTGGGCTTATACTAAAATAGGGCCTGCATCAAATAGTGACAACAGATAGCCACCAAGCTTCATCTGTCGTTCTATGGGCATTGCATTTAAATAGCCTTTGAATAGCTGCTTCTCACAATGGCTGTAAGGCACAGAGATGCTTGTGGTGTGTCTTACTCCAGAGGTATTATCAGCACCAAAATTTAGATAGTGAATTTGAGAGGTCTATTCTGTTCAGCCTCATTTGGGAGTCCACCTACCTAGTAATGATCTCACCAGAGGCCTACCTGGGCCCTGAGACATCTGAATTTGGCACAGTACTCCTATGCAAACTGAGTCTTACACACATGCCCAGTCACACAGCACCTCTAAGATAACTCCAGTGGCCCCGGGGCATCCAGGGCACACTATACTAACCTATAAACCTCTGAGGCTTCCCAGGACACTACATAAATAGTGTATCCTAATCTGATAAGTGTTTAGTTCTCATGTTGGGGGTGGGGTGGGGGGTCAGGAGCCACTGTCTTGCAGGCCTGATCTGGGCCACCAAGCCTTTTTTTGCTGGCTTACCAGTAGCATTGTGTTAAAGATTTAAGATTAATATGCATACAATGATATGGTTTGAGTCCGTTGTATTTAAAATACTATGCAGAGACATTTGCATTAGGCAAGAGGAGGTTTGTCTCTAGCAAACGCGGCAAGGAAAAGGCTGCAGATTTCCCTCTGAGCATTTAAGGCAATCTGATGAGTCGTCCCTGGAAGCCTGAGACCAAGCAGAGATCTTTCTCAGCATGAGATGAAACCTGAGAACTCAGCATGTAAGCCACTCATTGGAGCCAGCACCAGAAGATGCTCAGCTCAGTTTGGCTCGGCTCAGCTCAGCTCAGAGATAAGGCTACAAGTGCTGTACCATCAGAGAGTACGGTGAGCAGAGCAGGTCCTTCAGATAACTTTCAGTACAATGACAGTTGGACTGTGGGTGGGGAGCACAGGCAAAGACAAAGAAGGCAAGGTATGAAGAGGGCAAATGCAGTTACAAATACACGTCCTTAGTCTTCACTGGAGATAAAAACAAATGAGTTTGGTCAAAGGTTTAAGATTTATATAGTTTAACCTCCAGTCCAACAATTACGAAGCCAGAGTTATGTCACCTTTTGCATATCTGCCAAGAATAGATTCTGAACACAGTACAATGTAAAGAAGCATCGTTTCAAAAGAGAGAGACTGCACATATTTTGTGATCTTACTGTTCTGTCTTTATATAATTTTTTGTTTTGTAATTTTCCACGGTGTTTGAATAGCAGTTAGGAATTGTATAAATGCAATTTAAACAATTCTGGAATTGATACAAGGACAGAGAAGTACCACCTATGGGCGTTCTGGCATTATGATGCATCTAGTGAGTACAAAAATTGCAGGATTTAATTTGAAAACCATTTTAGATAATCATCTGAATGTTCTACAAATAAAATATGATTTCTTCTTTTGGACAATTAAATAAAATTCTAGGGAAGCGTTGGGATTTGGATCTTTCAGTTTCTGTATATATCAAAATGTGAATTTACACAGAGAAATGCATGAATGTCTTCTGAGCATTCCATACTTTATCAGAACAACTAACAAAGGTAGAAGCTAAAAATGTATTTCTATAAGAATTTAAAATGTTTTGTTAGTTAGTTCATTAGTTAGTGAGTTAGTGTGTGTTTTCAGATTATATTTATTTCAAACATGATATTCACAGTTTAATGATGAAATGGATTAGAATTATGGAACACCCACAATTAAAATGTGCAATAAAACAAGCCAAGTAAAACAACACAAGAATTAAAGCAGTTACAACAGGCATGAAAACTCACATTGACCTGTAATTTCATCTCCTGGGGAGGCAAGGAGGGCAGTTTTATTTGTTTCACTGTAACATAAGAAAACAATGCTTTGTTTTGGTTTTCTGAAAAAATAAACGGCAATGGATGCATGTGATTTAAGTCAGTATATCAGGGGAATTATGAAATGGAATAGCATTATGGGTAAAAGCACACAAAAGTCATATGCATTGGGAATAAGCTGATTTATCCATCTCTATTGCAAACAAGGGAAAAAAGTGAAGATTGTGAGAGGAAGGGGGAAAGGAAATAAAAGCAGTTAGCAAACAATGTGAGAAGCAAGCAGCTGTTCACGTGGGAGGGCATAGCCTTTCTCCGCCTGTATAGTGTGTGTGTGTGTCCAACACCTCCCTCATTACACACCTGCTGGATACTAACACCCAGCTGTATAACAAGGGAGAGAAAACATTCCAGAATCATCAGCATTCTTCCAGCAGGGTTGGGGACATAATGTGCTGCACTGCACTAAAAGCTCAGTGAAATTTTTCAGAATCGCAGTTTCAGCTTCCGTGGATCAACTAATTATAGAGGGAGTCTAATTTGCCTGAGTGCAGAAACCTTCTCTGTCATAATATTGCACTTTATTCACAGACACTGCAGCAAGAGAAACTCGTGTTTTTCTCCCTTGGTATTGAAAACTCGAGGGGTGGGGGAAGAGGAAGAGACTACCAAAAAGCAGAGAAATTATCTCCAAAAACATACTTATATAAGATGCTTCATTTTAGCTTTCAGCTGCCTGTGTTGTATTTCTCATCCATTAATGACGGGTGGTCTCCTCCCTTCTGCTTTACGTTGAAATTTGTATCAAGTCTATGTTCATATTTATAGCTCAAAAAAACAAAACAAAAATTAAGTTAGGTTCTCCTTGCCAAAGACGGAGAGAGGGAAGTAAAGTTATTAAGAACTTGGAAACTGCAGCATCCACACCAAGCTTTAATACAGCCTTCTCTAAACCCAAGTTCTCCATCTGTTGTTGTACTACAACTCCCATCTTCCCAGACAATTTGCCACCCCTGCATGGGCTGATAGGAGCTATAGTTCAAAACATCTGCAGGGCACTGCATTGGGGTAGTCTGTTCTCATGTACTGTAAACGAACATGAAAAGAGCCCATCTGTTTGTCCCAGCATCCTGTTGTCATGATGGCCAACCAGATACCATGGTTATGAAAAGCCTGCGAGCAGGACCTGGTGACTTTCAAAATGTCGAAGACGAAACAGGTATTCTTGCATACATGTGATGCTTTTATTCCCATGCGAATGGTCAGCATCTGTAAACAGACACAATCACATTGCTGAGGCTTTTTCTTTTTTCTTTTTTGTCCTGTTGTATGCTGTATTCCTTGGGGAAGGGCTGTGGCTCAGTTTATGGTATTACCTGCAATCCTGGAGAATGGTTGCTAGTCAGTGTGGACAGTATTGAACTAGATGGACCAATAGTCTAACTTGGTACATGGCAGCTTTCTATGCTGCTGCTGCAATCTTATCTATACTTAATTAAGGCTCTCCAGATTCCTTTACCACACATGTAAATTCTAGTGTGCATTTTTATTTTTAGTTTGTTTAGACCTCACAAGCTACAAACCCTCGGTTTTAATATTTACCAGCAATCACACATTAAATGGAGCTTGATTTTTAATGTGATGACCCATAATCCAACATTTAATTAATCAACAGCATTCTGGCATATATTTACTGACACTAGACTTTGCTGTTTCAAAATAAAAAACCCACCCCTACTAATATAGTGATCTTCCTTCTTTATTGACCTCTCTTTGGAATAATCTGCCAGAAAACATTTTACAGAATATTTGTGTTGTGCAATAAATATTTGCTTTGGATTAAAAAAAGAGAAAGACCTTGAATAAAAATAAATCAATATTACGAATGCTATATTTTTAAAGAAGGCTCACAAAATCCCATAAATAGCTAATTCATCTCTAAACTTAGCATAAAATGTGCTCATTCTCTTTACATATTGATAATATGTGTTTGGGAATTTCACAGAAACTAATTGTCCTTGGGGACCAGTAAGGTGGTAGGCAGGAAGACCAACAGTAGGTGGAGCCAGAACCAATGACAGGCAGAGCCAACTAGTTTTAGTTTTGTTTGCATCTCTTTTCCTCCCTGCTAAGTTCTACAGGGGAAGCACTGAGACTAAGGAGGAGGAAGATGCTTACAGCTAGTCCCTCCCCCAGGGATGGCTACAAGTATGGAGGTAGGTAGGTGGGAACTGGATTCAGCTCTCCAAGTGCAGGCACAGATGCAGTCACAAAAGCATCACACACACATATAAGAGGGGGGCATCAGTAAACTCAGGGTAATTTTGAGGTCTGCAGAGATACAAAAATAATATTATTATTGTTCTGGAGGGGGACAACTACTAACTAGTGTAAACTCCCTCAAACTCCCAGTAATGACTGGGTATGCTCAGATTTCAAGAAATTCAGACTTGCTGTTGAGAGGAGAAATATTATAAATTGTGGAGGAGGGAGGAATGGAACTGAAAGACTGAAAAAGAATGATAGTGGAATAGATATTAATACACCCTTCAATGCACCTGTTCTTTTACCAGCCTATAACCACAAGTTCACTTGTTCTCTTGTACCCATCAGTCTTTCACCCTGTGGTCTTCTCTCTCTGAAGGGAGACTTTTTTTTTACAGAGCTCCACTTGTAGACTTTTGATTGTCACTTAATATCCCTGAGCCCATATGGTGAGTACTATTTTGCATTTTTGCTTCTTTAAGAAGACAGTTAAATGCAATTAAAAGACAACAGTAAGTGCAGGAACTTAAACTGATATTAAAAGCAATATGACAGACAGTTCATCACTTCTGAAACAAAGGAGCAGAAGCTACAATAAATAAGAATCTGCTTAACATTGCAGGAAGCTTTTTCAGAATGGGAATTACCTCTGAGTAAACACGCCAGAAAAAACTTGACCATGGGGAGATAGCTAGATACAAACACTATATTAAGTTCTGTGCGAATGTAAAATTTTAATTTTGTTTCCTGGTATTTGCAGGGGTGAACCTTTTCCTGGGACTTTACTTTTTTTCAGGAGCCTGTCTGAAAAAGAAGAGAAACTTTGTACCAATTTTGTATAAATATTCAAGGAACGACACTGGAAAACAACAACACAAAAGGTAGCCAGGTCATCAACATAGGAGTTTTGATGTTGTTGCTGTTGGTAACTGAGTCAGTAGCTGATAGAAAAAGAAAAAGAAAAGAACTACCTTCACCCCCTGAAGAATATTCAGAAAAAGCTCCCCCTTGATTTTTACATTTTCAACAAATAGGGTGGAGAATGATCAGAAGCATTTCTCACTCAACCCTAGCGTGAATCTATTTTTAAAGTATTTTTTGAAAAAGCAGGGGTGGGCGAACCTGTGCCCATCCATATGTTGCTGGACTACAAGTATCACCCAGTCAAGGCTATGGAGGCTAGGGCTAGTGGGAGTAGGAGCCTGGAGAGCCACAAATTTCCCATCCCTGATCAAATAACCTGCTCTTATTTTCCTCATATTAAATGCAGGAGGCGCCTAGAGATGGTCAGTACAGAAAACAGCATAGCCACTGCTGTTTACAAATGAAAATCTGCTGCATGAAATGAATGAATCAATGACTGAATGAATAATGGCAACTTCTCTCCATAGGTGTGTAAGTATTAGGCACTCATAATACTGAAGAGCAGAAATGGTTCAGTGAAATCAGCACCTGCGGTCTTTTGGCCTAATATTTATAATGGAAAGGCTGGCCCCTGATTGACCACCTAGTGTATAAGCATTCTGTAAATAACCGAGGCATGCTATGCAGCGGCACTGAGCCAGTTGCTGAAATGCTATCGAAGGCTTCCTACCTGACTTCACATTATTAGGCTGCTGTGGCCTCTTAAGAGAAACACTTACCGTGAATGGCCTACGCACTGCATAGGGTTTACCTATGTGCAGTAATTTGTATTTATGCAATGAGCTGGAGAACTGACATTGTTTGCTGGTGGGATGCTGCTACTTCCGTAATTCATTATCTTCTGAACTTCAATCTTTTAAAGACCCAGCTGTTTTGAAACTAGGTTTGATGGCAAATCAAGGGGCATACAGAAAAGACTCCTATAAAACGTAAACCTCTCAGAGTTCACAGAGGCCTCCTATGCACATATTTTGTGCAGTTCAGCTGTGCTGCAGGCCTTTGAAAAACATTTCCCCAGGTATCTAATTTTCTCCACTCTTCTTGTTCAGCTCTATATCTAATTTGCACCTGCACTACAATTA
Source organism: Podarcis melisellensis (assembly GCF_964234715.1). Taxonomy (NCBI): domain Eukaryota; kingdom Metazoa; phylum Chordata; class Lepidosauria; order Squamata; family Lacertidae; genus Podarcis; species Podarcis melisellensis. Next base: position 48,161,956 of record NC_138540.1, read on the forward strand.
GAAAGTAGCAATTCTGTACATAGGTTTTTGGCTCTGTATTATCCACTTGCTGTTGGAGATGCAACAGGCAGTGTTTGCTTATAAAAAATAATAATTGTATACTGGTACTTCATAATAATATCAAAGAAACTTACAACATACAATAAAAAACATATAAAAAGTTAAAATCAGACATCAATTAACTATTGTGGGAAAACGTATTCTTAAATGACTCTGCTGGCATGACAGAATAGAAATGTTTTTAGTAGGCATTTAAAAGCTGGCACAGAAGGCACCTGCTGAATAACCATTGGCAAAGTATTCCACAGGACTGGGCCAATGGCAGTAAAGGCTCAGTTTTTGTCAAATTTGTCTCACCAACTAAGGGAACAACCACCATTACTGCTCCTGCAGATGATCTCAGTGACTGAGCAGGGAAATAACTGTAGTGCCTTTGTGGTGGAATTTTGACCAAGATGGTGCCCATACTGGCAGTCCATTACAGTGGTACCTCGGGTTAAGTACTTAATTCGTTCCGGAGGTCTGTACTTAACCTGAAACTGTTCTTAACCTGAAGCACCACTTTAGCTAATGGGGCCTCCTGCTGCTGCCGCGCTGCCGGAGCACAATTTCTGTTCTTATCCTGAAGCAAAGTCCTTAACCTGAGGTACTATTTCTGGGTTAGCGGAGTCTGTAACCTGAAGCGTATGTAACCTGAAGCGCATGTAACCCAAGGTACCACTGTATAGAGCTGAGCTTATTCATAGGTGCTTCAATGTTTGTACACTGGAAATTTTATATTAGTATTTTATTTTAAATGTTATCAAGGCCAACACTAGTACAATAAATTTGTTTTTAACCATTGTAGAAATGAACTGGAATTTATCAGAAGACATGATCTCTAAGAAAAGAATTCAGACATATTTCTCTCTCTTTTTTTACCTCTCTTTTCTTTTTAAAGGCAACTTTGCCTATTTCTTTTTGAATATCCTACATTAATTTATTATTATTATTTTGAAAAATGTTCCTGCATCTAACAGACTGATACACAAACTTCTAGAACTGTGAAGCTTTCTTCCCATGGAGATTAAATGGAAGACAAATCTTAACCTGTTTGTGAAATACTGCCACTCCAACTTCAGCTTGGTCCTTAAAGTATCCCTGCTCACAATATATCTGTCACTTCTCAGTTCCTGGCTGTCAAACCGGGATCCTTTGCCTGGAATTGTCAGTGCTTTTTTAGAGAGGGGTATGCAGGGGTACGCATAACCCTAAACATTTTGTGAATCTAAGTTTCGTCTCATTGAGGGGCGGTATTTCAATATGAGTAGGAAATAAAAGTACCTCTAAACATTTTTTAAAGAAAAAAAGCACTGGGAATTGGTATTCCTTGCTTCAAGCTGTTTTGCTAGTTTCAGCCCCAGCCTGAGAGCAGACACTCCAAGTGTCCCTAGGTAAAGGTAAAGGTAAAGGTACCCCTGCCCGTACAGGCCAGTCTTGCCAGACTCTAGGGTTGTGCGCTCATCTCACTCTAGAGGCCGGGAGCCAGTCCTGTCCGCAGACACTTCCGGGTCACATGGCCAGCGTGACGAAGCTGCTCTGGCGAGCCAGCACCAGAGCAGCACACGGAAACGCCGTTTACCTTCCCGCTATAGAGTGGTACCTATTTATCTACTTGCACTTAAGGGTGCTTTCGAACTGCTAGGTGGGCAGGAGCTGGGACCGAACGACGGGAGCTCACCCCGCCACGGGGATTCGAACCGCCGACCATGCGATCGGCAAGTCCTAGGTGCTGAGGTTTTACCCCCAGCACCACCTGCGCCCCCTGCCAAGTGTCCCTATTTTCCAGCAGAAGTCCCAGATTTACAGAAGCCATCCTGGTTTCTGATTTGACCCTGGAATGTCCCAGTAGGCCATCACTATTTTCATCGAGCATGGAGTTATGTGATACCCCCACCCCAATCCAAGGAGATAAGTAACTATACAACCTTTAGAAGACATCTGAAGGCAGTCCTGTAGATGTAAACTTTTAAAAGTTTTTATATATGTTGGAAGATGCCCAAGGTGGCTGGGGAAACTCAGTCAGATGGATGAGATATAAATAGTAAAATTATATTATTATTATTATTATTATTATTATTATTATTATTATTATTTAGACACCCCTTTTTTCACCAACGAAATGTTGGGGGATATGATGGAGCAGGGAAGGGAGGCAGTAGTAGTGAGGTCATTACAGCGCAAACATGCCAGCCAGAGTGCTGGATTGGCTTTACAGGTGTGTTTGCATTATGCCAACCTTGCTGATGCCTGCCCCCCCCCCACTCCATCCCTGTATGCTGCAGTGACACAGGCCAGACAGTGGTCTAGTCAGCATCTCAGATGGGGTGAGAAGCACTGGGACATTGGTTACCAGCTTGCTCCTTTCTGTGTCTCTTTGGCTGAGGTTTCGGGAAGCCAGATTGGGTACAATTATGTTTAGTTGTCATGACAGCACTGCCCACATTGGCTTACCAGAGCTGACCTGGGAGTGACTCCCTCCGATAGGCCCCACAGTGACATGCTGGAATTATAAATAGTTAAAAGAACAAGGGTGATGAAGGGGGAAATTAAGGAAGAAAGAAGAGGATCTAATTCTAATATATGCAAACATGAATCTAAGAACCCAAACATAATAATGTCTGCATTTTACTATGGTTCATTCTCGTGATCTCTTTCTCCCCCCGTCCCTCTCACTTTTCCATTCTACACATTTTAAATCTTTGAAGTCTGGAGCCTCATTTAGGTTCCCCAGAGCTGCATTCCATCAGGAGAAATTACTTTGTATCTCTGATATAGTGACAAATATAGGAGCCTAACAGTCGTATTGCAAGGCAGTAACAGATCCAGCTTTAATTCACATCATTTTCCTCCAGCTCTCGTCCTGGGAAACCTGTTTATCTTATTTGTGAGCAGATACCCTTCTGAAGAAGTGTGCATGCACACGAAAGCTCATACCAAGAACTAACTTAGTTGGTCTTTAAGGTGCTACTGGAAGGAATTTTTTTTTGTTTTGACTATGGCAGACCAACACGGCTACCTATCTGTAACTGCCCTGCCAAGTTGACTAGGTCACTCCTCACCTTATAATGAAGGGTTATCAAGCCTTTATCCTACCAGTAAGCAAGCCATCTTTCTGTTTCTACACAAATAATTTAGAAACATTTACCACTTTGTAACCTAAGTTTTACTGCCTGTGTTTTTTTGCTGCTGCATGGAATAGCACATGTATTTGACCTTTGAATAGTCTGTAAGTAAATCATGTTTAACTTACCAAATGTGTGGTCTCTTTCTACGTATGCTAAGGGAAGCAGGGAACTTGGGAAGCAACTTAGAAGCAAATATTTTTAAAGTCTAACAGCCTCTATTCCCACACTTTACTTTTTTTGCATATTTTGTGATTTTAAATTTCTGCTGGGGTTCCCTCACCAAAGAGTACTTGTTCCAAACTTGCCTCTAGGTAGCCAGGGAATTCTCCTTTTATTATATCTATATTTTATATTTAACCAAACAAAAACCAACAAAGGGCCCTTCCAGCTCAGCTCTCTTTCTCTCTTTCTCATTATTACTGCTAAAATCTATATTCCACCCTCAGTGGCAAATACATAACAGACAAAACAATTAAAAATCACAAAATAATTCCAGTACAGATGTGGATTGGGAAAGATCTCTACTTAAAAGACTTGTTGGGAAAAGGTCCCAAAAAGAGAACAGAGATGGTGCCTGTCTAATACATAATGGGAGGGAATTCCAAAGGGTAGCCATCACAACACTAAAGGTCTGATTCCTGTACTGTGCCAAATGGACCCCTTGAGGCCTTCTCCTGCAGAGCACAGTGAGGTATGTAACTACATGAGTGAAGACTTTGAACACTTATAATCGGCTAATCTTTTTTGACTTGAACAGGTAAGTACATATAGCTGGCTAATCCTTTTTTACTCTGAGGGCCACATGTCCAAAGTAGGTGTAGCCAAAGTAGGGGTGGGTGGCTATTTTTATTTTATTTTTAAAAGGGCAAATTCTGGGGCAGTTTGAGGCAGTTACAAAAATGGGGGGTTTTGGCAGGGGATCTACCAAAACCTTTAGAGTCACATCAGGGGGACCCTTGCGCCCCCAATTCCCAATCCTTTAACAACGGTAACAACAAAAATGTTTTAAATTCCTAAATTAGGTTGCTGAAAAAGAAGGCTTGGGGAAAACCAGGTATGGGTTTTTGCATGAAAAGACTTTTTAGCTTACTTCTGTTGCTGATCACATATACCTGGACTGGGTATCTGCTCAGAGGCACATGGTTCTTTACTGCTGGGTATGCCCACCTGGAATGAGCCATTCCTTTGCACCTGACTCTACTGGGTGGATTTCATTATTCTCGTAAAAAATGAAGTAGCTCCCACAAGACTGAAGTCATCCCATTCTTTAAGTGGGACTTTAAGCAGGAACATTATGCATTATAAGCTACACCTGCTGAAATCCTGCTGCCCCATAACTAAAAGGCCTAGGTGCTGTGCCCATTTCTGCATCTGGTCACCTTATTTAGCATGAGGCCCCTACTTTGCTTGCACTCCATATAAACAACCTTGTTATCATGCCAATTTGGGTTGAGAACGTTTTTCCTGTCTTAAATTGATTTCAGCCAGTCATGCATTGATTTCACTTGATTTACTAAGGAACCTAGTTATGCAAAATCTAAATAAGCCTTCTATAAATCGCTTAAAGGATTTCTAGAGAGGCATTTTATTCCAGTAGCACTGAACAGGAATTTAAACTAATTTAGACTTCAATTCAATGCTCTTTTCCTGGGAAGAAAAGCCCACCAAACTAGCGGGCAAAGGGTGGGGGCTTGCTTCTGAATAAATATGCATAGAATTGGGCTGCATAATAAACCAAGGCATATGAGCTATGCATCACTTAAAGCATCAGCACCAGATTTAGGGCAGCGTGGGCGGTTCTCACAGACACAGGGCTCTGAGCCAAGGGGTCGCAAAATAATAATAATAATAATAATAATAATAATAATAATAATAATAATAATAATAATAATATAATAACAACAACCCTATGTTTATATGGTACCTATTGAGAAGACCCATTAAAAAGCAGCTGTACCCAAATGACTTATTGTGAAAATACTTGAGGGGCTGCCAAATTTTGTCCTTGCTCAGGATGCCATCTTACTAAAGTCTGCCCCTGAAAGCATGAATGGGGGACATGACACACTGGGACCAAATGCAGCCCTCCAGGCCTCTCTATCTGATCCTTGAGGGTCACTACAGGCAACATCCCTTCCCTACCACACCCCTCACAGGCACTACATTGCAACCTATTCAAGTGTTTTTGCTTGAAAGGAATGTGTTCTTAAACTTTTGTAATGCTTCTTGCCTGCCTAGCTTTATGGCGGAACAGGGCATGTGAGTGGAGTAAAGCTGCCTGCAATACAAAAGGTAAACTTTACATTTGTTACATTGCCTCCTATGGCGTCTGTTCCACCCACCACTGGGATGTGGCCCCTAGAAGGTTCCCCAAAAGGGGGTGCGGCTCTCAGATTCAAAAACATCCCCCATCCCTGCTTTAAAGGAATAAGTTCTTTTTACCAAAGATGGGCCCATTGCCCTCTTGCACGTGTTCCCCTCAAAGCTCTTGCAATTTCATGTGTTGGGTGTGTGTGAATGTCTGCAGAAAAGTTTGTTTAAGTATGCTCCCCGTGCTATGTAAAGCTCTGATCTTCCTAAAACAACATACAAAGCAAACTTGGATCGCCCACTTCATATGTTTCTGAGATCTCTTTCCGGCGTCCCGAGATGTGTCTCAGGTGCAGCCCTACGACTTGAGTTCGCTCAGCTCTCAATTGTAAAACGAGCATGGAGTCGAGCCATTTCCTATAGCTCCCACCTATTAGCATCAGATGCTCGAATTAGAGGTGGTTTCTCCAATCTGATCCTAAGAGATATTCATAATTCTCCCTGAAAAACTACAATTAACCTCAAATTCTGCTCTCTTCTCAATCTGAACTGTAAAACTGTTCTTAACTTAGAGTGTATTAGCCCGGCGGCCCTACCTTCATTTAAAAAGAAGCTACAGCAACTTGACTTCTCTAACACAGCTTCCCATGCAAGAGGGCCGTGTACAGGCCTAGCCCTAGCTATTCCACCCCCTGAAGGGATCCCTCTATACTGCCTCACAATTTCTTCGGAGGCTAAGCGAAGGGCCTTTACCTGTGCCCGTCTCAACTGTTTTCCTACAGCAGTTTTGTCGGGTCGTTATTCCAGAGTTCCCATCGCAAAGAGAACATGCACCTGTAATGACACGGCTCTGGAGACCATAGAACATGTAATGCTCTTCTGTCCCAACTGGACAGATGAAAGATCTCGGTTTCTAACTCCTCTCGTGAACAAGCTTCATCTCCCAATCCAGCCTTGGATAGTGTCCCTTCTTTTGCAGGATTCTGATTGTTGGATTACCGAGATGACAGCTAACTTCCTGCTTAGTGTGATGAAGAGGAAAGCGGCACCAACTTCTTCTTTAATACCACTGCTGTAGTCGATACGCCGCACAATCGAACGAAGTTCCAAGTAGCCTTATCATATAAGGACAGGGAGCTAGGGCAAATCTGAGGAGATGAAGGACCCCTTAACTATCCTCCTCCAGCCTCAGCAGCTTTTTGTCTTTTTGCTTTTGTACTCTCTGTCACTCGATGTTTTAAATCCCCTGTTACTTTTGTTATCCCCCACTTTCTTTCTTTCTTTTTTTAAAGTATTCGCCCAGGACGATATCTACTTTTACCTCCCCACCCCCATTTTATGCTGTTACTTCTATGTATATTATGCTATGGCCACATGGCTAATGCAATAAATCTATTGATTGATACAAAGCAAAGATGCCTTTGGCAATCAACCTGATAAAATATGCCCCTCTCAAAGCTCCTATTGGCTGAAAAGGTCCCATTGGCACTAGTGTCATCAATGGCAGCTTTCATCCTGATGCAAATAACAACTTTGGGTTGCAGGGCAGGAGAGATGATTCCCATTAGATCATTCCCTTTGGTCAGGGATTGATTTGTTGTTGTTTAGTCGCTTAGTCGTATCTGACTCTTCGTGACCCCATGGACCAGAGCATGCGAGGCACTTCTGTCCTCCACTGCCTCCCGCAGTTTGGTCAAACTCATGCTGGTAGCTTTGAGAACACCATCCAACCATCTCGTACTCTGTCTTCCCCTTCTCCTTGTGCCCTCCATCTTTCCCAACATCAGGATCTTTTCCAGGCAGTCTTCTCTTCTCATGAGGTGGCCAAAGTATTGGAGCCTCAGCTTCAGGATCTGTCCTTCCAGTGTGCATTCAGGGCTGATTTCCTTAAGAATGGATAGGTTTGATCTTCTTGCAGTCCATGGGACTCTCAAGAGTCTCCCCCAGCACCATAATTCAAAAGCATCAATTTTTCGGCTATCAGCCTTCTTTATGGTCCAGCTCTCACTTCCATACATCACTACTGGGAAAACCATAGCTTTAACTATACGGACCTTTATTGGCAAAGGGATTGATAAATCAGTCAATTTGGGTTTCTTTCGGTTTTTAATTTTCCCAATCCAAAGTTCAGTTCCCCACATTTCCACATCAGTTTTTAAAGCCCTCGTGAAAAATTTTTATATTAGTGCAAAATATTCATATTAACCATATCTCTGCAAAGCATTTTCCTCTTATATATAGCATTTTGATTGCTACTTTCACTGATGTATGTTTTTTCATGCATGCTTTGTTCTAGGACATGCATTTTTGTACACACTTATTTGGTGGAGAACTGCATTGCAAAATTCAGAGAAAAACGAATTTCAAAGAATGTTTTGTTTTGCATGTTGTATCACAAAGTGCAAATGAGATAGGTTCACTTTTAAGTTCAAACTGAATTGAATTTCTTCTATTCCTATGTCCTTTATTCAGGGCAGGTGAGATCCAGATGTCCCTCTGTAACAGTTATTTTTTTATTAAAACAACCAGTCAAATGCAATAACATATTCATGCAATTAGGCCTTGCCTGCTCTTTGGTTTCTTCCAAAGCACATTAAACAAGGGCACAGTGCAGTGTCAGTGACTTTGCAGGATGTATCAACATTTTTTAATTCAACCTTAATGGCAGTTAGATCATGAAAGTAGCAGAGATTCTACTGAGCGGAACCATGTAGCTCTGTACTTCAAAAGGAGAGAAAATTGCTCCTCCTTCACCCTGCCATGGGGCTCCTACCAACCTAAATCTGGTCCTCCTTTACACAGACATTTAACTTTATGTTGCCTTTTTGCTCTAGGATTGCCTTTGGAAGTAGCTCAGTTTCTTTTATCAGGCAGATATTGCCTCATTTCACATGATCACATTGCCTTCCCAGCTCTGCCAAAGGCTCCTTGTGCATTCCTTCAATTTCATTTCCTCCAGTTAGTGGTACAGTTTCATCTTGGTCTCTTAAATGTAACCAGTGGGGGTGTTCCTGTACTCTCTCCCCTCCATACATGCCATTTCCTCTTAACACTCTAACCCCTGCCTAGTTTAATCTAAAACAAAAGCCCTTCCAGGGTGCCGTGCCTCTAAACCTATCTGACAAAAGAAGAGTTTGAAAGGCAGTTAATTTAGGGCTGAATGCTACAGAGCTGGCAAAAGCTGAAAATGCTAGAGAACCTCAGATCCTGCTGCCTGTCAGGGAAGACCACCAAAGGGAATGAAAGAAGATAAAAGACAGTGACCCTGAGGGCAGCGCCAGAAATAGTACTTTATAACTCTACAATGTCTTGAGGGAAGCTGTAGAAAGTAGAACGAACCCAAGTGCTGACCGGGGGTGACACCTTTAGCAAACCCTCAGAGAGCTGATCAGGAGACAGATTTACTGGGCTTGTCATCTCCTTTATGCCTGGAAGTACCAGGAGGGAAATTAGTATGTGTTTATGTCGGCATATGGGTAATGCTCAAATATGAAAGGACAACATCTGTAGTTAGACTTGCTGCCATGCAAAATGTTCCTTAGGATCATGTCTAGAGGAGATGGAGGGCAATGTATATGGGCTAATCCCACAGTATCAATGAAATTTGTTTTAACTTGAAAAAGAGAGTATTTTCAAATGTGTTTGTTGTTTCATATATTTATTGAATGCATTTTTTTTCAGAGGCCTTTAGCTGTAAATGAGGGGGATAGAAGGATCCCTTTTCATGCCAAGAGCTGTATTTTCTTCTGGGCAAAAGTGGGTGAAGCAGTGGGTGGTATTCAATGCTACTCCTACTCAGAGTAGACACATTGAACTTAATAGACATAAGTAACATACTGGAGGTTTGTTCATTTCAGTTGGTCTACTCTGAATACAACCCAGTGTATATAAATTGGACCTTCGTGTGCACACACATGCACCCAGAAATCCTCAAGAAATTGAATGGGGCAGCAAGATTCATTGTGATGTTAATGCTGTGAACCTTCCAGCTTATACTAAACCTGTATATCAAACCATATATTACAAAGGTACCACCATCTGAAGTGACGTTAATTCTAAGGAAACCATGAGTTTACACCACAGTAACATCTCGCTGCTTGGAGATTGTGGTGCATAGACAATTCATTTCAAGTCTCTTCTGTGGCTTTCGGGTTTGCAGTGGCAGGTTTGGCCACTCCTGTTCAAAAGAGTGTCATATTGGGGCAGGGATTGGGAAGATATCCTTCATATTCACACCCATGGACCAAGTCTGACAGGTGCATGGGGCCTTCCACTTGTCAGTAAGCTGACATCCCATGACACCAGGTGATCCAGTTTTGTCCACATGGTGTGAAACTTTCTCCTCTTGGGAATAGGCTGGTGGCTGGAAGTGTTGAGCAGAATTGGGGCAGCTGACACACTCATTGGTGGATGTACTGCCCATCCTGATTGTGCTTGCAGAAATCAAACAGAGCTTCATGAACAGTGTTCTCTCCCTCCTTCTCTCTTTTTGGCTAATGTATCTATATTTTTATTTTTAAATCGACAAAGCACTTGCTATTAAGAACCACCATTCTGCAGTGCAGCAGTTGGGCAAATCTCCTCTGCTATTAGATCACACCAGCCTCATTTTTTCTTGAAAAACTGCAGCACCCAGATGCTAAGCTGTTGGAAATAGCTTCCTAGCTGTAGCATCTGGCTCCATATTGATTCAGCAGTTGTGTCTGAGTCACTTAGGTGGTTAAATGGATAATAGAATGCCTGGTCTCCCTGAATGCTGATTTTCTTTGACTTGTTAGAAATTTTTAGAAAAAATTATCCTTAGCAGAGGATATTTTGTGGAGGAAACTTTACTACAGCCCAAGTTGATTTCATCTCATCATCAAGTGAGGCAGGGGGCAAGTGGGTGGGGAGAAGAAGATTTCAAACTGTTCTGTATAAGACCTGAAGACACAGACATCCAACAGTAGCTGTCAAGCTGAAGTGCAGAAGCTAACCCACCATTCCCAGGAGATTGAGGTGAACTGAATGTCTGAACTGAATGGCTTGATTTCCAGAGTCTCTCTATACGGATTATACAGAAGTAAACCCAAGGCCAAGCTCTCACAAATGGGGTTCTGCATCTTCTGCCTACAGCACACATGTCGGGAACCTTTGCCCTCCTGTTGTTGGTGAACTAAAACTGTCATCATTCCTGGCCATTAGCTATGCTTGCAGGGGCTGAAGGGAGTTCTGGTGCAGCAACATCTGAAGGCCAATGGTTCCCCACTCCTGCCAGAGTATGTTAAACAGAAGTATTCTTTTCATTATTTTAAAAGGTTTTTTTGGGTGGCAGGCTTTTGAACAATGAAATGTTGTTCCATATTCAGAAGTCTCTAACATCTTTACTGTTGTTGCTTTCTCTTACCGACCTACAAAGAGAGAGAGAAATGTTATTATGACTATCATGGGTTCAGGAAGAAATGAGCAAACATTTCCCCATCTCTGCATGAAGCCAATCTTCTCAGAAGGATCATTTGAATTGAGGAAATAGAGGGCAAATGTAAATGTGAATGGAGGTTAAAACTTCTGCTATAGCTGAAGCAAACAGATGAAAGTGTCTGATCTACTCGACTGATGATGCCAGCTTTTTACGCAAGTTGAATCTATGGCAGAGTTGTCAAATTCAAATGAGTTGGAAGGCCACATCTGCCATCTTACAGTCAGGAATGCCTCCATAACTTCACCAGAAATGATGATTCCACCTACATTCAAGGGAAATCTCTTCTCACCAGCAGTCTTCATTGGATGGTGTATAGCTCTGCATAGGGAAACGAATGAAGGCAGGGAGAAGACACTGAGGCTGTAATCCTATGCTTTGTTAAACTCACTGAAACTTGCTTTTCAGTAGACACGTCTAGAATGGCTCTTGAAAAGAAGCTACTTTTATAGGACTGATACACCCTTCTTGCCTTCATAGCTATGGAGGTTGTGTCCACATTGTAGGTATCCACATCTTCTTGAGGCAAAGACATGGCTCCTACAAGTAACCATGCAAGTAGGTATACGGGAGAAAATTGATTCATTTGAAAATTCGTAACTGAAAATTGAACATTCTGAATTCTTAAATAGTGTGCAGTTCTCAGAATATTACAGTGCACTTCCACTGCCAGGTAACGTGTGCAAAAATGCATAAACTGGGGTATACCAGTATGCACACCAGTGCATATATTAGTGAAAACAACATTAAAATTCATTATATTAGGGAATATTGCTTTGCAAATATGTGTATATTAGGAGAAATCAGAACTGAAATGCTAATGAATTTTGAGGACAACATTTAAAAAATGCAAACTGATATAGAAATTTGGGCAAATGAATTTAAGATTGAAAAAATAATAAACAGAGAATCTGAAATTAACATATTTGTTCACCCATTATGAAAGTAAATTGCATTCTATTTTGTAGGTGTAATCAATGTTTAAATCTCCATCCTTCCCCATTTGGAATTCATAGAATCATAGAACTGCAGAGTTGGAAGAGACCCCAAGCATCATCTAGTCCAATCCCCTGCAATGAAGGAATCTCAAGTAAAGTGTCCTTGAAGGATGACCACCCAACCTCTGCTTAAAAACCTCCAAGATGGGAGAGTCAACCACCTTCTGGGGGAGTCCATTCCACTGTCGAAAAGCTCTTACTGTCAGAAAGTTCTTCCTGATGTTTAGTCAGAATCTCTTTTCTTGTAACTTGAATCCTTTGGTTGGAGCAGGAAAAAACAAGCTTGCTCCATCTTCCATGTGACAGCCCTTTCTGCTCTCCTCTCAGGGATCTCTATTCTTCCCTTGTAGCACAGTAGAGTTTATTATAGAAGGAGGACCTGGCCAGGTATCTCTGCAGTTCATGTGAAGGAGGAAACCACCATGTGTTTCGTTCCCATCCATATTGCTTCTCCCAGAGAGTCACACACTTCCTGCTCCCTAACTCCACATTCCAGAACTCTAGCCCTTATTTCCAGCACCAGATCATTCTATGGACGGCCATCACATCCTGATAATGTCAAATGCAGTATGCTTCTGAATACCAGTTGCTGGAAACCTCAGAAGCAGCCTTCCTAACCAACCTCACAGGGTTGTGATGACGAAATCGAGGGGTAAAGGACCGTGTGTAATGTATTGAGGTCCTTGTAGAAAAGATGGAATAAATGTAGAAAATAAATGGCTTTTGTTTTTATTTTTTTGTCTTTAAAAATCCTATTTGGTTGGTTGGGCAGACCTTCAGACTGTGGCAAAGGCTTTAAAAAAGGTATTTTCCATTTTACAGTTGCAATAAATGTTTTGCTTAAGGAAATATACGTACAGAATTTCATTGAGTGTGTCTATTTTTTATAAGTCACTGTAATTTGCAAGAGGTCAAGAAGCACATTGCCGTAATAGTAGCATTGCCAGAAGAGTATTACAAAATGTATTTTCTGCTTATTTGGTTGTTAAGCACCTACCTTTTAAAGCAACAGATAAAACAGCTAGTGCATTACAATAAACAGCATGAATATCACATTTTATGCTAACAAAATGACACCATTATAATATTATTATTTTCTCTTAAGTCCCTCTTAAGTATATTGTCTGCAGGCTAATTTAGCACACATATTGTGGGATTGCCCATTTGTGGCACCCTTATGGAAATAAGCTTTCCCCAGGATTAAAGTGGTCCCAGAAACCTCACTTAGAATACAAGGTGCCCATTTTTAGTAGAATATATTTTTCATTAATGGGACTTATTAGAGGCTCGTGTGGTGGTTAGGTGTATCATTCTGCAAAATTGAAAAGGTTAAAAAACTGCCAAATATATTCAGCTGAATTCAAGATCTATTTATCTTAGCCACTCATGAATATCAGTATTACACTAACACACAAACACACACAAAAAAAAAGAGGGGGAAGAAGGCAATTCCAATTAATATGTTGAAGCCGTCTCAAGTTATATGCAAACTAACATTAACCATTGCAGAGCTTTATTTGCTTCATTATATATTTGGCTTTTATTTGATTCACTGCCACAATGCTTTACTATTCCTACAACAGTTCCTGCAATGAATTCCTGTGCCAATTTTTTGCATGAGCTGAAATCTGCATGTCATTCCAGGAATTGCTTGCCACATTTCCCCTGTATGGAGACCCTACCGAACGAGAATATTTTGTACCCAGGATCATTGGCCTGAAGTTCCTTTGCTAGGAGATATTTTGCATTAATGACTCCCCAAGGATGAACAAGAAAACAGTATATAAATCAGAAAATTATTTCCCAGCCAAAATGGAATGCGAAATGATTTCCTGAGCAGTTTGAGTGAACTGTGGAAAAGCTCAGAAAGCCTTTGACTCCTTGTTGATGCAGCCGAAGTCTTGATAAAACTGTGTGTTGAACTTTTCTAATTATACCATAGTTGAATTACAATTAATATGCAAATGGAGACATAAAGTCAGACTTATCACACATAGCTATCAGTGCTAGCAATCAGGCTCCACTAATCTAGACCCTTTGAAAGTCTCTAGAGTAACTGCCTCACATTTTCTTTGCTGTGTTTAAAAAAAACCCACCCCAAAACAAAACACTTTTGCTTTCCAAGCTGTGAGGGACATTTTCTGCAAGCAGCCTAAATTAGTGCAGGAGTGGGGAGATGAGAGAGAAAAGTACTGACAACAAATACTCCATTGCTAAAACCAAATGCTGCTGAAGAGTGTATACATCTTGCAGCCGAGTTTTCTGCAGGGTCAAAGCAGTTAACAGAGGGGAATAAATTTCCCCTTTTCTCTCCTGTGGTCTTAAAGAGTGCTGGTGTACCTTGGAAGAAGGTCTGTAGCTCAGTCACGGAGCACATGGTTTGCATGCGGAAAGTACCAGATTCAGTCCCAGTAGGGCTGGGAATGCCCCACTGCCCTCTGGGAAGCTACTGCCAATACAGCAGTGGAGGCTGATCTATTAGGATGAATTGGGCGCTGACCCACCTACCTCACTTGGTTCTCAGCTAGCCTCCACTTGCCTGCCTTCTTACTTAAAACCAGACAAAGGGATGACACTGCCTACCAGCTTGTTCCTCCTTAGTCTCAGGGCTCATCCAAACTTTCTTTTGTGCCCTATGTCTAGGCACAGGTCTGTGCTATAAAATTCAGTGCCTGATTGCTCAAACTTTCACACCCTCAATCTAAAGGGGTGAAATAGTCCAGTTGCAGAGCCCACCTTTTCCAGGATATATGATCTCTGGAAATGATCTATTAGCAATACAGATAAAACAGAATTCTAGCCAATGCCTTTTGCATCACTCCTCCAGTGTCCCATCCGTTATACTGAAAAGACTAATTATTTCCTTTTGCAGCAGGATATAAATGTAACGTATTGTGGGCTTGAATGCATTGGGAGTCATTATATGTGCCATGTTTCAAATATCATTGGAACTGGAAGAGTAATTGAAAGTAACCATAGTAGCTATCAATTTTAAGAAATAATTATACCCACTAATTTATATGAGGGTATTTATTCTTACTTCTGTGAGACATAAAAATGGATCTTCCACTAAGGCTTATCAGACAGGCCTCAATTAATTGAGGGTGGATGTGCTAAACAGAACAAAATTAAAGAATTTTTTCCAGTTAATCATCCTGTTGCTGGCTAAAGGAATGAATTATTGCTTCTCCAAAATGATAGGTGCTTTTTGGAACATAGCAGTGTTATGGAAGGTAACACTGGCATGATTGCAGTTTCTGGGCTCAGTTAAAAGTGCTGTTTTTGACCTATAAAGCCTTATGCAGCTCATGACCCCAGTATCTCAAAGATGGCCTTTCTCCATATAAACCTACATGGACACAGATGCCTGTTGCAAGTCCTGGTGCATCACGAGGTTCAGGAGTTGGCTGAAACAATAAAAATGGGGAAACAGGCTGATGACGACATTGTAGCAGCTGAGGGAGGGCTGAGATCAGGGAACAGAGGCTAGAAGAAGGAAGGGGGGAGGAAGTAAAGGACCCCTGGATGGTTAAGTCCAGTCAAAGGCGACTCATCTCACTTTCAGGCCAAGGGAGCTAGCGTTTGTCCACAGACAGCTTTCCTGGTCATGTAGCCAGCATGACTAAACCATTTCTGGTGCAACAGAGTTCTGTGATGGAAACCAGAGTGCATGGAAACACCGTTTAGCTTCCCACCACAGCAATACCTATTTATCTACTTGCACTGGCATGCTTTCGAACTGCTAGGTTGGCAGGGGAAGGGGCAGGGACAGAGCAACGGGAGCTCACTCTGGTGTGGGGATTTGAACCACCAACCTTCCGATCAGCAAACCCAGGAGGCTCAGTGGTTTAGACCACTGCATCACCCGTGTTCCTAATGTTGTGCCTGCACTGCATTAAAGATACAGGGTTACCTAGTTGCAGCTGCAGCTACAAATATGTGTGACCGAATAAACAAATATGTTTACTTGGTCACACTGGTGGATAAGAACTGGAAGTCTTCAGGCTGCATAGGCACTTTGAAGGGTCAAGAGTGTATTCCTGAAGTTTGCCTCCAGGCCTGTGGGATTCACAAGAATGGAAAACATCACCTTTCAAGCCAACCTGTAATGCACACACAGAGTTCTGGAGCTCTAGGAGGGGGTGGAGCAGGAGGCTTCCCTACACACCTGAAAGGGAGGGGCTTAAGGGAAAGAACCTCTCCTTAACAGAGTTGACTTGCTCACAGTTGTTACATTTACCTAACATGACCCAGGCAATGAAGAAGAAGAGTTTGGATTTGATATCCCGCTTTATCACTACCCGAAGGAGTCTCAAAGCGGCTAACATTCTCCTTTCCCTTCCTCCCCCACAACTAACACTCTGTGAGGTGAGTGGGGCTGAGAGACTTCAAAGAAGTGTGACTGGCCCAACGTCACCCAGCAGCTGCATGTGGAGGAGCGGAGACGCAAACCCGGTTCACCAGATTACATGTCTACCACTCCTAACCACTACACCACACTTGTTTCTGAAAGAACCAAAATAGACTGCTGAGAATTCCTAGTGGGGGGGGGGAGTGTGTAGTTTCCAGTATGGTGGAATTTGTTCTAAGGATCACTAACTGCCACCTGTTGCAATCTCAAGGTAACAGCAGAAAATTCATCAAAGTATCCCCGGGTGGTCAAGTAATTTGACCAGATTACGAGTCTACTTCTCTAAACCACTACACCACACTGGCTCTATCCTGCCTCCTTATTCCCTGTGGGGGAATCAGACCCTTCAACTTAAAAAAAACTTTACTTTACTTAAAAAAAAAACCTGATTGCCAATAATTAATGAAAATATTGTGGTGCAAAACTTACAAAACATGCAAAATTGTACCACTTTTAAATAAAGGTAAGACCCAATGTGTCTCTTTTCCTTATCCTTCATTCCATTGTTTGCTAATGAGCACTTTGAAGCCCTTAAGAACATTCTGCTATAGCAGCTTAACTTTACAATAGAATCCAACAATGCAATTAGCTCTTAATTAATTTAATGGAAGACTATCAGTGGCCTGTGAGAATTTACTGACGTTCAGTAAAGAGGTTCCATTTGTTAACTTCCAGCCGACTTGACTGGGGACACTTCATCATGGAAAATGGCAGGATCTCACACTTTGTGAGCCCAATCAGAAGTACACATTAGCGGGACATCACTGAGCATTGTAATGCAAATTTGCATCCGCTCTGCATTTGCACATTCTGTGCTAACATCCTCAACTGCATGACAAAGCACACTGGGAAATACATCTATATCTATACATGCATAGTTTGTTACACGAAGCATGCAAATGTTTGCTTAGACTTAGAATACCATCTGGAAGATGAGTATTTCATTTTGCAACAGATTGCATAATTTTCATGTAAAATCTGGATAAAAGCTCTAAATGCTTTAATAGAGAGCTGATTTAGCTGCTTTTAATCTTCGCTTTCTGTTGTCTTAAAGGCTGTGCATATGTTTTGCGTGACAGAATATTTGTTAACTTATTAGAGCACCCATTTCTTTGCAAGGATTGCCTTCCTTTAAAAAAACACCACAAAAACAAGATTGCTCTTTCAATAGTTCACCTCATCAAAAGCTAGTTTTCATGGCCCATGGTAATTAATCTTGGTAAAAGCCAGAGATCTACTGCATATGTATGTCACTTGATTGATTAGATTAGAAATCGGATGTTACGCTTCATACATTATCAATATCTCAATATAACGTGTGCCAAAGACAGTGCTATCAATAACAAGAATGCTTCAAGAATGCACATATTAGCCTCTGGACCATAAGGAAGAATCTTGTTTAAAGCCAAGCACCTTGCTCTGAACAATATATTTAAACAGGAAGGCTGCATTTGTGTGCTAGGCATGACACCGTGAGACAATGACTTTAATACAAATGGCAGGGGAAAAGTCAGGGAAACTAAAGCTATTTGTCACTGACAAAATGTTCCAGGTCCCTCATAAATACAAAACAATGGATTGGATCCAAAGAACCATAAGCAGGAAGAAAATAGCCACTACCACTGTTCCATAAACTCTTTTTCTTCCTACGATATTATTAGGGATAGATAAATCAACCAGTTCCAGATCTTTTTACTTCAGTCTTTGTTGTTGTTTAGTCATTTAGTCGTGTCCAATTCTTCATGACCCCATGGACCAGAGCACACCAGGCACTCCTGTCTTTCACTGCCTCCCACAGTTTGCTCAAACTCATGTTAGTAGTCAAAACAAAATTTTTAAAAATCCTTCCAGTAGCACCTTAGAGACCAACTAAGTTGGTATGAGCTTTTATGTGCATGCACACATCTTCAGATACACTGAAACAGAAGTGACTAGACCCTTATATATAGTGAGTGGGTGGGGTATTATTCAGAAGGGTGGTAGGAATGGGTGATTGGCTCATAGGTGTGGTAAACCTGTTGACGACTGTTAACGACTGCAGTTGTTCTTACAGGAAAAAGCAAGGGGTGAGATGGCTAAAAATAACTTTATCATGTATCATGAGATAAGAATCCAATGTCTCTATTCAGACCAGGTCTCTCCATGGTTTTAAGTTTGGTAATAAGTTGCAATTCAGCAACTTCTCTTTCCAATCTATTTCTGAAATTCTTTTGTAATAAATAGGTTTACCATACCTATCAGCCAATCACCCATTCCCACCACCCTTCTGAGTAATCACCCATTCCCACCACCCCTCCCCATCCTCTCACTATATATAAGGGTCTGGTGACTTCTGTTTCAGTGTATCTGAAGAAGTGTGCATGCACACGAAAGCTCATACCAAGAACTGACTTAGCTGGTCTCTAAGGTGCTACTGGAAGGATTTTTTTTATTTTGTTTCGACTATGTCAGACCAACACTGCTACCTACCTGTAACTAGAATAATGTTAGTAGCTTTGAGAACACTGTCCAACCATCTCATCCTCTGTCGTCCCCTTCTTCTTG
This sequence comes from Podarcis melisellensis, assembly GCF_964234715.1. Taxonomy (NCBI): domain Eukaryota; kingdom Metazoa; phylum Chordata; class Lepidosauria; order Squamata; family Lacertidae; genus Podarcis; species Podarcis melisellensis. Next base: position 48,180,844 of record NC_138540.1, read on the forward strand.
TGCCCTCAACCTTTCCCAACATCAGGGTCTTTTCCGGGGAGTCTTCTCTTCTCATGAGGTGGCTATTCAGTCTATTCCATCCCATTTACATACATTGATCTGCAATTAATATACAATAAAGCCCTTGCCAATTTGCGTGCGCACGCACGCACACACACACACACACACTAATAATTATAATAATAATTGTATGGTATTCAACTAAGTCTTACTTAGAGTAGATCCACTGACATAACTAAGGCTGAAATCCTACCTCTGCTTACTTGGAAGTATGCCCCATTGAATAATATAGGACTTACTTCTGAGTAGACATGGTTAGGATTGTGTTGTAAGCAATGTTCAAAAATTTCAGAGGGACTGCTCTGATCTGAGCAGGACTTAGTTGAATGTTACTCATTGGGTTGTATCCAATACTAGTCCTATGAAAAATTTAAGATAGTTATTAAGACCCATTGATTGCAATAAGTTTATTCTACCCCCGTGTGGGGAGAAGAAATTCCAGGACATGGGTTAGTTGTGTGTCTAAATCCATTTCACTTTCAGGATTGGGTGGGTGTGGAGGATTTAGTAAATTTACAGCTACAAGATAAGCTAAGAGCTTTCCCCCCCTTTTGTAAAAGTTTGTTAAACAGAAGAACTGCTAAAAATGGCTGGGAAACCCCGCTGTCACTCAGTGACAAAGATCTGAACAAAGATCTGAAATGTCCCTGGAAACTGTTGTACATGGTGCCATTCTAAGTGCATTTGTGTGTGTAAGTCCATTTCTAATCTGTGACAGCTCTGCATGTGTTCATTGCAGAAATCCATTTCACTCCCCTTTTACATCATCTTCAATTTAGAAAAACATATGAAACTTCACATTATTTTGCTAATGTTAATTTTTATACCCATTACTTCCTACAGTATACATTTGTGCATGCATTGCAATTTTAAATATGCATTTCTATATACAAATTTGGCATACCTTTTGAGTCAAGAACTGTATTGAGAAATGTGAAAACCAAAAGGTAGCTGCCTTCCAAACTGTTTATTAATCTGGGAAATGTGAATAACATCAGCTCACTTCAAAATCAGGCTGAATGAATTCCTCAAGCATCCCTAGTAATTAAAGTCTTTAATTAATTAAGAATGCTATGGCACCACATAGCATCATTCCCAGGGGCTTCCTAATGTCTCACAGTGTCATGCATAGCACATGAATGTAGCCCTCTCTTTAAATATATTGTTCATTACAAGTTGCATTCTTGGACGAGGTACTTAGTCACTTACCGTTACGAGGAGGTCCAAAAGTTTTCTCCCCTCCCAAGTTTTGTTTTGTGTCATTTTATTAAGCTTCTTTTTTATAAACTCTGTAAAAGGTAATATCCACTTCGGAAGACAAGGAAGCCTGGCTCCCAATGCAGATTTTGAAAATGATGTGGTGGTTGTGATGTAGCACAATTCACAGATGCATTCTTGGGGGTGGGGGACACCATCAGTTACAATAATCTGCAGCCAGGTTTTGGAGCGAAGCACCTGGATGAGCAAAAGTTACATCTGTTTTGGGAACACCGCAGTGGTTGCTGATCAGCTTCCATGCAATGTTGAAGGTCTTGTTACTAACCTGTGCATCCCTGAAAAACTTGGGATCAGGTTACTAGAAAAACTGTGTAGACATGTAAGATCACTTAATCCAGTGGTTCCTAAACATTTTTTGGGCCACTGCCCCTTGGTTCCATAAGCTCATTCCTAGGGCCCCTTGCCCTATCAAACGTATTATTCAGAACCGCCGTTTGTGCAACCCACTAAGGAAAATAATAACATAATGAAATTCAAAACATTAACAACTAATTGCACATTTATTGATAATTCAATAAATTCAACAAAATTGATGCCAGCTTTTAAAAGTCTGATAGTCATTTATACCTCCAGCGCCCCCTGCCACTCCCTTGCCTCTTAGCACCTCACTAGATTATCTAACCACCCCACAAGGGGGCAGTACCATCTACTTTGGGAACCACTAACTTAGATAATCGGGGGGAAATTTTACTTGTGGCACCACACCCTAGAGAAGATGGCAGAGCAGTGAGCCCAAAATGGGAATGCAGTATGGAATGCCCTTCCCTCAGCCATACATCATCTATTAGTTGCTTCAGACATCTTGTGAAGGGTAAGTCATATCTTTATGTCCAGGCATCCTCAGTCTATAAAATCCAACTCTGGGGTTTCTCCCACTGAATTTTTTTCTCTCTTCATGTTCCTGGTTTTTTCTTTCTTTTATTAAATTGTATTATTGCTTTAATGTTGCTTTTGCATATTGCTTAAGAATTTTAAAAGTTAATGGTTTAGAAATAAACAAACAAAAGAACCTACTTAGATTTTATTAATCAGGTGAAAACTCTAGTTGGGAGTGAAATCAATTGCACCCAATGACAGTCCCTTCCCAAAGAGGAGTATGGAGAAGGAGCATCTGTGCCAATAAGATTTGCCATTGGGACATTTTGTAAGCTGGAGCCCACAAACCAACCAAATTGCTGACCAAAAGCCTAGTCACCCATTGGAGTGGCCAAATCTGTCAATTTCAGTTTCCCTCAATTTCTCATTTTGCCAACCTTATACTCAGTTCTCTACATTCCTGCAGCAATTTGCAATTTTTAAATCAAAGAATCCCAATTTGTAAGCATTTCAGTGCAAATTTCTCCTAAAAAGATTTTTTGTATGCAGTTTTGAGTACTGTGTAATACAATTTTTTGCAAGCAATTTCCCCCAATATAATGCATTTTTGTATGTTATTTTCACAAATATTTGCATTTTTTCTACATACTTTCACTCTGTATGTTATAATGTGTTTCCAAAATCGACTGCCTAAATGGAGCTTAAATAATGCTATTTATGTCTTTGAAATAAAATAAAATGAAAATGAAACACAATTTAAACAGCTAACTTATTTTGTCACAGCTCTATAGGTTTGATATTGGTATGGGAGTGAACAGTCCTTTCTTCCACCTTGCCTTTTGTGTATTTTTCTCCCTTCCTTTTTGTGTGATAGAGTGACAATGCTTTGGATCTGAATGCATGATGGCAGTAACCATCTTTCCCCCCCTTCCAGCAGGAAGTCTATCTTTCATACCAGCAACATGACAATGACACTCCAGGCCTATGATCTGCTGATCCCATCATATCATTTAAAGGCAGACATCAAACCAAATGACAATCGGAGATGTAGCTACCTAGAATGATTTCAAAAGATGGGAAAAGATGACAAAGAAATCCTCCTAGTGAGTGATTATGGGTTTGTGAAGAACAGGGCTTTCTTTGGTGCCTGTGTGTTTTGAAAAAGAAAACTCTATGAGATCCTTAAGTTGAAAGACTTTCCAAGTTGAATTAAATCTCATGTGGAAAAGTAAAAATAATAATCATGACAAGAAAAAAGAAAGTGTAGTTGGGCTTTTGGTAAAATAGAATGTTAAAGGGAGTATTTTCTCCTGTACCCTGTTTTCAATAGCACTTACTTCTGAGCAGACATGGTTAAGATTATGCCTTAGCTGTTAATGCACACACTAAAGAGAAAAGTTACATGAATGCATCTATGAAAGCAGCATTCGCCTTTGCCTTTACACTTGACATGATTTTCTTAGGACCATTGTAGGACATCTAGTTGCTGACCAGGGGTGTATACATTCAGAAACAGTTGTCTGATATCTTGTACACAACAAAATCCTGAACTAAAATTTTGAAGATTTGCTGGCATTGACCAGCTGTGCCAGTGTTTTTATGTTTTTGTTTGTGCTAGGTAACAGTTCCAGGGCTTCTTTACTCTGCTGATTATTTGACTGCTATGAAGACAACCAAACAAAAATCCTTCTTAAAATGAAGGGGGAGGTTTGGCTTAACATCAATCCGCATTTTCATGAAAATGCACCTGCCAGTCACCATCTCCCTCTTCGACCTCTGCTATCACTTCCCTTCTGTTTTCTGTTTTCTTCCCCATGATCTCAGGCTTTCCTCACAACTACAGAAAGAGACACCGATAGTCTGTGCATTTTCACATCCACCAGTAGATCTGTTTGCCTCTTAGGTGAAATTGAAATGAAGAGCATTGCTTAGCAGCATATCAAGGCACCCCCCCCTATTTTTTAGCTGTGAAGTCATAAAATTTCACAAAGTTAGGTCCAGTCAGTTTGAGGAAGGGAAGTCCTAAAGGCAATCCTAGATTCAAAGGAAAATTGCGTTGGCAATCTATTTGAATGGGGGACCATCTTTTAAAACAGTCCATAAACAGTTCATCAGCAAGCTGTTAGTATTATTTTGCTGCTCATTAATGTGGCATTTTTCATGGACAAGCAAATGTATAGGAGAGAGAGAGAGAATGTACATTAGGGCATTCAGATTTTAGGATGTTTGTGTTTATGCATAAATATCCGGCATCTAGTTGAATTAATTAGACATCCAAATGGAACCAGAGCTGCTTGTTGGTGGTGGTGTGGTTGTTGTTTTTAAAATCTCTGGTCAGTAATTAGATGAGCAGCACTGCCACCCCTGCTGCAACACTCCCAGTGATGATCAGGTCCTAGCCTTCCAAATTAACGAGTCTCTCTCTCTCTCCCCCTCCCTCCCATTCCTACACACACACACACACACACACACACACACACTTCTCAGAACAAAGCTACACACACACACACACTTCTCAGAACAAAGATAGGACCAGGGCACTGTAGCAGATGAACAATGTTAGCCAGCCTGCCATCAAATGCTTCTTGCTGTGGTCATTTTTGGCAGCAGTAAAGCAATATATTCTTTTAAATGAAACCTTAGAGAAAAATGTATCTCCCCTACCCAAGCTGAATTCAAGCAGGCGGAGACTCCTCCTGTGTGTAACCTGCTGTTCCTCCTGCTTCAATTTTTGTCTGGTCCCGAGAGACAGTGGAGCAGGAGAGGTGGGAACAAGATGAAGAGGTGAGGAAGCCCTTGACTCTATACAAGCCTAAGCTCTCTCTCCCTCCTCTACAGTGCCATAATATCTATTCACAGAAGGTTTGATATAAAGGGCAATCCAAGACCACACCAAAGAATCCTGAAAGGATTATGGGCCTGCAACTAGTGGCAGCTGAGGCAGCTCAGGCAAAATAAATGTCCTGTCATGCATCTTACAATACCATATGCTACTCAGCTGAAATTATACTTTGTAGGTCTGACTGCAGGCTCACTGAAATCAGATGACTTTGGGACCCTTTTATATTACACAGTCTCAAGCTTCATGAAAAGCAGAATTAGCAAACAGGTCCTGTTATATAGTTCCTCCCTTCTTGTTGGACCTGCAGATCTTGGTGGCCACAACCTCTGTCTCACAAGCAAATAGGCACAGGACAAGAAAATCTGTATTTCACCCTTGGGTTTGTGCCAAATTAACCCAGCTACAAATTTAGAATCTGAGTGCATATCCCCCAACATTTCTCCAATGAAAATAGGGACATCCCTTTCCCTAATGATAATTTTACTATTTATATCCTATACATCTTACTGGGTTGCCCCAGCCACTCTGGGCAGCTTCCAACATATATAAAAACATAATACATTAAACATTTAAAAAGCTTCCCTATACAGGATTGCCTTCAGCTGGCTTGGGGGGTTGGATAACTCCATACTCTCCAACATTTCTCCAATGAAAATAGGGACATCCTAAGCAAAGTGGGACATTCTGGGATCAAATCAGAAACTGGAATGGCTTCTCTAAATCAGGGATGTCCCTGGAAAATAGGGACACTTGGAATGTGAGTGCAATACAATGTTGACCATCTGAGTGAGTTTTCTGGACCTACTGCAACTGCAGTGACTCCACAACTGCATTGGATATTCTTCGTTATCAGATTATAGGTGGGAGAGGAATCTATCATTATGCACTAGTCTGTTTTAATTTGTGTTTAATCTCTGATTCCTGTACATTTCAAGCAATAGGTCAGTCCACTGAGGCTGTTAAAATTAGCTTGCAGCTCTCCTGAGATGATTGACAGCACGCAGAATACTCCATTCAAGAATGCTAAGCACCCACAATCTTTTATTACACTAGGAAATTTTGTCTGTTTGATTTTATAACCACATGCAATCCTTCTGTGATGCACAATGTCATGCACAGTGTCAATTCGGACAAGAATGTGAAAGAGTTCTAGTGCCAAAGACAGGAAAAGGGAAATATATATAGAAAATCTCATTGTAGCGAAAACTATGGCTTTGAAGCTTAATCTATAGCTGCTATTCACAAGTAATGTTGATGATTCACTGAATAGATCAAACCTGGAAACTGGAAATGCAATCTAAATATGCAGTCTAAATATCAGGACCAAATCAGCACCAAATTAGCAAGTAGAGTTGTGCTGGCATCACAGTGCAAACCCTGTCACTACATGATAAATGCCTTCTGTTATCAGGAAGAAATGTGACATTTAAAGTGTGTCACTTTTCCTCCTTAAAGGCTCCAACAGGATATTTCCAGGGAGAAAATAAATGAGTTAGAAACTACTTCAACGTAACCGTTGAAATCAACATCTTAATGTCCTTGACCTTAAGAAAGTACTAGATCTTCTGATGCACAGAGTTTCTCTGTACACAGAATTTACAGAACTGGTCTTTCGTCTTTGTTATGTGCTGGTTTGCAATGATATTAGATCTGAATTAAGTTGTCAAGGGTGCATTCAGGAATAATTTTCTGGTTTGAGTGCTAAGAATGTTGGAGAATTCTGATGGAAACAGAAATAGGAGCATTTATCCATCCCATGATTGGTATTCATTGTTATTGTGGTTTTCAGCCGACAAATAATATGTACTTGATTAAACCACCTGACCGTTCATTGTGTTTCCTTTCCATTGACACAAATGGAATTTCCATTCCACTGGAATGGCAGAGTATGGCCATGGGAAGAGGGGGCAGGACCTGGGAAGAGTTCCAAGCATCACATAAAGAATCCTGAATTGCCTCATTTGGCCCCCGAGCTTGAAATTCCCTACCATTGATTTAGAGGTAGAAAAATAGAGAAGAAGTGGGGGGTGGGGAGAGGCAGTCCTACAGGGCAGCAGGTCTACTATCCTGAGTCAGATTCTCAGAGAGATGTACTGTATCCTCTCACTTTTGGTTGCTTCAAAGTTTTTGTTTTTCACAAGGAAATCTACTTTCTCCTCTAAACTAGAGGTTTGTCTTATCTCCAAGTCATTCAAGTCATGTACTGGAAGGGTTGTTCTGCCAAGAGAACAAGCTGGTCATCACAAACACTCTTTTCTAGCAACACAAGAGACGACTCTACACATGGACATCACCAGATGGGCAGCATCGAAATCAGATTGATTATATTCTCTGCAGTCAAAGATGGAGAAGCTCTATACAGTCAGCAAAAACAAGACCTGGAGCGGACTGTGGCTCAGATCATCAGCTTCTTATAGCAAAATTCAAGCTTAAACTGAAGAAAGTAGGAAAAACCACTGGGCGGGTAAGATACAATCTAAGTCAAATCCCTTATGAATACACAGTGGAACTGAGAAACAGGTTTAAGGATTTAGATTTGGTGGACAGAGTGCCTGAAGAACTATGGATGGAGGCTCGTAACATTATACAAGAGGCATCAACTAAAACCAGCCCAATGAAAAGGAAATGCAAGAAAGCAAAGTGGCTGTCCAATGAGGCCTTACAAATAGCGGGGGAGAGCAGGCAAGCAAAATGTGAGGGAGATAGTGAAAGATACAGGAAATTGAATGCAGATTTCCAAAGAATAGCAAGGAGAGACAAGAAGGCCTTCTTAAACGAGCAATGCAAAGAAATAGAGGAAAACAATAGAATGGGGGAAACCAGAGATCTGTTCAAGAAAATTGGAGATATGAAAGGAACATTTCGTACAAAGATTGCCATAATAAAAGACAAAAGTGGAAAGGACCTAACAGAAGCAGAAGACACCAAGAAGAGGTGGCAAGAATGCACAGAGGAACTATACCAGAAAGAAAAGGATGTCTCGTATACCCCAGGTAGTGTGGTTGATGACCTTGAGCCAGACATCCTGGAGAGTGAAGTCAAATGGGCCTTAGAAAGCACTGCTAATAGCAAGGCCAGTGGAAGTGATGATATTCCAGCTGAGCTATTTAAAATTTTAAAAGATGATGCTGTTAAGGTGCTACACTCAATATGCCAGCAAATTTGGAAAACTCAGCAGTGGCCAGAGGATTGTAGAAGATCAGTCTACATCCCAATCCCAAAGAAGAGCAGTGCCAAAGAATGCTCCAACTACCGCACAATTGCACTCATTTCATACGCGAGCAAGGTTATGCTTAAAATTCTACAAGGAAGGCTTAAGCAGTATGTGGACCGAGAACTCCCAGAAGTTCAAGCTGGATTTAGAAGAGGCAGAGGAACCAGAGACCAAATTGCAAACATGCACTGGATTATGGAAAAAGCTAGAGAGTTCCAGAAAGACATCTACTTCTGCTTCATTGACTATGCAAAAGCCTTTGACTGTGTTGACCACAGCAAACTATGGCAAGTTCTTAAAGAAATGGGAGTGCCTGATCACCTCATCTGTCTCCTGAGAAATCTCTATGTGGGACAAGATGCTACAGTTAGAACTGGATGTGGAACAACTGATTGGTTCAAAATTGGGAAAGGAGTACGACAAGGCTGTATATTGTCTCCCTGCTTATTTAACTTATATGCAGAATTCATCATGCGAAAGGCTGGGCTGGATGAATCCCAAATCGGAATTAAGATCACCAGAAGAAATATCAACAACCTCAGATATGCAGATGACACAACCTTGATGGCAGAAAGTGAGGAGGAATTAAAGAACCTTTTAATGAGGGTGAAAGAGGAGATTGCAAAATATGGTCTGAAGCTCAACATCAAAAAAGAAAGAAAGATCATGGCCACTGGTCCCATCACCTCCTGGCAAATAGAAGGGGAAGAAATGGAGGCAGTGAGAGATTTTACTTTCTTCGGCTCCATGATCACTGCAGATGGTGACAGCAGTCACGAAATTAAAAGACAACTGCTCCTTGGGAGAAAGGCGATGGCAAACCTAGACAGCATCTTAAAAAGCAGAGACATAACCTTACCAACAAGGGTCCATATAGTTAAAGCCATGGTTTTCCCAGTAGTGATGTTTGGAAGTGAGAGCTGGACCATAAAGAAGGCTGATCGCCAAAGAATTGATGTTTTTGAATTATTGTGCTGGAGGAGACTCTTGAGAGTCCCATGGACTGCAAGAAGATCAAACGTATCCATTCTTAAGTCAATCAGCCCTGAGTGCTCACTGGAAAGACAGATCGTGAAGCTGAGGCTCCAATACTTTGGCCACCTCATGAAAAGAGAAGACTCCCTGGAAAAGACCCTGAAGCTGGGAAAGATGGAGGGCACAAGGAGAAGGGGACGACAGAGGATGAGATGGTTGGACAGTGTTCTCGAAGCTACCAACATGAGTTTGCGGGAAGCAGTGAAAGATTATGCCTGGCGTGCCTGGCGTGCTCTGGTCCATGGGCTCACGAAGAGTCGGACACGACTAAACGACTAAACAACAACAACAACAATTGGGGCATTCTATGGCCAAGCTACACCACATATGGATACTCGATAGCATTTTTATTTCAACTTTAGATGCCTGCACATTAAGGATGTTTCCTTCATTTCTACTTTCTCTGAATCCTTATGGCTAATGCTTAGGCAAGCTAACGGTTACTTCTACTTATCGTCGCTAACTGTGCTGTGTACGTACGTGTCACATCTTTACATAATGGAGTCCTAGTTTTCTAATCCAAGCCAACCTTCTTCAGCCTCCAGCACACTGCATTTCTCAGATTTAAGGTGTCCTTCAAATGTAACATACTGTATGTACATTTTCCTTGTTTCAGTCTGGCTACTGAAAATAGGGAGGTAGGTGGGTAGGTGAGTGGGGTGGAATTGCAACAATGGAAACAACAGCCATTTCCCTCTTTCTGATGAGAACGAAGTTTTCGCATGTTTACCTAGATCTCTCCCCGTCTCTCCCCCGCCCCGTCTCTGGGATTGGAAATTAAGGTGCCCAGAGGTATTCCACTAATGACAATTTTAAGATCAAGATAAGTCTCTCAAAGGCTTTGAGCAAATACTACTGAGCAGAGGTTGTAGCTTTCAGATAAAATCTCTTCAGTGCTTCTGGAACAGGATGACCTGGTTTTTCTCTCTGGAGATATCCTCGTACTATATATCTGGGCATTCCTAGAAGCACTTCTTTTCAGTTCAACTTTCCCCAGTGGACATGACAATTCATACCACTGAAGTTCTCCATTAATTGTCTCTTAATGAAACATCCCTGCAACACAAGTAATTTGTGAGTATGGGGAAAAAAAATTTTCAAAGATAAATATTAGCAAGCCCGCAGTCTTTCTTGAGAGGTGAGATACTGATGCTAGCCAGTCTTGCTCTTGGGCAAGTGGCAACATTAAAAAAATAAAATGAGCAAATAGCATTTCCCTCAGCTATTTTAGATTTAAATATTATGTCAGTAACTTCTTCTTTTTGAATACTCTGTTGGGATGCTAGCTTTACGTTATGACATCTGCTCAAAACTTAGAACTCTTCTGGCAGTTGCATTTAATTACATTCCAGAGTAAACAACTGCTAATGTTCATGTTCCTTAATTCTCACTCTCTTACCCAGGCATGCTTCTTGATCTCAGCCTAATTTTCACTGATCTTTTAAGAACTGATATTTCCTAATCTTTAGAGAAATGCCAAGAACTAATTATAACAGCAAACCAAACAATTTAAGAACACACAGAAACTAATAGTCTGATATCAGCACTCAGTTAAAAAAATCTACAAATTATGGAAATTACTTTATTTACTTGTTTTTGTAGGCACCTTACATATCACTTACAAATTATTTTTTGGGAGGGGGGAGTGTCTTTAAACAATTTCCAATATATCTAAAAAGCAAATATAAACAAATGTTGCAAAATATAAAGCATTACAAATGAAAATCAACTACAGAAATATAACAACATATCTGCCTTTATAAATAATATAATTGCCAACTAAGCAAAAAGAGAATAAACCCAATATTTCCACTGCACCATATGCCCAATCAAACATATTTTTGAGTGGGGGAGGGAGACAGTGCTCCTGAAGGTAGGAGTCTATCAATTGATGAAGATGATCATCTAAGTGTCATAGACCGAATGAAGTAAACAGTACGCAGACCTAGTGGTGGGAGGAAAAAATCCTTTAATAAGAGACACGGGGGAATGATTAATGGACTTCAATGTCTGTACACTAATGCACAAAGCATGGGAAATAAACAAGATGAGCTTGAGCTCTTGGTACAGCAAACTAAATATGACATAATAGGCATCACTGAAACCTGATGGGATAAGTCCCACAATTGGAATGTAATAATGGAGCGATACAATCTATTTCAGAGAAACAGACCAGACAAGAAAGGAGGAGGAGTGGCGTTAAATGTCAGGGATGTGTATACCTATGAAGAGATTCAAGATTTAGAACCTCAAAGCCAAAGTGAGAGCATTTGGGTCAAAATTAAGGGAGAGAAGAATAACAGTGACCTCATTGTGGGAGTTTACTATAGATCCCCAAGCCAAACGGAGGACATAGATGATGCCTTCCTGGAACAGATGGCCAAGCAAGCAAAAGGAAGGGAGATAGTAGTAATGGGGGACTTCAATTACCCAGATATTTGTTGGATGTCAAACTCAGCCAAGAGCATAAGGTCAAACAGATTCCTCACTGGCCTTGCAGACAACTTCATTGTCTAGAAAGTGGGAGAAGCAACAAGAGGAACAGCCATTTTAGATCTGGTCCTAACCAATGTTGATGACCTGGTTAGTGGGGTAGAAGTGGAAGGATCATTAGGCACGAGTGATCATGCTCTTCTGAAGTTTACTATACAGCAGAAAGGAGCAGCCAAGCATACTAGGACTCAATTTCTTGACTTTATAAAGCCGACTTCATAAAACTTAGGGAAGTGCTGGGTGAGGGAAAAGGAAAGGGAGTTCATGATGGCTGGGAGTTTGTTTAGAGGGAGATAGTAAAAGCACAACTTCAGGCAATACCAATGAGACGGAAACATGGAAGGTGCCTAAAGAAGCCAGGGTGGCTATCTAAAGAACTTTTAACTGAGTTAAGATTAAAAAAGGATGTGTACAAAAAATGGAAAAAGGGGGAAACCACCAAAGAGGAATTCAAACAAATAGCCAGCATGTGTAGACACAAAGTCAGAAAAGCTAAAGCACAGAATGAACTCAGGCTTGCTAGAGAGGTTAAAAGCAACAAAAAAGGCTTTTATGGGTATGTTCGTAGCAAAAGGAAGAACAAAGAAACAGTGGGGTCAGAGGAGAAGATGGTGAAATGCAAACAGGGCACACAGAAAGGGCTGAACTCCTCAATGCCTTCTTTGCCTCAGTCTTCTCCAATAAAGAAAACAATGCCCGACCTGAAGAATTTGGAGCAAATGATTCAGCAGAGGAAACACAGCCCAGAATAACTAAGGAGATAGTACAAGAATACTTGGCTACTCTAGATGTATTCAAGTCTCCAGGGCCAGATGAACTGCATCCAAGAGTATTAAAAGAACTGGCAGATGTGATCTCAGAACCACTGGCAGTCATCTTTCAGAATTCCTGGAGAACAGGCGAAGTCCCGGCAGACTGGAGGAGGGCAAATGTTGTCCCTATTTTCAAAAAGGGGAAAAGAGAGGACCCAAATAATTACCGCCCAGTCAGTCTGACATCAATACCAGGGAAGATTCTGGAGCAGATCATTAAGCAAACAGTCTGTGAGCACCTAGAAAGGAATGCTGTGATCACCAATAGTCAGCATGGATTTCTGAAAAATAAGTCATGTCAGACTAACCTGATCTCATTTTTTGACAGAATTACAAGCCTGGTAGATGAAGGGAACGCAGTGGATGTAGCCTACCTTGATTTCAGCAAGGCATTTGACAAGGTGCCCCATGATATTCTTGTAAGGAAGCTGGTAAAATGCGGTCTTGACTATGCTACCACTCAGTGGATTTGTAGCTGGCTGACTGACCAAACCCAAAGGGTGCTCATCAATGGTTCCTCTTCATCCTGGAGAAGAGTGACTAGTGGGGTGCCACAGGGTTCTGTCTTGGGCCCGGTCTTATTCAACATCTTTATCAATGACTTGGATGATGGACTCAAGGGCATTCTGATCAAATTTGCAGATGACACCAAACTGGGAGGGGTGGCTAACACCCCAGAGGACAGGATCACACTTCAAAACAAATTTGACAGATTAGAGAACTGGGCCAAAACAAACAAGATGAATTTTAACAGGGAGAAATGTAAAGTATTGCACTTGGGCAAAAAAAATGAGAGGCACAAATACAAGATGGGTGACACCTGGCTTGAGAGCAGTACATGTGAAAAGGATCTAGGAGTCTTGGTTGACCACAAACTTGACATGAGCCAACAGTGTGACGCGGCAGCTAAAAAAGCCAATGCAATTCTGGGCTGCATCAATAGGATTATAGCATCTAGATCAAGGGAAGTAATAGTGCCACTGTATTCTGCTCTGGTCAGACCTCACCTGGAGTACTGTGTCCAGTTCTGGGCACCACAGTTCAAGAAGGACACTGACAAACTGGACCATGTCCAGAGGAGGGCAACCAAAATGGTCAAAGGCCTGGAAACGATGCCTTATGAGGAACGGCTAAGGGAGCTGGGCATGTTTAGCCTGGAGAAGAGGAGGTTAAGGGGTGATATGATAGCCATGTTCAAATATATAAAAGGATGTCACATAGAGGAGGGAGAAAGGTTGTTTTCTGCTGCTCCAGAGAAACGGACACGGAGCAACGAATCCAAACTACAAGAAAGAAGATTCCACCTAAACATTAGGAAGAACTTGCTGACAGTAAGAGCTGTTCGACAGTGGAATTTGCTGCCAAGGAGTGTGGTGGAGTCTCCTTCTTTGGAGGTCTTTAAGCAGAGGCTTGACAACCATATGTCAGGAGTGCTCTGATGGTGTTTCCTGCTTGGCAGGGGGTTGGACTCGATGGCCCTTGTGGTCTTTTCCAACTCTATGATTCTATGATTCTATGATTCTATGATATAAGTTAAACTAGTGAATTCAATTAAATTCCTAGTGTACCCATACAATGATAACCACAACTTAATCTAGGTACAAGCATAAATACGTTTCACTCAACCCCAGTCCAGTGCATCCTTACATAATCAAAAAACATTCACAGTGATCAAACACACAAATACTATAAAGCAATATACTCTAACTTCACCAAGAAAATAAGAAGAGCTTGCTGGATGAGGCCAATAGCCCATCTAGACCAACATCCTTTTCTCACCAAATTCCTTTGCGAAACCTGCAAGCAGAACCTGAGCACAGAGCACTCTCCCCTCCTGTGGTTTCCAGCAACTGGTATTCAGATGTGCACTGCATCCAAACATGAAGGCAGAACATTGCCTCCACAGGCAGAGAAAGAAGTTGATCCTCAGAGAGGGAAAGAGGGCTGACCACCTCCTCTCTGAAGCACTGAAAAGCCCACAGCTTGTGCCCATATGATGCTGGTGCTCTGATGTTGGAAAGAGTGAAACAGAACCATTCTAGAGTTATTCCGAGAGAGTCAGTAGATGGACACATAAACGGAATCCATACTCTCCAATACAGTGGTACCTCGGGTTACATACACTTCAGGTTACATACTATTCAGGTTACATACACTTCAGGTTACAGACTCCGCTAACCCAGAAATAGTACCTCACGATAAGAACTTTGCTTCAGGATGAGAACAGAAATTGTGCAGCAGTGGCGCGGCGGCAGCGGGAGGCCCCGTTATCTAAAGTGGACCTCCAGAACGAATTAAGTACTTAACCCAAAGTACCACTGTATTCCTCAAATGAAAAGAGGGACATTCTATTCTACAACAGCATCATTGCTGGGAGGGGGCCTTTTTTGCATGTTAAGATTTTTATTTAAGTTTTTCATGATACAAAATACTTCTGCAAAGCACAGCTAGCTCCATCACCCACTCTCAACCCCAACCCCCAACCTCCTTGCCTCCCACCCATCAAGCTCCAGCTCCCCACAGTCCTGCCTGCAACACCCTTCCCACCCAGTCCCAAGGTCTGCTCCTGCCCAAGGTCTCCTCCAGTTGCTGCCTTTTCTTCACACCTGACCTGGCTCACTTTCTCCTTCCTGCTTTTTATTCAGCGTGGCCTACCAGACCAGAAAGTCGCAGCCTCCCATGGCGGGGATGGCAGTGGCAGTGGCAGTGATGTCAGTGTCCCTGTTGCCTCCCTCCCACTTCCTCCTCCTCCTCTTCCCAGCTATAGTTGCTGCTGTTACTCCATCAGCTGGCCATCTGGTGTACCTCAACAAAGATGGGAATTCGAGACTCTGTGTGTCAAAGTGAGAAGTCATGATGGCTTAAGGGTTTCATGATGAACCTGGCAATTGGGGGGGGCAGTGGGAGACTATGTGCATTTGCTTTCATCTCATTGAATCAATGGGAGGGACCCCCCAAAAAAATATATAGAAAGAAAATGTGGCACCCCTTCTTTTCACCATGCTGGAATGAGCTCAGCAAGTACACAGGAAATGGCACTGTCTGTCTCAGTGAGACTTCTGAATAGACTGTTTGCAGCAACCCCTTTTGGGGTTATCACATTTAAACACTGGCTGCTTTCAAAAACCATTGACATTTCTCATTTATTTCAAATATTTATTTCAAATACTTACTGTTTAAGTGGTTCAGCCAGTAAGATTAGAGTGCTGGAATATGACCTGGGAGCCCAGAGTTCAAATCTCCACACAGCCATCAAGTTCACTGAGTGATTTTGGATCTCTCTCTCTCTCTCTCTCTCTCTCTCTCTCTCTCTCTCTCTCTCTCTCTCTCTCTCTCTGCCTCATGAGGTTAATGTGAGAATAAATTGGGGAGGGGAAAACCATGTACACCATCTTGAGCTCCTGGGAGAAAAATTAGTATATACAATATAATAAATAAAACAATTACAGTGGTACCTCGGGTTAAGAACTTAATTCATTCTAGAGGTCCATTCTTAACCTGAAACTGTTCTTAACCTGAAGCACCACTTTAGCTAATGGGCCTCCTGCTGCCACTGCACCGCTGCTGCACAATTTCTGTCTCATCCTGAAGCAAAGTTCTTAACCTGAGGTATTATTTCTGGGTTAGTGGAGTCTGTAACCTGAAGCGTCTGTAACCTGAAGCATCTGTAACCCAAGGCACCACTGTATTCAAAATATGCAAATAATAAAACCACCAACTGAATATCAGAGTGCTGCTTTAAATGCCTATATTCCTTGTGGGGTGGGTGGGTGTGGGTGGGTTTCGGTGTATGCAAAGTGCTGGAAACAAATAAAATAACAATTAAAATAATAACAATTCTGTTAAAAAGTGGGGGCTGATAGTAAATCTAAGAACCACTTAAACAGTAAAACAGGAGAGCAAAATCAGTCAAAAGTATTGGTGACAAATTGCTGTTGTTTCTTTTAAATTGATAGGGAATGGTATAGGAGTAGGGCACAGGAGAAATTTGCAGTGCAACACTAGTGTAAACATGGCATAAGAGTTGGGTCATAACTGGCTGCAATTGAGAGTATCCTTAGTAGCAAAGTTCAGTTTACTTCGTAGATTGTGTACAATGGTCCTAACAGCTTTTCAGGCTAGGGTGGAAGTGAATTGATAAGTGACGTAAGAAAGCTTTCATTCTTGCCATCATTCATTACCAGCTTTGTAAATCTACCACCTTTTCGTTAGGAACTAAGTAGACTTCCTTAAAAACAAACAAAACAAAAACAAAACATTTATATCAGCAGAATGGCTTTCGTTTTCCTTTGCATCCCTGACTCCAGAATGCCAATGAAATCAAGCACAAAGTCCTTCTCTTGTACTTATATGACCCATTCATGGAAAATCAAACGATTTACAATGTCAACTTAAGACAAGTATGTTTTATGGCTTGAGTAAGATGTTCACCAGGGTCTTATAAACTTTTATCTTCTTTTTTTCCTAACTAGGAGGAATAAAAGAGTCCGATAAGCAGAGGCAGATAGAGAAGCACAAAGTGACTCAGCCTAAGGGAGTCATCTGCTTATCTGACAGCTGTGGCAATTGGTTTAAATGACATGTTTGTCCCATGACAACGATACAAATGTTTCAGTGATGACTTTGTGTGAGGCATTGCAGAAAACTAGGAACTAAGTTTGCAATTACTGTACAGCTGAGCTTTGCATCTAGCAGACCTGGGTTACAGGAAACCACTGAACAAGAAGCAGGAGCCATAAAACATGAACCAAGGTTTAGAGGGAATGCCCATCAGACTTATTGTTCATGTTGAAAATCCTAGCCTGGTATGAGAGTGTTTGGAAGGTGTCACTTGTAAACAAACTAACACAACAATGCGAAGTAACCAGAGGTACATGTTATGATAACTAGTCTCCCTTCATTTCTTTCATTATTCCCTCACCAGAAGAACCTAGACCTCCTTCGGTTCACTTTTCTTTTTAGAAAGGTAAGTTATCTTGAACTTTATCTCAATGTGCCAGGTTTTCTTATTTACGGTAGATATCATGTCACTGACTCTCTCCAAGGTTTAAAGAAGGTTGTTAACTTTCAAAGTCTTCTGTTGTAATTGATCTTATATGTTTGGCATTTAGAGATATATATTATTCACAAAATGTATAATGTATAATGAGGATGCACAGTTCATATATATATACATATATAATCTTTGGAGTGTTTTGATGATTTTATATCTGCATGTTTAAAGATAGAAATTTGGAAAAATAAAATGAATTTTTGAAGATGGAAACATTACTGGAAGCAGGATTATGTATAACCATTCCATCACTAGCACTTCATCATTAATGCACAAGAAAAAGGATGTCTGGAGGGACCCCAAGTAGACCAAAATAGCCTTTAGAAGTGTCTTTTTATTCCAAAACAAAGCACTGGCTAAAATACAGCAGACCTGGTTTTGAGACCAAATATTTATTGCACAGAACCAGGACACAGACCACCATGGTGCATCTGGGAAGGTACACAGACACACACACACACTCTCTCTCTCTCTCTCTCTCTCTCTCTCTCTCTCTCTCTCTCACACACACACACACACACACACACACACCAATTTGATGATGGACAGTGACTGAGCCTGATATGTATAGATGCATTTTGATGAAGGAGCCAACAGCCAGGATTAGATTAGTTTGGGACACATCTCTGGATGTGGATTGTGTCAGACTGCAGCCCAATCAATGCATCTCTCATAATGGACTTGACTGGGTTTGAGTTTACTGCTTAATCAGAATAATGCAGATAATGTCCAAATATCTTCCTGAGTACAAACCAAAGGTACATCAATAGGAAACCAACAACTGGGGGGTGGGGAAGGATACAAATCAGAAAACAATTAATAGAAGTTGCTGATCTCATGGTTTCAGCTGTAGTGAAAGGTGGAACAAAACTATTACTTATACACAAGCAGGAAGAAGAGAACTCCAGAGACAATTTAACGGGACAAGGAATTGCCACTAAAGATAACAAATATGTGTTCAGTAATTGCTCAATTTCATTAGTTTGCAAGGAATCAAGGAAAGGCCAGTTGCCATCTAAAGATCAGCGTGCAACTGAACAATGAGATCTGAGTTCTCAGAAGTTCTATCATGATCACCAAAAACAAAACAAAACAAAACCCTCCATGGGTATCTCTGGAGCTCTAGGTGGTAGCTCAAGGGCCAAGGACAATACTAAGGGACACACAAATCATATTTTACTTAGCTGGCTGCCACCACTTAAATGGCTGCCACCACCTGATTGCATGTTGCGGGGGAGGATTGGATCTGGCCAGCAGATAGAATCCTTATCTCATCAACCCCGTAAAGGCTATGTTTGATACAGGGTGGGCCTAGGGGGCAGGGGACAGCATGGCTACCTGAGGTAAATACACAATGACAGGAAACATTTGATTCAGTTTCCTTTATGAGGTTTGAAATATGGAACTCTTTCTCTTTTTCTCCTGAATGAATAGAAGACAGCAAAACAAAAACAAAAACAAAAACAAAACAAAACCAACCCCAGCAACTGTCATAGCTCAGGATGTCCCAGCAGGAGGATCTTCTAAGGTGGCTCAAACAATAAGCACAACAGATAAACAATAAGCACAACAATGCAACCATTCAGCTCACTCATATTTGTCACAGGAATTAAATGAAATGCTGAGGCCACAAAAGTCAACAGCAGCAAATGCTATGCTAGTAGAAACAAACAAAGGATGCAAAATGTTGCTTATTTGAGCTTTATGGCTAAGAGATACAGCAATTAAAAGCTGTGGTACATAGCTGCTTAAATAAAAAACACAGTTATACGCAGTGCAAGACATTTCTGAAGACAAAAAAAATAGCAACCTTGTTCATGCATAGCAGATTCAGTGCCTGGAATTGGGAGGGGGGAGGGAATGAGTACTCTGTGTAGTATGGTTCAGAGGCTCATTGGCACCTAGGAAGGGGCCCCATTGATGCCTACCCAGGGCCCCTTTTTTTCTGATGCTCCATTCAGTAACTGGGAGACACTCTGCATTTCCCACAATGCCCCAGAATGACACTATGCCATAGAAGCTCCAGGACATTGTGGGAAATTTAAAAGCTGTCTCCAAACTACCCTGTGCTTACCACAGGGTTCATCGGCGAGGGGCTACCAATAGACAAGTGCCCCCGCCACATTGCTGAAGAGACCCTGCCTCAGCCTTGTTAATTCTCTCCCCACAGAAAAGTTAATGCTTTAATTCTCAGCTCCCACATTTCCTCAGCGACCCCATTCCTTCTCAGAAAGAGTCTCAGAACTGAAAGAGCAGCAACTCTGAAATGCAGCAATCTCTTTTCCACTTAAGTTATGCATAATACATATCAAATGGAAGGGGCATTGAACACAAGAAGGGTTATTATCATATCAGTAAAAGACTATCAGCCACTGGCTGAAGCCATTTAGACAGCTGATTCCATGGAAGAAAAGAGATTTCTTTTATATTCCTATGAGGGTGTTTGGTTGATTCTGTTCAGTACTTGGTAGAGAAGGCTAGGGCATGGAGTAGAATGAAAAACAGGCCCAGGAGGCAGTAATCGGCTGTGACACAGGGATGCTTCTGCCATTTGTAAATGCTGGCAAAGAGCGGTGGACAAATCATTTTCTAAACCCTGAGAAGCCTATTCAAAATTTGCAAGTTTTGAGAGATGATTTTTATCTGAAGCTGTATTGACAGAAGAAGCTTCATTTCATTCAAGTGTGTGTGTGTGTGCAGGCAAAGTATCAAGCAGCATTTAAGAGAAGTTTGCTCTGGATTCTGGAAGAATGAGACTAATCACCAAAATCATACATTTATTACTGTAACTAAAAAATCCCTCAGTTTATCTAGCCACCGTTTGACAGATAGGTAGGTAGGTTGAGATAGAGACAGAGCTATATACACACCTTTTTATTACTGCTTTTTTAATTTTCTGAAAAGAAAAACAAATGCATTCAAACAATAAAAAATAAAAATATCAATACCATTTTATTCTGTGCATACATGTAAGGGGTAGGAGGGTTAAAGTAGGAGTGGAGGATGACTGGCAGTCCAGACCAACCGAGTGCTCAGGCATCCAAGCAAGTAGATCAGTATAAGGAGTCTATATATCAGAAAACTTTCCATTTTCCCTGTCTTTACATATAGACACATTTTCATATGCACCCAGTTGAGGCCCCCCGCCCTTCTGCCAAGTGAACAATTGGGCAGGGCAGGGGGTAAGTAGTCTTCTCCTTCCAGTATAGAAGCATTAGATATTAAGCCATCATGAGTGCCCTTAGAAGCCAGATAAATCGTCTCACTGCTAGGTGCCAAATGACAGGTACATAATTCAATGGAACATTAACATCTGTAAATCTTAAGGAGGCCTCCAAAACCTTATTCATGCAGCTGACAGCAGCTGATCAAAAAACTGTGACATTAGGACAGGACCAAATCATGTGACGGAGCTTTTTTTAAAAAAAAACATTTGCATTCCTCTCAATTTGTTGTATTACAACAAATTAGGTGCATAAGGTACCTCTTATTTACTTCTGCATTTCAGCTTAAATTAAATTTTCACATAGATTTATTTAAATCCATTTTCCATATGAGTCATCCAACTGATGAATTTATGGGGTGCTTAGAACCAATATGTGTTTGGGCTGAAGCTGAAAAGAGCTATTTCATATTTCTGTACTGAGATTGAAATGATCCATTGTAACTATTCTTTACAGCCTACGTTTTCCTGTGGCATGTATTCAGTCATTCTTTATTTATTATTTTTATTTTAACCAAGAGAAGATGTGAGAGGAACATGTTCATTAGAGGAGGGAAAATGCAAATATGCCATTAATATTTTAGAGATGTTTTAATGTTTCACTCTGCACTATATCTGTGTATGCATATAGTTACACATGGAGTGAGAATATTCTGTATATATTTGTGATATATCATTTTGTACTACAAGCAATAACCAAAAAGAAAAAGAAAGAAAGAGGAGGGGGGACTGCTTCTCTTTCTCTCAAAATGCAAATTGCACTGGGGCTTTAAAACAAGCAAACAAAAAAAAAGAATCAAATTAAACTTTGAGAGAATAATATTTGTAATGAAATGTCTCCATGGGAAATAAATATGACTGGGATTGATAATAGAAAATGCAAGATGAGAACTTCTTCCAGCTAAAAACATCTTCCCTGCTGTTGGGAAGGCCAGTGGGACAATTTTAGCTAAATTTTAGCTAAATGGGGATGGAGAGATGCTGTTTGAAACTAATGCAAGAGAAGTGGCAGGAATGGGGATGCTGTGGCCTTTCAGAGCTTGTGGGACTCCACCTTCCAACAGCACTAGAGCAGGGGAGGACCTTGGTAATATGCCACCCTGTGCAAGGCCATTTGATGCCCTCCCCCCAGCCATCATGGTGCCAGTTTAAGCAGGGCTTTGGGAAGGAGGCGCAAGGCTCTGGCAGGGTCATAGAGCCCTCCTACCTCCTTCCCAAAGCCTGGTAAATACTTGCCCAGCTTTGGGAAGGATGAAGCAGGACTCTAGGACCCTGTGAGAACCCTCACTTACCGGGCTTTGAGAAGGCACCCTTCTTGGCTGTGTGCCTAGTGCAACTGCACTGCTCACACTGCCCTAAATTGGTCCCTGCCTAGAGAACATGGCGGATGATCAGGGATGATGTGAATTGTCACCCAACATCTGGAGAATTACAGATCCCCCTCCCTTAAGCCCACACTGACATTGTGCCTTTATTATTCATGCAGTGATGGCACCAGGTGAAGGGAATTGAAGATGTCACAGATATTGAAAGGAAAATGTGAAATCTTTCAATGGACAATATGTTAGCTTTCTGAAGCAGAAGGAATGGCATATTTCTCTTCAACACTTCCATCCTAAACATATTGGGTGACATCCAGCAAAGTCACATGCATAGTTGAAATTAATGTATTTAAGCTACCATGGTCCATTGATTTCAAACTGTTCTACTCTAAATATGACTAACATTGCTGGATATCATCTGCTTTATCTATTCTATTGATTTTCATGGACTTAATTTTCAAGTAGGCATGTGCAATGGGAATACAGCCTGAGGGCCAATCTTGACCTCCCAGGGGGTTCAATTTGGCCCAAAGGTCAATTTTCTTAAACCATGCCCCCGTACCTAACAGCTGACATAATGGAGTTAAATTGTGCTGTGGACTTGTGCCTTCACTGTTGTGGAAAGATCACAGGTGTAGGATTGTTAAAGGACAAGCATTTTTTGAAGCTGCTTTCTAAGTTCTACTTTAAATGAAGGAGGGGATCAGTGCTTTTGAGAAGTGTATTGAGATAGCGCTATGCTCCCATTTCAGACTGAAATAGGAATACAAGGCTTTCTTAAACCTTTTTCAAGTCTCCCTACACTTTTAAACTTCCAGATCAAGAGTTTAAATGGTCAGTCGGGAGGGAGGGACTTGGAGAAGAAATGTGATTTTACTTGTATTTTAGGGAGAAACTATTCAATTCACACTTATGGAATCATTATGTGGACGAAAACAGAGCTATCCTCTGAAATCTGAACTTCTCTGAATTTTGTAATACAGTTGTACAACCAAACAATATGTAAAACAATGCATACATTAGATGAAAATGTGTGTAAACACATTTCATAAGTGAAAAATAACATGCAAAAATGCATTATATTAGAGGGAGATTGTTGCAAAATGTGCATATTTGTCAGAACTGCATACAAAGAAGTGTTTATGAATTTTCATCAGGATTTTGGTGTGTTTTTTTTTTAAAAAAAACCTACTGTGGAAACTGAATGTAAGATTGAGAAAAATGAGGAACAGAAAACTGAAGCTGACACGTTCATCCACCCCTAAGCATCACAATGTGACACAAGGGAAGGACCTCCTGAAACCTAAAAGCTCACTGAAGGCTTGCTTTGGCATAACAAATATTCCTGTTGATCTTCTTTTCTCCAGTAGCTGTATGCATAACCGTTGCCCACTCCAGTGCAGCAGGCAAAATGAGCACCAACATTGCAGTCAAGATAGGAGGAGTAGAAGTTATTAATATTCAAAGAGATATTCATTAAGGTCAT
Organism: Podarcis melisellensis; assembly: GCF_964234715.1. Taxonomy (NCBI): domain Eukaryota; kingdom Metazoa; phylum Chordata; class Lepidosauria; order Squamata; family Lacertidae; genus Podarcis; species Podarcis melisellensis. Next base: position 48,204,478 of record NC_138540.1, read on the forward strand.
TGGGTATGGGAAAAGAAGTTATACTAAATAACACATGGTAATATTAACATATGGCCAGTAACATTGTCAATGGGCATCTGGCAGAAGCAAATGTTTAATTGAACAGCTGGTCTTTTGAAACAAATTCATTCAGATTTTTCAGTTTCAATCTATAAAAATCAAAGTTCTCAGCCATTGGTCACCCACTAGGGTCTAGAGTCTAGAATGACTAAGAATCAAAACCCAGGAGGCAGAAAGGATGGTGGTTTTTTAGCATCTTGAGTCATAAGGAGTCAGAAAATGGATTGATGCTAAAAACAACCACACTTTGCTGGGACTGATAGTTTTGTTGTTGTTTAGTTGTGTTCGACTCTCATTGACCCCATGAACCAGAGCATGCCTTGGAAACTCTCACTTTCTTCTCAAAGCTTCTTTTTTATGTCCATAGAGTTTTCTTGGTAAAATACTAGTGTGGTTTGCCAGTTCCTTCTCCAGGTGGATCACATTTAGTCTAGACTCTCGCCTATGACCTGTCCATCTTGGGTTGCCCTGCACGGCATAGCTCATAGCTTCTCTGAGTTATTCAAGCCCCTTCGCCATGATAACGCAGTGATCACGCAGTGATTCATGAAGGGGAGCAAGTATTTAGCATATATTAAATATATATATTAAAGAACATAAAAAGGCATAAAATGCACAGCATTGAAAATACATTTAGATATACACAAATCATAGATGAAAATGACTTTTACTGAAAATCTTGGGCAGGTAAAAGCCTTTTGGAATAAAAGTCTATAAAGATCCACCAAAACATACTTCCATATGAAGCTATCACATATTGAGTCAGATAATTGGTCTATCTAACCTAGTATTCTCCATCTCTTGATTGACCACATCTCTCCAGATTCTTAAGGAACTGTCTTTCCATGAACTTCATCCAAGTTATTTTTAACTGTAGAGGTCAAAGTTTTAAACTGGGACCTTCTGCATGTAGAGTGTGTACTGTGCAGTTCTTGGAATGTTCATTGTAAAAGGAACTAGTTCTAATTCAAGTTCATCTTGTCAAAAAAGGAACTAAAGTTTGTCTTTTTATACCACAAACTAGTTTAAGCACTGGTGCTATAGCACTGAACTATGCCTCCCATTCTGAAAACAGTACGAATTCTTTCTGAGAATGGTAACTTGCAAAAAAGAAAAAGGAAAAAAGTGCTGTTCTTTCACTCCATAAATTGGTGGGCTGTCCTACATGAGACGTGGAGAAAATAAACCTTTTCTGGAAGGACCAGAATTTCTGTTTTCTATGTTCAATGGAATAACAGCTAGCAAGCCATTTATTATTTCTAATTTTTCAGGGAACCTATGAAAAGTTTTACCGAAAACAAAGCTTATAAATAAATGAATACAGCTGACAGCTGACTTAATGTTCCTATGGATGGAACCCAATTTTTTGATCAATGAGTCATCTAGGTAGCTTTATTTGGGATTTGGCAAATCAATATCCCATAGATTTTTGTTTCATAGGGACTGAGGAGAATTAATTTTGAAATTGAATGCATCAGGTAAAGCAAAATTGCTGGGGTTATTCATAGGGACTTTGGGGAAAACCATGTGTTTTGCAAAGCTTACTCCACCTCTGCTTTGTAAAATTCTACTTAACAGATGGTCAGAAGCCGTGTGTTTTTCTTTTCTTTTAGACTATGGTGTCTTTAGAAAACTATGTTGGTTTTCAAAGTTTACTTTATCTCTGGCTTATTGTTCAATATAATGTGTTGATGAATTCATGCTTATAGTATGATGGAGATAAAGTTCTTTACTGAATCAAAGTCCTTATATGCAAAAAAAAAAAAATGAACAAAGGTGAAGCACGCTGTTACAAACTGGGACACGGGAACATAGAAAGTGGCCTTATGCTGAGTCAGACTGTTGGCCCATCTAGCTCAGTATTGTCTAAAACTAATTGAGAGTGGTGAAAAGGTTCTGAGGAGAAAGTTCACAGAGTCATAGGAGGATCTACCTCATAAAATTGGGTGTGGGAAGTGTAGATAGGTAAAGGTAAAGGAACCCTTGACAATTAAGTCCAGTCGTGAAAGACTCTGGGGTTGCGGCGCTGATCTCGCTTTACAGGCCAAGGGAGCCGGTATTTGTCCTCTTCTGCAGGCAGTTTTTCCAGGTCATGTGGCCAGCATGTCTAAGCCCCTTCTGGCGAAACCAGAGCAGTGCACAGAAACGCCATTTACCTTCCCGTCAGAGCGGTACCTATTTATCTTTCACTGGTGTGCTTTCAAACTGCTAGGTTGGCAGGAGCTGGGACCGAACAACGGGAGCACATTCCGTCGTGGGGATTCAAACTGCCAACCTTTCAATCGGCAAGCCCAAGCAGCACAGTGGGTTATCCCACTGCTAAATGTAGCAGTGTCTAAATTCACAAGCACAACCTTTTGGGTAGGCTAATCGATGGTTGTGACTGACACACATTTGGATACTTTTGCAAGGTTCTAAATCTATCCATTTTAACAAGCCACATAAATATGTCAGCGCTATTTGTGGCTCTTTGGGGTTAGTTTACTCTACACCAAATTCAAAGCTTTATTTCATATTATCCCATCTCAACCAGGGGCATAGACACTTCAGATCACTGTAATGTGGATTAAGATGATGATTGTGTGTTTCTGGTAACACAGAAGTGAGCATTTTCACTGGTAGTAGCATTGCTGTGGCATGTCCTCCCTGCTGAAATATGAGAGGCACCATTGGCATTGGCATTCCACCAGTTCTTAAAGATGCACTAGTTTAGACAAGCATCATTCTGATCTCCTGATCCAAACCTCCAGATTAAATCATTTTAATTGTTCTGTTAATACTTTTAATTGTTATAAGGCTTTAATGGGATTGTTTTATTGTACATTTTCATTATGGATCAAATATATTTCAATGAAATTCATTTATTGTCTATTTCAAGTGTGTGTGTGTACTTGATTTTACATTTGTAAATTGCTTAGTTGCCGTTTTGACAAATAAGTGGTATAAAATTAAGATTTTAATTATAATTAAGATTGCTGGAAGAAATAACAACCTCAGATATGCAGATGACACAACTTTGATGGCAGAAAGTGAGGAGGAATTAAAGAACCTCTTAATGAGGGTGAAAGAAGAGAGCACAAAATATGGTCTGAAGCTCAACATCAAAAAAACTAAGATTGTGGCCACTGGTCTCATCACCTCCTGGTGAATAGAAGGGGATGAAATGGAGGCAGTAAGAGATTTTACTTTCTTGGGCTCCATGATCACTTCAGATGGTGACAGCAGTCACGAAATTAAAAGACACCTGCTTCTTGGAAGAATAGCAATGACAAACCTAGGCAGCATCTTAAAAAGCAGAGACATCGCCTTGCCGACAAAGCTAGACCATAAAGAAGGCTGATCACCGAAGAACTGATGCTTTTGAATTATGGTGCTGGAGGAGACTCTTGAGAGTCCCATGGACTGCAAGAAGATCAAACCTATCCATTCTGAAGGAAATCAGCCTTGAGTGCTCACTGGAAGGACAGATTGTGAAGCTGAGGCTCCAATACTTTGGCCACCTCATGAAAAGAGAAGACTCCCTGGAAAAGACCCTGATGTTGAGAAAGATTGAGGGAGCAAAGAGAAGGGGACGATAGAAGACAAGATGGCTGGACTGTGTTCTTGAAGCTACCAACATGAGTTTGACCAAACTGTGGGAGGCAGTGGCAGACAGGAGTGCCTGGCGTGCTCTGGTCCATGGTGTCATGAAGAGATGGACATGACTAAACGACTAAACAACAACAAAATTAAAATGTAGAAGAAAATGATATAGTTTAACCTCAAATGGAGATAGATTTCTTTGTAATGAAATTCTTATTATTGTAGTCTCTTCAAAGATTTATTAATCATGGTCCATTGCAGACCTTCTGTGCAGTGGGGTTAATAGTACATTTTGGGCATGTGCCAAGAGGACAGGGGGCCATAAACATTGATTTGACACTCATTCATTTTGGATATAGGATTTCTGCCGATCTCATGTTGGAAGCCATTCCTTTGTCAGAATGTCCTCCTCTGTTTCCATAGAGAGGATGGTTCCTGTAGAAATTTCCTTCTGAGCTGTGAATTAAGCATTCCACACTCTCGCTACATAAGTCAGCAGGAGCAATAGGACAGCCAAAGAGAAATTATTATCTCTTTAAATGGGATATATTTCCTTTGGTTATTATTTGGAACTCTGTGATTGAAAGTCAAGTAGAGGACAAGGGCTACTAAGTAGTCTCTGGAGCCTTATGCAGGTCTCTACTGTTAATCATTTCCACAAGCCTCAAAAGCCGCATAACCAACTCATGGATTATTGTTCAAATAATTTGTACGCTTAGCAATCCTCATAATTATCAGGCGTTCATTGTTTCAAATGATCCAAATTATTGGAATGCTGACAAATAATCATTTACTGAAGAGGCAGTGACAGCTGTAGTAGTGTGAAGCTAGGATGGTAGAAAGGGCTTCAATAATCAAAAAGTGCAGTGACAGATTGCATGTGTAATTCATGTAAGGAAGCCTGCAGACCTGGGACAAACCTTGATCTTATTGAACTGGCTGGCTTTGCCTTATGATATGAGTGGGAATTCAAATGTCTCAGTCCAGGCCCTAAAGCTGTTGCACTTGACACAAAGCAGGAAAGGTTCTATTTGAGGGGGGATGTATATGGTTTCCTTTGTTTCCAAAAACAAAAATGAAGGAGTTTAAAGAGCTGCTTTCAAACAACCCGTGCTGTGGTTTTCAGTTGGGGTTTCCAAGTGCAGCATCACCTGACATCATAGTGAGGTTGGTTGCTTGACAGGTGGGTAGCTTTCTGCCTGCAGCAAAGCATATCCACCAGGGCTAGTAGTCACTAATGACTTTGTATAATCCTCTTTTCAAAGTCATCTAAATTGGTGGCCAGCACTACATCTCATGGAAGTGAATCTGGCCTAAAAGTTGTATGAAAAAGTATTTTCTTTCGGATGTCTTTAATCTCCCAACATTCAGCTTTACTAGATGACTCTGAGTTCTAGTATTTAGAAATAGTGAGGAAAAACTTGTCTCAATCTATTTTCCTTTACACCATGCATAATTTTATAGCCTCTATCATGTCCTTCTCTATTTTACTTTATGGTAAGTGTATTTCATTCTCCACATCTCTGAAAATAACAAGAATATTATTGGGGGACAAAAAGTCTGATTCAGTCTTAATACAAGAATGTAGAACTTTAATATATTTTATTAAATGTATTAAAAGAGAGTCCGTATCTTCTTGTTCTTGAGGTTTGTGTGTGCATGGTCATGGTGGGGAGGAAGCTGTGAATCTCAGTCACATTTATTTCAAATGCTTTGGAAAACCCTCACATATTTCAAAAGAGCAATAAAAAATCATTAGTTCTTTTTCTACAGCAATCCATTTCATTTGAAGGAGGATCTCATTATCTGAAGAAGATTCTGTTCACTGCACGACATTCTGTGAATGACCAGATACACCAGTGGTATTGTGAACTGCTGAAAAGTCCAGGTTGTTAAAAGCATCCAAATCCTTTTCAATTATCATTTAGTGCATGCAAGAATGATTGTTCCGATGAAAAAAGGCAAATAAAGGCATCTCCTTTAAAAAGAATATTTGATTCCTAGATATATAGCTATACAAATTTGTGCCAGGCCTGTCTCTCTGGAAGCAAATGAGTACCCAAAACAGATAGTCATGCTGAGAGGTGGGTTGTTAGACCATAAAGCCATTTATTGGGGAGCTGGAGACTACCTCAGTCTCTGCCTAGGCAATGAGTTTCTCAGAGTGAGAAGCTGGACCCACTCCTGGCTGTGAATGTTACCAGGCTGCCACAGTCAATGCCAAACCCAGGAGCACTCCCAAACTGTTGACTTGGTCTTTTGGTGGGAGCGTCTATCACTAGTCCTAATCTTCCTTCTAAAGTCAATAATCTCCCAATCCACAGTACCATAATCTTACCTGAATTTAACCTCAGCTTGCTTACCCTCAAACCCTCATGTGGGGCTACCTTTGAAGGTGACCCGGAAACTACAACTAATCAAGAATGAGGCAGCTAGACTGGTGACTGGGAGCAACTGCCAAGACTACATAACACTGGCCTTGAAAGACCTACATTGTCTCCCAGTACATTTCTGAGCACAATTCAAAGTGTTGGTGCTGACCTTTAAAGCCCTAAACGGTCTTGGTCGAATATGCCTGAAGGAGTGTCTCCACCTCCATCGTTCTGCCTGGACACTGAGATCCAGTACCAAGGGCCTTCTTGCAGTTCCATTGCTGCGAGAAGCCAAGTTACAGGCAACCAAGCAGAGGGCCTTCTCGGACTGGCACCCACCCTGTGGAACGCCCTCCCACCAGATGTCAAAGAGAAAAACAACTATCAGACTTCTAGAAGACATCTGAAGGCAGCCCTGTTTAGGGAAGCTTTTAATGTTTAACAGACCATTGTATTTTAATATTTTGTTGGAAGCCGCCCTGAGTGGCTGGGGAAACCCAGCCAGATGGGTGAGGTATAAGTAATAAATAATTTATTATTATTATTATTATTATTATTATTATTATTATTATTATTATCCTTCCAAGAACTGCCTCCAGGCACCAGTTTAGAGTATCAGAAGTGGGAAAATAATAATAATAATAATAATAATAATAATAATAATAATAATAATAATAATATAACAACAACAACAACAACACCTCCATTTGGTAGGCTCGACATTGAGCTCTAACCCGTGTCCGGTCAGCTTCACAATGAGTTATACAACACCGGCGCTCTAGCCATCTCAGCGATTGTTTCATTGCCCTCAGATCCATGGAAAACTATGGGGCTGTCTGGGCTCAATGCAATCTGAGAGGGAGCTTTGGCGCCAAACAGTCAATAGCCCTGGTTAACTCCACATTCTGGTGGGCCACCAGGGAATCAGCTGAAAGGCCATCAACATGGGATAAAGCATCCCCTACCACTCTCTGGAAACCATTTGGATCCATTAAGAGGTGGGGGTGGACCATCCGAATCGGTCCCACCTCCCTGCAGAGGGGAAGGGTCGCGGAGAAGTCCAGTTGCACCAGGAAGTGATCTGACCATGGCACATCTTTCGTTTCGCTTTTACTTAGTGTCAGATCACCAACATCCATAGAGGTAAACACTAGGTCCAAGGCATGTCCGTGGCTATGGGTTGGGCCAGACTTATTCAGGGACAGCCCCATGGAGGCCATGCTTTCCACGAAGTCCTGAGCAGCCCCTTGTGAGGTCGTGTCGGCATGGATGTTAAAATCCCCTAGGACAACCAAACTAGGTGTCTCCAGAAGAACATCCGCCATGACCTGAAGCAGTTCGGGCAGGGAACAGCAGTTCAGGCAGGTGCAGCAGGGAGGTCGGTACACCAAAAGGAATCCTGTACTGCCCCTATTGCCCTGGGCCAGGTGGTGAGTGGCAGGAGTGGGGCCCTCAGGCACTCACGCAGGGGAGTCCTCCTGTAGAGCAGAGTGACATCAGCATACTGATAATACTGCAATCGAAGCTTTCAGATGACTTCCTCCATGGTTTCATGTAGATGATAAAAAGCATTGAGGGTGGTATAGAGCCTTGAAGCATTCTGTGATCCAAAGGCAGAATAAGAGCCCTCCAGCACCATAATAAAACAATGCCAATCACTGTAAAATAATGCCCACTAAGTTTCTGATCGATTATCCAGAAGGATACCACATGGTTGATGGAACTTAAAGTTCCTAGAGATCTAGTGGAACTAACAGGGTAGAACACTACCCATCCATTCTCCAGTATTCAGTAAGTTGCAAGGTCACCAGCTGCACCAACATCTCCCCCCCCCCACCAAATGGCAAATTAGAGGCTGAGCAGTAATTGTCCAATGCCAAAACACCTACATTTTAGCTTCCATAAGCCAAGTGTTCTTTTACTGTTTCATACAGAGCAAAAAAACAGTTTGGAAAATAACCATTGAGATCTTTTGAATCCTACCAAAGTCGGTCTTAAACAGCTTGCAGAAGACTGTGGCAAAGATAATCAGACAAAGGAAAAAAGAACCTGTCAAATAATTCCACTGACTTCAGTTAAACTAACTGGTTGCAGCATATCCATTCTTGCTAAATGAAAATTCCCTTCATCTCTAGGTATACAATTTGCTCATCAAAGAGTAAAAGAAGATAACAGAATCCCTGCAGTTAATGGGATATTACCCAACAATCAACAAGAGAAAGAGGGGGTGGGGGAATTTGATCATTCTAGTCTGTGAAATGGTTGTCCTTTCTAAGAGGACACTCCAGTGGGGACTTAAGGATTCTCAAACACAAGACGATGTGCATAAGTACAATAAACTTCATGTTGTCTGTCCCAATCCTCAAGAGAGAGATTTGACTCATCATTGTTACAGAGTGAAAAATTTAAGAAAGCCCCAAGAGGAGAATTTTCTTATTTTATTCAAATGAAGCTTCCATCTGAAGGCACATATGCTACCATATGGGATCTATTTCAAGCATTCATTAGCAGAAGAATAATTAGCCCTGCATCATACAAAGCAGAAAAGAACAGACCCAGAGGATAATTGCTTAAGAAACAGACAGAAAAGACCTTGAAACCAAATTTGCTAAAGACAAGCCTCTGAAAAATGTAAAAAAGAGAGAGAGATGTGTTTGCTGAAATTTTTATTTCAGCATTTTGCTTGTAAAGTGTTCTCAGTTCTGTGAAAAATGCCATGACATTTGAACAGGAAAAACCATTTTGTTGCTTTTGTTTTTCCCAATTGGTAAAAAAGACACTGTGCTTCCTTTTCTACTGATCCAGCCCACTGAGGAATCTAAGTTCCCAGTATGGATGAAATTAAAAATCATGTTTAAATAGTGTGACTTGTAGTATAAAGCTACTTCTCACAGCTGGAACTAGCCCTATGCACCCAAAACACTGACTCTGGCTTCGAGAATTAGGTGCTGCATTTGAAGCTAGGCAGAACATTCAAGGAGAGTGACAGGGGACATCAGATCCTACAATGTGGTCCATCATGGACTCACGTCCTCTTCCTGCCATGTCCCACTAAGCCTTCCCAGAGATCCTGATGCACACGAACTGTACCTAATCTGTCAAAATAATTACAGAACCACAAACAATGAAATATAACTGCAATGTCACCCAAATTCTGTCCTGCATCTGAGGCTAGTTTGAATTCCTACTGCAGCCAGGGGCGTCACAAGAAGGGTGTGGGGGATGCAGTCTGGCCCAGGTGTCATCCCTAGGGGGGTGACAAAATCCCCCTGGGAGGATCAGCGTGGCAGTGTTCGCACCCCTGGTGGGCGGATTTTCACAATTGGCACAATCATCATCATGAAAATGCACCTGCTGATCATGCAAATATGCCAGGCGAACAGCCTGGCACACACACACACACACACCGGTGGGTGGTGCTCGCATCCCCAGTGGGCAGTTTCATGCGATTGGCGGTCTGATTTTCACAATCAGGCAGTGCTGGCACCCCTGGCTGGTGGCACTGACATCACGGTTTTATGTGTTGATTGGTCAAATTTATGTGATCTGCATGCATATCTGTTTCAGGTACCCTCCCTAAAATAAGCTCAACAATTCTGGGCATCCTTCCCAAAATATTAAAATGTGTTGGGGGGGGGGTTGACAAAAAAAGTTTGCACCAGGTACCACCTGACCTTGCTACGCCTCTGACTGCAGCACAGTCTAAAATCATACAGACTGGAAAACAACAAAAACAGGTTTGCTAATCACAGACGCCATTCTACCATTCTATGCAAGTAGAACTGGTATCCAAGTAGGTTATGTTCATATGGTTGACTCAACTTGGGTAGGTTGAGACATCAAAGTCAGGAGGTATGATTGTCATCTCACTACTAGACGCATTCACTGTACATTCCATTCAAAGTCTCTTTGCCATCAGGACCCCAGTGCACGAAAATGACAGAATGCAGTTGCTGCAGCTGAATGCAAAGCATACTGTGAGTTTCCTGGCAGGAGAAAGTCTGGGACTGGACAGATCAGCTGATTACCAGTTTATGTCAGTTTCACCTGTTTCTGCATTCTGCACCATTTTTTTAAACACACACACACACACACACACACACATGCATTATTTTGCATTTCCCCCCACAAAATACACATTTTTGTTCATATTTTACCCCAATATACAAATTTTTGAATGCAATTTGGCTAGAAACATGCATATATGTATATATATAGTTATGCATGTTAAATTAAACACACATTTTCTAATGAATTTTGGGATGTTTTTGAGCTGATAATCTTATTGCACAATTTGGAGAAGTGCAAAAGTGAAAGCATAATTGCATTCCAATCCACAAATTAGTTCAGGAAGTGCAGATCAGGTTGGTTGGCTTAAAAAGGTGGGCCAAACCAAATCCTTGAACATCCCTAAGACAGACAGATGCAGCAAAGTTATAAACCATTATTCTTTAGAGATATAGTGAGAACTAAATCTCTGGCATTCACTGACTCACCTCCAGTATAAACAAGATAATTACCTCGTTCACCTGCTGTAGCAGAAAGATCAATTATAGAAACTAATTAGATACCTGTTTAAAGCTGATAGGAGCTTCCAGGTTTTTCATTATTGGTGCTACTTGTCTTAAAACACCACAGGAAAGAGGGAAAGGGGGGAAACAAGAGGTGAAAAAACACTTTAGAACAACAGTGATTAGCCTTATTTCATTTTTGTAGCTTTCCCCCCATTCAGAAGGAAACTACAGAAAAGTCCAAAGTGTTCTTAATTTACTGCAGTGAGTTAGAAAAAGCAAGTTAATTCCCTTGCTTGATGACATGTCTGTAGAAAAAAAATATAGTATGGCTGTAAGAACCAAATCATGGTGCCCTCAAAAGCTCCATTCAGGGTATTCCATATGGGCGACCTGTGGCCTTTCAGATGTGGTTGGAATGCAGTGCCCATCATTCTTGACAATTGACTAAGCTGGCAGAGGCTGATGACAAGAACTAGTCAAGCAACAGTTGGAGAGCCACAGGTTGCCCATCCCTCTGCTGTGAGTTGGTTCACGCCTATGTGCCATTGGTTGGTGATGAGAGCTTCAGATGGTGACTTGCATGTGTCAGTGAGCCATCAAAGACCAAACATCACAGAGAAAACTTTCAGATTGAATTCATGCACTATGTTTTCAGGGAGCTCGTTCACAAATCCAACCATGAGGCATCAACCACACCGCTGACCTCTGCCCTAATGTCACATTCCTCACTGACCGGATAATGTGCAGAATGTGCAAACTTACATGGCAATGCAACAATGTCAAGGGAGTATAAGAGAGCTATTGGTGCTGTCTCACAGTCATTTGTGCCTGTGATTGCCCCTATAAGTCAGTAATTTGTGAAAAAATATTATTTTCAGACACAGAGGAGGAGGATGCACATGTATTGGTGACTAAATATCACCTAATATAAAAATAAAAATATTGGTTTAACAAGAAGTGTCCATGGAATGGTTCCAAAACTTGACAGTCCATTTAAAAAACAAAAACAAAACTTTTTTTTGACATACTCTCCTCATATTTCACCAACGTTTCAAGTTAAATGCTGTAAAGACAGATTATTATTTATCATCATCACGGGCTGAGAATGTCAGACTTGGAGTCAAATGTAGCGCTCTAGTTCTTTCTGTCTGGCCTCTTGGGTCACTCTCTGTTCATTTTCTTTCCTCAGGCCAGCCCTCATAATCCCTACTCACCATCCTCCTTCAGAGTTTCCAAGCTACTGGAATATGACATTGAAATGTGATAATACACCTTTCCTGCTTCAATGGAGGATGGGAAGATGTGATTGACTGCATAGAAGTTTTGTGTGGTTAGGATGCAGCCTACTGTACACAGATAATTGTACACCACTTCCTTGACCACTTCGTAGGTTCTTCATGAAGAAATGTGATCCACGAGCTGAAAAGATTCCCAATCCCTGATCTAGATAAACATTTAGTTCCTTCCTATCATATTCTCTGGGTCAAACTATATAGCTAGATATTATCCAAATATTCCATTCAGATAAACGTCATGCCCACAAATAGAGTAATCAGCCCTTTATTCTGTGTATGGTGACAACTGCTCTGAAGCTTGAAGTTTTTGACATCTTAATGAGCAACAGGGGAAGTAGATTCAATTAAATGTAACATTGTTTAAGTGTTAGAAAGGACAGCCTGCAGCTTTTGAATGATAGCAACGTTGTTTACTTTATCATTAGATGAAGTATGGTTAGGAGTCTGTTTAGCCTGTCAAAAAGCTCAGATAGTCAGCAAGTAACCAGCCACTCAATATGCATATTCAGTGTCCTCTTTGTGATGAGAATCTGTGAAACTTTAAAACATGGGCAAAACATCACTGTCATCTATCTTTGATACCATTGAAAAAGAGTGGAGGGACTTTTTCCTGACATAGACATATTAGTCAATCTTTTGTTGGGCCTGAATAATTAAAGAAGGGTGCATTAGAAATGCAATGAGAACAAAAAACCCCTTCATATTGCTAAAATGAAGTTCAATCAATCAGCATCAAGACTGGCATGGGAATAATTTTTAATATTCTTAATATTCTAATATTCTATGTACTTTTAGGGGAGACTTACATAACTTGCACTTCCAAAAGCAAGGATTCACATTGTGGGTCCTATCAGATGCAAATATCCTGGCTTTCTAAATCATGGGAAAGGGCTCACAATCCCTTCCTTAGCTCTTCTCCTGTATACACTGGTGTGGTGTTTCAACCCCAGTCAGTTTAAACCAGAGATCCACATGGCACCCAACTCTGGTTTAATGTTGATTTACTAACCAGGGTTTTAAAGCAGGAACAAACCATGGTTTAAGATACTGGTTAGCAACTGACAGTAGAACAAAGTATCCTGCTTTGGATGCAACAGCATGAGAGCTCTGATTTAAACAGCCCAAGGTTGAAACACCAAACAAATTGTGGGTCTGATGCTTCTTCCTAGCTTGCTAACCTACATCTTAGGAAGCTGGCAAACTATCATATTAACTTAAAGCTGCACCCCCCACTTTCTTAACATCATCACCAAAATAAAAAAATAAAAAATAGGACAATACAGCTTAGTCAGAAGAAGATTCAGTACAAACAAAAGGATTTTATTTTTTTTAAGGCTGCACAATTAATTTATAGAAATCACTACTATAAGATGTGGTGACAGCCACTAGCTTAAATTGCTTTAAAGGGGAATTACACCAAGTACTGAATCAATACCCACTAACCATGACAGCTAAATGGAACCTCTCTTTTCAGATGCATTATACCACTGGATATCAGTTGTGGTGGAAACATCACTGGATGACTATTTCCTACATGTGCTGTAAATGGGTGTCTGTTCATTTGGAGAGACAGTGTGAAGAGGAGATTAGAGTCCTGGACTAGGATCTGGGAGATCAGGCTTCAAATAGGCATGAAAACTTCATGGATGACTTTGGGCCAGTCATTGCCTCTAAGCCTAAACTTCCACACAGGTTTGTTGTGAGGATAAAATGGAGAAGGGGAGAATTGTGTGTGTGCCACCTTGATGTCTTTGGAGAAAAGGTGGTTTATAAATGTAAGAATAAATAAAATAAAATCTTAAAAAGGGGGGTCAATGTATTACATGGGCCTGTTGGCTCCATCCACCTACCTAATCTTAGGGGGAAACATGGTCTGTTTTTCACTAGAATTCAGAGATCCCTCAGTTTCGCAACCTTGTAAATTGGAAAGAACTAGCCTAACTTCTGTTGCTCATATTTGGTAACCTCTAGATTAGATAACTGCAATCCATTATACGATGGTTTGGAGACTGCAGAATTCAGCAGCCAGGTTGCTCACCAGGGCAAGATGGGGTGAGTATATAACACCAATTCTAGTTTAACTGCATTGACTGCAGATTAGTGTCTGCACCCAATTAAAAGTGCTGCTTTATGCAGCCCAGAACCCTAATACCTCAAGCACCTTCTCTCTCTTCATGAACTGACTTGGACACCACCAGTGCTTTTTTTTTCTAAAAAGAAATATTTAGGGGTACTCTGATTTTCCTACTCATATTGAAATACTGCCCCTCAATGAGGCCGAACTTAGATTCACAAAATGTTTAGGCGTGTGCGTACCCACAGAAAAAAAGCACTGGGCACCACAATAATTATCTGAGACCCTTCTCCATGGGAGGTCTGGAAGGTGGCAACACAAGAACAGGCCCTTTCTGTGGTGGCTTCCCACTTGCGGAATGTTCTTCCCAGGGAAGTTCACCCATCATTTAAACACTGAGCAGAAACATGCATTTTCTGCCAGGTCTTTGGCTTTTAGATATCTGTGGCCTCCTTCAGTGGGTGTATGGAGTGTTTGGGGATGGGTAGTATGTCTGGTGGGGGGAATGTTGTGCTCCTTCTGGTCTGCACCCTGCACTCAACTCTCAACTGAGGCTCCTAGAAGCTGTCAACATATGACAGCAGCCACACCCTAGGAACAGCTTTGACTGGCTGACTAAACCAGGTGAGGGTAGCTGATGGGTCTCAAACCCCCAGTGAGGTAGGGACTTTCCCTGCACGCAAAGACAGGTTCCTGTGGGTTGAGCGGATGAGACCAATAGTGGGTCCAATGGTAATAAAGAAGGTTTCTGCACATGCTATAGAGGGAAACAAGGAAAAGGTGGGGCTTGTCAACCTGGGAAAGTAACCCATCTAGACTAAGGAAAAGGTCTGACCCTAAACCTCTGCTGCCTTGCAGGATATCTTCAGAATAAGAAAAGACTAAGGAGGAAACCATTCACAAATCCAGGGTGAGGTCTCTAAGACAGTTAGATAGCACTTTGTACACCTGCTTCTGGCAACTGCTGCAGCCCAGCTAGTGCCAAACATATTGCTCTGCTTTTCTTTGGACCACATCAGTGAGGCTGAGAGAGGTCTTGTCATCTGGGCAGCCCAGGACCTCCATACACACTGCCCAAGCTTGTGCCCTGGGGAGGTCACTTCAGTGCTGCATTCTCCATTGTCTCTTGAGACAGGCGGATGCCAACAACCATCAGTGGGTTGTTTAATCCTGTCTTTTAAAAGTATGAATGTATTTTGGGTTTTTCTGCACCTTGTTTTAAGATAGTTTTAATGTATGGTATTTATTTATTGTTGGAAGTTGCTTTGGCTTGTATTGGCAAAAGGCGACTAATAAGTTTCAGCAACAACAACAACAACCACAGTATACTGTGGAGGTTGAATCAAAAGCTGATTCTACCCTTTCTGGTCATGTATATGGAATGTATAGCATTTTATAAATTTCCTGCACAGATGTAACAGTTGGCCTTCTTTTATTTTAGCAGAGCAAATAATTTAGTTCCTCTTTTAATGGCAGGCTACAGTTTGACCCTCTGTTTATATTGCATTACCATTATTTTTGTTTTTTAAAAAGCTGGTTTCCAGCTTGTGTATATTTGTTTTGAGTGGGCATAAAAGCATGTTTTTCTCGCCTGCTGAGCATTCATTAAATCCAATTTCAAATCTTTGCAGCTATTAGAGCACTCACAAAGCCCAGATCTATTGATTTAATTGTGTAAGCATTCCTTTCTTCAAGTAATAATGTGGAAATATAACCGAGATGTACACAATATAGTCTTTCATCCAGCAGCCTAAAGCACTTGAAAGTTTTACAAATGTTGCTTAAAATGGAAAACAACAAAATGCCTAGTGCTTAAATTCTATTATTAGCACTCAGCAAGATGAATCACCTGTTCTGGCGAGAACTCAACGGAATCAGCCCAAGCTACATCTTCCCTCTAAAATAATACAACTGAGGACTCTCCATAGTTGTACAACTGTTTCATCCTATTGTTCAGATCTTCAGATCACTTTCAGCCAAGGTAGAACTGCAAATTCCCAGAAGTGCCTCTCTGGATGAGATGTCCATTGATTTTGGAATGAAGGAAACATTGAACTTAATAGGGCCCATTTTGTTCATTTGTCATTCCTTCCAAAATGAAGCCACACTAACAAATGAATGCAAGTGGGAATGTATCCTTACCTGTTCATAGTCTAGAAGGTATGTATGCATTTCCCCAAATGTTCAATTGCATACCCAACTTATTTAAGTACATTTGAATTACAAGCCACTATGGAACCAAACTTCTCCATGTTTGTGCAAATGTGCCTTTCTTTTAAATATAATGAGAACCTATTGCAGATATTAACATTGCATAGTTGGAAGCAACTGGAGGCGTGAAAACTGCAGGCCCTCCAAGTGTCCCTATTTTCCAGTTTCTGATTTGATCCTGGAATGTCTTGCTTTTCCTTAGGACATCTTTATTTTCATCAGAGAAATATTAGAGGGTATGAAGTGATCTGCCCCCTGAGCCATCTGAAGGCAGCCCTGTATAGGGAAGGGTTTTTTTTAATGTTTAATGTTTTATTATGTTTTTATATATGATGGAAGCCACCTAGAGTAGCTGGGGCAACCCAGTAAGATCTGCAGGGAATAAATAGTGGTACAACAACAACAACAACAACAACAACAATAGAATAGGACATCCCTATTTTCATTGGAGAAATGTTGGAGGGTATGAAACGGACTCTTTTTAAAAATTAAGCATTACCAAAGCCCATAAGTTTAATTAAAACTTTGTTTTAGAACTTTCTTCAAAACAAAACAGAAACATCGAATGATACATCCAAACAATTCCATAAAATATATGCCAGTCCGAGGCATAGGCTCAGCATCTTACAAAATATGAAATAATTTGAAAGGACCTGGAAATAGAGTTCTGTTTCTCCCCACAGCCTGCATTCCAGCCTCAAAGGACTCCAGCCCCCAACCTCCCAAGATGGCAAATTTGCAATTCAATACCTCTCATGTGATCTAAGGTTAAAACACATGTTAGCTAGCAGTAAACATCAATAGTTAATTATCAACTCAGTTAATGCTCAGAGTACCTTAGAATACAGATGCAGACTGAGAAAGATCTCTATTTAAAAGACTTGTTGAAAGAGGAAGGTCTTACGTAGGTGCCATGAAGGCAACAGAGAAGGTGCTAGTCCAATACTCAGGGGCAGGAGGTATAGATGCCACAATACTAATTCCTACATATTGCAGAATAGATTCTGATAAGATTGTGTATGTGGGAGGTCTCACCTGCAGAGTGCAGTGAGTAACTGTGTATATAAGGGGTGACATTTACTTTCAGTATCTAACTGGCATCCAGGATTTGATAGATGAAAAGCAGAATTTAAATAAAGAATAGTTAAATGGGAAATTTCTGCATTGCTGAGAATTACAAAGCCTTGGAAGTAACCCCATTCTATTAAGCCCCCCCCCAAAAAAAATCATGTTGATTTGCAAGCCCCCTCCATAGAGGCTGACCCCTCTCACTGTCTTCGGAGCTTGCTTACCGGTAATCTCCTCTGGCTGATATCCAGACAGACCAGGGAGATTTTGATAGGCGACATTTTCCCAAGTGTGGGTAAAAGGCACAACCCCTCTCTCCTGCTTCCGCAGGGGAAAGAAAATAAGTCAGAAATCTATTTACATGATGTTTATTTCTGACATTACAGAACTAGAGAAAAACACGTCCTTTCAGTTCAGTTCTTCTAGCACGTCTGACAAACTTCCTGAGCATGCGCAAACGGAAGGTTTCAAATTACACTCTTCACAGAGACTTTTCCAGCCTGTGAGCGTCCTGGGAAATTCTTCTTTCCCGCAGATAGGCACATCATGTGATGTCAACAATCTGGCTGTGTGCAGCGGTGATGTTTCCATATACTGACAAAAAACACTTTCCTTTTTTCTATGCAAGGTATGGATGGTATACACCTTTATATAAAGGTTGGAAATGGTGAATTAATTTAGTAATATTGCCTTCTTCTGTTTTGGCTGCATCATGAGCTAGTGATTTGCAGAATGTTATGGGAAAGTTAAAGTTAAGAGCTGTGGCACAGTTCCATATCCTCAGTTAATGAGCTATACTAACACACTGCCCTCATTTGCTTTCTGTCCATGGACTGTTATCTTGTCTTTCTCTGCTCATTTGGTCTTCCTTAGTAAAAAAAAAAGGGGGGGGATAATTTTACAGATGAGCAATATTTGACCTTGGAACTGTTCACTGAAATCAATGAGGCGAGTTTTTTTGTTTTTGTTTTTTAACTTTCATCTACTCACTTAAAAGGCATATTGGCAATTCTAAACATGAAATTGTCTAGCAAGAGAAAACATCAGCTGTGCATATGGAGAAAGCCTGCCTGCCTAAGAATACATAAGCGCGGTCCCTCTGTACAAAAGCATGGCGCCCATTGTACAAAAGTACACATGAAAACTACCCTAGAATCATCACACAATTTCGCCTGTTCCTAATGAATAGCATGGCAATTCATACATGATACCTGGAAATGTTTTGTGCCAAAATGTAGGAGTCAGAATAATTCATGCTGTATATATGGAACCCCAGCTTTAAACATGGGAAGGAATATCATTAATATTGGGAGGGGTGCCCCAGGGTCTGCAAACTGGAGGAGAGAAAAGCTATAGGGAGCTTTACTACCTAGCAATCCAGACACCCACCCACCTCAAAATGCAGGCAAGTGTTTAAAGAAATAAAAAAAAAAAATGCCTCTAGGCTTACCCTAATGCCAGTGTGGAATGATGAGGGAAGGGAAAGCAAGTACCAGAGTGAAGACAGAGCTGAGTTGTGATTGACAGTTCAAGTTTATTATCAGATTTCACCCGGAAAGCAAATCCTTTTAGTTTCCACCCCCCAAATCAGCTTTCAAGTTGCCTTGGGACAACCCCCTACACACCTAGAACTTTTTTTTAAATGGTAGGTGTCTTACCCAGGGGCACCTCTATCATGTCTGAAATTTTCAGATTATTTGTCCTCAGTGATGAAGTGACCTCAAAACTGTAATGAAATTTGGCAGGATTCATGAACTTAAAAGAGGTGACCTTGCCTGAAAATGTCATTCAATTGTCCCCCTTTTAAAAAACAAAAAACCTACAAAATTTCTTATATATCCCTTTGAAAACAAATGCACTTTAAATAGATCTAGAGCAAAAGCTCTTAGATCCATTTGCCCATAACATGGCAGTCTCTGTCTACTCTGATGGAGCTAATAAGGCAGCCCATTTAATCTCCTTTCATCAAAAGTGAGAAAAAGTTATAGCTGTTTTTTAAAATATATTGAAATAGTGAATGAGGGAAAATAAAACAGATTTGGGCAGAGCCCCATCTTAATCAGGTAGCCTACAAAGTCCTTTAGATCAAGGTCAAATTGGGGTGCAAACCAAACCCTGTGGTCAATGCACAACTAGTTTCCACCATCTTCTTTGCTTCAATAAATGTAAAGATTTTCTTTTTGATGTACAGCACATGTCCCTTGGTGGGGTGGAATGGTTCACAGCTACAAAGCCCACAAACAATACAATTATCTTTGGTTCTAACATCAGTGTAGCTCCTATTACTGGGTAGCTAAGGTCACTTGTCAGTGAGACAGTAAATTTATCCATCAGGATGTTTCATAATGATGCCTCTAGATAGAATGAAGAAATTTATGAAAACCCAGACTAGAGTGGAAGTTGCTCACTCACTGTGAGATGCAAGGCATACCATAATGTGATATGACAAAGAGAGAGAGAGAGAGAGAGAACAATGCCTGGTTTTGTTTTGTTTTTCTTAAAATAAATAAAGAAACTGAAGAGGCTAAGGCTTTTTTTATCAGTCAGGAAGATTTCAACCAGGGAGCTGTTTAAAATCATTAAAGTATGCAACTTTATTTTTCAGATGTAAAATTTTATTATGGAGAACAATTATCCAAGAAATTGCAGAAATTACAAATTAATTTGTGCTGAGTATTACCCACTGACTCCATTACTGAACAAACAACTCACTGGAGCCTATGAGCCAATTTTCTGTTATTGTATTTCATACCTACAAATATATGCAGTGTCAAATTATAAAATAAACCCCCTTCATATGTAACACAGCAGGACATCACTGTATTCTTCGGAATGAAAATTAGGGATGGGAGATACCTTTTGTGCCATAAAAGCCAAATAACAATGGAGGCTTGAAAAGATTTGGAAGAAAAGACTTCACCACAAAAGGGAACACTGCTTTCTAACTTTTATTCCAGTCTGCAACTTCTTATGTCTCTAATTCAACCTCCTCTGCTTTAATTTCTTTTCTGGAAAGATGCTCACAAAAAGATGGGGGATGTTTAGATTATGGAGCATGACAGCTTGCTACTGTGTGCTTAAGGTTTTCCAGCTTGCAATTAAGGTGGAGAGCAGACTGAGAGGTTTGGTCTGCTGGTTGCCAACATCAGGAAACCTCTTCACAGAGCATTAAGAGAGCTGATTCTTTACTGGTGTTCAAGGGGTATGAGACATTTGCTTGGTTCTCTTGAAGATGAAAGGTCATAGTTTCCCCAAAGCCAGAAATAACCTTCCCAGTCTTGTCAGTTTCTGGCAGTCACTCTCCTGACCATACCAGCAAAACTATAAAAAGGAAGAGGTGGTTTGGGGGCATACTTGAAGGTGATGGGCTGTAGCTCAATTAGAAAAGAAGAGTATTGCATGCAGAAGATCCTATATCTAATTCCTGGCATCTCAACATAAGGGTGAAAAAATAATCCTGCCACTGCCAGTCAGGGTAGACAAGACTAAACTAGGTGGAACAATTGTCTACTTCAGTATGAAGTAGTTTCCTATGTTCCCACAGCTGCTCACAGATAGCAGGTCCCATTATACTGGGATTGTAATGGTCTAGGGCATGCATAGCTTACAGGAATCCACCTCAGAGTCTGGATGGATCACCTCAGGAGAAAGAAAAGGAGAGGGAGGCTCTGCATCTTTTAATTCCTGGCATTGAAGGAAGTGGCAGGGGAGAGAGGAGGGAGAGGGAGGCAGACTGGCATAGGGAGATATTGTTGCCCTTTTTGGTTGGAAGCTGAGGATGGGAAAGTGGGTGGTCAGGAAGGGAGATATTAAGACCCTTTGTGGGTTCAGAAGCTGAGAAAGAAAGAACACGTGTGGTCTTGGGGAGGGAAATACTTAGAAAAGGAAACTAAGGCAAGGAGAAGGGTTGGCAAGTAGAGTGAACAGGGGACACCTAGAGTTATATAATTCCTATGTGAGTTTTTAATTAAAATATCCAACAGTGAAAATAGCAGAACAGAATTTTGTTTTAGATGCTACCAGGGTTAAGTAGGTCTGCATCCAACAGTACACACCCAACAGTAGAATGACACATGGGAATCTAGGAAGAGTAAGTCTCCCCATTTTTCTGTAATACAACACTGTCATCAAAAGTACAACAGTCTTTTTTCTTGGGGGAGGGGAGTAATTACCACTGTGAAATACCACACAATGACACTGCACAATGAAATAGATTTTCATCTAACTTAATCTAGATATGCCAAATTCTAGGGATGGAAGAAAATTTTATTAACTCTACAATGTAAAGCGAAACAGCAGAATTTGCAGTCCTTAGACCTATATAAGAATGAATACAGTTAACTGGATTACGCTCTTCTCCAAATTTTGCAATGTGAATTTATGGGGAAATGAGAACAAAGTGCATTGAAATGCTCAAACATATTTAGAAATGCACACAAATGAAATACAATTTTTAAAAAAGCACACTGAAAATGGGTCAGAATATATTTACAATCAAATGACCATGAAACTGACCCTGCTATGAAGTGTAACAGTAATATTAACATTTCCCTTGCTGTAACCAAGATATTAAGGAAATAATGGAGGTATAGCTTATTCTCTTTATCCTGATGACTCTAAGCATATTGAAGATGCTTCTATATTGCCATAACTGGGTCATATATCTCCCCTGCTAGGATGCAAAGTGTCATTTGTACAGCTGGTGGCACTGTGGGTTAAACCACAGAGCCTAGGACTTGCCGATCAGAAGGTCGGCGGTTTGAATCACCACGACTGGGTGAGCTCCCGTTGCTCGGTCCCAGCTCCTGCCAACCTAGCAGTTTGAAAGCACGTGAAAGTGCAAGTAGATAAATAGGTACCGCTCAGGTGGGAAGGTAAACAGCATTTCGTGTGCTGCTGTAGTTCACCAGAAGTGGCTTAGTCATGCTGGCCACATGACCCAGAAGCTGTACGCTGGCTTCCTCGGGCAATAAAGCGAGATGAGTGCCGCAAACCCAGAATCGGTCACGACTGGACCTAATCGTCAGGGGTCCCTTTACCTTTACCTTTACCTCAGGTTACAGACGCTTCATGACACAGATGCTTCAGGTTACAGACTCCGCTAACCCAGAAACAGTACCTTGGCTTAAGAACTTTGCTTCAGGATGAGAACAGAAATCATGCTCCAGCGGTGCAGTGGCAGTGGGAGGCCCCATTAGCTAAAGTGGTGCCTCAGGTTAAGAACAGTTTCAGGTTAAGAAGTATATCAGCACAGAAGGATTGTAACACAGAAGGAAGGTTAAATAGCATAGTCTCTGGGATGTACTAGATTTCCCACCCACCTGGAAGCTCTGAACACATTAGATGAGTGCTCTCTCTCAGTCTTACTCTTTTCATGCACTCAGATATAAACTGAGCTTGATCCCTACTAGGGGAAGGACAATTATGTCTATTTCCAGACTGTATCAATTCTCCATGTTTATACTCATAAAACAATTTTATTTCTGCATTAACCTGTAAGATAGATAGAAGATAGATAGATATAGATAGATAGATAGATAGATAGATGATAGATAGATAGATAGATAGATGATAGATAGATAGATAGATAGATAGATAGATAGATAGATAGATAGATAGACAGATAGATGATAGATTTGTGTGTGTGTGTGCTGTCAGGGTGGTGGAGGAAGTATGTAAAAATGTTCTTTGATATATTTAAACAACCAAGAATTGCATCACCCACAAATGAGGGTGGATAGCTAAGTTCCATTAATTTGAGTACTGATCAGGACAGTTTGCAGAGAAATTCACAGAGATTTCTCCACCCACTCTTGCCCCCTGAATGTTCCAGCTGCTGTGTAAACAGTGAAGCAGGTTTATAGATGAGCTCAACTGTCAGTTCCGGTTTCTCTCAATTTCATTTCCCCCCCAAACTTAGGTTCAGTTTGCCCAATTTCTGCACCAATTTGTCAATTCTTTCTTAAAAAGCAAGTCCTTCTGAAATTTCAGCAGCATTTGAGTGCAAATTTCTGTTAATGTACACATTTTTATGCATGTTTGCCCAATGTGCACCCTTTTGCAAAGAAATTTCCCAAATATAAAGTATTTATGTATGGCATTTTCACTAATATATGCATTATCACACACAGTTTATCCCTGCGTATGCGTTTTTGTACATGTGAGTTGACTGGAGAACTGCCTTGAAGAAGTGTGAATTTTGTGCTTCACTTAATGTATTAAGAAAGTGTGACTCAGGTAGGCTCATCTTTCAATGCAAACTGAATTGAACTGAATTTTACAAAGTGAGATAATATGAGTCCTGGAAGGCAAAACCAGGGATTGCACATATGAAGCTGAGACCCTGTATTTGGTTCTTCGAGGAACATGTAAAAGCCTCAATCCTGTTTCATTTACTAGAATATATATCAGAGAACTGGCTTGAAATGCAATGGCTTGTTCTACTTAAGGACAACCATATGTTCCCTTAAACATCTTTGTACAAAGGGATTAACATTTCCCTTTAATTAAGACTTATATGTTCACATAAATTTAGCAAGAAAGTATTATGAGAAAAGGGGGGAATACATATTCATATTTCTATATGGCAATTAAGATGTTGATGTTAATATCAGGGCAATAGCTTTAATTGTATTTCAGCAAGCGAATCGCAATTAGGAAATGAATTACCTTGGGGAAGCATGGTTTACCCACAGTTTTGCCCTGAAGCCAAGCTAAAAGCTAAACAAACCTCCTAAATCTTAATACAATAGGAAATAGTAATTCCATTTATACTCTTAAAAACCTGAAAGGTTCTTGTCTGGAAGATGGACTGAAAAAGACACCAGTGCACAGCATGGCTTAATTTTTAAATTTTGAATATTTGGTAACACACTCCTATATCTAAAATAACACCTCAACTGAAACTATCTGTGGCCTTCCACGTTAATTCTAAACCATGTTGAAAAGTGTCTACCTCCTCTTTTACATTATTCCATTACCCAGACACCCTGGAATGAGAATGTTTAAGGCTGCCATTTTATTTGATAATAGGTAGGGATGGCAGAAAAATTCATTCATCCCATTCATCCAAGCTGTTGTCAGGACAGAACATAGATTTACAATTGTTTATGAAGCTTTCTGAGAGCTGGTCCGATGCCTTTACAGACCTCAGGTATGAAGGCTTGTTATTTTCATTTGAGGAATGTTGGAGGGTATGTGGATTCTTTCCACAATTGGCAATTTGTCAACTTTTATTTTGTCTAGTAGGCCTAGTACAGTGGTTCTCAAAGGCTGTTGCAGGAGAGGATGGCAAGTGTGGCAGGAAAAATCCAAAACAGTCAAATAAACATTTAAACACTTTGGTGTAGTGTATTATAGTATAGTATTATAATATTTTATTATTATTATTTGCAGAATATGAATATGAATCTATATTCAAAATATCAAGAACATCAAGTGATACTGCAAACTCACACCTCTTATTGAGTTTGTATACATACATAAGGTACATATGTAAGAGTCTCATTTATAATGTTATAATTCCTATAACATTATAGAATTATAGAATTCCTGTTCCATGATTGCAGTCATGGGATTTTTTACTTTCACATGACGTGATATGTTTTGACTCCACAGAGTGGGAAGTGATGAAGACAGAATGTTTGTGGTTTAGCTGTGGTTTAGTGGCTCGACACAGGTCTTGAAAGCCGGAGTCTTGAAAGGGGTATAGGGTTTGTCCTTGAGGGGCGGGAAACCACGCCCAAAGGCTGTAAGGGTAGACACTGTTTCCTTGGAGAAGGAAGCTTGACCACGTCCAGAGGCTGTGTGCGCCAAGACTTATTCCTCAGCGAGGAACGAGACTAGGGTTCAAGTCCCAACAAAGCCAAGTGTGAAACTTCCTGATAGTCAGAAGGGTTATAACACCAAGACTAGTCAGAAGTGCAAAATGGTGAGGCCCAAGGCCAATCCAGTTGCAGGTAGTTCCAAGGGAGGAATGGGTGATACAGGGGTATACTGTGTGTATGACATCTGTATGGTTGCTGCAGTTACACTGATGACTGCCACACAGATCATGAATTGGGGGAGGATGTTAGAATTCCTGCTCCATGATTGCAGTCATGGGATTTTTGTCTTTCACATGCCATGATATGTTTTGACTCCACAGAGTGGGAAGTGACGAAGACAGGATGTTTGTGTTACTGTGTTCCGTGAAGTGGGACTATTGTCCTTTGTTCTTTCTCTCTTTGCTGTCTGATGCTAGAGAGAGGGAGCCATGTTGCAGTGCTCCGTGTGTGTTTATATGTAAATAAAGTAGATTAGCCAAAATGCTGAGTTGCTGAGGTCTGTCACACAAGTTGTGCAAACTCTGTGGATCCCTAAGTGTGCCGGTGTTGGTTGGCATTGGTCGCTGTGATGTTCAGGCTGAAGAAAGCTTTTGAAGCTCCCGAACAATCGACCACGAGGGAGAGAACATGCCACTCGAGCATGTGTCTCTGGCAGAGACACAGGATGTGGCAAAGCCACATGCCCAAGTCTACACTACTCGAGTGTAGACTGAACTCCTGACAGTTTTTATGTAGCTGCATTTTTCTGGATGTCCTAGGATCATACTATAAAGCAGATGTGGTCTATGTTATAAATCATGCACAGCTAAGAGTTGTTTCATTCTGCTTTCCAATATATTTCTTATCAATAAAAAAATGTGTTGTGCTACAACTTGCATTCCATAGAATTCAGTTGCGATACAATAGAATGTAGCATAAGAAATAAAAGAAACAAAATACAATTAAAAATCAATATGAATATTTAATGCAGACAAAGCCACCTGAATGACCATAGACCACAGTTCGAGAACTCCTGGATTGAAGTAATATAGATTACAGATTACATAAATATTTAGTTGTGCATACACACACATGCATGCATTACAAGACACAGATATGCACATATGCCATATTGAGGCTTGAGAGAAAGGATGAAATTATTCAATCACAGATGCAGCAATCTCAGGATAATTCCATTAGAAAACTATTACAGTTGTGCAGAAATGCAATTTGAGTAATGAGGATTTGAGATAACTGAAGTTTCAATAATAAGGCTGTGATCTATATAAATTTATGTATAATGTTATTCATTTAAATTTAGATCTTTTTTGTTCTGTATTTTTTTTAGCAGAAACTGTTAGAAAATTGCAGCTAGATCCCAAAGTAGAACAAAGAATACTTATAAGGTGCCAGATCTCAATTAGGTGCTCCTCTTATCTTTAATTAAATTAATTTTTCTTCAAGGAATTTAACTCAAAGAGTACAAAAAGGTGACTACTCAAGTAGAGTTCATCAGTGTTTAATTGCATATATCATTGTGTCCTCATCTTTCATTTGTAACTATCAATACAGGTATACTTTCAAATGGGAAAAATAGAACAATTTCCTTTAAAACTAGTTAACTAATTATTTCATTTTGGTAATGGATTGGTCATTTCATCCTGTGTTTCATTGAGAAAGTTGAATGTTTTAGCCAGAAATTGATATTAATTAATTTTTATGACAAGATCCATAAGACAAATGGAGAATGTAATTATCTAACTATTAAGAATAAAGTGCAGAGAAGTCTTCCTCCACTTGGTGCCCTCCAGATGTTTTGGACTACAATTCACATCATTATCCATACTGTCTTGGGATGATGCTGTTCTTTCCTTCAAGTGTCAATGGAGTGTGTGCATATCTGTGTCTAGCATTTGCAGGCATGTACACACACACACACACACGCACAGAGAGAGAGAGAGAGAGAGATGTAATCTGCATTCGTTCAACAAGAGCCAGAGAGCAATGTGTTGGAGGAGAAAAATAACGTGGATACTAATCATTAAGTCCACAATCCTGTACCTCTTCCCTTGGAGTAAGGCACATTGAACTCAAAGAGATTTACTCCTGAGTAGAGATGTATAGAAGTGCATTGTTAACCATCAGTAGCTCAACTCAATATGAGTAGCTCACCTTCTGAGGTGGGCAGTGTTGCAGCCAGGTATCTGGGCCCTTGTTGTGACCCAGTTAGGGGACGGGAGTTTGATGGCCCCTCCACACCAGCCCCGGCTGCATCACCCCTGCTCAACCAGTCCATGGAAGCAGGGTGTGTGTGTTAGAAATTCAGCTCTGGCCCATCGAGCTGATACGGCTCATCTTGACTTGAGCCCAGCAGAATATACATCCAGTGTCCGCAACGAAAGGATGAGGCAGGTATGGTGCTACATTGCTATGCTTTATTTCTAAGCTATGCTGAGAGCATACAAATATACATCTTGTCTCTGTGAGAAGCAGAGAGCTACTCAAACAAAGAACGACAGAACAAAGGAAACAGGAAACCAGTAAATGTCACATCCCGTCTCCCTTTCCCGTGGGAACCCAGCAGTAACTTGACTGTGGAATGAAAACATAGTCTTGTGACTACCATCTGCTGCTCAGTGAGGGAAACAGAAACCAACAATGTGGCCTCCACATCAGATCTCCCTACCCTTCCACCCTCTTATTAAACTTTGATTTTACATGACCTTGCTATGGACTTATGTCAGCTGCCTTGTTGTTGGGGCTGGGTAGGAATTTTTCCACATGGCGAATTGGCACTTGCCATTTGGTTTTCACCTACCTTGTAGCAATCATCACAACTTTGTAAGGTTAGGCATTGGGTAAGCCTTTGCTTATGGGAGGGGATGTCTGGAATCTTGCCTAGCCAAAATTCAGTCACAGACAGTGCCCCACCCCAGCCTATTGTTCTCCTTCTTAGGATGATGTAGCATCCAGCCAGGTGAGGTGGGAAAAGGCCCACCGCCTCCTCCTTTTGGACAAGTACTACAGTGTATTGAGGAGGTATTTTCAAAATGAAGGCTTATGTTTTATGAGAATTTCAATGTCTGGGTTGGTGGAGATAACAAACAAATGAGGAAATTAATTCATTTTGATAAGGAAGATATAAAATTCTGGACAGACATTCACAGGACAAGGTTTTTTAACAAAATGGGAAAGTTTTCACTTCTGTCATATAAACTAGAATCTGGAAATCCTCAGAAGATAATTTCCCAACGTTTACATTCTGCACAGCCTGACCCACATAAAGGCATAAAAATTCTAGTTGAAGTGCCATAGCCTGGTGGTAAAGCATTTTCATTTGTTTTGCATGCAAGAGGCCCCAAATTCAATCCCCAGTATCCCCATTTCAAGGAGAGACACTCTCTGAAATGCTGGAGAGTTACTGTCACTCAGTATAGGCCAACAGGACCAGTGGTCATGGATGATGGGAATTATAGTCCCAAAATAGCTGAAGACCCAAGTTTGGGAAACACTGGTGTAGACTATACTGGTCTTGAGGGCCAAGAGTCTGACCCATTTAAGGCAACTTAAATGGGTCAGACACACTATATTTTGCTATAAATAGAGAGGGAACCTGAAGTTCTATGTACTGTATCACGGGGGGGGGGGGGGCATGAACAGCAAGCAACAAAAGCTCTCCAAAAAGGCTCTGGAAAAAGTGGTTGCCTGGACAACAAGATATCCAAGAAAGCCTCTGCTACTGGCTAATAGGGAAAGATCTCCTGAGGCCATTAAGCAGCAAATACAGAAATGGCATTGAGCCACAGTTCCAGATGTTTCCAATGGAAAAGATTGTATAAGCCAGAGAGTAGCATCTGTCTCTCACCATGCATAACTTAGAATACGGCCACATCTGTTCACTTAATTAAGCGAGAATGCCAAATGGGACAGAATAAATGTCTGTGGTTAAAGAATATATTAGCCAGTACAGAAATGGAAATAACAGAGAACCATTTTATTATCCATGAATACATAGGGCAGGTGGTGTATTATCAGATATATTGATGATCATACAACATATACCTTGTCCTTAAAAATCAGATTCTAGGCATTTCTCATGTCCTCCAGCCACCATAGGAAATTAGGAAGTTGTGAGCTCAGTGGCTAGAAAATTCTGAATGTTTTGTTGGCAGAAGCAGACGATTAGAAAGTCACTGGGCTTCTGACCATGGAGGATGCTAGAATGCCAGTCATGGTACACTTCACTCAGAATACAGATTGAATTCAAGAAAAGAAGCCAAATTGCAGAAGGAAAGTGATTATAATAATGCACATAACTGCAAATTCAAATGACTTTTTGCAGTTGAAAATATCCCTAAAGGGGCTTAGTTCAGCAGCTCATAATTCCCCAGCATGGAATTATGTAACTTCCTTATGTAACCTATTTTCATTAAAATAATAATAATAATAATAAACAAGTAAATAAAAGTGGGGTATTTTTTTAACAGTCAAGGGCCCCAGCTGTACTGTACACTTAAAGCAGTTTCATAGCACTTTAAACAGTCACGGCTTCCTCCCAAAAATCATGGGAAATGTCATCTGTTCAGGAGGCTGAGAGTTATGGAGAGACCTCCGTCCCCCTCACAGAGTGACAATTCCTAGAGTGGTTTAACAATAAATCTCTCTTCCCCGAGAGCTCTGGGAATTGTAGCACTGTGAAAGGAATCTAGCTCAAGCCCTGGAGTGCCTGATGAATTCTTAGCAAAGTTCTTGAATTTCCCCTGATTCACCTTTTGGGGGACAATCCTGCTCATTTATTACAGGATTGGTTCACAATATAGGGTGCTGGCTTTGTTCAGAGAGGAAACTGGTAATCTTTGCCTTTTCACACAGTCTGCACTCTCCTTAAACCTGGTGAGTGAAATACAGAGTGATTTGCTGTTTTGTCTCCCAAGAAACCTGCTAAGGATGGGAAATTGACCTATCCATCCATCATTTAAAGGCTTTTCAGATCCATCAGAAAGTACACCCCCCAATTTCATTGTAGGAGGCAACAAATCTTTCTTTTGCTGGAGTCTTTCCCCCACTAATCTTCCCAAGACATTCTGTTATTGCAATAATGGTAGCTGGGGATTATCAAAAATCCACACACACACGTTTTTCTCTCCATCTGCCCAGTTCCTTAACCTTACTATGGATTGACATACTTATTCGTGGGTCAGTCTCATCATCTCCACAAAAAGGTAACATATTATTGCCAAAACCTCTCAAGAGCTTGGGAAAGAGCATTCAGAAATCACCAGAGTTTCAGTAGCTGTCTTGCCTTACAGAATGAGACACATGTTGATGAAGATAACAATAAGGGTGAGAGATAAAGTTGACCCAGTTCACATTTAATGACATACCTAACTAATTCACACTTTCAGAAACAATACGTGAACTGAGCAATCCTATGATAGCCATGACTCTAAAGAGCAAAGTCTCCACTTAATACAGTTATCTTTTGCAGTTTTCTGATTCTAAGAAAATGTTCGTAGTTGACTCTGTAGCCCAGAATAACCGTGACTGATCACTTTAAAAACATAATGTACATTACCCATATGGAATATATGCCCTTCTAGTATTGATTTAGAGCTGACGACTTCATTCTAATGTTCTAATTTTCAACACTGCTTTGGCATACACAACCTGTAGTGTGTGTGATTTCAGTCTTGCAACTGTCACCTTGTTCTAGTGCTTGAGCATTTAAAGATCATTAACTCAAATGCTAATTCAATCAATACTATATTAAATAAACTATAAAAAACAAATTAATTTTGGGTAACATGATATATTGCTCGATATGCCCTTAGAATATGCTCCATGTAAGCACATTTAAAATGATAAGTTAAAGCAGTGTTCCTTAAAAGGAAATAAAAAAATTCTTTTATGATGTTCTTTATAGACTTTTTGCCAATAAGTAGTCATTTAAATCTTCATTCACAAATAATATTGCAAGAAATACCTATATCATTAGAATTAGATTTGTACAGTGATTGAGAACATGGCATAACAAATCACACCATTGGTCTTTCTGTCTCAGAATAGACAGTTGTTGTTATTTGCAACTCTATGACAATATAATCTTACTTCAACTGTGGCAAGAGGAGAACCACTATCTCCTTCACTGCAGCACACTAGACTGAAGAATGTGGGAAAAGTTGCGTGTCACACACATTAATTTGCCACCTCTGCACACAACCTTGTACACTCTACCAGAGGTGGCTACATCACTCTGGCTGCCAATAGGCTGGCCTTCTTAGAAAAATAATGCTGTCTCCGATTAGCAACATGACTTTTTCTGTGGTAGCTCCAGAGTTCAGGAACAGTTTCTCCTGGGGATTCCATATGCAATTTTCTTCCCTGATCTTGTTTCATAGGCCATTAGCAGAGACATTGGCTCTGTGTTCTTCCCAGAATACAAGGCAAAGGCATGACAGCTCCTGTGCCGTACAACTCTAAACAGTTTACATGAAATAGTGAGTTGGTGGCAGGGTATCTATGTATGTTTAACAAATCTAATTTGGCTCTGAATAACAAGTCAAATAGGAAGACACAGAGCAGCTCTGAACAAATCAGGCTGCTACCCAAAGCTATAGACAGACACTAATGTAATATTATGGCTGGTGTACACCC
The DNA here is from genome assembly GCF_964234715.1 of Podarcis melisellensis. Taxonomy (NCBI): domain Eukaryota; kingdom Metazoa; phylum Chordata; class Lepidosauria; order Squamata; family Lacertidae; genus Podarcis; species Podarcis melisellensis. Next base: position 48,236,113 of record NC_138540.1, read on the forward strand.
CTAGTATTGATTGGGGTTTTGTTTTGTGTGGATATTTTTATCTGTATTTGTGAATGGGTATAGGCTATCTTCTGTTGAAAAGTGGACTATACAGTTTGCAAATAAATAAACAGAATAATTACTCTGAGGTCATCAAAATGTGGCTTCACCAGCCTAGAGTCAGCATATAGACTAATGGTGAGCTCACTAGTTTGTTCTTTACTTGATTGTGTTTATGAATGGATGTACAGCGGTACCTCAGGTTAAGAACTTAATTCTTTCTGAAGGTCTGTTCTTAACCTGAAACTGTTCTTCACTGAGGTACCACTTAACTAATGGGGCCTCCTGCTGCCCCGTGATTTCTGTTCTCATCCTGAAGCAAAGTTCTTAACTTGAGGTACTATTTCTGGGTTAGCAGAGTCTGTAACATGAAGCGTCTGTAACCTGAAGAGTCTGTAACCCAAGGTACCACTGTACTTTGTACCCAGATTGCAATGGATACAAATAAATATCTGTTGCAAATAAATATCTGTTGATGTATCTTTCCCACAATTGTGTCGCTCCGAGACATTGATGGACATAAAATTTAGAAAGCCTTCATAATATTAGAACTTTCAGACATCCAATAAATTCAATTTATTTATTTACGGCTATTAGCCCATAAAATATGTACAAACATAAAAACACAGAAGCATAAAAACCGGTACATCTAACAACAGAAGGGGAACACCACGATGCAAGGGTGGTCATTTAACAGTGACAGTAACGGCTTGGGGCCCGGAAAGATTCAAGGGATTCAAGCTGACTTTTGGAAGATTCAGGACAAATTAAACAAAGTTTTCTACACAGCACCTTGTTAAACAATGGAAGTTGATCCCACGAGAGATAGTGATAGCCACCAACTTGGATGGTTTTAAATGAGGATTAGATATTAGCCACAATGACTATGTTCTCCACAGCCCGAGGTAGTAAGCCTCTGAATGACAGTTGAATCACAAGTGGGTAGAGTGCTGTTGAACTCGGGTCCTGCATGTTGCCTTCCCATAGGCACCAGGCTGCCCACTATGAGAACGGAATAGTGGACTGTGTTTTCCTTTAACCTGACTCTGTAAGCTCCTTTGATGCTCTTTAGATAACTGCCAGACAGCTAAACCTGGCACAGGTCACATGCATAGGCAGTGGCGTGGTGGTGTAGGATGACACTCACCAGAAGGCTCTGTGTTTGAGGGAAGGCATCTGTGTGGCTTCTGATAGGCTCAGCATGGAGCAGGAAGGGGCAAAGCACCACAGCAGTTAGCTAAACAATACAAGATGAGTGCTCTTCTTATTTTACGCATAGATGGATAAGAGATGCATTCCTTCCAGTCCCAATCCCACTTTTGCTTTATTGTTCCCCTTTCCTCTTTTGTTTCACTTATTATTCTTTTCTTTCTCTGCTGTGTACACCCTTTCACCTTATTACTGTTGCAAAACTAAGAAGCCTGGTTAATTCAGATTTGCCTGGCTAGGGTACATTAAGCTGGATTTAAGTGCTTTTATGTGACAGTTTGACTTCAAAAGCTGTTTTATCAGTTACTACCAGAGAGAGCGAGAGAGCGACCCATCCATGACAGCAGCAAACTAACCATACTTTCTTACATTCCATGTGTTGTGACTTTCAAAGGGAGAACAATTTTGCGTGTGTGCCATTTCTGAATGCATTTAGTCAAATTATACCCTTTAACAGTACACAATAAGATAGTACATGTGATTGGGAATTAGAGGATAAAATTTGACCTGCCTGTTTTGTTGGTGGTGGTGGGGTAGCTAAACACCGATTCATTAAGCTTTAGTTATGAAACCGTGATCATTTTGTTATTGCACTCCACCGTTGTGATTAGCTTCTAAGGGATGAAAAGGTGGCCTCTATTTCTGAGAGGCACTGTGCTCTTAGAAAGGCACTTTGTGATAGCTTACCTTTGAAGTGGCCAAGAACTTATTTGCTGAAAGTGTAAGCAGAATATTTGAAGGACACATTTGAATTACAACAAAGGACATGGGATGAATAATAGACAAATGCATAGGTATAAAAGCAGTTGGTTAGCACATTATTATTATTATTATTATTATTATTATTATTATTATTATTATTATCATTACCATGCACCCTTAACCCTAATGTCCCAGGGTAGGTCCCAGTTTAAAACAAATTGCAAAAATTGTAAAGTGAAGGTGCAAAATGCACCTCTCTAGAGAGGGAATTATACAACTTAGGGGCTATCACAGAAAATGTAAGACACCCCCCCCTCGTCCCAATCTTCTAAGGATGATGCTTGGGTAGTCAATGTTTCTTCCAATTCTAAGTCCAGATAAGTGAATAAGCTAGAGAAGGTTAGAAGACTAGGCAGGGAATTTCATTTTAGAACAAAAAAAATGGGCTGGATGATCTTTGACATTGCCTGAAAAAAAGTTGCCATGTTGTCTGTTCACATCATAATTTGGCAGATGCCCACCGGTTGCTTTCAAGGGCATGAAGCCATTGCAGCTGTTACTCCTCAGAATGTGGAACAGGAGTTCTTGACAATCCAGTAAAGTTCTCTTGGAGGACATCATAACCTATTTATTTGCCAATACAAATATAGATAACAGAAATCCAATCTAGATTTCTCTTGGTCTCAAACTCACCTGCTCTTCCCATGTGCAGTCTACACACATGGGGTTTCATCCAACTAAGAGTAGACTTAATGGAATTAAATAATCTAAGGTAGTAATGACTTAAATGGGTCTACTCTGAATAGTGATGGATATCACCCATAAAATTCAACATTCCTTGTCAAAATCTAGAAACTGACAACATAATCTGGGCCTATAGACATTGGATTTAATGCACACAGGCCATATTCAAATGCTACAGGGAAGTTAGAGGAAGAGCTGATGCATGGGTTGGTGTGAAGCAGGCATGCTTTCCTTTCCTTTACATCTATGGGTAAGATTGTATAGAGAAGTCATCCAAATGTTTCTAAGAATATTGTTCACATATAGCTTTTTTATTTTTATGTTGCCCCCAGTCATATAGAGGCTAGGGAAGTGCCAGTGAGTGGCACCCACTTAACCAAAACACTAACCCCCATTCCTTGAAAATGTGAAAGAGGAAAGGCAGTTTCACACACCTGTTTCCTCCCCTGACACCCCTATTAGAGATGACAGAGAAATACAATTTTCTTTGTATTTTAATGAGAATTTATCTATTTCACTCTTTTCAAACAAATACTTCAACAGAGAAACGATTATCCTTCCAAATGGAACTTTTGTGATGTGTGTGTATTAGGAGAGAGATGCACCAAATTGCTAACATGTTTCCATGGGGACACTTGGGGGGGGGAGCAAACTGCTGCAGAAATGTGGGGAACTTAACTTAAAAATGGGAAATGGAGATAACTTTAAATTGAAAGATCCATCCATTCCTACTCCCAATTAAACCATAAGTTCTCTTATAGACACAATACAAGTCTACTGATATTTGGTAATGGATTGAAGGTGATTGCCTGATAAGATTGCAACACATTCTGATTTCTATTGTGAAAATAATGGTGATGAAAAAAGAAAGAAAGAAAGAAAGAAAGTTAATTCTTGCAGTTAAAAAATTATGAATATTTACAAATAAAAAAGAGGAAGGGTAAATTACTTATTGTGCAACAGTGATGATTTTACTCACACATCCATAGGAAACAAATTTAATTATTTTTTTTAATAAAGAGTGAACATTTATGGATGCTTGCAATCAATGTGAATGACTCTGAGTTTAAAAACTGCTAGATTTAATCTAAAATGAAGTGCTAAGATTACCCCCAAATCCTCTAGACATTATCTCTATGTAAGACTTTTGTATATATATAATCTTGTTCTTAGGCTAAGATCAATGAAACCTTTAAAGGAGGCTTTACTGATACTTGATAGGATTTTCTCTTTTTGATAGATACTGTGATGGGGGTGACACCCCCCCCCCAATATTAATAGAAGTGTGTTTAAAAGTTTTAGTTGTTTCTTTGCTATTATATTCTGCCTCTACATCTAATGTCTGTGTTCTAGCAAAAACTTTCAAAAGACCCATTGGGAGTAGGGCTTTAGCCTTCTCCAACTTTTTTCAAATATGGAAATTGTATTTCTCTCTGTAAAGCAAGTGCAATATATATAAAAAACGAACACAATGGTTACCCGCATACACCCCTGTTTTAGTCGAGTTTGTAAAAGTATTCATGGGCAATAATATGAATCAGACCAAAGGCCTACCTCATCCAGCATAAATGGTAACTGGAACACAGATCTCCCTGGTTAACGTCCTGTACTATATCCAGGGCACCAAAACATCATTTTAAGTTTATCTGGATTGTAGATTACTCCATCAGCTACAGGGCATCAATTCTATCCAAAGCCATACACTTTTCTGTCCAATTTGTTTCAGTGGATGAGTTATGGATGTGCACAACTTGGTGTTCTAATTGTGTTTTAACAGGCAACCCCCCCCCCAATGTGAACATTAAATCCTGGGCATATGTAATATATTTTAGGAGACAAGAATTTGTCTTTAGAAACCATTTCCAGTCTTTCTGTGGTGAATAATGTATTTTAAATAAGAGTATTATAAATTTGCATCAGGCCCAGATTGTCTCTGAAGGAGCCATTCGAGTCTGAGGTTTAAATATCTATTGATAAATGTTTTAAAATGCCCATTATGGGGAACAATAAAGTGGAATGAATGTTCCTAGAGTGGTTCAGTGTGATTGTGTAAATGTATTTAAGATGTTATAGTGCTTATTCTGAAGTGAAAAAATAAAGGATGGAAAAAATGAAATAAGAGAAAAAACACTCTTTTGTTGTTCTGTTCTTATATGCTCACCGACTTTAGGCATAAAGATAAAGGTAAAGGGGACCCCTGACCATTAGGTCCAGTTGTGACCGACTCTGGGGTTGCAGCGCTCATCTTGCTTTATTGGCCGAGGGAGCCAGCGTACAGCTTCCGGGTCATGTGGCCAGCATGACTAAGCCGCTTCTGGCGAAGCAGAGCAGCGCATGGAAATGCCGTTTACCTTCCCACCGGAGCGGTACCTATTTATCTACTTGCACTTTGACGTGCTTTTGAACTGCTAGGTTGGCAGGAGCAGGGACCAAGCAATGGGAGCTCACCCCGTCACGGGGATTCGAACCGCCGACCTTCTGATCGGGAAGCCCTAGGCTCAGTGGTTTAACCCACAGCGCCACCCATGCATACCTCTAAAAATGGTAAAATAAATACAAAAATGTTCTGAACCAACCATTTACATTTGAAAATAATTTTGAACTCTCAAGACTGAAATTGAGATTCTCCTACTTTTGAGCTTTCCCTGCCTTTGAACTTTCTTCAACTCATTTCTCTGAATTGCCAACAAGTTGCAATAATAAAAGACAATGGCCTGGTTCATAAACACACAAAGCTGGCAATCCTCTTCAAGCAGATATCCCTGTTTTAGGGAATCTTGAATAACTTTGTGAATTCTGATATTTATTGTGTCCTGATTTATGCCCCTTGGACTCGTGTCTATATCAGCAAATCTTGCTGTTTTCTTTCCATTAGAGACATCAGATAATTCCAGGGAAAATGGAAATGGAAGCAGAAATTGTTGTTGTCACTTATTTATCCCATGCCCCATGTCCAGAAGGGAAATCAATAAAGTGAATATAATTTGGATTTACTATTATTTCTGTTTTTAGTCTAAAATGATTACCACCCCACCCATTTGCATAGTTTTTCCTTTGTATTGAAATGAATGAGGTAAATGGCATAATCAAAACTTAATTGTGCAATTTACAGAACAAATTTCACAGGTTAGTTATTTCACTGCAGTGGACAGCAAGAAGAATAACATAGATTTTGGCAGAAGATGAACTCTAGTAGAACAGAAACAATGTTGCATGTATCTAATACAGAGTAGACATCCCTAGTCTCAACATAGTGAAGCATTTGACAATGCGTTTATTTATGTTACAGTATCTATAATGTGTGCTTCACTGAATACTTTCTATCCCAGTGCAGGGAACAAAGTAATAAAAACAAACAGACAAAAATAATGAGATATAAAAATTTAAAAACTATTAAACTATTTGTGGGAAGATACAATTCTTTATTCTTTATCACACATCACCCCTAAAAAATAAATAAATACCCAGCAGTTTAACCAGCTGTGCATGCTGTTTTGAGATTTGTTCAAATGGTAAATAGTCTGAGATATGTTTGCCTTTGTCTTTGAGCTGAATCATTTAGGTCTGAAATGCAGCTTGTGACATTTTATTCAGAGCAATGTGCTCAGAAATGGTTGTGACCACCTGGAGCATAAGACATTTATGTCCCTTTGTACAGGGCAAGACAAAAGTGATTGATAGCTATTGGGGAAAGCAATGGGAATATCCATCAATTTGGGAATTCAAATATTAATCAAATGTGGATGAATCATGGAAAGCAATAATCGGTGCTTTTTATAATAAAAAAAAAAAGGCTGTGCACATAAGTCACAATACCACTCATACCACATTAGCAGTCATGACTTACCCTAGAGAACTGTGCGAACTCTAGTTTGTTAAAGGATCTGACCTCAAAGAGATGCAGTTCCCAGCAAACTACAATTCTTAGAACTCTCATTGACTGTTAAAATGCTATGCAGGTGATGTACTGCAGACTTTTAAACCTTTATCTTCACACTATCTCTTTCAGGCTCTACACACTTGTGGAAAAATTCAGAGCCTACAACCTTAAAAAGGCACTTTTATAGCCTCCCTTTTGCTGCACTTCATGTGCCCCTGAATGGATGATGTGCGGTGGGAGGCATATGACTCCTTAGGGGAAGGCATCCATGGGGATCCGGAACTCTGGCCCTACAAGCCCTAGTGATCCAGGAGGTTCTTCTTGCGACTCCTGTCCAACAGCCTCAGATACAGTCATCTCCAGCTGTCAGTTCTGAGCTCTGAACCTGATCCGGGTCCTGCAGCCTCCAACGCTGTGTCTGGTTTGCTGCTGGATTCAGCAGTCCTGACACCAACATAGGCAAAACAACACTACTAAATTCCAGGCTGCCAACTGTCAGGGAAGAACTCAAACAATGAAATCTCAGTTCAGGAACAAAAACTCCACAGTGGGTTTTCTTTTCTCTTGCTGCTCCTCAAAGAGATAATCCCCTTTGGTGGTGACCCCCGTGAAAAATACTCCACTCCAGAAGTCATGCATAAAGTAAGTAAAAGGAAGCAAAATGTTGAAAGCAGACAGCAACTGAAGAAGCATACACAAAGGATTTATGACATTCATCTATAGTTCATTGGGAAGGCAGGCTTTCCATCCAATAATGGCTAGTTATGCCTTTCTTGGAGACCTATTTTTTTAAAAAAATAAAAGAAACAAAGCAAATTAAGCACAGGGCTATTTAGGAGGGATAAATTGCCATCCAAGTTAATTGTAATGAAGTATCTACCCTGCTTATATGAACATCAAACATAACAGCAAATATAGTGTTAGAGGTCAGGTCAGATATACTAAGCAGATAACGTTACTACCAGTATTATTTTGCAGACATTCCCCTTTGCACATTTTTGGGAAGGAGAAAAAACTGTCTTCAGAGGGAAGTTCAGTTCAAATATGCTTTCCTCTGGGAATGGAGGTAGTATTGATAAAATGACCTGTTGAATGTCACTCAGGGAGTACATGTCTTAATTAAGTCCAAACTTTGAGTGTTTCTGACTGAGCCATTTCTTTTATTTCCTCAGCTCTGATTGCAACATCCTAAAACTGACTTGAAGACTTATTAGCTGCAGACCCATTTTAAAGAGTTGATATGGAAGACACCACAGTAGGTAATTCAATAATCATACAATTTGACTTTTTGGACTTTAGTAATCGGGAACCTGGATCTGTTCCTCAGGCTTTGCAACTATCTATCTATCTATCATCTATCTATCATCTATCTATCATCTATCTATCATCTATCTATATCTATCTATATCATCTATCTATCTATCTATCATCTATCTATCTATCTATATATCATCTATCTATCATCTATCATCTATCTATCTATCTATCTATCATCTATCTATCTATCTATCTATCTATCTATCTATCTAATCTATCTATCTATCTATCTATCTATCATCTATCATCTATCTATCTATCTATCTATCTATATCTATCTATCTATCTATCTATCAATCATCTATCTATCTATCTATCTATCTATCTATCTATCTATCTATCTATCATCTAATGTAATCCATCTGACTAGCTGAATTCCAGCTAGGTTCTTTGAGAGGCATATGTCCATTTACAGCTTGACATATTAGTGATCATTAGACAGTTGACAGTAGCATCTGCTGAGTCCTATCATCTCCATGCTATCTCCTTGTCCCTTTGCAGTATCTCTTACCTCAAAGTTCATTTTCTCCTCTACTCTCTTCTGTGCTTCCTTAGTCTCCCAAAATCACATACCCACTTGTAATGAGGCAGAGCTACTATGCCAACTTTCTGAGAGGTGGGACACTGTTGCTTGCCAGGAGGAGAAGGCTGCAGGTAGGTTGATGTGGTGCAAATGAACCAGTAGAATTTGCACTGTTGCAACCTCCCTGCCCCCTCCTGATAAGAACATCAATCCATCTCCTGGGAAGTTAGTGGATTGGCTCTGCCTTACCTGCAAGCTGCTTCCACCTCTTATGCCAATAACTGGAGAAAAAAAACCTAAGCTGTAAAAGAGGCTTAGCAATGATGGATATGCCACATTTTCAAAGTAACATCAGCAAGCCAATTCAAATTATTATGCTTGTACCAGCAACCATTTAATATATTCAATGAAGGAGGAATGAACAGAAAGTCCAGGGACTCCATCTGAGCAATCCCTGGGTTAAGAGTGGGAGAAGCAAGTAAACCTGAACAGAGGGAGCCCAACTTGATGGGAGGAGCCTGTCTAGATGCAAAAGGCTCTTTCCTGATAGTCTGCAGTTACATGATTTTCCACAAAGGAAAATGGTCAATAGTATCTAGCAGTAAGAGAGCACCATACTAACATACCACTAGGAGGGAAATTGGTCTCTTTCCTGTTAGGATGAATCCAGTTACTCATAAGGTCACAGTTGCTCATTGTGCTGAGCCACTAGTCATTATGTGAAGTGTACTAGGAAACATCCTTAGAAGACTTTATTTTATTTTGAATTGTAACCTCAAACTTTAAAACTGTTCCTGGAAGGCTATATCTCTGCTTTTTGACACACAGAACTATAATTTAATATAGACAGTGCCTTAATACTGATGCATTCCTCTCATTGCTGGCTTTGATTTGAAGACACAAGACAGGTTTCCATTTATTTCACTGGTCGGGCTTCACAGAACTCCAAGGTAATAGGAGCCATGCTAAAAGATGAAATGAAACTGTACACGAGTTCATTTTGGAACATCATGACAAAAATCAGACGGCCACAACTGGATGGACTCATGCTTCAGCTGATATTCTGGGAAGACATTGACATATACAATATGGCTTAACGGCCCATCTGGTAAATATGGATGTCATTCAGTAGAGTAATTTCCCATCAATGAATGGCATACCAAAGCCTCAGTAGAATAAATGTGAGTACCAGATGTCAATCATTCACTGTCTTCTAATCCTCCAAGGGTTTATTTCTTACTATTTCCCTCCTGAAAGAGACAATGCTGTGCATTTAGAAATGAAGATGCTTCCCTTCCCTAACAAACATAAACACAACGTGATCCATGGGCATATCTGCGAGAGATAGGCCAGGGCTCTGGAAGGAATGGCTGAACTTGTCAGTTTTGGTTTCTTAAAGTTTCTCCTTTCTTCCTTAGTTTGTTTTCCAATTTTCCAGCATCAGCTCCTAGTCAATTGGCATCAACCATTTCCGCCTCTAACAATGGAAGGATGTTGCATTGTGACGAAGCTTGGGAAAAGGTGGTAGCTCAGTGGTAGAACATCTGTTTTGGAAGCCAAAGGTCTCAGGTTAAATTCCTGGCACCTCTAGGTAAGGCTGAGAGATATTCCTGTTTAAATTCCAGAAAGCCATTGCCAGTCAGCATAGATGATCGGTCATCTTCAGTTGGACTCGAACTCTTAACCTGTTGAAATAGAGCCAAGTATACCAATAAAATCAGTGCAGATGCACTGTGTGTGTGTGTGTGTGTGACATAAACTGGGAAGAAGAAAGAGTGGTGGGGTGAGAAGGTGGGATCAAAGCAAGAGCTAGCCAACAGCAGCCCGTCATTGTTCTTGGACTCTCTGATCACCGTCTTGCTCTCAAGAACCAGCAGTTTCTATATTAAAATGTTGCCATAGAAACTGGGATGCTCATTTTGTACTTTGCAAGTGAGAAGGGTCAAGGGGGTAATTTTGAATGCCTTCCATCTGAGAAAGGTGCAACATACAGCAATGGAAGAGGAATGGCTTCTGGTGGAAAGATAAGAATGGTATTTCTCCTAATCATTCTCTAGCAAAATCCCATGGCAAGCATCTTTGCCCCCTTTAACAAAGAGGAAAGTTAGTTCGTCCCCACCCCCCTGCTGCCCTCTGAGCTGTCACTATGTCAGATGTTCCCAAACCCCATGGGATGGAGGTGGATGGGGAGAGATTACATTACGGTAAAATGAATACATCTACACATTATAATAATAGCATTTTGAAATAGTAGAGGTATCTCTGCAATCCTATATAGACAATTACTTGGGAGCAGTGGTTTTCCCCCCTAGAAAAATAGGTTCAGGTACTCAACATGAAGTTGTTACAGCAAGTGTCACACCTAAAAAGAGAGGGGTGCTGGTACTGCATACCACTGAGTACCCCCGGAAAAAAGCACTGCTTGGGAGCCATTTCTGATTAATACAATAGGACTTGGTTCTGAGGCAAGTATAGGACTGCAAAGCAAATCTTTAAGGAACATTGGAGATTCCTCTTAAAAGGAAAATATCCATACAATTAGAAGGCAAGGGGGGAAAGAGTTCAGATAAAACTAGGAAAAAATAAGAATGTGTATGTTTAGGAATGCTTAAGGATTCAATTATTGCAAATTCCAATATGAATTGATCTCATATGAACCTCCAAAGGCTAATATGTGTACCTGAATTCAGTTATCCGTTGAATATTCTGATGCAGTTCGCAAATCAAATATATAAAAATACATTTTGCATGTGCATTTTGACAGGAAGTGTTTGCATATTTAATTCTTCATGCAGATTATTTTTAATTTGCCGATTAATGTGGAAATCAGAGGGAATGAATTTGGGGGTGAACACACACCAAAATGAAATCGACCAGAATCCTAGTTATGCTATGTGCATTCTAAAGTCATTCAGCATAGTGTTAGCCAGCAAAAGAGAACCCCAAGGGAGAAGGCGTTTCTTCTGGCTCAAGAAGAATAAGAACAATGACACAGATGTATGACCTCCTCTGAACCATTATTTCACTGAGTTTGCAGTCACTTGCCCAACTCCAATGCATGTGTTTGAGAGAGAGATAAGAGAGCTGTATATCATCCTGAAGGATGTGAAGAGGGCATATAAAGCTTATGGAATGAACATATGCACAAAGTCTGTCTGGAAAATGTCAGAAGATAAGGAATGAATATAGGTGCTAGTGACCTTCGTCATGGAAGGGCTTGGTAAATGGAAGGCATAAGGAAGAGAAATAAATTTGTTTGAGGGTTTTGGTAATGTTTTTGTAATATTCTCCTTATAGCAACAACACAGAAGGTTTAAAGCAGAGGGCCTGTGAATCAAATAAATGTCGGATTACACCTTACTCTTCCCTTTTAGAAATTGAATTTAAAAGATGCTGCCCTTCACTGAAGTCAATGACAAACATCACTGTGCTTACCTTAAGTCTTGTGACCTAGTTAAATGATTCATACCTCAGTCATTCAGCTAGGCTGGACTACAAAATGATCTCTCTCTGGAGCTGCCTTTGAACAGTGTGCATAAATGACAACAGGTTAAAAATTGGATTGTTGGATTATGTGGATGATGTACATGAAATATATAATGATGTACATGAAATATATAACCTTTATTTTTCAATGACTTCATTGGCTCCCAATTGGTGTCCAAATCAGTATTTTTTATTATTAGAATCTTATATGGTATGAATCTGACTGCACCCATTTGACCATCTTGATAGTGTCCTCAGGCACCGTTTTGTGTGTCCTCATAGCTGAAGTCTGATAGCTGCGCTAAAAGGATGTCATTCCTTAATTAATGGTTTGTTTGTTTTAGGGTTTTTGGTTTAACTGTGCTTTTATTACTATTTGTTGAGCAATAGGCATGCTCCTGCTGGTGCTCTTCATGGTAATTAGCAGTGGCAGCAGAGGCCAGCCATGGAAGAAGAAGGTGGGGATCTGCTCAGAAGTCTGAAAGCTAGCAGGCAGAGGAGCCAGAAGATCGGGAAGGCTTCTGCAGCCTCTTCTAGATATCCCTCTGTGGCTTGCCTGTGCCACACATTGGCTGCTCACACTGGAGTTCACAGTGCCAACTATTGGTAGGCAAGTGAACTGCAGCATGATGACAATCTTATAATTTTATTATACAATAGGAAGTACAGACCCCTCTCCAGTTTTCTACTTTCAGTGTGTATGTGTGTGTGCATGCATGTGTGTGTATAGTGGTACCTTGGGTTAAGAACTTAATTCGTTCTGGAGGTCTGTTCTTAACCTGAAACTGTTCTTAACCTGAAGCACCACTTTAGTTAATGGGGCCTCCCGCTGTCACCGCGCCACTGGAGCACGATTTCTGTTCTCATCCTGAAGCAAAGTTCATAACCTGAGGTACTATTTCTGGGTTAGTGGAGTCTGTAACCTGAAGCGTCTGTAACCTGGAGCGTATGTAACCTGAGGTACCACCGTACATGTACAAGAGAGAACTATGATAGCATTTGCATAAGTTATTCCCTCACCTACTGTCTGAAGTGGCACAGCCCCATTAGGAATGCTACCACCACATTCCTGTCTCGTGTTGTTGCATGTATAGACCAAAGCCTCTCTGCCTTTTGATTCCTCCCCATCTAATTCTGTAATTTCCCCCTGTCTTTGAAACACAATGGATTTGGCTTTTGTTTCATCCTGATTATAAGCCTCTGCATATAACATTATCTGTAAAAATATAATAATTCACACATTGGCAATTATAATATTTAAGGCTGCATTTTCCACTTCTTTTCAAAGTTTTATCTCTTGCATGTAGACGAGTGATTTGAATTCCTTCTGCTTTATTATAGCCAAGTGGGTTCCTATAGTATATTAATCCTCCTTATATTGGCATGAAATCACAAGAACAATATCATAGCCATTTTTATATTTATTGGAAATTCACTAGAATAAGCTTTCGGTGTTAATGCAACTGCATTTTATTTTAATTTTCCTTCTATGCCAGACTGGCAAATCAGTTTAGCGAATACACAATTATACCTTCCATAACAAATGTCGATGAAAACCAATGTACAAAAATGAGCCATCTCCAACTAGCAATGAGGGAAGAAAATGCAATTGTCATCCAGAACACTGCCTGGCTAAGTGATATGTTTCTTTCAATGAGAGGATTCATGGGTTCAGTAAAGCGGGGGAGTGGTGATGAGTTTTCAGTAAGTCAGGCATATTATTTAAAGAAAAAATAGAAAGGCCTGCTTTGGATATATTCAAGGTTAAACCGGCACCACCAACAACAGTGTGTTTTATAAGTGTTGTTGAAGTTGCCTCCTAAATAATCAGAGATATAAATACAGTGGTACCTTGGCTCCCAAACGGCTTACTTGTCAAGCAAATCGGCTCCTGAATGACGCAAACCCGGAAATTAGTGTTCTGGTTTGCGAATGCTTTTCAGAAGCTGAACATCCAACGTGGCTTCCGATTGAGTGCAGGAAGCTCTTGCAGCTAATCAGAAGCCATGCCTTGTTTTTGAATGGTTTCGGGAGTTGAATGAACTCCCGGAATGGATTAAGTTCGAGAACTAAGGTACCACTGTATGCCTTAAATGCAGAACTAAAAAAAACACCCAATCATTTGTGGTTATAAAAGCAGGAAATTATGTCAAACATTTGTTTATTTTTAACCCACAAGCCAATTGGAAAGTGTATCGAAATTACAATCTTCACATATATTTCCAGCCCATGTTAAATATAGATCTAGAGCTAGAATTTAGGACTGAGCTGAACACTGAACGATACTTATTCTTCTCATGCAAGGAGACATTTGGGAGTTAGGTATATTGCCTGACGCCCCAAAACAACAACAAAACCTATGTTGCCTCATTCTCCCCCTTCAGCACCTGTCAAGTCCCAGTTGCTGCTTCTGTGCTGCTCCCTGCTTTCATTTCAAATAGGTCTTCTTTCTCTTAGGAACAAGTCACACAGTCAATCAAATTTTGACCACATGGCCACATTAATAGTACTGAAGGCAAGTGAAGCTAATTAACTGCTACAGTCTTATACTTTTGATTTGGAGAATCTCAGGCATGGGGGTCAAATGCAGCCCTCCAGGCCTTTCTATACAGCCCTTGGGATTTCATTCACCTCTCTCTCATCAGGCCACACCACTCACCCACCTTGCTTCACACCCTCCTAGGATATTTCCTGCTGACTGCAATGTGTTCTTGAACCCTGATAATGCCTGGGTGAAGGACAATGGCATGTGATGAAACAGGGGAACAGTTAGGGCTAGAGGTGCCAGCTTGTGAGGGCGATGGTGGGGATGTCACATGTGTGACATCTTGATGTCCTGACATTGCACGTGTGAGCATCATGCCTCCTTCCCTAAAATGAACAGAAGCTTCCCAGGCTTTGGGAAGGAGCCAGTAGGGGGGCATTTAGGGGACTAGCCTAGCCCCCTAATCCACTGATCACATGCCACTCTGGGAGGATAGGGAGGGATGTGTGAGTATGTGTATAAACAAGCCTATTGTATAAAAGCAGCGGTGCATTCATTGCTCCACCCGCTCTTTTTTTCTGGATCGGCCCATCACTGGCATTTAGACCTCAAAGGATGCCTAGAAAGGAATGTGGTTCCCCACCCTGACTTGTGGCAATAATTGCCAGAAAGGCTGGCTATCACTGCAAGAGTGATGTGGAAATATTATATGCCAAGTACCCAGCACTTCAGTAGTCTAGCAGGACATTATTTCATTATTTTTCCCTGGAACATGTCAGCGCTGTTAATATTAAGCCATTATTAATCTCTCTTTCCCATTCCTGTTAGGAAATCTCTAGTATCTGTATTAATAGAATAGGGATTCTCCCCACCCCACACACCTTACCAGAAAATCTTTATAAGGAACCCAAAGGTGTAGTTTACTGCATGTTTACAGCAGCAGGAAGAGGAGAATAATAAAGTGATCCCCTTCAGCAACAGAATGGCATAGATCTTCACAATCATACAGATTGCTCCTGTACAAGCTAATCTAATGAAAGCAGTAGTTCCAGAGTGATTCTACATTCCTCTATTGGATGAGCTCGTAATAACTGTAATTTATCTCAAAGTGCAGAAGTCTGTGTTTTCAGCAGAGAGGGCTGCAAGTTAAGCACATATGCAAAATGTGTTTTCTGTGATATGCTCATACTGTAGAACTCATCAAAATAGCATGATACACTGGTTGACACTCATATGGTATGTACAGAGAGCCTGTGTGGTCTAGTGGCTAAACTGTTGAACAAGGACTTGGGAGATGATGGTTCAAATCCCCACTCAGCCACCGGTGTCCATCAGGACTGGTTGGACAGAAGGTAGAGAGTCCAATTGAAGGTGGTACCAGATCCAGTAATAGGCAGAGGCAGAGGCAGTAATTGGCAAAGCCAACAAATGCTGGTTTGTCCAAATTCTACTCCTGGCTGAATTCTACAAAGGCAACACTGTGATTGAAGAGGCGGCTAACAGCCAGTGTCAATCTGAAATCAAAGAAGCAGGCAGACAAGTTGGGGGCTGGCCTGAGGCAGACTGTGCTTGATGAGGCAGTGTTCCATTTGCTCCACTGTGTAAAGCCCCTTTCACATTTTCCATTGTACAAGAGGAAGGCAAGGATGGAGTCAGCAGGTGTGACAACAGTTCCTCCACTACATATTTAATCAAAGCATACGAAAGTGAGAGTAAAGCTAACTTAGTTGCTGTTTTTCATACTGCAAAGGGGAATGACAACCCACTGCCCCCTAGGTAAGTAAGGAGTGAAGAAAGCCAGTGCCTATTATTATTATTATCAGTATTAAAATTTGTATACCACCCTTCACCCAAATATCTCAGTGTGGTTTACAGCTTAAAAATACGAAATACAAACACAAAATACATAGTAAAAACAGTAACAGAGCAAAACAATAACCCTCCTCCCACAAACACACTTAATAGGACATAGGATGTTGATTAGCCAAAAGTCTGGTTGAAGAGGAACATTTTCACTTGTTGTCTAAAGATGTATAATGAAGGTGCCAGGCAAGCCTCCCTGGGAAGAGCATTCCATAACTGGGGGGCTGCTGCAGAAAAGGCCCGTCCTCATGTTGCCACCCTCTGGACCTCTTGTGGAAGAGGCACACAAAGAAGGGTCTCATGTGATGATTGCAGGGTCCAGGTTGGTTCATATGAGGAGGGGCAGTACTTAAGTATCGCCACCCTGAGCTGTTTAAGGTTCTATAGGTCAAAACCAGCACTTTGAATTGGGCATGAAAGCTAATTGGCAGCCAGTGCACTCAGGCCAGGATCGGTTTCCATTACAACAATCCCAAAGGAAAAATATCAGACATGTTTTTGCGCCAACTGTCCCTAAATTCTCTCTTCTCCTTCTGAAGTTCTTATAAGCGTGAAAGTTTGCTGTTGTGTCCTTCGCATGATTTCCAAACACCTTGAACACAGTGATCGATCTAAAATTAAAACAGCCATGTTTTCTGTCCTATATTTATCTTAGGATGGAATGACTTTATGAAGCAATTAAAAAAAGAGAGTAACATCTTAATGAACAGTTTGTACATCTCCCCCACCTGCGTTAGAGCCTGATGGACTATTGCAATTTGCTCCATAAGAGATGCAAAATCTAATTGAAAGGAGAGAAAAAGCTGGCTTTCATTTCATCCTGTACACTTGGCTCCTGCTTCTCATTTCCAAAACAAGCATACAGGTGAAAGCTGCTTCTGCTTCTGCTACCACCATTTGTTTTGGGGCACAATTCAAAGGGCTGGTATGAGGAAGGTTCAGTGGCAGAGCATCTGATTTGCATGCAGAAGGTCCCTAGTTCAGTCCCCGGCATCTCCAAATAGGACTGGGAAGATTCCTGGTCAGGAGAGCCGCTGCTAGTCACCATAGATAATACTGTTCTAGATGGCCTAACATAGTATATTGCATCTTCAGATGTTCCTATGTCTTTTAATGTATTTAAAGATCAAGAGATGCATCTTGGCATGGAGCTCAACTCATACATCAAAAATTACCATTCCTCTCCTCTTCCTTCATGCCCCCCAAATCTGCTCCAGAGGATCTGCAGCTCAGGCTACAACAGAAAGGAGAGAAGGAGAAGCTCTGTTTGGCAAGTGGGAGCCTGTTGTGGAAGTGAAACTACAGGATTGCATGTAACTCCAACACTTGAACAGTCAACTGTAGCCAGAGACACTACTACCACCACCAATAACAATTATTTTCTTTATTTTAGACAAAAGTGAATAAATAGAGAGCAAATTTGAGGACTTAAAAATGCTTGGGAGTTGTTTAAAAACACAAAATAACAAGGTCAAGTGGGGTGTATTCTGCAGATCAAGCAAAGGATCATGAGGGTTAAGAGGATTCCAGTGTGGTTAATGAGCAGAGTCAAAGAAGCTACAAGAGCTAATCAGGCCTTCTCCAAATGAAGCCTCCTCCAAATGAAAAGGACGAAAAGGAACACAATTTTTTTGCAGTGAGGGATCTAAAAAAGAATTAAAGAAGAACATTGCTAAAAAACGTTAAGACGAACAAGAAGTTATTTAAATACATTAGCAGCAGGAGATTGTGGCTGCATCGTTGGATGACAAGGGGTGTCAGCAAGGGAGTCAAATGTGAGCTAAAGGAGGATAAGGAGCTTGCAGAAAAGCTGAATTAATCATTTGCTTCTGCCTCCACAACAGAAGAGGGAGAGCCAGTGGCGGAGCTGTATGCTCCGTCACTGGGGGTGGAGAACAGGCAAGGGCGTGGCTGGCGCACATCCTGGGGGGCATGGCGCGTGTCCCGGGGAGGCATGGCACGTATTCTGGGGGCATGTCCCGCCACCCGTGGGGGCATGGCACGCCACCTGCGGGAGCGTGACACATGTTGTGCAACACAGGGGGTGCACGGTGCACATCCCGGCAGTGCACAGTATGCAGCATGTGTCGGGGAGGCAGCTGTGATGGTACTCCACCTGGCATGGCACCCAGAGTGGGCTGCTTCCCCCGCCCCCTTCCTCCGCCAGTGGGGAGAGCTCAGTCTATCTTTATCAGGAAGGGAATCTGAGAAACTGAGGCAGATATTGGTGACGAAAGATGATGTTCTAGGTCTAACAGCGAAATAAAAATTGACAAATCACAAGGTCTGGATGTCATTCACTCAAGTTGTCAAAGATCTCAAATGTGAAATTGGTGATATTCCAACAAAAATATGTATGTTGTCTCCCAGCTCAGCCTCCGTACCTGAGAACTGGAAAATGGGTAAGGGATCCAGGGGAATATTGGAAATTACAGGGCAGTGTCTGCCCCAAGAAAACTGGTGGAAAGTATTATTAAAGATAAAATTAACAAGTACAGTCATATCTTGGGTTACAGAGGCTTCGGGTTGTGCGATTTCGGGTTGCCCGAATGGGTTACTTCCGGGTTTCAGGGCTTGCGCATGCGCAGCAGAGCTAAATTGTGCTTTGTGCATGCGCAGAAGTGTCGAACCATGACCCGCGTGTGCACAGACGTGGCACTGCGGGTTGCGGACACGCTTCCAGCACAAATCACGTTCACAACCTGAGTGCCCACTGTATATAGAAGAACAAGCTTTGCTGAAGCAAAACTAGCATGGCTTCTGCAGGGGCAATCCCTCTTTCAAGAAACTATTATCTTTCTTATATTCTTACGTTCCATATGCCATGTATTACATGAGTTCTAAATGGAAAGGGAAATGTGGATTTTTATTTATTTATTTGGAAGAGTTTAATAAAGTAAGGCAGAAATCCAGTTACAGATAGGTAGCCGTGTTGGTCTGCCATAGTCAAAACAAAAAAAAATTCCTTCCAGTAGCACCTTAAAGACCAACTAAGTCAGTTCTTGGTATGAGCTTTCGTGTGCATGCACACTTCTTCAGATACACTGAAACAGAAGTTTCCAGACCCTTCTAAATAGTGAGAAGGTGGGGAGGGGTATTACTCAGAAGGGTGGTGGGAATTCTATACAAGATCTCAAAGTAGCTGTTTTACTACAAAGGAATTTCAGAAATAGACTGGAAAGAGAAGCTGCTGAATTACAACTTATCACCAAACTTAAAACCATGGAGAAACCTGGTCTGAACAAAGACCTTGGCTTCTTATCTCATTATACATGACAAAGCCATTTTTCACCTTTTCACCCCTTGCTTTTTCCTGTAAGACCTATTGCAGTTGTTAAGAGTCGTCAACAGGCTCATCACAGCTATCTGCCAATCACCCATTCCCACCACCCTTCTGAGTAATACCCCTCCCCACCTTCTCACTATATAGAAGGGTCTGGAAACTTCTGTTTCAGTGTATCTGAAGAAGTGTGCATGCACACGAAAGCTCATACCAAGAACTGACTTAGTTGGTCTTTAAGGTGCTACTGGAAGGAATTTTGTTTTGTTTTGACTAAGGCAGAAATGTTACAGGTCTTTTTAGAAGCCTTTAAAATATATATAATAAGATTATAAGAATGTCATCATGCATCAGCCAATAGGTGACCACGTAAACTACTACATGACAACAGAACAGCAACTGGGAAACCCAGGCAGTCAGGCAAGAGAGTGAGCAGCCCAGGGGAGTGATGCAGGTGGTGGCAGCCCAGGCACGCCACAGAGGAAGAGCCCAGGCAATCTGGGGCAGTTCCCCAGCAACCATTCTGCTATGTTGTCACTGCACACATCACACTGATGCTGCTGTTTCTGCCTCTGTAACATACAGGACGTGAGCTTCAACAGAGCAGGATGGCTTTTAGGGAGCTGCCCTGGCTTTCCCTCCTGTGGCATGCCTGGACCATGGTTTGGCTGACCTGTAAAAGGAAATGGGCAGTTTGGCTGAGCAGGGAAGTGAAGAGGAGGAAAGTGAAGTGAAGTGCATGGGGCAGGCTTCACAAGCCTTCCCATGCTCACTCTGTCACCATTGCCAGTGGTGGGAGAAGGGCAACAAGGGGGTAAAGTTTCCCCTTTGTCTTCCCCCTGTTGATGCCACTACTCTTGCTACTGTTTTAGTACAGAGAGATAAAAGCCCCCTGGCATAATTCATATTTAGTTGTCACTGAAATGCTATAATCAACCTATAGTAGATCCTGTGAGCATAAAGAATGGGGGAAGAGTGTAGCTCTTTGAAGGATTAAAATATACTAATTAAGTAAATACTCTATTAGATTTCAGTCTGATATGCATTTATTTTTGCATTTTGCATTTATTCATATCTTATATTTATAATTCACATTCCTTGCATTTGATATTTTAAATACAAGGGATAAAAATCAAATAAGAAAAGAAAATGAGTTTTTAGTCACCAAATTGTTTTAACTTTATCCTCTATTATTAGTTTACCACTCATTGAACCCCTGTAGAGAGGGCCAACAGAGCTTTTTTATGATGTTTAGAAGTGCATTAAGAGCCCAGGCAGTTCTTTCTGTGGTACACAACATTTCTCTCTTTTGAAAGACATTTTCTCTCTCTCTTTTGTCCCCTCTTGGCTTTAACCTTCTGAATGCATTTTAACTCTATTACACTGAAAGGACACCCACGAGGCTTCACAAATACATGCTGGTGACCCTTTGACACAGGAGGAAAGTTGGAACATATAACATTCTTTTCAAATGAAGAACTCCAGGAAGAAAGAGAAAGAAGAAATGGTTGCTGGAAGATTTTTCTTTTCATTTGGTGGTGGTAGTAGTAATAGCAATAGCAGTAACAATCAGTCTAGAAGAAAGTCCATTCCTTTCCCTGCCACTTTGATTATTTTAAATTACTTCCCAAATAGAGGTTCAACGCCAGAAAGAATCTGGTATTCTGGAATAATTCTGCTCACATTGATAATTATATAGTATATAGCAAGATGATAAGTCACCTTCAGGCATTCATAAGTCCTATTCATGAAGATGGAATAAGGTTATGTGTTGCGATCCCACCCTCTCTACTCTGAAGCTTCCTCTATTGCGTGAGAAGGTCTGAAAGGTTTTTAAGTAGGGATATAAGAAGGCATCAATTTCCATTCCACCCTGTATTTATCATGTACAACACTGTTTCCATTCTGCTACATTTCATCCTCACTCAAAACAATTATTTGTCCCAATGTGTGCTGTGGCAAAATTATGTAAGTTGGGGTCCAAGAATGTGGAAATGGTGTACACAGTTCTGAACCTTACTGAAGGTACAGCTTAATAACAACTGAAGAGGGGTGTAGAGTTTCTCATAATTGGGGATGCTGTGATTACTTGTGATTTGGTTTGTTTCAGGCAGCAAAAATCACACACAATATCCATATTTGAGATCTGTGTAAAGTGTATGTAATCAAGTGATACCTCGAGTTACAAATGCCTCAGGTTACAAACTCTTCAGGTTACAATGCTAACCTGGAAGAGTTACCTCGAGTTGAGAACTTCACCCCAGGATGAGAATGGAAATCGTGTTGGCGGCACAGCAACAGCAAGAGGCCCCATTAGCGAAAGCACACCTCTAGTTAAGAGCAGTTTCAGGTTAAGAACAGACCTCTGGAACAAATTAAGTTCGTAACTTATTCCAACAATATTAAATGAGATGACTGATTGCTTTATTATTTGCCATTAAATGAACAGGTGTAAAAATGCACTCAGAATTAGGTAGCATTCACCAACCATCCCTTCTCAACACTTGCATTTAATTTATGGGATCCCTGAATAGACTGGAGGAAATTTGCTCACCATCTCTTATATGCAGCACAGAGCATCTATTCTGAGTTTGTTTTTGCTGGGAAGGGCTGTAGCTCAGTGGTAGACCTGTCTTGCATGTAGAAACTCCTGGCATATACGGGTACAGGAGGGAATGTCCCCTGTCTGAAACCATTCAGAGCTGCTGCCAGTCAGTGTAGATCAGATCTGTACAAGCTGACTCAATGCTCTGACTCCCCGAGTAATGCTATGTTTCATTGTTCATACACATGCCAAAAAAGCCCACTCATCTTTCATAGCTTCAGTACCATCCCTCCCAAGGTGTGAAAGAAGCTGGCAAAGTCAGAGTTGTTCACCACATTGGCAGTCTCCCTCCACTCGCTCACACAGTGACAATGAGATTATTGCTTCCCTGACATATGCAGCTCATTCTTTCACAGTGGCTAATTCCAGCTCCACAGACTTCTATTAAATGTTTTGTTTTGCCTGTCCTCACATCATAGCATCATCTCATCTATCGCTGACTTTTTCATTACCTTCCATTACCTCTCACTTCAGGTCTCTGTGCATCACAATGTCATCTTCGGAGAAACACATGGATATCACTTTGAGAAATTAAACGATTCGAGGAGCAGCAACAGTGCCTGCTACTAAATACATTTTTTAAAAGGAATAAAAAAGGGGTATTACAACAAAATGTATGTATTTGAGGCTGGTTGGTGGGACACAGAATAGGGGAATTAAAATGCAGCCACTGAATAATTCTGGATTTGAAGTATTAGGCTGCTTAAAGATTGGACTCCTACTCCTAGTCTATCTGTGGGGTAGATAAGCATTCAAAGGGCAAGTCAGTAATTTCCAGCCTCAATTGTTACTCTGTAATTGGTGGCATTAAGAACCTGCCCAAGCAGGATTTTGTGAACAGGAATTCCTCACTGAGGAATTGTTGCCAGGTCATTTTGAGATGATGGATCCATTACGGCAACAACAACATTTTGCATATATACAACAACAACAGCAACAGTTTGCATATATCATCATGATCTATCCATACAGTTCTGCATACATTTCCTAATAATGTGATTATCTATGTCCCCTAAGGCACGCGGGTGGCACTGTGCTCTAAACCACTGAGCCTAGGGCTTGCCGATCGGAAGGTTGGCGGTTCGAATCCCCGTAATGGGATGAGCTCCCTTTGCTTGGTCCCAGCTCCTGCCAACCTAGCAGTTCAAAAGCATGTCAAAGTGCAAGTAGATAAATAGGTACCACTCCGGCAGGAAGGTAAACGTTGTTTCCGTGCGCTGCTCTGGTTTCGCCAGAAGCATCTTAGTCATGCTGGCCACATGACCTGGAAAAACTGTCTGCGGACAAATGTCAGCTCCCTTGGCCAGTAAAGTGAGATGAGCACTGCAACCCCAGAGTCGTTTGCGACTGGACTTAACTGTCAGGGGTCCTTTATCTTTTTATGTCCCCTAAGGTAAAAAGTTGCCATAACCCACCTTTCACTTTAGAAATGCAGAACACCAGATTGGAAATGCAGTTTAACCTATGCTGATGTATTGCAAAGTACCTGGAGATCTACCAGCAGATTCCAGTTTAAATTCTGCCCACACATAAGATAGGGCACAAAGTTCTACCAATGAATGAATGAGGGAGAGAGAGAGTAGCCGAGGGAGAGAGAGTGCTACAGCACTATAAACATATGAAAGTTGTGCTTACTGACAACAGGGCAGAATCAGAGGCAGACTCATGTCTTTAAAATGTCAGCAGAGCCCTGTGCCTCCCCCCATACCTCTTGCCTTCCATTTTGCTCAATTCACTATGTCATTGTTGCAACTCTCCGTGGCACCCCCTAGGATCAATGCCCAGTGTGGTGGAACCAGTCACCCTGCCCTACGTCTGCTTCTACTAGCACCCTCCAGTGTGCCTTAAGGCAGCAGGCAAGCTTAGTGGGCACAGGAAAGATTGTGTGGCACATACATGCCTTGCATGCCTTGCAGCAAAGGGAAAAGCCAGGCGAATTAAGGAGGGTTAGCCAGGAGGACCACCACTGTTGACGCTCATACACACCTCAGTTTCTGCTGCCTGATGGGGCAGCCACCTCACTCTACCTAATGTTTTGGATGACCCTGAAGAAAGGTGTGATTATCTGAGAAAGGAGAGGAAAGCATCGGGACACCGATGAAGAGATGCTGTGGGGTGTCCCCAACTGTGGATTGTTCCACACCAGCAGAAGGTCTTTGCACAAGAGAAAACACAAGTACATTACCAGTGATGTACAGTGGATCAGATTGAACAACAAAAAACAGATGTTGCACAAGTTTCCACTGGTGCAACAGCTGCATTGGATTCCTTTCTTGTGCAGCCTTTAAACTCTGCCATCCATTAGCTCAAGGGAATGTTAGATATAGCCATTAGAAAGGAAATTGGGAATATGGTCAGAATACATGGACTGGAGGATTGTGGGGCAGAGGAATATTATATCTCTCAGGCAGGCCCAACTGCAGGATTCATAAAATGAAGATGTCTCAGGCATAACTTCAGTTATCATTTGTGAAATGGAAGATAAAAGACATAAATAAAATTCCACAGAACTACAGATAGCATGTGTGTATCTGGTGTGGATAAGGACAAGACGGGGTGAAAAAATCAGATACACATCTGTAAATAATTCTACAGCAAGCTGTGCTGCATTTCTCCCCCACAGTTGGAATATAACTTTTTATTACAGCTCAGCCGGCATTGCAAATTAAAATTCATCTTTGTTTGTTCAACTGCTACTTGAGAATGGCTTCTGCCAACTGTTACAGTCAGATATTATGTTGTCATTTGTGCCATTAGTGGAAATGGTTCAATAACATGAATATTTAAAACTAAGTACATACGTATTTTTTAATTGGTTTTCAATAGCTACCACTGAGTTGTGCTATCAAAATCTGGTCAAACCTTGCTTAATTTTAAGTGGTGTGGAAGCAGCTGGCTGCTGAATTAATGGACTCAAGTTCCTTTGTAGGTTCTTCATGGGGAGTCAGATCAGAGATGAACAGATTTGCACTTTTAATAGACATCAATTGGAGGCACTCAGTAGACTTCTACCATGCTGGTTAGTTGGTACAAACTGCTGTTTGGCAAACTTTCTTTCTTGAGAATTTTTTTTTGGGGGGGGTAGGTTGCTTTCTAAAGTGATGCTCAGAAGAGTGATATTTGAGTATTGCACACAAAGTTCATTCTCTCATTTCTTCCTTCAGCCCAAGGCAGGGCTGAAAAGTCCTAAGATCACAAAATTGTATGATTGGAAGGGACCCAAAGGAGAGTTCACCATCTTCCAAGGTAGTCTTCTCCACTGTCAGACAGCTCTTACTGACAGGTAGTTGTTCCTAATCTTTATTTGGAATCTCCTTTCTTGCAGTTTGAATCCGTTTGCTCAGGTCCCACCCCCTGGAGCAGCAGAAAACAAGCTCAGTCCATCTTCTATGTGACAGCCCTTCAGATAGTTGAAAAGGGCTATCATATCATCTCTCAGTCTTCTCCAGGTTAAACATTTCCAGCTCCCTCAACCATTTCTCACAAGGCTTGTTCCTCATAAGTGACTATAGCACATGGATCAACCACGTATGGGCCTAGGGATGCGTGTGGCCCTCGGTCTAATTTCATAGCTTCAGCTTTATATAATTTCATATGGGTTAAGAGCATAAGAAGAGCCCTGCCAGATCAGGCCAAAGCCCCATCTAGTCCAGGATCCTGTTTTCACAGTGGCCAACCAGATCTCCATACAAGTGGCACCCAGTGGCACTGACAGTGTGGGTGCAATACTGCCATCATGTCTAGTAGCCATTGATAGTCTTATCCTCCATAAATTTGCCGAATCCTCTTTTAAAGTCACCCAAATTGGTGACCCTCACTACCTTATGGTAGTGAATTCCATAGTTTTAACTAGGCAACCAAATTCTGATTATGGTGAAGGCTGGCACATTTCCAGTGCCACCTCATAAGTTTCTGCATTCAACCTGAAGACTTGCATTACTTTAAAGTTTAATGGGGTTTATGTACATGTACCCAATAGCAATCAGATGCTTACCAAAGGGGGAGGGCAGAAGTCAGTAATTAATATTAATCTGTAGGAGCAATATACGCATTTCCCTTAAGCGTAGAAGTTGACAAATGTGTCTCCATCCATCCTACTTCCCAAAATAAAACAAGAAAGCATTTTGGTAATTACCCCCCCCCCCTTCAACAAACAGCCCCATACATGAAATAAATAATGTAGCTATGCTGGAGATGGGGGTGCACTTTTTTCTAAACTTGATTATTTGGGTGTTTTATGATAATCATGCCATTTCTGAAATAATAAGGCAATAAACATTGCTGTAGTTTGGGCAGAGGAAAATTACTGCTCCATTACTTGAACATAATCAGCTTAGTTTTAGTCCTATGTGGATTTCTGATATAATTATCCTCAGGGTATATTAGATAAATATCTACAAGTATGTCCTTTGAAATGTCTCCTCTAATCTTACTCTGAATTCCTAACAAGATTTCTTTCTTGTGTTCATTCTTTGAAGGGAAAGACAGGTAGAGAGGGGTGCAGGAACAAATGAACATTGCTAAGAAGGTTACATTTATACTGTTCCCTTCTTCAGTGCCATAGGTAGAAAAAGATGCTGGAGGAAAGGCGGAGTGTAAAAAGAATGCATTATTGATAATTTAATCAATATTTTGTTTTTCTATTTCTGCACATTGCCCTGATATTTTATGAGACGGTGCTATATAAATACTTGTTTGTAAACAAACAAACAAATATTCCACTTTCTCTCCCTTGGTAAGAAAGCTATGACCAATAAAAGAAACCAGTCACTAATGCTCTAAATACACACACACACACACACACACACACACAAACTTTTAAACTAACTGATTTATCTTATCAGTTATGATTCTTTGGTTAGTTTGAACTCTCTTTGTTAAAAGCCTTTTTTTTAAAATGCTTAAACTTTTCTGAGCAGATATGTTGGAAGTTAACAGACATTCCCTCCCATGGAGAAATAAGCCTGGCGGAACAGTTTATTTTATTATTTTAACCCCTTCATGCATTAATTAGATTTAAGAATGTTGGTCATCTGAAGATGATTATCCCACATTTTTCACTGCCCCAGCCCTATTTTTGAAGAAGAAGAAGAAGAAGAAGAAGAAGAAGAAGAAGAAGAAGAAGAAGAAAGAGAGAGAGAGAGAGAGAGAGAATGAATAAGATAAATCACATCCCCAAGATGCATTATTTGGCATGCAAGACCCAAAGTAAGAAAGCTCAGGGGAGAGTCTGTAGCTCAGTAGTAGAACAACTGCTCTGGATGCACAAGGCCCCAGGTATCTCCAGGATGCACAAGGTCCCTGGAATCTCCTGGATGGGCTAGGAGAGACCTGTGCCTGAATCCCTAGAGAGCCACTGCCTGTCCGTGTAGAGATGGCTTAGTGGTCTGACTCAGTATTTGGTACCTTTCTGTGTTCCTATGGATCCTTAGATAACAGATCCACATTTTCACTGTGCAAAAAGGTCCAGGCCTAACACGTGGGGAAAATAAATTTACTCAAACCCTTGAAGGCTTGAATTGACACCAGTAACTTTTCAGAGGTTTTTCATAATGAAATGAAGGATATGAAGGAAGAATTTCCTCCAGTGCACACAAACACACAAAATGATCAAGGATCTACAAACCAAGCTGTATGAGGAGTGGTTGAGGGAGTTGGGTATGTTTAGCCAGGAAAAGAGAAAACTGAGAGGAGATAGGCAGCTTCAAATATCTAAAGGGCTATCACATGTTTTCTCCTGCGCCAGAGGCCAGGATCTGAACTAATGGCTTCAAGTTACAAGAAAGAAGATTATAAATCAGGAAGAACTTTTTGACAGTAAGAGCTCTTTGGCAGTGGATCAGACTCCCACAAGAGGTGGTGGACTTTCCTTTTTTGGAGGTTTTAAAGCAGAGGTTGGATGGCCATCTGACGTGCATGTTTTAACTGAGATTCCTGAATCTCGGGGGGTTGGACTAGATGACGGTTGGAAGTCCCTTCCAACTCTATAATTCTACGATCCTATTTCATGACTTGTCCAAAGGAACCTTTTAAGCCTCAGAGCTAAGCGGGGATTTTAACCCAGATCCAATTGTGCTCCATAGCACCATGCTGGGCTTTTGTACCTGGAGAACCATGAATTGATGTAAGCGATATTATGTCCATGCCTCTTTACAGAAAAAAGTATTTCCTTCACTCAACACTTCATGGCGTGGGTGGGTGCTGAGCGGTCTTTTGATAGTTTGAAAGAGGTGAGGCTTATCTCACTGCCAGCACCTGCAGTTCATCTCTGTGTAGAGGGAGATGAGATTAGAGGCCTTGATCCTCCTCCTGTTAGAACAAGACCTCAATCTCTCACTGTCTCCGTTTAATCAGGTTCCTATTTTAGCTGCCACAAAGCTGTCAACAAAAGAAAATAAGCTATCCCCCATCTAGGGGTTAAATTGGATTTCTCAGTGTGCAAATGTTCCACAGTGTAAAAAAAGAGAAAAGAATCCTACCTGCACCCTCCATCAGGCAAATTACTTCTGACTTTTAATTTATTTCTCCAGGAAATGGAAAGGTATGGCATATCCAAAGTCAATAGGGAATAAAGAATGAGGTGTAATCAGACTCTTCACCAATTCAGAGCCCCCTTCACTGTCAGCTTTAATAGGTTCACTGGCCACATAATTTATAGAATGCATGACATGTCCTTTTGCACTCAGCATTTTATTTTGGACATGCCTAGTTAATGATCCCAACAAGTGACAACTGAAGTTTCCTTGATGCTTATGTCCCCCCTTCCATCTCCTCTTCCCTGTCTGTGTGTGTATGTGTGTGTGTGTGTGCATGTGTATGATGTGGGGACATGCATGTGTGTAATCTTGCCTGCACACACATATCTTTCTTTTTTTAATTGTATCGCATTTATTATTCAATTGTATCACACTTTTTCTCTCTCTAAGGAACCTGCTGTGGAAAAAGTGGTGCAGGAGGAAGGTGCTTTGGAGATGGGCTGGCTGCCTGGAAACGAGGAGTTGTTTCTAAGTGTTTTATCCAACCCTTGGAAGCCCACTACATAAAAGGGGGAGCAGGAGGCCTTAGAGGTGCCTGTGGGCACACAGAGCCCACAGAAAAGGTGGTGTTTTCCTGTGTGCATTGCAGCAGAGAAGCAAGAAGAGCAGCCAGCTCCTGCTGAATTGGTGAGATCAAAACAAAACAGTGACCCCCCCCCTTTGGTGCCTCAAGCCTACACAGGGTGGAGCCCTTAAGCAGGCTCCAGCAGCCAGGGTCACTCATGGTTCTATGGGTTTTGCGGGCAAGAGCCACTGGGAAGCTTACCTGTCTTTGTTTACACCCTTGAAGTGTTCAAGAGATTTTGGGAATAAGTGGAGAGGGGAATTCCTGGATTGCCAACTTGGGGAGACCGGGCCAGCTGATTCTGAAAAAGGTGCCTGCAGATAAGGACTTGGAGCAAGACTTTGATTTGCAGTTTGAGGCAGGGGATGAAGTGGACTGGCCCAAGGCCAGCAAGCGGAATAAAAATGAAGGGGATTCACAATGTGCCATTGAGGAAGCAGATATGTCCCTTGGGTTGTGTCTTTATGATGCCCTGCTTACAGCTACAGGGACCATTTGGGACTGGCATGTGATTTTGGAGCCTCTGATCCACAACCAGAGGAGGGGCCAAAGCAAAATCAAAGGGTTCCAAAAAGACTGAAGCTATGATTTGAGCCCTGAAGTGGATGTTGATTTACTTGAACTGAAAACTCTTTGAAATTCCAAGACAAAAGAACTATGCAGGCAACTATGTAGACCAGACCACAAGCATAGCGTGAGTCAATGGTGTGATGCAGCAGCAAAAAATAAAATAAAATAAAATGCTATTCTAGGCTGCATCAACAAAAGTATAGTGTCCAGGTCAAGGGAACTAACAGTATCACTCTATTTGGCCTTGGTCAGACAACACCTGTAGTACTGTATCCAGTTCTGGGTGCTATACAGTGGTACCTCAGGTTACATACGCTTCAGGTTACAGACTCCGCTAACCCAGAAATAATACCTCGGGTTAAGAACTTTGCTTCAGGATGAGAACAGAAATCGTGCTCCGGCAGTGCGGCGGCAGCAGGAGGCCCCATTAGCTAAAGTGGTGCTTCAGGTTAAGAACAGTTTCAGGTTAAGAACGTACCTCTGGAGTGAATTAAGTACTTAACCCGAGGTACCACTGTAGTTTAAGAAGGATATTGATGAGCTGGAATGTGTGCAGAGGACAACCAATACGATCAAGGGTCTGGAAACCAAGCCTTACAAGGAATGATTGAGGAAGCCGGTTATGTTTAGGCTGGAAAAGAGGAGGCAGAGGGAATATGATAGCCATCTTCAAATATCTAAAGGGCTGTCATATGGAAGATGGAGCAAGCTGTGCCTCATTTTCTAAAAGGAAACACAGACAGGTAACCACTCCTGGAACTCTTGATTGGTGTGGCATGTAACAATATGGTTCTCTAGCTCCTCATTTAATCCCCACAACAACCCTGTGACGTTAGTTAGACTGAGAGACAATGAGTGTCCAAAGTCACCTAGTGAGCTTCATGGCCATGTTGGGGATGTGAATCCTGATCTCTCAACACTGTAGCCAGTAGACCACAGAGGCTCTCTGAAATCTTCTGACTCAGTGACACACTTTCCTCTTGAGCACAGATTACACCAAAGGAATATCACTTCCCCTTAAATGCAAGGCACTCATTGGGATTTTGATATATTTTGTGTCACCCATGAGGCAGGATGGTGGGAACATCCTGGTGGGAACAAGAGGTGGTGCACCCACAGGCACCCTGCCCACCCCACCACTTCCCCCAGCTGCAAAGAAGCAACACAGGTAAGGGAGGAGTGGCTACAGAGGGGCACAGCATTCCACTACCCAGCTTTGTCACTTTCTCCAACTAGGCAAGAGGGGAGGCATTCTGACATCCCACCCACTAGGGACAGAGAGGGACTGGTGGCAAAGCTCTTTCAGAGCTTCACCTCTCCCATTGAAGGGATATAAGTGGGACATTTTGCCCCAGACATCCAAACATCTTGTGCCACCCTTGCTGAGAAGCTTCTGTCCATCTTCTCTGATTAGCCGGTCATAAAAAAATCACAGTCAGTAGATTCCATCACCTGATTTCAAGGTGCAGAAATGGTTTTAAAAGACCCAAGCAATTATCTCACATAGAAAAAGCTAGGGAGGTAAGGCAGAAATATTTTTGTCCTATTCTTCTGTTTGCTCTCTCTCTTTCTCTTCTCAGAAGATAGATAGCAAGGGAAGAGGATGGTGACCTCAATATGATCAACTTCCTGGGTTCTACCCTTGTGACCTCCTAGGCTCCATCCATGTGACATCCTAAGCTCCACCCAGGCATCCACTGCATAACTGGGGCCAGATATTTGAAGCCTGAGTCATTTAGGGATTTAGACACTAATCCTCTATTAGCAAATTATCATTTTTAAGCCACTGCTTATATTGCAAGAGTTCATGCTCTTCAACAGAACAGAAGCAAAAAAGCAAAGAGTGTCACCTCGGTGGAAAGAATAGCCAAGACTTTTTAACTTCACTTGCCTCAGAAGTCTAACCTGTAGCCATATGTCTAGCCAAACTCAAGGATTCCTTTGGCTTCAGTGGCAGTAACAACACTGGTGGAGTGAAGTTCAGTGCTTCTATTTAGTAGCAGGCTTGAATACAGAATAAAAAGCAGGAGAACAGTCTTTATGTAGAATAACAAGGCATAAGGAAGATAAACTACTTCCCCCTTCAGTTATGGGGAGCTCTCGGGACTGATAATTGAGAGCCTCCCGCTGTCCAGTATGCAGCACCCTCCTGGGCAGAGCTAGTCTCAAAGCTCCAAGGTCAGCCCCCAATCTGAGAGATTTATATACTTTAAACCCTTAGTGTCTATATGCTGGCTGGACTAATATCTAAATTGCTCCCTCCTGTTAAGCTATGCCAATATACAGGGGCCAGTATAGTTAATTAAGCCTGAAGCTGCACTGCTGCTGGCAGGAACTCAGCCTACACCTGACCCACAAGTGGATCTTCCCACATCCTGCTCATATTTATTCCTGGAACACAACCTGTAAATCTAAACAATAAAGCAAACCAAAAACCCCTGACAGTCTCATTGGGTTGAACACTTTGGGATGTGCCAATAAGCAAGGAGAAAGAATTGTACAAAGCAACTGACCTATCTCCTTGAAATACAAAATGATGGTGCACAGGGTTTCCTTTACACCATACAACTAATAATAAAAAAGGTCAATTAGTGCAAATTCACACTGGATTAAAAACAACAACAACTCAACAACCTCAAGCAAGGGCACCAACTGGATACAACCCACTAACTATTAGTAAAGTCTGAACATGGGGCATGTTTGCTTCTTGCTAACCAAACATGCTGCATTCCAGTATAGCAGAGGTGTCCAACGGGTCAACCGTGATCGACAGGTCAATCCCCGGATGATCGTGGTCGATCATGGTCAATCGCAGGATCGTTATTGCTTGCGTTGTTTAGAATCATGTCTGTGCCACCCCTCCCCCCTCAGTCTTTCCCTGTGTCACGTTTAGTGTACGTTCCTATGTTGTCTTCTGTAGCGCTGCATTTGTCTGTTAGCGGCTGTGTTGTTGTTGAGCAATTTATCTTAATTCTGCACACTTACTGTTTACAAAAGGTCAACAACTTTGACCTGTCCCCCCTCTCAGTAATGGGTAGATCACTGCTAGTGTTTTTTTCCCAGGAGTTGATCGCAGTCTCTTGGGAGTTGAATGTCTCTGCTGTATAGGATAAACCTATACTGCTGCATATGAGATGAATATTGGGAGTCCCCATTTCCACTTCAGACTAAGATTTTGGGGAGGGTGTGCTTCCATTAGCAGCTAGAAACTTGCATCTGTGCTTGCAGAATGCAAGATGTGTGTGTGTGTGCGTGTGTGTGTGTGTGTGTGTGTGTGTGTGAGAGAGAGAGAGAGAGAGAGAGAGAGACTAAGAAATGAAGGACTTGTGCAGTATCAGAATTCCATATGTCTAGAAATTTAGAACCAATGTATTACAGACACCTGGATTATTGGAGGGGGATATCTGAAAGGGAGCCCTTTAGAGAGTTTTCTTGTAGCAGTGAGGGACGTTTGTCTATGCTTGGGAAATCCAAGTTCCTTTCATTCATATTTTACATGCATCAGGATATTATTGCTACTTCAAACATGTATTCCTGCCCCTCGTCATGTTGAATTGGAACCGAAACGTTTGCTTTGAGCTGCATTTTTTACAGGCCAGTAGGTGGCAGTCTTTTGCATGCCTGAGAGCTTTAAAAGCTTTCAGTTCCCCCTTGTCACACTATGCATCTCCCTCTGGAATTGTAAGTTCTTGAAAGGAACACATTTGATTAATTCAGCATGCCTCTCCCCGCACACCTCCCCAGTAACTGCTTTTTTGTGGTTGTTTGTTGCAGTAACTGCTATGAGTTTGACAGCATTCAAGTTTAATCTCGGCACCACCAGGAAGGCTAACATTTCAATTATGTGTGATAGTAATTTGTTTGAAATTCCAAAAGGGCAGTGAAAAGGGAAGCAATTTTCCCTGGTAATAACATAAGCATAACAGAGAGAGTGTCCAGGAAGAGAAGGCAAAAAAAAAAATAAAGACAGATTATCTTGCACAGTCCGTGGCTGCTCTTTCATGCTAATTCCACTTTCCATCAATAGGCAGCTGCCCAAAGAGACACCATGGTATTGATTTGCAGGGAATGTAGCAGGTGATATGCCAAATGTCTCTGGAGGATAACCATGGAGATTGTCAGGAAAGTGCTAATTTTGCAGTATACCTTGAGATGCTGCCTACCCTACCCACTAAGAGCACATGAGCAGAATCATGGAAACTCTTATTCTTGAGAAATATTGCCAGTGATTCATTGAAGCATTTTAAAAAATAATAATAAAATAAACTTGGGTATTTAGCCCAAGCAGATTTGCCTAGCGGAAAATTTGGTGGCAATACCTGTAGCTAGAGTAGTCAATGGGGTTCTCTCCAGATGAAGCTGGACTACAACACCTATCAGCAGGAGCACCAATTCTACGGAGCAAAGGTGTCTTCGGCACCCTCAATGTTGAGGGGGTGGAGGTTGAGTGCAGAGCTGAGCACAGCACAGCTCTTTTCTCAGTCTATCCAATTTTTAAAATGAGGACAAAAATGTGTGCAG
This sequence comes from Podarcis melisellensis, assembly GCF_964234715.1. Classification (NCBI taxonomy): domain Eukaryota; kingdom Metazoa; phylum Chordata; class Lepidosauria; order Squamata; family Lacertidae; genus Podarcis; species Podarcis melisellensis. Next base: position 48,270,438 of record NC_138540.1, read on the forward strand.
ACATTCTCTTCTACCCTTCCAAGAATTTGGAAGTGTTGTGGAAACTATTTTCATTTCCCTCAACTTGCTTGTGATGTTTTGACCAGATGGGAACTGCCAGATTCAACCTGAGAATTCGTTTTTATGGAATCTCATCAGAAATATAGTGGTGCGTCGACCACCAGGACAAATTTCAGCTCATTTTACTTAAATCTCTTTTTGGGGAGGGGGCATTTCCCAAAGGATCTCAGTTATTTGGCAGGGGTCTCCCCATTTCACTTTAGGTGAAATTCACAGCAATTCAAATTGCAACTAACCCTCATCCTTTTGCAGCAGAGTGAGAAATAAATCTACCTAGGTACTTTGTCTTTTGTGCTATAATTTTCCTTTTCTAAAGGACACCACCAGCCTCTCTTCCCTGGTTCCTTCTCAGGCTGGCGTTAATCTGTCTCATCCCCACTGTGCAGAAATGACTCATTCCACTCTGATAGAGGTGCCTCTTGCTGTTCTCTCCAGAGGCACTACTTCTGGAAGTGCAGATTTGACTCAGCAGGATAACATTGGACTGATGGTAGAAATGGGTGGGGAAAAAATCAAAACAATGACTTGTGTCCTTAGCATTACAGCTATGCATATGTACAAATAGATTCTCATAAAATTTAGAATAGTGACAGCTGTGCACATGAAAGTTAGACTAAGACACACTTCTTTTTCCTGAAATCTACATCTTAAAAACGACCCACTCTTTCTATAACAGCAACAATTCTCTGTTGCCATCAAGATTCTTGCCATACGGGCCTACCAAGACTGACAGTTGTGGAAAGGAAGGAGCAAAAAGTACTCACTACATGTACAATCCCTGCATCTGACATAGTTTAGGTATGCATAAAATAGTAATTAATAGGTTAAACATTATGCTAGTTTGAAAATGCTCATTTATCACTGGTAAGCTGTTATCCCCAGTAGCATAGTCAGTGGTGAGGTGTTATGGGAGATGCAGTCCACCAATAGCTGGAGGGCTACAAATTGTCCTTCCATTGTTTATCAGTTACCATTTACCATAATCTCCCGCACTTGGGAAAACTTCCACCTTATATGGTAGAAACAAAAGAAAGGCTGCTGGTTAAATGTCCACACTGATCACACCAATCAGTTGATGTTTCATCATTAGGACTAATGGTTAGGCAATAACATCCTAATAATTAAGACTCTCACTGTTGTGACTGTTGTCTTCTCTTTTGGATAGGAAGATGGGAACATATGGCGTTGCCTTACATCAAGCTAGACCATTGGTCCATCATGTTCAATCAACACTGACTGGCAGTGACTCTCAGAGCTTCAGACTGAAATCTTTTTTTCAGCTCTACGTGGATATGCTGGTCTGCCACTGAGTTACAGCTATTTCCCATCTTCTGAGCTTGAGAAGGGAGGGTCATTGGTATGGGAGAGGGTCATGGAGGGGACTTTTCTCAAGGACCACCCCCAATCCCCAAATCTTTTCCTGAGTGAAATTGCTCTGGCTAGTTGTGTTCATTCCTGCTATCACTGAGTTAAGGGAACAGAGTTTCTTTTCCCAAAGCCACCAGCTTTGTACGAGAGAACTTTCCATCTTTGAAAGGATGCTGATTAGCTACACAAACAAACTTTATCCTTTCCTTTTACAATGGATCTGATTTATGGCTGGACAAATCTTCAGAAGGCCTAATTGCAGCAAAGGAGGCCTATTTGAAGAAGTTACAACAGATGTGCACATTTGGAGGGGAGGGGGGAAGCACACAATATGCCAAGCAAAAGCAAGAAAAAGCAACATTAGGGAGCATAAAAGCATTGCAGCATCTGGGCTTGATATGAATCCACAGCATAGTGATGCTAATGCCGGATAACACTTGAGCCTTATATTCCTCTCTGTGTGGCTGTGCCTAAAACAAAGATGCTGAGGGGGTTTCTCTCTCTTAATGCAAGAGATGGTTTATTCCACTTCGTGGTGATGAAACAGAAATATAAGGAGTTGTGCACTGAATCAGCTCACATCTGGCATAAGGTGTGATGACTTAATTTTTGTCTGGCGGAGACCGACTATTTTTGCCCTGCAATGCCTTATGAAGGTTGAATTGGCCTATAAAAATAGGAAACCCAGGCTCTTAGGAGATGTTTTCATGTTATGCTAATAAATTGTTTGCACACCTATGCAAATGTTACTGAATCACAACACGAAAATGCTTTCATCCTAGGCCCTGTGCTTGTGCTTCACTCACGCTGAGTGAATTGGAAAGGATAATGTTTTTGCTAAGTTCCCCGGTAGATTCAAAGAATTGCTAATGTGAATTAAGCAGCAGCAGAAGGTTAGAACTCTCCTTGATCTGCTTCACAGTGAGCTGGAAAGCCTCCAGTCCCATGAGTCTGGAATACCCTCAGGCTGCCCTTAACTGGGCTGCTTGATCCAGACATGAAGGGTTTCCAAATACTGATTTACCATATTTCTGTGAATATTTTTTAAAAATAAAAAATAGGTCTCAGATGTGCTTGTTCCATGTGCCCCATCACAACAAATCTTACAAGTGGTTCCTGAGCACTACTTATATTTATCCCGCTCACCTGAGCAAATGGGGCAGCAGATATGGACAAACCTCTGTGGAAGTAGATTTTTTCCATTGAGTCTCAGTTTACACATGCAGCTGGTGAGGTAGGAGGGCAATAATCAGGGATGGCATGAGTAAACCCTGAGCACCTCATTCAAATGCTTCTGAACAGAATCAGAGCAAGCAGTCATAATGTTGCAAGAGTGCTGGACTATGAGCTGGGAGACCAGGGTTTCAATCCCCACTCGGACACTGGATGGCCTTCTGCCAGTAACTCACTCTCAGGCCTAACCCATCTCACAAGGATGTTGTGAGGATTAAATGAGGAGAGGGAGAACCATGAATGTCATCTTGAACCCCCCAGAGAAAAGGTGGGATAGAAATTAAATAAATAAATTATTTATGGCAGGTGTACTGCAGCAGGAGACGTGGCGTGGTCAAGGAGCCATGCTTTTGGGGTTGGAAATAATAATAATAATTTATTATTTATACCCTGCCCATCTGGCTGGGCTTCCCCAACCACTCTGAGGAATACTATCCTTGCTGCCAAACTGCGGGAGGCAGTAGAGGACAGAGGTGCCTGGCATTCTCTGGTCCATGGGGTCACGAAGAGTCGGACACGACTAAACGACTAAACAACAACAACATCCTTGCTGCAGTTTAAGCCTTGTGAGATGCCCCAAAGTGCATCTGATATCAGCATGCAGTCTATCAATCAATGGAGAGAGCTGCTTCATTTGTGTAAAATGCATCATGTGTGGTTATCAGTGACTTTTTAACCCTACAGTCCAATCTGTGCTTTCCAGTGTTTCTACATCATAGAGAATATGAATAATTTGTACTAAGTGCAAGACACTTTTTCACACTGTGTTTTGCTTTACTAGGAAATAATCCCTTCTGTAGGGTAATAACAATTGTGACCACCATGTACCTTTTTTTTAAAAAAAAAGAAAAAGTGAAGAAGCTATTTCCAAGGCAAAATCTGTCTTCATTTGTAACACCCTCCCGAAAGCTACCTGGGGCATCCATTTACTGTTCGTAACGAAACCCTTCAGTCACCCCTGGAAACAAGTCAAAAGTTACCCACTAGCCGAGGGTGTGCAAACATTAGTTACAGTGACAGCCTAAATGTAACGTAATTCCTGTAATACACACAGTTAGTTGCAAGTTCAATTTCAAATGTCCTGCCTAGCTGTTGAACAAAACCATGCTGTTATTGTAATGAGCTCAAAGGTTCGTGGTTGTTCTGCTTCTTAGTTTTATGTTCAGGATCAATTGGCCAGTTGCATTAGACTTTATAAAGAAAAATATGCTGAAAGGTTCCACAGAAACTATGACCCAAAGAAGCTTCAGCATCATATGTACCAACTGCCTACAGTGGTGGGAGAGAACTTAAAGTTCTGGAACTTTTTCGTTGGATTTTCCATAGATTTCCCTCCTAATTTTAATTATGGTTGCATAGATTTCCATTTTGAATTCTTAACTGGAGACTTCATTTTAGGTTTCATCTCATTTGATTTTTGAGCCTTTAAAGAAGCATTTCCGTATCTGGTGATCAAGATAGGAACAGTGTAGAAATGCAACTCTGTTTGCATTTTAATGAGACACTACTTGTTTTCTCATTATCTCAACATGGATGCTTTAACTGAGATTCCTACATTGAGGGGCTGGACTAGATGACCCCCAGGGTCCCTTCCAACTCTACAGTTCTATGATTCTACGATTTCAAACTTCTAGAATCAATACACAAACTGAAACAGGTTATCCTCTGAAATCTGCATTTCTCCAAATTTTCAAAGCGATTACCCAATCAAATAATGTCAGAAAGTGCATAAAATACTTATATTAAGAAAATAACATCAAAATGCATTATAATAGGCAAAATGCTTGCAAAAATATCTGTTTTAGTCAAAACTGCAGACAAAATGGGTATATGGGGGGAATCACAAAATAGTGCTGAAATGTTTAGAAGTGAATTTAAGTTCGGAAAATGAGAAAATCATGTATTTCTCTCATAGAGCTACAATTCTCAAAAAAAATGGTTTAACGATCAATCACTCCTCCCAAGGAATTCTGGGAATTGTAGTTCTGTGAGGGGAACAGTGTTTTCCTAATATTTCACAGCATCCCTAATGAACTACAGTTCACAGGGTTCTGTGGGGGAAGCCATGTCAGTTTAAATGTGATTTACATGTGCAGTTGGGTCCTTAGTGTGTCAGGGAAGTGAAACCTTCTATCCTTTCCACTGATGTGCTGAAACATTTGCATATCGGAATTTGTTTGCTTCCCTCTGCCCTCCCCATGATGTTTTAAGCATGGTGGTGATGCACAAAGAATATTGGAAGCATTGGAAAATGCTACCACCCCACACTGCTGAAATAGTTCAGGCCAGGAAAAGTTGTTTTGATAATTTTTTGCAACTCTAACATCGGATGTCATTGTGTGAGGGTTTTATTATTATTATTATTAAGGTTGGGCAAGTTCCCTTGAACTAATATATCTACGCCCAAATTGTTGCAGAGAGAGATGTCCCTTTGTTCCTGAAAAGAACTGTAATTTACCTACTCATGAATGCTATCACTAAGGCAGTAATTTATTCTCAGTTCAGAATGCTTTCCTGCTGCTCCATGAGTTCTGGATTCTTTCCCAGTACTGCTGGCAAGGCTTTGGTATGATGTTGATGGTTAAACAAAAAAGGGGGGAGTTCTGTGCCCCCCTTAAATGTTATAATAATGGGCATGTCAGCAAATTATTGGCAAGAATTCGTTGCATGAATCTGAAAAGACAGCTCAGTGACTGAACTTTTCATTGTTATTGAGATGTTAAATAATATTTATTGCTTTATAACAGCCAGGTTTTATGGCAAAACATCCCACCTGGCTGTTTGCTGATTGTATTGTGGGCTGTAAAGCATCTATAGAGGAAATTCAAGATTTCATTGGAGACAAAGTTCATCAGAACAGCTAACTCTGGAACCTCTCCTGATAATCAGACACCTGCAATGAAATAATCTGAGCAACAGCAGGCAGACTTTGGGGATGCGTATTCCATTTATTTATCTTTATCACTGCCCTGTCCATTGCCTGTTTGGTGGTGACCCCCTAACAGGGCCTTCTCTGTGGCATTATATTTGTGGAATGCCTTCCCTAGTGAGGTGTGTCAGTATCCCTGACTATTAATTGTGAGGAGAAGTTACTCCCCCCCTCAAAAAATAATAATAATCCTGTTTACTCAGGCATTTGATGGTTGAAAGTTCTGTCCCTGGCAACCCTGAAATTATTAGTTTTAGAGTAGATGTTGCCTTTAGGAGTTTCAAACTGTTCTTTAGACAGTTGGTTCAAACTATTCTTAGAAGAACCCACTAGCTTCTGCACATTAGGAATGGAGGAGGAATCGGCTTTAAACAGATTTACCCAGAGAATTTGGCAGTTCCAGGCAGACTGAGTTTTGTCCACACAGGACTACCTCTTGCATCAAGTGTCTGCTTATGGCTGAGTTGTTCATGCATCTTTGCAAAATTGTACACACAAAAATGTGTATGTTATAAGGCACTATATTTCTACAGCATAATTTTATATGTATTAGCACATAAATATTTTTATATAGTTATTTGCATTGCTGTATGTGTCTTGTGACAGGTTTTTTTCCATTCAGATGACTCCAGATGACGTCCCTTTGTCTACTCAGCTTAAACCAGGTGTCACAGAGGAGAAAGAATTATGTTTGGAGTGGACCTAAGAGGTAACTTCCTTCTGGTCTGGTCACTGTCTGTTTACTGGAGCTCTGGCCCAGGTGCTGTTCAGTCATCCCCTTGCTTGTCTCCCTGCCCTTCTCGGTTGTTGTTTTTTAAATCCAATGTTCCTTGCTACAGGATGGTTGTCAGTTGCTAATTGAAAGGGCTGATAAGGTATGATCACCTGTGTTATTAGCCTTTGATTCTTGGGCTTTACTGCTCACTTTTGCAGCAGTGCTACTAAGGTTCAAAGGCTGCCTAAGGACAGTGTGGATGTGCAGCCCCATTCCTGTCAGTATGATAGGGAGAGGAAGAACCACAAGCACAGGCTCATGCAGGGTCCAGTATGAAAGAAGTGGAAAATACTGTCCAAGGCAAGAATACCAGTTGTTGGGAATCATGAGCAGTGCTGGATTTACATATAAGCTGAACAAGCTATAGCTTAGGGCCCCACTCTCTTGCTCCCCCCCAAAAAAAAATTAAAGGAAACAAAATTGGATGTACATTTCCAAAATATAACAATTACTTTGATAACATACATATTTTGTCATGTGCAAATGGCTTTAGGTCCATAAATTACCTATTAGGTCCATAAATTACCATATAGCATATATTCAACATAAAAAAACAGCAACAATTTGTTGTTGACAAAGAAGAGCTGGACTTATAAAGGGCCCCATTACCTTCAGTAGCTTAGGGCCTCATCAGACCTAAATCCGGCTCTCATCATGAGTGGAGAAGGAGTCCAGGCCAGGAAACACACGTACTATCAGCTCGCAGTTGGCATATAATGTATTTATATACTGTATTTGTTTTAGTGATTAAATTGTAAATTGTCTTGGATGCCATGGCAGAAAGGTGATACATAAATTGAGCTCAGTAGCAACATGTGCCAAAAACACTGGTGGAGGAATGGGGGGGCAGGGGAAGTGCACCACCCCGGCACCATCGGGGAGGGGGGTACCATTGTGGCAGCCCACCCCGAACATGCGCCGTGCAACCCTCCACCGTGCTGGGCACCACGTCCCTCCTGGCAGTGCGCAATGCCCCCAGGACGCATGCTACGCCCCTGGGACATACGCAAGCCACGCCCCCACCTACTCTCTGCCCCCAGTGCCAGAGCATGCAGCTTCGCCACTGGCTAAAAGACCCAAAAAGATTGGCAACCCCTGAATTAGGGCTCAATTGCCTTTCAAAGAAACAAACTGAATTTACTGTTTTCAATTCTTAGCCCCCCCCCCTCCTTTTTTTATTTCAGTGATATGAAAACCTCCACTTACTTCAGCACCATGGAGGAAAAACAGCATATTTATGTTGCCTGAACAGAGTTTATTTGCCCCACTGTTTCCAGAGTGGAAAAGGTTACCAGTATTTATGCCAGTTTCTTTTTCTTCTGATGTAATATTAAGCACCAGCAGAGAGATTTGCAAAGATAAATATCACCATCTTAACTGAAAATATATATCTTCACTTTGTTTGAGAATACTGGCATTTTGCATCCAGAGAGGGGGAATCAGACAAACTACTAGATAACTTAAATATTGTTATGACTATGGCCAAGCATTCCTTTGTTAGGGAGATTGCTGGAGATTGCTGGGGGGGAAGTGTTTTATTATTTGGGAACAAACAAAAGAGTACCAAAAACAAAACAAATAAATATACAAACATGTATAAAATTACAACAAAGACAATTGCATACAAAAATGACTAACCTAATCATTCTGAGAAAAATGATATAAAGAAATATATAACTTTTATGAATAGTTTAAGCCTGATGTTGTTGGGCTGCAACTAAGATTAGAGGAGGAATTCAGCTCAGCTCACATTTAAAGCCAAACTAATATATTTTTTTTACTTCCTGAATTAATACGCAAAGTGATCCTTTGACATTGGCTCTTCTCTGAATTTTGTAATGCAGGTGCTCAGCCAAGTAATATATAAAAAATGCATTGATGGAGTCAAATGTGCATTAAATGCATATATTGGTTAACATGAGAGGGTTCTACCTCTCTTTTAAATCAGAACCAGTGAAGGCGGTGAAGGTCCTGTGTGAGTGCCTGGAGGCAGTTGGAGGATGGACGGCAGCTAACAGATTGAGGTTGAATCCTGACAAGACAGAAGTACTGTTTGGGGGGACAGGGTGCGGGCGGTATGGGGGATTCCCTGGTCCTGAATGGGGTAACTGTGCCCCTGAAGGACCAGGAACGCAGCCTGGGAGTCATTTTAGACTCACAGCTGTCCATGGAGGCGCAGGTTAATTCTGTGCCCAGGGCGGCTGTCTACCAGCACCACCTGGTACGCAGGCTAAGACCTGCATGCCTACAGACTGTCTCGCCAGAGTGGTGCATGCTCTAGTTATCTCCCGCTTGGACTACTGCAATGTGCTCTACATGGGACTACCTTTGAAGGTGACCCGGAAACCACAATTAATCCAGAATGCGGCAGGTAGACTGGGAGTGGCTGCCAGGACCACATAACAGCAGTCCTGAGAGATCTGCATTGGCTCCCAGTATGTTTCCGAGCACAATTCAAAGTGTTGGTGCTGACCTTTAAAGCCCTAAACGGCTCGGTCCTGTATACCTGAAGGAGCATCTCCATCCCCATCGTTCAACCCGGACACTGAGATCCAGCGCTGAGGGCCTTATGGCGGTTCAATCATTGCAAGAAGTGAGGTTACAGGGAACCAGCCTTCTTGGTAGTGGCACCCACCCTGTGGAACACCCTCCCTTCAGACGTGAAGGAAATAAGCTGAGGATAAAACCGAGAAAGAGTGAGAGAACCATGTACATCACTGTCAGCTCCTTGGAGGAAAGGTGGGATCTTAAAAAAGAAAACACAGATAATAACAAATGTACTAGGACTTCCACCTGCTGCCAGTAAGTAGAATGGCAATACATCCAAAATGGAAATGCATTGCTGCTCCTTATTCAAACTATAGAGGATGCATGTGATGCAATTAAGAAATCTATGTAGAGTGCAAAGGGGTAGACAATGGGAAAATACTTTTACTCAGAATTGGAATTTGTTTATTTCTTAACAGAATAATCAAACTGCAAGATGCGATGGCATTGTACTCTTTGATGGGAGATGCTTAAAATTTAGGAGCACTGATCAAGTAGGTAAAATGAATTGAAAAAATATATTATTATGGTCTCTTTGAATAAAATAAGAGTTGTTATATGAATGTGATTAATATTAAAGTATTAACTTATTGTGTTCTAAAGATATTTGCTTTCTAATTAAGCATAATAGATGTTAGAATACTTATTATGTGTGTATCTGTCCATCTATCTATAGTCTTTTTTGTAATTTTTCTCAATAAAAATGTCTTGCTACTATAATCACCATCATCTTTATGGCTAACCTTTGCTTTTAATAGATTGGTGTAGGGGTGTGCTTTGTTTCATTCAACCCTGCTTCATTGTGCTTTTACTATTGTTTCATTCAATTTACCTCTTGAGTATTTCAGTTGGGAAGACAGGAAAGTGGCATGGAAATTAATATATTCCTAACAGCTACTGTGATTTCCTGTGAGTTGTGAGTACATATAAATGAATTTAAAATATTCTGTAACTTCTGCTTTTCTTATCTCTCCTGATGCGGTCTCTTTAAATGCTTTTATGGGTGTTTACATGTTTAGTGCAACTAAACTATTTAGCTGAATTGCTGGAGTGGGGAATATAATACACACAAGAGAACATCTGAATTAAAAAAAGCACATTCCATCTAACTCTATATCTAGTGATGGTGCATTTTAAATACTTAACTGCACTGGATGCAGTGGAAAAAAGTGGGGATGGTGTTTATTTCCCCGCTTAGACCAAACTGTGAATGCAGCATCAGCTTAAAAGCAAGTTACAGGCTGCTTATTTTTCAAAATGAAGCATATTTTCCATTTAATTGCCTGGTGTGGGAGAAGAGGGGAGTATTATTGAATTTTGGTGGGGAGAGAGAGATTAAAGGAACAGTTTTATCAAGAGCAAAGTAGAACAGACCTGACCCTTCTTGCGCTACAAAAACTAATGCAGCCCCCTGAAACAAAAATAAATTTGGAGAAATTCTCACTTGCCAATGTCCAGGACTGTTATGGCTAGTGTTTGGGACAAAGGCAGGAACTGCATCAAAGAGAAAGAAAGGGAAAATATGATGCACAGAAGTTCTACTTGCTCTATGTGCAATGGCAGTAAAATAAGACACCTTCCACTTCTCAAGTCCACAGTTCAGCAATGACATTTGTGGGATGGGGCAGTTATACTAGTCCCAGTGAAGGTACTGCTCAGCAGTGGATTTTGAGCTTTTGTTATGGACTAACGTGCCTACCTTTGCTTTTTATGTTGCGTAAAGAGAATAAAGGCACTCCCGTAAGTGTCCCCTATAAATGGAGCATAATAATCTAACAATCTGTTTTCTTGGTAGCCAATCAGATGCTTAAGGAAAACCTGCAAGCAGAACCAAAGTGCATTAGTATGTCCTCACTTGCAATTTCCAGCAACTGGTATTCAGAGTTTTACTGGCTCGGGCAGTGGAGGTAGAACTTAGCTACTGTGGCTAGTAGCCATTTATACACTTAACCTCTGTAAGGACAGTTTTCCTGCTTTCTGCTATGGTAGGAAGATGTCTTATTCTGAGGCAGACTCATTGGTTCATCTAGCTCAGTATTGTCTACACTGATTGTCAGTGGCTTTCCGGGGTTTCAGACTGGGAGTCTCTCCAAGCCCTACCTGGATATGCCAGTAACTGAACCTTCTTCATGCAAAGTGGATTCTATACCACTGAGCTATGGCCCTGTGCTGTGGTAGAACTGAAGCATAGGCAACTCCATGCCAATGGTTCCCTCTTCTTCCTTTGTTTGTGAAAGGGATGATGGATGAGGCTGGATATGATCTCTTGCCTGGTGATAACTACATAATTTTAAGACAGGAATAAAGAGACTCCTAAAGTTCAATCCATTTAAAAATGTATAGCAGTTAATATATAAAAATAGGCCACATGACAATGAGAGTATCTATCATACTACTAAATAAATTACTAATTTCTATACTTAGCTACTCAGATCTGCACTGCAGGTATTAACTTTACCTTTTTCTAACTGCTGTTGCAAAGTTGTCATCTCTGGATATAATAAATAGTAAGACCTACTAGTTCCCAATCTTCCTCAGGGCTGACCCATATGTTTTGCTAGCTGAGAATAAGGACACCCCCGAGATATCCCTCAAATTTTCTGTATAAAAAGCACCTGAACTGAATTTTTACTCTCACTCTGATATGGGTGATGGGACAAAACTTTCTTTTCTAGCTCAGGGCAAATCAACTATTTCCTCTAATATGTTGCCACCAGAGGCGGCATCTCACTCTTCCTAATGGTAGAGCTGGTCCTTGTCAGACCAGGATCTCTAGAAAGTGAGGAATGCAGAAATACATTTTGCTCTGGGACCACCGAACAAGGAAAAATGTAAAACATGATTCTTTATGTTCTCCATTTCACCCAAGAAACATATATATATCTTTGCTGATCTTTGGGGGCCTTAAGATTTCTGCCTTCTTCATAAAATGAAAGCATTGTTAGGAGTGACAGGGTTGTAAATACCTTCCTTGGAGAATGAAATAGTTCAGTTGCTGTATATGGGACTTTCAGCTTGGGGGTGTGCAGACAGATGAAGCACCATGGTGCAGCTGCAGCAAAGCAACCAGGCACCTATATCTGGCCCAGCTGCAACAAAACATCTCTCCCATATCTGTCTCTACAGCCACAGCAGGCACTGTAACCTTACAACAGTTTAACTTCACCCACAAAGGTGCACTCCTCCATTGTCTCCCGAGACAGACTGAAGCCAACTATGCCAACAGCATCCCAATTCCAGCCATGTTTTCTTGGAAACAATTATTATTGTTTCAATGGGATTTACCTCTACGTTATTTGCATTTAGGATTTCAGCTTTATGCATCTAACTTGACATCTAACTTCCACTGATTTCAGTGCAGCACAAACCTTTCACTAGATGGTACACAGTGTCTTATACTCTCAATATTTCCTTACACCATTGTGTCATTGATGTCTTGGAGCTCTTGTAGATCAATATGGCTGAAAGGGAACATAGAATCTTTTGTTGATCTTCTCCTTTTTCATTCCACATCTGAAGAGTCTTGTTTTGTTTTTTTTATTGGCGAAGTTTGTTACTATTGGAGGACTAAGTACACTTTCTCTTCTTGACTAAAAGATGATTGTTCCTTTAATGGTAGTTTCTGTGTGAGACTTCTGATTTCAAATATATCTTCTTCTTCTTTTGGTGGTGGAATACATTTTTTTACTTGGTTCAAATGGAGAGCAAAGTTACTGAGCTCTTGCCTCTCATGGGAGCCTCACAGGTAGCACACTGAGATGCATTATTCCATTGATCTGAAAACCCAGAACATAGTCCAAGGTCTATACTGTGGCACAGAATTCCTCACTGCCAGAAAAAGAGAGAAAAAAATATCATAGAGGCTATATAGTTCTAAAATGGATAGGATCAATGAAAACAAAACACTTAAAATTAAGGGGGAGGGATGCTGGACCTCAAAAGGGGGAAAAAGAGTGAATCTTTATACAGTAAAAAACCTGTCTTTATAAAACTTCTATAGCTGAAAGGAAGCAAAGAGCAGTTTGAACTGCAGCAGCTATGCTTGGTAGCTAAGTTGTAGCTAACTTCCTAATCTAGGCATACTATGTAAATAGCCTTGACAAAACTGCAGCCCAATCCTATGCATGCTTATTTTGAAAGAAAGGGTTCAATGTGACTGCCTTCTGAGTATCATGGGCTTAGGACTGCTGCTTACGGTAATTTTTTTAAAGGTATTTAGATAGATAGATTAGATCCAATATTGCAAATATTAAGAATAGAATGCAGATAGAATGCAGCTTTGGGTTTGAATTGCTTCCTGTTTAGGTCCCATAGGCTGAGTCTAGGGATGCAGGTGGGAAGGGGGAGTACAGTTCAGTTCATATTTAAAGATGGACCAAATCTGAACTTTCTAAAGCAGCTATGAACCCAAACACATGCATTTCATTGTACACAGGTTGTACATTGACAATAAAGGTATTGTTGTTGTTGTTATATTATTATTATTATTATTATTATTATTATTATTATTATTATTATTATCTTTCAAAACATGCACTTTCACCAAATTTAGCAATGCAGTTCTGCAGCCAAGAAATATCTATAAATATGCATATGCAAGAGAAAAGTGTGCATAACAATTGCTTTATTGGTGCAAATCTCATACAGAAATGTACTAGGGGAAATTAATTAGCAAAATGTGTATATTAAGCAAAATTGCAAACAAAAATGTGCACAGTAGGATAAATTCACCCTAAAATGCTGATGGGTTTTTATGAGAATTTTTTTTTTTAAATCACATGGTTCCATTCTTAAAGTCCACATAACCATTGTGGCCGTTAGCATTATAATTTCAAATTAATATTTTTTTCAAAGTAATGCTCGCTTGTGAGTTAATTTTCAGTTAATAGCAACACAGAGAGTTATTCTTGGATACCACACTACAATCAGCAGTTGCATTCATCTTCCCCTTGAGAAATGCTGATTTACATAATACTTTAACTATCTTTTTAATTTTATTATGTCTTTCAGGAGGCAACTTCATATCACCAAGATTTTGAACTACGGTGGAAAATAGAGCCCTTCACATGTGTAAAATTCACCAGGAAAAAATTCACTCTCACTGCTCTGCCCAGTTTTGCCTCTGGACTCCTGCACAACTGCCCTTGAACTGGAAAAAAAAATCCCTACTACTGAAAGAAAGGACAATGGTGCTTTAACTGGCATATTGCAACATTCAGAATGTGGAACTTCAATGCTGAAACGCCTTGTAAGACTATAAAGCTCTGACAGTGGCAGCAAATCAGCACTGGAACAAACGGCCTCATTTTGCAGGGTTGCTGTCTATGGTCCTGAACCTCTTCCTGATGCATTTGAAGTCACTTCAGTGATCCTCTCCATAAAGCTAGCTGAGGAAGTCTAGCAATGTTGCTTCTTTTCCAACCTGGAATTAGCAGAGGAATTATGTGATGCTGTGTCTCCCCCCCCCCTTAATAAAAGGGTCATTAAAAAAACAACAACCCTATACCTTAAAACTAAAAATTAAGCTGGGAATCCAGAAAACGCTGGATGGGGTCAGGACTGCAGATGTTTCGATGTGACCATGGACCTTCCAAGTATGCTCTGTCAAACTTTTGGCTCTCAGCTTTAGCCCACCTAGCTCATGCAACAGTTGGACAATAATAATGGTCTATCTTTTAGGTTTGTTGTGAGGATAATTGATATAAAAGATGTGCAGCCCCATGTCAGATCTTGTTAATTATGAAATAATTATTTTTATAGCTTTCTGGTCTCTCTTGAAATCAAAGTATTCCAGTTTGCTGGTGCCCCATGTGCTTCCTTGGCTTTAAATAACACATGATCCTAACTGTATAATAAATATTTCCACTAAGATGGTAAAGTAGCAATCAATAGATTAAGTAGTATAATTTCCATGATATTCCTTGAGGTCAAACATTTCTCCTTAAGCATCCCACAAGTAATTCAATCTTAACAGTTTAAATGCTTGGTAATGGCCTGTTTCTATACAAAAATTCACCAAAGCTCATTTATTTTGTGTGTGTGTGTGTGCGCGCACACACACACAACACTAAGACATTGTGATATAAAAGACTAATGACAGGTTTGTGTTCCTTCTGTTTACTTGGGAGAACATGAGTTTTCCCCTTCCTTGTAAGTGCATCTTTATGATAGGGTAGGGTTACCCAAATTCCCCAAGGAAGTTAGCTAGCTGATAGCTTTTCATTCCACTATGCTGTAAACAGTCTTTAATGCAGAAATAAATGAAATGGAAGACTTCAGTCTTCATCAATTTAAACATCATGGGTTTTGTGAAGACGTTATTGCATTAGTGACAGTGGGGGATAAAACATGTTGATTTCAAAAGGTTAGGTACACCCAGTTCTGCATAGTAATGAACAATTCATCTATCTTTCTATATATATCAAAATGTAAGGCTGTCATCTATTGAAGGATTTCTAGCGCTGTATCATAGTCCTGGATTTGCACAAAGTTGGGAAAGGAGAGTGGAGTAAAAAAGATGGCAGGTTGTCAAACACCAGTGGCCATGACATGGAAGGACAGCGACTAGGGGAAAGTGGTGGCTTAACAGCAGAAGTTTGAGTACAGCACAATGGAACTGAAGGCATCTGAACAGTAAAATGTGATTTTAAACAAGAACAGAAGATTGAATAAAGCAGGAATGGAAAAACAGAGAGAGGAAAAGTGATGATTTTAAACAACAGGAGAGGTTTGATTAGGGTGAACAAGGGATGAAATTGGTGGGAGGTTGTGGCAGTATAAGAAAGAATTTGAATACAGAAAGAAGGGAGTTGGGAAAGGTTCTGCTGGCTTTTTTATTTTAGTATCTGTGTTGTACCCAACTCTGCTATTTCTCCTTGTTAAACCTAGTTTGTTCAAAATGATCTGACAATATGATTCCACCAAGAGAAAAGAAAGCTCATGGACAGCAATGGCAATGGTGTTTTGGGGTTGTTGTTTTTTTGCCTGATTATATGTCTGATCTCCCCAATCAGATAGCTAATTGGCCTTGGTAGACTCTTCTGCTCTATTTTGGTGTGATCATGATCCCTTAAAAAAACTACTGCAAAAGGGACCACTTTCTTTAAATTTTTTATTTACAAAATTTTCAAATTTAACAATAATAAAAAAACATTCCATTTGAATTATACATCCAATTCTAATCTTTCCACTTTCAGACTTCCTTCAGTCTATCTGGAAATTTTCATGTTTTCACAGTTATTCACATTTCTTGCATCTATATTGGGGTTTTTTTTAACCAAATTAATCTTAACAATTATTATAAAACAATATTTCTTTCCATTATTATCACAGAGCTTCTTGAAAACCTACAAATGTTAATTGACCTTCACAAATATTCTTAATATACTCTGTAAATTTATTCCAGTCCTCGGTAAATCTCTGGTCTCGCCGGTTCCGAATTCTCCCTGTTAGCTTATCTAATTCTGCGTATCCCATCAACTTCATTCTCCATTCTTCTTTCGTCGGGTTTTCTTCCTGTTTGCATTTTTGTGCCACCAAGATTCTTGCCGCTGTTACTGCATATAAAAACAACTTCTCATCCTTCTTTTTTATGTCATTTCTTAGTATTCCTAACAGAAAAGTTTCTGCTTTTTTAACAAAGGTATATTTCAACATTTTTTTCAATTCATTATAAATCATTTCCCAGAAGCCGTTCTTTTTTTTTACGCAAAAGGCTCTTTCTCCCTTAGTTCCATATTTCAGTGCCCATCAGATACACAGAGAGACACCAATTCCTATTTAGAAAAATTCATGAATGATTCGTAGAGGCTATCTGTGGCTACTAGTCATGTAATCTATAATCTACCTCTCCTGTCAATGGCAGCATGCTTCTGGATACCATCTGTTGGAAACCACAGAAGGGAAGAGTGCAGTTGTACTCCGGTCCTGCTTGCAGGCTTCCCATGGCCATCTGTGGGTCACTGTGGGAACAGAATACAGTGGTATCTTGGTTTTTGAATGCCTCCATTGATGAACATTTTGGTTTCCGAATGCCGTAAACCCAGAAATAAATGCTTCGGTTTTCAAACATGCCTCGGAGTCGAACATGCCACGCGGCTTCCATTGAGTGCAAGATCCTGAGGCCTAGCTGTCGGCTATTGAATTTTCGGTTTTTGAACGTTTCGGAACTCGAAAGGTCTTCCGGGACAGATTACGTTCAAAAACCGAGGTACCACTGTACTGAATTAAATAGGTCATTGGCCTGATCCATCAACCGTTAGCTATTTTGTTCTTTTTCCCTTAGATTCTTTTGACAACTAGTTCTTCCTCTGCCATCTTTTGTCCCTTTTGTTGTGGGTGAAATCTATCATGGCATGTCCTGTTGGGATGGTGAAGAAACTGTCTACACAATGTGCAGTTTTTATAAGACCTGGGACTAGAGTCGTCTTTAGAGTTAACCACATGGTAGAAGCAAAAAGAGTTTTGATGAAACAAGTGGTATGTCTTGGGATGGAGATGATGTACTCAACTCAACAGGAATTTTAAATAGGTGTAGCCTGCTTAACCATTGCAAGCTAACCCATCTCTGCATTATTAAAAGAAACAGACTGCAGCCACTGTTTCAGATTGTCAGTACTTCCCAAACTGACTTTGGATACTAGGAAAGTTTATTATGGTTTTTTATGCAGGTAACTATCCTTTGTCCATAGGGCGCAATGTATCCACAAAATAACCTGAGTCCCTCAGATCATCATGTGGAAGTGTTATGAGCAAACCAATATTTCCCTTTTCATCAAGTCCAAGGAAATGATGCTGTAACAGGGCCTTTGCCACAGCAACATTTTCATCATAACTAACCCAAGCTAATATTCTGTGTAAAATTACCACCATGAATTAACTTTATGTCACTAGAAAATGGGATTGTGTAATTACTGATTCCAATTCACAATAAACTAAGCAAATTATCTCCCACAACGTAAATGTGCCATATATTTGTTTGGAAGCATAATGAAGAAATAAATTTGTGAAAGAAATATGGACTGAATCTGCCAAATTATTGTAAATGATTGCTTCTTTAAAATGAAGGCATGTAATTGCAATTGGAAAATGTTATCCTCTTAATGGGTGCATTATTATTTCGGGAGACCAATAATCCTCTTTGCTCGTGCTTCATTTCAAGAGTGTTGGCAGATTTTATGCATCTTAATATCAAAATGCCATGCAATCAATACAAAGAATGATTTACCATTGGTAGGATTAGGATCATCATAACAGACATCTGAGTACTGTTTTTAAAAAGCCAAAGAGAAAACATTTAATGGAAAGCTCCCATACTACCTTTGGATAAAGCATTCTTAGCACAAAAAATTGCAAAAGAGCATCCTTTTATATCTACAAAGGGTCAGCTTCCTGGTGAAGGGCTATGGAAGCCTTAAAAGTTCAGAAAGTTCTTCAGCAGTTTGATTCATACTCTCTATATCACTGTTCTATTCATTGTGGGTACAATTAAACAATTGATTCAAACAGAGCAGTCATACAGGCATTAACCTTTCCAACTGAAATTGACAGAATTTCGAAGTGCTTATCTTTGTCTAGATTGTTCATTGTAATATATATTTGGGATATATTTTGGATATATTGTGGAAAGTGGTTTGTCTGTCTATCTGTTCTTTATCAAGATATTGCTGCCCAATTTGGCATGATTGTTCCAGAGATGGAGCTACTAGTTTTCATCTATATTTGGACGCCAGCTGTCATTTTAAATCAAAATGGAAGACCAAAAGTCATAGTTTCAGAGAGTGAGGAGTGGGCTTTGGCCTATGTTTGGATGATGTAAGATGCTGCTTTGAATTAAGATGCTGGACCAAACAATTTCAAATCCAATTCAGCAGGATGGTTCCCAAGATGAAGGAGTGGGTTTGGGGCTATGTTTGAATACCACATGATGCCAGCTAGCATGTTTGTTCCCATTGCCCCCTCGTGTGTTTATTGTACTCTTAATTCTAATAACAGAATTGACATAACAAACCAATAAGAAAGTACTCAACTATAAGCCTTCTTAAGCAATTTTCTGAAAGAATACGTTCATATGCTTTGACAGATCCCACCTGGGAGAGCATTCCACAGGATTATGGAGAAATATTTATTCCCTACTGCACCCCATATATCCAAGGGAGCTTCAAGAAGATCCCTGACATTTAATAAAATATTTGAGAAGGAAGATATGGAAGAAGGTTACCCTTAGCATACCTGGATCCCAAGCTGTTTAGGGCTGTACAAATTAAGACCTCTCCCTTTCAAACTAATCCAAAAAATGATCCGGATTTCAAGTGCAAGGAAAGTAAATGTTGTTTTCCATCTCCTCACTGTTGCATGCTTGGAAAAGGCAATAACTAACTTGTGGATTTTTTTCTCTGCATGCAGAAAGCATAGCCAAATGCGGGTGGAAAAAGCTCCTGCATCAAACTCTGGATAGCTGCTGCCCTTCAGAGCAGATAGTATTGAGGTCAGACACAGTATAAAGCAGCTTCCTGTGGTAGTCAAATACAGCAAGGAGGAAGAAGAGCGTCAAGGCCCAAAGGTGCCAGTGGTAGACAGAGGTTCTCTTGAAGGGTCAGGTTCCCAGTGATACTGATCCTTGCTTTTAGAAAGCTCCTGTAGAGTTCTAACTCTTGATAGCAAGCTACATCTACAATTCTTTGTACTTCTTGTTATGGGAGCTACTTTAACAGTTTTCTTTATCAAAAGCTGGGCATGTGCTTTCCACTGAGAAAACAGCTTTAGCATATGGCGATGCTAAATTTAATGGTAATAAAAGGAAAATCCCTGGCTAGAGAAGGCATTTTGAATCCAATGAAACAGTTGTCACCACTGTATGGTGCATGATCAAATACGTGCAATACATGATAATAACAAATAGCTTTGTTAAAAGCCCAGAACTATTTGTACCACATCTCACTTTTCTGACATCTGTGCAATAGACACATTATGAATCCCTATATATTGTCAATGACAAGGATTTTGTTTCTTGGGGCCGCAGTACAGGGCAGAAGGGTTAAGTTCCAAAATGTGTGGGATATCTATATGTGCGCAAAGAAAAAAGAAATTTCAGCTCACACTAACAATAAGAAAAATCCATTAACCTAAATTAATACATAGATAATATAAGCACTCCATATGTCAAAATAGATGTCCAAACCAGTTTGAAGATATGCACACACCCAGAAACAGCAGTGAGAACTTCAGTCCACTGGGTAATGAATGATTGGTGATTATTCTTCCAACCCTGAAGTATAAATCTCCTTGCCAGCAGAAGGGCTCACAGGTTTCACTTTCATTGTCCATCTGTTAGTCCCCACATCAAAGGAATATAATTTAAAAGTGTGTAGACATTCACAAACATCAATCCCCCCCCAAAAAACCAGCAATTTCCAACCAAAAAGAAGACCACAGCACACATACAGACACACATATCATATGCCTCATAGAGAGATTATCAAAATTACATTAACAGCATCTATCTAAACTGTTAAATTGAAGCCTAAATTGATGCTTATAAAACATGAAGGTCATGGAGAAATACCTTGATTTGCTGCTGCTAAGAAACTGATGCCGTCTTTTTATGACACTACTTTCCACTGACAATAAGGGACTTCATCTTAATTAAGCCACAGTCCTCATGGGCATGGCACTTGGATTTCTTTTCTCTATGATACCAGGTAACTCCCCTGTTGTGGCTCGAACAATAAGACAAATACTCAGAAGTGGCACCAGCTGACTTGATGCTCCTGGCAAGATTTCCATAGTTAGGAGTGATGCTATGAATCTGGGCTAGCAAATTAGTTGCTAATGAGCAAATGTCTCTCAATCATCCAGATAATCAAAAGAGAGCTTGTAACTTTGTGGTATGACTCCCTGGGCATTAAATAAAAAATTAAGGTGGGGCAGGGGCACAGAAAAAGAAAAAAGCTAATGGCACTGGAAGATTATATTTCTTACTGTGAAATAATTAATATGAGGGTGCCATGATATTGTTGTCATTTTGTTTTGGATTTTAACATGTAACAGGAAGTTATGCATTGTTCATATTTTGTGATAGCAATCAGTTGCTAATAATGATTATCTGTGTTCCTCCTTTGAGGGCAACAGGCACTAATTTTCTTTTCTCCTGCGTAATATCCAACACAAATTTCCTTTTTTGTTTTATTTAATTCCTATCCTACTTTCCTCCCAGTTTATTAAATTTCTGTCCTTCCTTCATTCCTTCTTTCACAAAGAGTCCAGGGCAGAAAACAACATAGTGTTAAAACATCAGAATTAAAAATACAATAAGTACAAAACATTGAGAACATTAAGAACATCTAAAACATTTTTTTTAAAAAAACCCTCTATAATAATAAAAAAATTTCTTGAGTCCTAACTGTAGGGATCAGGGAGAAATTTAAATAAATTTCCATCTAAAGGTGAAGTAACCTAATTCACATTTTCTAAAACAGTTGTTGTTTAGTCGTGTCCTACTCTTCATGTCCCCATGGACCAGAGCACACCAGGCACTCCTGTCTTCCACTGCCTTCCGCAGTTTGGTCAGACTCATGTTTGTAGCTTCGAGAACACTGTCTAAAACAGTACATGAACTAAAACATTGCAATCCTTTGAAATTCTCATTTCTCTGAATTTTGCAACACAGTTCTCCGACTCTCCAGTTAAGTAATGTGTATTATGTATGGGGAAACTGCTTTACAAAAATGTGTATATTTGGCAAGATCACATACAAAACTGTGTACATTAGGAAAAATGCACACTAAAATTATTATTATCCCTTTCATATCTATACTGCTTTATATTTTTCAGGGGAAAAAAATCTTAGAGTGGTTTAGAACATATTAATACATCAAATTTTAAAAATCCAGAACAAAACATTACTGGAGAAAGTCAAATATGAAGTAGACAGTCAAAGCAGCATCATTAATGGGATCGTACCCATCAACAAGAGAATAAAATATTATCATAAGTATTGAACACTGCTGCTTCTACTTTTTGCTGCTGCCAATGATGGTTCATAGCAGGTAGCCACTGTGGAAGCTCAAGCTCGATGACGTGGGTCTGCACTAAGGAGCAGCCAAGATGGTATCTGTTCTCTTCAGCAGCCTCAGCTTCTTGTAAGCTGGAGTCAGTCTGGGCCCTGCCCTCCCTGGCTAGGTGGGAAAAGGCCTGCAAGGCAATGGGTCGGTCTTCCAGGACTCACAGCTAAGATTCTAAATAATTATTATTATATTATCCATATTTAATATGGATAATAATATGGAAAATTGTTAGAGAAATATTGTTAGAGGATGTATACATGGAAAAACCAATAAAAATATATTATTATTTTTTTAAAGAATTATTGTTATGCTTTTCCTTGTCCTTTTAGCAGAGGGAGTTGTTTTCTCTGTTGTTGTTGTTTTAAAGTCCGGTATGTCTTTCTGGTATCTGGATATTCAGTGCAAAGTGAAAATCAATAAAGATTAAATTTTTTAAAAGACTTCATCATAAAGTGGAATGACATGAAGTGGAGGTTCATCCATTAGGGCAAATGGTGCACTGACCCACCAACCTCAGTTTGCCCTCAGGCAGCCCTCACCTGTTGTCTGCCTTCTTGCTTATAACCAGTCCAGAGTGTAGCATTGCCTATTGACTTACTCGTCCCCCTTTGTCTCAGAGTTGCCCTAATAGAACTGAGCAAGGAGGAGGATGGGAACAAAGCAAGAATTATTTGGCTCAGTCAAATTATATGCTTTGGTTCCACCTACAGACATTTTTTCTGTCCTACTGGGTCCAACAGGAAGCAACCACCACTGCTGATATAAGAATATGAAACGAGGAGGGGTGCATTGTGTATGTTTGCGGGGAACAAACAAATAATTATCTTTGTTTCTCACAGAACAACAGCTATTCCCTTCAATTTAATCACACAGGTGACTCTAATGTTAAGAGATAAAATATCTGCCAATATACACAAACACACCGCTTTTGCACCTAGTGATTAAAAATAATTAAAAAGTAGGCTTGTGTGATTCAATGAATAACACAAAACTGACATTTCAGCATAATATTGTTGCTACAGAATATAAAACAAATGCAGCTGCATGACTCCTTGTCCTGTTCACTTTTTAAAAAACAAAGACAGGAGAATGTAATAACTCGGCAGAGACTGACAATTTACAAATAATTTGCATATCTGTCGGTATTTATGGCATGGCACTCATCAACTAGCCAATAATTATGTTTGAGAAGGCATGAAAAATGATTCTAGGGCACTGATCTTCAACTGGTGGGTCAAGACCCACTAGTGGATTGTGACCTGATCCAAGGTGGGTGGCAACACTACCATCATGCAAATATATGATAAAAGGTTAAGAAATGGGTCCCCAAATGCATGTTTGACCTGAAGGTGGAACCTGGGTCTGAAAAGTCTGAAGGTGTTACATGCAAGAAAATGCTTTTGTTCAGTGTTTCAGCCATTCCGAGCATGTTTGGACCAGTTTATTTGATTAGCACGTTATCATATGTGCAGACGCAAATGCTTCATTCCATGGAACTGGCATTTTCACATGTCCCATGCTTTCATAAGTTCCATGCAATGATCCTTCCACACTTCCAAGAAACCAACCTTTTAGCGTGACAGATCCTATTCTCTGGAATTCCCTGACTGTTGATATTAGGCAAGTCTTTTCACTGTACAGAAGGGTACAAAAATTATAAAGATATAAATGCATTTAGTATCTTCCTTAGTTACATTCAGCATGTTGCTTGCTTTTCTCTCTCCTTTTGCCACCGTGTTTTAGTATTAAATGAAACAGAGAAATATTTATTTAAATGTAGAGTCTTTCAATGAGTTAAATATGGTAAGCTCTTTAAAATGTTATTATGTGATATAGATGATTCTTGTATAACTGCATTATAGGGTATGAGAAGCATTTTGTATTGTATTTATTTTTTCTGAATAATAATAATAACAATAATAATAATTTGTACTGTTGTCAATGCCTGCTAAAAACTTTTTTTGTTTAGCAAACCTACCAGGTGTGTAATTTTAACCTGTTCATTTGCTTTGAAATTTATCAGCCATGGCTCACAGCGATCTCTGAGAATTGTAGCTCTGTGAAAGGAATTGGGGTCTCCTAACAATTCTCTCCCCCCTTTAACAAACTAGAGTTCCCATGATTTCTTGGGAGGGGTGAGGGTTAGGGTATGGCTGTTTGATGTGCTAGAATCCTGCTTTAATATTGCAGATGGAGCCTATGACACAAGAGTTCCATAACTGAGAGAGGAATTGAATTCAGCCCAGACCTCCTCACTCCTAGACTAACACCCAGGGTGTTACAACATTAACACAATAGTTAAAGCAACGTAAAACAACTTAAAATAATAAAAAATAAGGCTGGTTCTAAAAACATACACCTGAAGTGGCAAAAGTCAAGATAAATCAGTACATCTTCAGCATTCTCTGGAAGCCAGATGCCCCTCTGTGGGGAGAGAGTTACATAGTTTAGAGACCAGCATAGAAAATGCCCTCTCTTGGGTTGCTGACCTGCAAGCCTCTGAGGGCTAAGAAACTATCAAGATGGCCCCCTCTGCTGATCTCAGCACATCTCTGTGCCCCCCCCAACTTTGGCTATGTTAGAAATCATCTAGCTATGAAGGCCTCTTTTTATAGCTACGAGGGGCCTTGATTTATTTGTAAACATATTGTGTGTGTTTGTGTGTGTATCCGATTAGCATGAGAAGGGGAAATCATCTTCCCTGCTCAACCAACACACAAAACACTCTAGCTGAAGTTAATCAAAAGGCAACTATTTAACAATGCTACAGTGAGCAATTGATACCCTAGTACATGAAAAGAATGATTACATGTAGACCCCATCAATCATGCAACAGTATAGAAATATAAAGCCTTTGTAATAGAAGGATATTTGATGAATAACTTCCCCTTTGATTCCCCCCACCCACTTCAGAGCTCAGATTTGATACATGGCTGCTTTATACCTTGACATTTTTAAAAAATAAAATCGACCACTGCACTGTAACATTCTCCATTCACAAGAAACAACTCCTAATTACTTGTTCAGGGGAGAAGGAGCAGAACAGGAACACACATACACACCCCCCAAAAAGAGAGAAAGTCCAGCTTAGGGACAATATAGATTGACTGAAGTGAGGCCTTTGATTTAACTCTCCTCTTCCAAATTCTGTGTTAGTTAGTAAGTTATTTAGTTACAATGAAATACCTAAGGATGGCAGAGATATTAGATTTTGTTCTCATTTTAATGAGATATTATGCAATTCATACTTGGTTCACAAATATGTGAACCAAAATAGAGCTGTCCTCTGTAGTTCACATTTCTTCAAATTTTGTGATGCAGTTTTCCAATCAATATGTACAAAAATACATATAAGCATGGAAAAACGTGTAAACCAAATACATGCATCGGTGAATATTACATAATAACGTATTGCATTATGCAAAATGCATAACATTGGTCAACAACCCGCATACAAAACTGTGTCTATTAGGAGAAATTGTGGATTTTCATAAGGATTTTAAAAAAATAAAATCCAAACTGATATGGAAATGTAGAAAACTGAAGTTAAGATTGGAAGAATAGGAGAAACTGAAATTGGCAGACCCATCCCAACTGCACCCATTTACCCTCCAATTCTAGAAGAGTGTTGAGCTGGGCATGGGGACATGGTAGATAGGCTGGAGAGAGGCAAAACCCTGTGTTCCTGTGTTCTCCTGCATGATTCAAATTGTGTGGGGAAATGGAACACCTGGATAAGGCATGTGAGAATGACCACATCTGCTACCTTGAGAAGGGATGGATTATTCAGTAGGTTTGCATACCATTTTGCAGATGGTATGTGTGGTAGCTGTGCAGCTCAGTGGGCCAGAACACAGCTGTGCAAAAGAGGAGGAGAGAGACTACATAAAAAGTGTGATTCCACATAAAACTTTTATTGGGGAACAGGGGAGCTGATTATATGCCACACATGCAGCGAAGCTAGAACTGATTTATTTGGGTCATGCTAAGTGAAAACCAGTAAAACTGTTGTAGCATGCCATCAGCTTATGAAGTTTTATTGTTACATGCTTTACAGAGAAAACCTTGAAATAAAATGGCATTCATGTTAAACTTTCATTGCCTTCCCCTGCCGTCCACTTCGCAGCCTATAAAGAGCAACAAGATTGGGAGTGTTGCCTGCGCTTTCCTCAGACAAAATGATTTATTTATTTGGTGACAGACCCACCATAGCTTTCAGCACCAAAGCCTCCCCCCAACAAACTACTTCCAAATGAAAATGCAGAAATAAACAGCCTAAATGGTGCTGGGGGTGATGTTATTCTGGGTAGTTAATCGCTTGCTATCCAGAAATCTCCAAATGATTTACAACACATATGAAGCATTAACATGGATACATTATACCATAAAAACAAAACAACCCCCCTAACAACCACAGAAAACTTGGACAGCACACTAGTACCATGCAAATCCCAACTCTCCCATGTTACCAAGTCAGCAACTTCTTGGGAGGGGGAGGAGGAAGAGAGACCGCAGGATCAGAAGTTTAAGCAGCAGATGTTTGAAGGGGGGTGAGCTTGTTTGCTGTGACTCCTCTTTTTCCTCCACTTCTTACTGTCAGAATGTTTTTTTTCTTCAAATGTTTAGTTGGACTCTCCTGTCTTGTACCTTGAATCCATTGGTTTGAGTCCTACCCTTTAGAGCATGAGGGGGGGAAATTTTGCTCCCTCTTCCATGTGACAGCCCTTAAGATATTTGAAGACTGCTATCATCTCTCAGTCTCCTCTTTTCCAGGCTAAACATGCCCAGCTCCTTCAAGCACTCCTCGTAAGGCTTAGTTTCCAGACCCTTGATCATCTTGGTTGCCCTCCGCTGCACACATTCCAGCTTGTCCACATCCTTCTTAACTTGTGGTGCCCAGAACTGGACACAGTATTCCAGGTGTGATCTGACCAAGGCATAATAGAATGTTACTATTACTTCCTTTGATCTGGACACTATACTTCTGTTGATGCAGCCTAGAATAGCATTAGCCCTTTCTTTGCTGCTGTATTGCACTGTTGGCCCATGTTAAGCCTGTGGTCCACCCAGGCCCCTAGATCCCTTTCACATGTACCGCTAGTAAGACAGGTGTCCCCCATCCTATATTTGTGCATCTGGTTCTTCCTGCATAAGTGCAGAAACTTACACTTCTCCCTATTGAAATATATTTAGTTAAGCTTGCACCCAGTTCTCCATTTTTTGCCATTGTGGAGCTCAGCAGTAAGAATGACAAAGCTAAAATAAATTGGCTTTGCCTGTCATTGGTTCTCTCTTCATCAACTGTTGGTCTCCCTGACTTCCACTCTACAAGGCCCAATGGGCAACAGTCCCAAGTACCTTGAGGCCAAGGGAGCAAGACTCAGAGAAGTAGAGATATGTGTGGCTGAAGCCTCAAAGGATGTGATAGGATAACAGTTCTTCTGTCAGGGAGAATGAAAGTCTCAGGAAAGGAAAGCATTGCTCTAAGGAGAGGAAGGGATCCATTCCTTGTGGGGAGTAACAGGTAATCTCTAACACCAAAAACATGCAAAGGGCTCCTGGTATTTGGCAGTTCAATAATTAGAAACAGAGAGTGGTGGGTTTGTGATGGGCATATAGACCACATGCATAATGTGAAGGTAGCAGATACCATACTTCACCCAGATATACTGGTTGATAGAGCTGGAGAGGAGTCAGCAGTCATTGTGCACTTCAGGATCAGTGATGTAGGGCAATGCAGTCATGAAGCTCTGGAAGCAAAATATGCATTGCTGGGAAGGAAGCTGAAATTCAGAAAATCAAAGGCAGTTGTTTCTTATGAGCTCCCCATTGGCATTATTTTCAATAGGTATACTCTGAGGGGGACTGAAAATGGAAACAATCTAGTGTGCTACTTCTCAGAAGCAGCTATGAGTACAGACCTTATACATTTCCTAGCTGAAAACAGAATAGATTGGGCACATGAACATGTTAGTCTGGGAGGTGCAGATAAGGTCAGCTTGTTTTAGAATTACATACAAAAACTGAAGTCCTTAAACATCTCTAGTACCTGCATACCAAAACTGATGCATTGACTGTAGCAATATGCCCTAGTAACATTTCTAGAATGCAAAGGTGAATTATTTTATCCCTTTCATGTGCACTTTAAAGATGTTCTCCAAACTCCTCTCCGTTGAAGTTCATTATCCCAAGAGATACAATTGGAGTTTGTGAGAACTGTTTTGTTAGTAATTGCAGATGAGCTGCACATGATTGCACATAGTTTACACATGATTACAGTTCGATTGCAAAAACAGGCATTCAAACAATGAGCTCAGTTTACCAGATTATGGTTGTAAATAGATTAGGTGCACTTAAAAATCATTTTGTTAAACGTACTCAGTAAATATTTTCCAGTTGTGAGTTCATGCAAGGCAGACTAAAGTTTTTTGTTATTATAGCCAACCTTCACATTTCCCCTCCATTTTAAATGCTATTTCATTCTGCAATTATAGTCTGTTGTTGAGATTTAACATAAGGACTTTGGTGTCATTCAGATTCTTGATCAGTTACAATGGCCCTGCAGGGC
This sequence comes from Podarcis melisellensis, assembly GCF_964234715.1. Classification (NCBI taxonomy): domain Eukaryota; kingdom Metazoa; phylum Chordata; class Lepidosauria; order Squamata; family Lacertidae; genus Podarcis; species Podarcis melisellensis. The sequence continues at coordinate 48,298,982 of NC_138540.1, forward strand.
TGTTCTTACTACATTATGTATTCTTATTGAGATGTGTTGTTGTTGTTATTGTTGTTGTTGTAAGTAGCTGATGCAACTAGGGCTCTGCACCAGTTTCAGTTGAATCCTGGATCCCAAACAATCCAGCCAATGCAGGATGGCCTAGCATTTGATCAGAGCAAATTAAGGAGCTCTCGATTGCCCCAGATCAGTTTTGGTTCACCTTGGGTGATCTGGGGCTCTCAGAGAAGAGCTGTCTGGTGACAAGGAGGGAAGTGGAAGATGCACACTGGCAGCCTGTGTGTGTGTCCTTCTCCCACCTCCTGATCACACAAGGTTGCCAAATTGCTTTGGGGCCCAGATCGATGTTGGACCATCCCAAATTGGGACCACTTCAGAATACCAGATTGGGCCCCAAATCATTTCACAGGGGACATACATAGACCTAATTGCAACCCCCTGAGCTGAGATACCCTATCCCTGCAGTAGATATATAGAAAGCACCCTTAAGCTGCACTTCCAGATCAGTAGACAAAATAAAATACAAAAATCAAGCTAAAACAGCAAATTGCAGCTTGCTGAAATAGAAATGCATTAAAAAGCCTGTTGGGGACAATTTTTTCACATGGTTTTAGAAAGACAGCTGGCGCCAAGCAAATGTCTTTGACCAAGCAGTTCCATAAATGTGGTGCCATAACTCAGAAGCACCTTTCTCTGCTTGCCATCTTTATCTTTATCCAACTTTATCCTAGTTGGCAGAGATCCCAAAGATGAACCAGAGGCTAAACCCTGCATGGATGGGAGACCACTTGCACACACACTACACTTCATTTTTTTGGGGGGGGGGTGTAAATGTAATAAATACATCCATTCATCCAAAATATAATAAATACATTCATCCATTAGGGATGACATGGTATCCTCGTGGCTTTTGTTTCTCATTACCAGTTCAAGGAAATATACCACAAGTAGCAGTACCATGCTACAGATGCACACACCAAGGATCCAGAAGTTTTCAGTGATTTGTACCATGCCAAAAGTCTGTGGTTTGCACATAAGATTTATGTGGTTAAATCTAATGCTGAATTCAGATTGTTGGGTCCACCATTCACACTTGACACTCAGCTGCATGGTTCAAATCATCATGGTTCAAAGCACCTAAGCCATCTTTCTCCAGCCTGGTATGTTTTAGATGCTTTTTACTGCAACTCCCATCAACCCCGTTCTATCATGGCCAGTGGACAGGGATGGTGGAAGTTGTAGTACATCTGTAGAGCAACATCTGAAGAGCATCACACTGGGAAAGTCTGAGCTACTTAGCCTAGCAGCCAGAGGGGCTGTGACCTTGCAACTAACACAGGCTCACTTTAACATCAGAGAAGATAAGCCAATGGCACCTAAAGAGATGAGGCAATCAGACTGGTCAACAAGATGATTGCAAGATTGAAAAGGTCCGATGACATGCTCTGCTTATCACTTTAGGCAGAGATTACTGACTTGTAATCAGTACCTGTGATCCTGGCAATAAATGATGCATGGAGCATCATTTTGAACTGAGATGCAGCTGTTTGCCTGGACGCTGAGGTCCAGCACCGAGGGCCTTCTGGCGGTTCCCTCACTGTGAGAAGCAAAGCTACAGGGAACCAGGCAGAGGGCCTTCTCGGTAGTGGCGCCCGCCCTGTGGAACGCCCTCCCAACAGATGTCAAAGAGATAAACAACCATGTGACATTTAGAAAACATCTGAAGGCAGCCCTGTTCAGGGAAGTTTTTAATGTGTGACATTTTAATGTATTTTTAATCTTTGTTGGAAGCTGCCCAGAGTGGCTGGGGAAACCCAGCCAGATGGGTGGGGTACAAATAATAAATTTATTATTATTGTTGTTGTTGTTATTATTATTATTATTATTATTATTATTATTATCATCATCACCACCACCACCACCACCATCATCATCTCCTGGCTCATTGTGCTGTCCTCCAGTACCGTTTACCCCTTTTCTGAAATCAAGCTTTTTTTTTTATTTCCTCTGGAAGTAGGATATACTAATTGTGGTGAATAGGTGGGTAGTGGATACTGAAAAATTTAAGAAAGCACATTCATGTTTAAAAGCAAACTTTCTCCAGCATTCCTATCAGGAGCACATGTTCGGGAAACGGAGACTATTGGTGGCAAACAGGGGCAGTTGAAATGTATTTAAACTAAAATACTCCAACGGGTGGTCCTGAGCTTATTGTTTAGGGTAATCAAAGCTTCCAGAGGCATGGGGAGAGGGGACCAAAAAAGGGGGAATAAAAAATAAAAATAAATCAACAGCAACAGGAACAATGATTTTGTTCTGCTTCATCCATATTTGAAATGTCCTTTAAAAAACGCAGGTCAGATTCAAAACTGTTACAAACAGATGCAACCCTGGATCTCAGTGGGGTTTCAATGAAGAAGACAGTGCTGTGAAACTTAGGGAAGGCATGGGGGGGGGAGTGTATTTGACAGCTGCCTTCCAGTCATTTGGGAAGAGAAAAATATCATTATATTATAATTTTCTCTCTATTTTTGAAAAGGAATTATTAATTAGAAAAGTGCTTTGAGAGGTATAAAAGTATTCTTGTTAAAAACAGCTTTGCTATTAATTATGCCCACTGAGACCAACACAGTGATAGTGAGGAGGGAAGGCAGTGTGCATGTCTCATAATGACTGGCCCCAAACAATTTGGAAATATATATCTGCTGAAAGTTATGGAATGCAGGCATCTCAAGTCCCCCCTTTCTTATGAAGAGGCATTAATCACTGAATTTAAACACTGATAGTTTATCAAAATCTAAAGGTAGTCACTATTAACCATAGAAATTCATGGCAAGAAAGACCATAAAACTGAATGTTATAAGTCAGCATATGTAACTTGGTACATTCAGAACATCTTCATCCATGCCTTGAAATCAGCATAGACATCCCTCTTGGTGTCTCCTATGCAGGATTAAGAACATGATGTGATGTAGTATTGCTCCTGGTATGGGCCAGTCCAAGAGGTAAGATTTTTGGAGGCAGACCTTCTTGCGGTCTTGCTTCTGGGTTCTGATCATAGGGTGCTGATCTAAGCTAGGGCCTGTGACACCTTCTTTGTGGAACTCTCTGCTTCTGGAGTTAAATCAGGCATCTTCAATGTTCCAGTTTCCCTGGTTGTTTAAGATGCACCTCCTCACTCAGAATTTCTGGTCCTTTTGTTATCGTTGTATAGAGATAAGGAGGTCCATTAGACCTGTGGTCTATTGAACAGTGTTTGTCTCACTCACATTCACTAATAAATAAAAAATTGTCCAGTAGCACCTTAGAGACCAACTAAGTTTGTTCTGGGTATAAGCTTTCGTGTATCTTAAGAAGTGTGCATGCACACAAAAGCCCAGAACAAGCTTAGTAGTATTTGAAGATGTGTGTATGCACACAAAAGCTTATACCCAGAACAAACTTAGTTGGTCTCTAAGGTGCTACTGGACAATTTTTTTATTTATTTCGACTGTGTCAGACCAACACAGCTAACTACCTGAATCACATTCACTAAGGTACTTAATATTAAGGGGAATGTAAATTGAGTGGATAATGTACATAATTACCAGCCATTGTTCACAATTAGCAAGCCCCATGGAGAAAATGCACTTACTTCTAACATAGGGTTGCGCCCAAAGATAGTCCTACTCAGAGCAAACCCACTGAAATGATTGAGGCTTGTTAAGTTTAGTAGTTCTAGGGCTTAGTTGGGCACAGCCCATATTTTTTGTGACACATAATTTTTTTGTGAGACACAATGAAGGCATGATATGTGACCATTTAGCACTCTTTCATTTGCCAGTAATTTTCATTAGCATGCTTATTTTATTCCCATTCCTATCTTTCATAGTGGTGCATCCTACATTTTTACTCATTTAGAGAAGGAAGAAAGTGAGCCAAGTGGCAATTCACTTGGCATTACTTAAATTAGCTTTAACTCTCTGGATTAATTATCTGAAAGAGAAATTTTGAAAGAGGGAGGAAGAGATGAGATGCTCACAACTCTCAAATCTTTTCACCCGCTGTGAAAATGACTGATTTGATCAGGTTATGACTTAAGAGGCTTCAACAAAGCATGGCAAGAAAGCCAAAAGATTTCCACACACACCCCAACTGAAATGAGATAAATTGATTCCAGTGGAACAGACTGGAAATACTAATAAGTTAAAGACACATTACTAATAATAAAGGGAAAGATGATAGCTCAGTAGCAGAGTATCTGCTTTGCATGCAGAAGGTTCCAGATTCAATCCCCAACATCTCAAATCCTGGAGAGCTGCTGCGAATCAGTGTAGACCAGGGGTCCTCAAATTTTTTAAACAGGGGGCTGGTTCACTGTCCCTCAGACACTGTTTGGGGCCAGACTATAGTTTGAAAAAAATATGAACGAGCATGCCCTCTTGCACTTCAGAGACAGGAGCAAATTTCTCATGAGTAACCCTATTCAGAAGAGAAGGAGCAGCTCAAGAGGCTGAGGAATTGCAACTTGGACCTGTTTGTACTACTGCAGTTCCCTAACCAAGGAGTCGCCCTTCATTATCGGGAACCCGCTTTTTAAAAATCCCAATATTGGAGATCTCTTGTGAAACGAGCCAAGGCCTGGGTGACGCCACTGAGCCAACTCAGAGTGGCTCTTTCTGGCTCCTGGGTGGGAATTGAGGAGAAGAGAACAACAAAACTACAAAACCCACCTTGGCTGGTCAGTTTCTTGAATGGGGAAATAAACAAAAAGACTTGGGCTTGCTTGCGGCACCCTCGCAGGACCCCATGGAAACCAATATAGGCGTTTGCCACTGATTTCAAGTGGGACACATATGCCATGTGAAATCCTTGCACGCTGAGATGCGGCAGTGGGAGGACTGCTCCGTCTCCTTCCCTACCCCTGCTGAGGCAGTACGTGGCCAGGAAGAGGTGACAAAGGGACAGAGGGGGAGACAGAATGAGGAGGTTGAGGAATGAGCTTGAGGCAGAGCCTGAGCCTGAGGTAAACCCGGCACGGCGTTTCAGCCTCAGACTTGCATCTTTGCAAATAGGTCCACATAAGAAGGCAGATTTGTCTCCTAACGCAGAGAGGTATGTAGGTAATCTGAAAGATGAAAAATACCACCCTTCGAGATTACAATACTTAGAGAAAATTATATATATCCCCTGAACACAACATGTGGGCAAGTAACAGCCCATGCAGGGACCCAAGCTGTCTCAATTGCCAAAATTTTGTGTGACTACACTCAGCCCAGCACATTTAACAGCTGCTGCTTCAGGAAGAGCCCTGCATTCAAAGGGCACTTCTTTTCCTGCTGGAGAGGGCATATGCCTGCTAGTCTCCACCCCAGCAAGGAAAAACCATTTTGTGTGTGTATATGAGCAATTGTGTTATATGTCCAAGCCATGCTTGCCATCACCTCAGGCCACACCCACTGGGCATGCAACCACAAGCACCTATCCCACTGCTTGAGGGCCAAATAAACGCCCACCTGAGGCTTTCTAGCAGTCTGGTTTGCACACAAACACAAGGCTCTCTTGCTAACTTGTACAGAAACAGCCACCAAAAGAAGAGGGGAGATGAAGGCCCCGAACCCTGTCAAGTTGCAGTGTAGTGTGAACAGGATAGTGGAGTTTTTATGTGTTGTGTTTAAACTTAAAACAAGCAAATCATTAAAAGGATGGTGGACTAGCAGCAGGTTGCTCCTACACTCCTGATCCAGCAGGTTGTTCTTATGCTCAGGGTGACTGGATTGTTGGCGAGTCAGGTCAGTTTCACACCAGGGTAGTGTTGCTGAGATGAATACCTCGGGCCAGTCCATTCCACACTTAGCCCACCTCAATGGTGTGTTAACTGCAGGAACACAGTCAGTCCCCGCGCTGAGGTAAACCAGGCACGGCGTTTGGCAGAGCCGCCACCACTTGGCCTCTCCCTCCCGTCGCCATTGCCAGGAGTCTTAGCTTCACGGCGGGTTCTTAAATGGCCAGGCAGGCTGGATTTATGGCCCTGGCAGACTGGATCCAGCCCATAGATTGTAGTTTGAGGATCCTTGGTGTAAACAATATTGAAATAGGTAGACTAATGGTCTGACATGGTATAATGGAGCTTCTTATGTCCTTAATGGACAGCAATTAGGGAACGCTTGACTCCATTGAGGCTGGGACGATCCAGCATCTCAGTCCCACTCATTTGCCTCAGAAGTCTTGTCTGGAAATTGCTAAAGGTATATGTATGTATAGGTATATGCATCACTTCACACTTGTTCACATTGAATTGCATTTGCTAGCTCATTGTTCATTCACCTAGTTGGGAGGTGAAGAGCTAGAGGTGAAGAGCACCTAGTTGGGAAGAGCTGGGAGCTCTTCACAATCTCTTTTTGTTTTAATTACCCTGAGCAATATAGCATCACCAGCATTTTAGCCATCTCACTGCTCACCTCTAGATCTTTTATGAACAAGTTTAAAAGCACAAGTCCCAATGCCAATCCTTGGGAGGTGTCATTTTCCATTGGAAAACTGTCCATCTATTCCTACTCTCTAATTCCTGCTATTTAACCAAATCCTGATGCACAAGAGGACCTTATGTGTTAAAGCCTAATTACTTTTAAATGGTTGTAGAGTTGGGATTAGAGGGGAAAATTATTTCTTAGTTTGTAGGCTTATGCTGAATCTTTATATGAGGGAAGTAAAAAGATGAAGCAGCTTGTAACTAACTTTACCGGGGGGAAATCTGACATCCAATGGTCCAATCAAAGTGATATTTTCATGATAAAAAGGGAAGCTTATGAATCATGGCACAGTCACTTGAGAAGTACAGAATTTCCCCCTGGAAAATTTAATGATCTTCAACAAGCACAAAATCCAATCCACTGTTTCTTTATATGAGAACAGACTAGAGATCATGGTAATCTGCAGTCTTTTGGAATGTGCCACCTACTTTGAACTTGTCCTTTAGATCTACAGTCTTTGGGGTTGGTTCTCATTTTAATTCAAAAGCACCCAATAACACTTTCCAAAAGTATGTGCAAACTAAAACATACATACTTCTTTGAATTTTGCACTGCAGTTCTCCATGCAAGACATATGCTTGAAAATGTCCATAAAAGTGTACATAAAAAAATGCATATATTAGTTACAATCAACATATTAATGTATGTATTAGGAGAAATGCACACTAAAGTGCTGATTAATTTTCATGAAGGTTTTTAAAAATAATATTGCAAATGTTGCAGAAATGCTATGAAAAAATATAAACCAATAGAAACTGACACATTTGTCCATCCCTAAGGGTGCTAATAGGTTCTTCCTTAGGATGGAGGAGTAGAAATGCATGGTTGATTTGATTATCAGGATTCAAATCAATATATGTTCTTAAGAATATAAGAAGAGCCCTGTTGGATCTGACCATCTAGTCTAGCGCCCTACTTCATGACTCTCAGAAGTATAGAATGTGAAGGTAATAACCTTCTTCCATTGTTGCAGACAGCAACCGGTATTCAGTAACATCTTGCTTCTGAACTTGGACATTAGATATGAACATCATTAGTACTCATTTGGTAGTCTTTACCTCAATGCTGGTGGCAATCACTACACCTTGTGACAGAGCACTTTATAAGTTAATTATGCATTGTATATGCATATGTGTGGATGATATAAATCTTGAAAGTCGTAGATAACTTTTATTTGCATTTACTGATGTCAGAGTAGTAATGAAATATTAGGTAAAGGTAAAGGTACCCCTGACCGTTAGGTGAAGTAGTGGACGACTCTGGGGCTGCGGCGCTCATGTCGCTCTATAGGCTGAGGAGCCGGTGTTTGTCCGCAGACAGCTTCCGGGTTATGTGGCCAGCATGACTAAGCCACTTCTGGCCAACCAGAGCAGCGCACAGAAACACCATTTACCTTCTACTTGCACTTTGAAGTGCTTTTGAACTGCAAGGTTGGCAGGAGCAGGGAGCGAGCAACGTGAGCTGACCCCATCATGGGGATTTGAACTGCCAACCTTCTGATTGGCAAGCCCTAGGCTAGGCATATGGAGATGAACATTGTCCTGGAATTTGTCATTCCAACAATAGCCATTTTTTGTTTCTTAGTGAACCACAGTGCTCTGTTAGATGGGGGCAGCCAACATGATGCCCTCCAAATGCTGCTGGACTCCCAACTGCCTTCAGCCCCAGCTAACATGGCCAATTAGGGATGATGGGAGTTGAAGTCCAACAACAGCTGAGGACACTATATTGGCTACCATGTCTGAGATAGTAGGTTAGATTTGGCAATTAGCAATTGTCCAGATTTTTTTTTTAAGGGTACCACCAATATACATTCAATTTGTACAATGTAATTTTTACTGCTTTATTAGTTTAAAATCATTGCTTTCAATTTCAGACAAAATAATAAAACTGACCATGTATTAGAAGGAATAATTTCCCAGTTATATTTCTCTAATAATAACTTTAATTCAAACCTAATTAAATCAGGAAAGCTGAACCTGTGACCCTCCAAGTGTTGTTCAGTTCCTACTCCTCTCTGCTCCATTCAGCAAGGTCAATGGTCAAGATGATGAGACTTTGAACCAACAACATCTGGAAGCCCACAGTATTCTTATCCCTGTTGCTGATCATACTGAGACGGATGGACCAGTGGCTGGACTTAGCAAAAGGCAACTTCCTGTGTTGCTATACTTGGTTGGGATACCTTTCCTATCATGTCTATCTTAAGTTGTGAGCCCGCAGACAGGAATTATCTTGCTGTTGTTTTAATCGTTGCAGAGTGCTTAGCAAATGTTAGGTGCTTCACACTTACACATGCACACTTTCAAAAGTCAATAGCAATGCTGCTAAGTATGTTTTTTAATAAAATAAAATAAAATAAAATAAACCTTAATGGTCTCTAGGGCCAGGCAATGGGATGTTTTCTTAGCCCATTTGTGCAGAAAATATTTCCCCACAGCTTTTCTCATTTCTTAACATACATACTTCACATTTTCTGAACTGTGGAAATGTGAACTGTGACTTATATGGCCTTTGGATATAGCCCCCATTTACCGCCAATTACATACAGAGAACATTTCAGAATGTTTGAAAGCTTCCAATGAGGCTGAACAAGAATATACAAAGTTGCAATTAACAGTACTTAAAGATTCACTTCACTTAATTTCGAGAAAATGGGCATGGTTTCCTTAAGTGGCTAATTGAACTGACATTTGTAAACCATTACGGACTCTAAATTATTTTATGTGACAATCACCACTTTTCCCAGGCACAGTTTTTGAACTGAATGCAACTGAGCAGAACAACAGGAACAAAAAATGAAAAAAAGTGCACTTCTTAAATTGATAATTAATTCAACTCATAAACTGCACTTAACATTTTGTTTAAGTCCAACATTGGGACATGCCTCTCAAACTCCTGAGCTTTGAATGGAGGAACAGATGACTGATCAGGAACAAAGCACATGAGCAGTATCTTCAAAGGGTTCATCTTTTTCTAGCCTTTGATGAGGAAAATGGAGAGTTTAATGCTACCACCTAAAAAACAAAACAAATAATATTCATCAGCCCAAATCCTGACTGAATTATGAGGTAATGCAGATTCACAACTGTATCTGATGTCTCCCCCTCATGTTTTTTCTCTATCTCTCCATTGCATCCACTTACAACATATGAAAAGCGTTCTCAATGAAATTCATAGGGCTGGGGTCCTGAATGTGGCAATTGAGGTGGTGAACAATGGATTGTTTGATTTTGTTAGCTCATTTCATAAATTTGTCTAGTTTGGGGCGGGATCCAAGGAGGTGGTGATACTACTTTATTTCAATTTTGATTTATTTTTGAGTCATTATCCATTGATTACAAATTTCAGTTCACTGTAGGATTAATATATATGTATGTATGTGTATTAGCAGTAGGTGATATATCAATATATCACCCAGGACTGCTATGGGGGCAGGGAGAGACCACGATGACAGCTTCTTTCAGTTGTATATCACTGGTGAAACCATCACTTGAGTCCCTCTGTCTCCAGTACCCAAGGTGCTGAGGAAGAAACAAACTAGCCAGGAGCTGGAGGCAAGGGTCCTCAAGCAGTGGTGGTTTTATGCAGCCCCTGACCCACCACCAGCTTGCAGGAGCCAGCGGCGAGATGGGGACTCTGTTAAAGTGGTCCTCCTCTCAGCTGAGAGAGGCCCTGGCCCTGCTTGCAGGAGAGTAGGAGTGGGATTGGGGCTTGCTTGCTTGCTTGGAAGACAACCAGGCAGTGTAGGGGCTCTTTGATGCTGCTGGTAGTGGTCCAGTGCTCGCCAGCAGCTTCCAGCAGCCCTGCTCCACAAGGTGCAGATAGGGTGGGTTTGCACCCCGTGCCTGGCAAACTTTGCCTGTGTGAGTGGGCTGCATCTTTCCACTGGGGATGAACAACCCCCAGAGAAAAAAACCGTGCACCCACATGGACAAAGGCTAAGGCAGTCGAACACATAGAGCCTGACAGGCTCTGTGCACTTGGCTACTGCTGCCTGGTCTGTCTTCGGGGAGTGGCGTGCAAGTTGCGGGGGACTTGGGGCTAGCTTGGCTGAGGGCAGGAGCTCTCCTGCCCCCAGAAGAGCCTGGCCAAGGAGCCCTGGCTCCCCTTCCAATGGCATGTGAACAACAGGGGACTTGGGGCTCAGTCAGCTGGGGGCAGGAAACTTTCTGCCCCCCAGCTGAGCAGCAGGCTGGGGCCAGCTGTATTGGCCACAGCCCGCAAGGTGCTGATGTGAAAGTGGCTCAACTCCCATGGTGACAGCTGCAGCAGTTTCACCCAGCACCTCACTGACTGGGGCCAATGTAGCTTTTTACAACATCATGGTTTATCGCCAAACTGCGATGTTTGGTTGGTGATACACCGTGATGTTGAAAGCCCAACATCGTCCAGCCCTAATGTCTATCTATCTATGTACATATATGTACAGTATATATGGGGTAAATTGAACCAGAATACCAATAATTTTTCATAAAGACTTTTTTTTAAAAAAATGCAAATTTAATATACAAAAAATGGGAAACAGAGAGAAACTAAAATTGATAGATATACTCATCCTTATTGCTGTTATCCCATGTTATCCTCATGAGAGGACTAGGTTAAGAAAGACTGACTGACTATCATTACAAGTCAACTTCATCATAGGTGAGGATGCATTTGAAACTTAGCCTCTTCCACCTAAGACTAAATTCTAACCACACAGCACTGGACTCTAGCTCTGCTGCGCTGCAAAGGAAAAGGGAAAAAAAGATCTTCCAGTAACAACCCTTTGTATTCTTTGGGGTTCTTTTTCCAGAGGTAATGCATCACAACACTCAAAATATATTAAAAGTGGCTTAGAAAAGCGGCTCTTTCAGTATCTGAGTAAATGTCTATGAATAGAGAGTATTTCTTGAGATGAAAGTGGATGAACAAAATACACTCCAAGGAAGGGGATATATAGAAAAGGGATTAGCAGCAACCTTTCCATTATGAAGCTTCATGTTTCAGGGAAATTGTGTGCAGGAGTGTGTGTGTGTGTGTGTGTGCGCGCGCGCGTGCACACACACACACACACACACAGAGGGAAGAGATCTTTCTGAGGAGATATGTATGAAAAAATGAAATGGGAAGGGAATGGCATCTATCAAAGGTCAAACTGTAAAGTATCAATGAATAAAGACTCAAATGGCAGAGAGAGAGAGAGATAAAATAGCCCAAAGTAGAATGCTTATTACAGCTGCAGATTTCTGAGTGTACTGGATTAAAAATTGTAACAATAACTAGCATTTATGTAACACTTTGTCATATACATACACTCTACTCATCTGTAAGCCCCACTGAAGAGTTCAATGGGACTTACAACTAGGTAAGTGAACACTGAAATGCAACTGAAAAAAAACTACTCTATTTAAGTCTACTCAAAAGTATGCCCCGCCGAATTGCATAGAATACAAAGCTTTGAAATGTTTAAACTGGTTTCAGTGGAATGAAATACTTACAACATCCCTGTAAACAGAGTACGGGAATCTCTGGCCAAGTTGAATGTTGCCATCTGGGTCCCTCTGTCTGGCCCCCGGGACTCCCTGCAGGCCAGGCTCCATCCATCAGCATGTTCATCACTGGCCCTGCTTTGCCCTCTCCTTGAGTGCTTTTGCCTGTCTAGAATGGCTGCTTACCCAGTCGCAGAGTAGAATGCTTATTACAGCTGCAGATTTCTGAGTGTACTGGTGCTGCCCGGCACAGAGAACTCCCACCCCCACCCCCAAAGGAGCAATGCCTGTGACCAGCAGCCAGCAGATTAGGGAATTCCCAGGCCAAGTGCTAGGGTTTGGTGGGCTTTCCCACCAGCTGCTTGGTTTAAATTCCAGCCAATCTGGCTAGGCTGAGTGGGTGGGGTTTGGGTGTCAATAAAGGTCAGTTGTGCCTGACCCCAGGGATAGCAGTCAGCCAAAGAACAACCCTCCCTCCCACCCTAGCTAGTAATATTTTGAGTTTCTGTATGCCCTTCCTAGGGCACTGCTTTGCTGTGACTCTTGAATGGTTGACATATTTGGAAGCGGGAAGGAATGTGCCTGTAAACAGAGTGACCCTGTTTGCAGGTTTTGCTTTCCCCATAGGAATATAATAATGCCTCCTGCTTGTCTGGATGGAGAATGAGATGTGTGAGTATAAAAACCTTTGACCTTAGCATGGCAGGAATACATAGGTAAGAGTCACATATGTTGACCTACCTACTTTTGTCTGTGATCCCACCTACTACTGGCATATGGCCTCTGGGATGTTGCTTATGAAAGAATGTGGCCTTTATGTACCCGGATCCTGAGTCTGATTCTCTAGTCAAAATATCTGGTGACAACTGTATATTTGTACAGGTCTCCATAGGCTGCATAGTAATATATTGTGCTGCTTCAAATACCAGGCTGCCCTCCTGCTTTGCTGCTCTGTCATAATGCCCTATGTCAGAGGGTGGCAACCTAAGGCCCATGGTCCAGTTCTGGCCCTTGAGCTTCCTGGAACCAGCCCACGGCCATTCCATGGATCAGCGTGGGGATTCCATGCTTTTTTTTTTGCGGTGCCATCCTCATCACAGGGTCAGAAGAGCACTGGAAATAGCATGTGTGCACGCGCGCTCCTGATCCAGAAATAGCTTGAGTGCAGGTGCGCACACTCCAGCCCACTAAGAGGTCTGCCAAGGAGTGGACCGGACTCAAAAAACGTTGCTTATCCCTGCCCTATCTTTACTTAAACAGTACCTACCTCTCACTATGCAGTATGGCCCAAGTTCCTTATATACACCCGATACACATGCAAAATAATCCAATGATTAGATGTTTATCACTATTCTGTGTGTTTGCACAGTTACCAGGTCAACACAGGAGATTATTACTTCATAACAATGTGTCTTGTTATTAAAGGATTTAAACAGCAGATGATATCTGCTTATGAAATGCTGATTACTAGAAAGTTGCTCATCTTCCAATTGCTTAAATATCACACTATATTGTAAACTCATCAAAATGAAAACTTTAAATTATTTTTCCCCGGCACATTTTGGCATGTATTCAAGATGAAATACCAGCTAACTTCAATGCTTTGCTTCCCACCCGTTTGGTAAGAAAATTAAAATATGTCTACACCTACATGAATATCAGTCAAATGGAAACTCAAAGACATGTCAATCAGAAGAACCGGATTTAAGGGAGCATGCCCAGTTTGGTTTCACAAGGTGCAGAGCCTTGTGAGTGCTACAGGGGATGCCACAACTATTATTTAGAATGGAGCATGGGGGGGGGAGAGTACTAGATTTTGGCATTGCACAGGGGGCCACCTAAATTTGAGATCCCAAGGTCTGTCACTGAAATCAGACATCAGTATATTCAAGCAAATAAGGTGCAATAAGTAGGACAAGAAATAAGTGTGCCTTTTTAACAGAACTGCAACTTGTTTGTCATGAATTGCTGGGGAAAAATATTTGCCAAATATGTCAATTTATAGAAGGTATTGGAAAGGTATGTCATTATACAATTTTATTTTACACTTTCAGATATAAAAAGTAGTACTCGCCGACAGGGAAATAGTTGTATTAATAACAACCAAATAATAAAGAATGCAAACTCTCCTTGTTATTTCTCTTTCATTAACTTCGTATTGAATTTTCCAAAGTACAATCATCTTTTGTAATAAAAGATGAGAAGGCATTGAATGGACTTTCTTAGCAAGATGCTCAATGTTGATTACGAAAAGATTGGGCCACTATACGGGCACACTGGTCTGGATGGGGTGTCAATACTGAGGATCCGGCAGAAATCTCACATTTTGTAGTACTGCACAGGAAATATATCAGACAACTTATGACATTGTACCAATGCAAAGATGTGGGATCAACTCTTTTGCCCCAGCAAGAGATACAAAGTTGAATAACTAATTATCACATTTAGTCTATTTCAGTTACAGATAGGTAGCCGTGTTGGTCTGCCATAGTCAAAACAAAAAAAATTCCTTCCAGTAGCACCTTAAAGACCAACTAAGTTAGTTCTTGGTATGAGCTTTCGTGTGCATGCACACTTCTTCAGATACACAGTGGCACCCCATTCCTCACCTGACCTCTGGTCTGTTGCATTGCTACTGCTTACGCAAGAGGTGGAAGTGCCAAGGAGTTTCTGGGGAAAGTGCCACAGTACAAATGCCCTAGCAACTGAACTGAATTGACTTCACTGGTGTGTTTTCACTGCACCAGCCTCACCACCACATCCTACCTCACTCTCTGGGAGCAGTAAGCAGCAGCGATGTGATGGACCAGTGAATGGCAACATTCCACCACACTACTAGTCCAACATAAGAAACCACAAGAGAAGGTGGCAGCAAGGAATTGCTATTGATCCTTTTTATTTGCTCCTGGATTTTATTTTTAACTGTCCAATTCTTTTATCCGTTCCTCTGTCTGACCATCATCACTTCAAATTAAAGGAATAAAATACAAACATCTTATTGCATTTTATAGTTTACGCTCCATGTGGTGGCTGCTCAGGTTAATTTAGATTTTTACAGAGGGACATGATTGTAAGTTATGATTATTGTTGCTGAGTGATGGAAGAAGTATTAATATTGATTTATGCAGGATAAACGGAATTGAATTCTGTGAACTTTAGAAGAGTGTGCATCTTTATGAAGCAGATAGATACAAGGAGTCCCCACAATGGATTAAAAATGATAACTTTTTCTTATGTTAAGGTGGGGGGAGGAGTTTTGAATGACATCCACACACAGTCAATAAACAGATGTGGAATAATACTAAGTAGAACAGAGAAAAAATACCAAATATATTTTCCATTACATAAATAGGGAAGGCAGTCCTTTCAGATTCTTAATATGGAATTGATTTGAAATGTAACATAAGTTGAACTTCTCTGCCTTGTGGGATGTGAGATGGATTAATCACATGGATGGACTAATAAGTCAATTTTGTTTTCTTTCACAATCTCATTTTTCCAATCTTACATTCAGTTCACATTTCCACAGCAGGTAGTTGTTGTTCTTGTTGTTTATATCATTTTTTTAAAGTCCTCATGAAAATTTATTAACTTTTTAGTACAAATTGTCCCTTATATACAACTTTATATACTATTTTGGATAATGCACACATTGATAGAAACCAATGTTACCTAGTATAATGCATTTTGTATGCTATTTTCACTAATAAATGCATTTAAATGTGTACTTTACAATTGTATGTGCATTTTGTACACATACTGGAGAACTACATTGCAAAATTTGAAGTGAGGATTTTGAAGGATGGCTGTATTTATTTTTGCATATTGCTTCCGAAAGCTCACATCAAGGTGCCCCCCCCTTTAAATGCAAACTGAATTTATTTTCTTTCCTCTCTAGCAGTGGCAGAGACTTTTGCCAGACTTTCTTGTCTACCTCCCATACTGAATGTTTATCAGCTTGATTTGTGTGACTTGCGGAATATCTGCCTCATGTGACGTGTGGGATGTGAGATCCTCTAACACAAATGTTCTAGGAGTCAGTGTTGCAATAACCAGACAGGAGAATCAGGATAGTGGAGATTGAGTCACCCGTGTTACAGTGTGTCTTTTTTCTCCTTGCCCATAAAAAGACTTGAAGGAAGTCAAGAAATAAAAGACTATTCTTCACTTTCAAACTCACACAAATGTGAATACCACCCACACAGCTGGATCATATTTAACTCATGTTCTAATACCTCTAATGAGAAAAATCACTTTTATGCTGCAAGATATACTTGTATCTCACCCCTCCCCTTTGTAAATCAGATGGTTTCATTTAATTATTTCTTATGTAGATATTTTTGTCAGAAGGTGTTTTTATAACAGATGAAGCAGAATTGTGTAAGTGCTTTTGTTTACAGGATTGCTAGCAAAATAACTATTTCAGAGAGCGCATAAGCATTGCAATTTTAGTTTTCTTTCTTCCAGCATCCATGACATTTTATGATAAACAAAGAAATCTGAATAGCATTGCTATTGAATTAATAATAATAATAGGGGTTCAGCAAAAACAACAACACAACTTTCAAGACGCAGAAATGTGCTAATTTATTAAAAGCAGATGATGTTTCTTTTTTTACAGGGAAGAGCATTCAAAATGATGGGAGGACTGTAGCTCTCCTTTGCAGTCAGCTTTGCAAAGATTTTTTTTTAGTGGAAATGTTGCGCTAGAGTTGCTTTAATCCACTTTAACTGTAGAAACCTAAATTTCCAGCAAGTGTTGAAACAACCATGCAAAATAGTGGCAATCTGGAGACATCCTGGGATTCCTCCCTCCCAAGGGGAATCAAAACTGAGACCTTGGACATGCAAGACGTGTGTTCTGCCACTGTGTTACTACCCTTTCCTCAAGATCCATTTAATCTAGCATTTTCTTTTGGTAAGGCAGGGGCTATCAAAAAGTTTATAAGCAGGTCATCAAGCTAGTAGTCTTCACCTGCTCTGTTCCAAGCGTCTGATATTCCAAGGTCAAGTTGCTTTGCACCTGCAGGTTTCATTAACCCATCACACACAGAATCTGTGGTTCATATGCCTACTATGTGCACTCCATGTTCATCAGGAATCAGAATCCCTTTAAAGAAGAAGTTTCTCCATCTATATCTTGATAGATTTATTCAGCAAAGTATTAAAAGTAACTTTGAAGCAGCAGGTTATATGGAGAGTGACCGGACCAACTTAAATGGAGAACTGCAATCACTTTGATATATTAGGCTTCAACACACTGCACCTTGGGCTACACCTCACGTAAGGCTGTTACTGCACATTAATTTTGAGTGTTAGGAGCTGCCCACCACTCTACCAGCAGTAAATGCCACAGCAATAAAGAATAATCACTGCACCAGTCATGCTGCGCTCACAATGGTTCTGCCAGAATTTCCATTATCAGGTATAAGTCCCCATCCTGAGGGATTTGGAGTTCTGCGCCATTCATTCTCGATTGGCTGAAGCTTCCTCAGTGCAGCCACTGATTCAGAAAAGGAGGAAAAAAGGCAGCTGCTGTTTTGCTTGTTTAATTCCCAGCCCTTCTGCAACCTTAGCATGTCAGCTCACTGACAAGAACACTCAGACATTCTGAAACAAAACAATTCACACCTTAATCCCCAAGGGAGATATGTATGCCTTTTTCTTTCTTTCTTTATTTTTTAACTTTTCTATAAAACCGTGTGGAATATTTTTTCAGAAGGTAAAATAAAGGAATTTTCTTAGAAAGATAAAATCCAGCAAGCACCCCTTCTCTCGAACACTTAATAACCAATCTCCCTGGCTTTGCATATTTCAATAAAACCCCAGAGGAGCAGATCACAAGATAGCCGATAGGTCACATTTACATAGAATCAAAGAATTAATGAGTACAAGACCAAAAGGGTCATCTAATCAACCCCCCTGCAGGAATCAAAACTAAATAATCCCTGACAGATGACCATCCAAACTCTGTTTAAAACATTCAGTAGAGTCTGCCACCATCTAAAGTAGTCCATTCCACTGTCAGACAGCTCTTACTACCAGAAGTTCTTCCCAATGTTTAGTTGGAATCTCATTTATTATCATTTGAATCCATTGGTTTGATTCCTACCCTCTGGACCAGGAGAAAACAAATCTGTCCCTATCTTCCATGTGACAGTCCTTCAGATAACTGAAGATGGCGAACATATCTCTCAGTCTCCTCTTCTCCAGGCTAAACTTACCAAACTCCTTCAACCGCTCTACATAAGGCTTGGTTTCCAGGCCCTTTTTCATATTGATTGTCTTTCTATGCACATGTACCACCATACATTTAAAGCACATGCAGAGAACAGTTCCCAGAATTCTTTGAGGGAAACAATGTGCTTTCAAGGTATGGTGTGGATGAGACTGAAATGAGGGTTGCAGTGTAGTGGGAAAATATTTAATGGAAAGAAAAACACACACACACCATCTTTGGCCAGCTTGCATTAATGAAGTGAAACTGGAATTCTAAAGAAATGCTATGAAATGCCCTACAAATTAATAAGAAAAAGGGGAGGCCTCTTTCATGGGTAGAGAAAACTTTTCAGAAATTGGAGGAGAGATTTAGGTACAGCACTAGAAAATGAAGCATTTACCCACCCAAAACTGTAGAGTCTGGGGGCTGAGCAGTTATGCGACACTTTCACTTAATTTGATCCAATATAAGACATCATTTTTTCTTGCCTGGTAATAAGCAGAGAGCTTGCAAAGAAAAAGTTCTAGCCTTCGGTAAATGATAGCAGAAATATGCAAAGAGTTACGCCGTGATTGGTTGAACAAGGTTCGACTTTCAATGAACAGCTTGTCAGACCCAATATATTCATTTCAGAAGTGATGGAAGGAATCGTGACCCTGAATTTCCACTGCTAAACTAGACTCCTTCTCCCCAAAGGAGCATAATTAATTAATTTGAACTGGAGAAGCTTCTCCCAGTCTGTAATTAATAGCATGTGCCCCTACTACATAAGTTCTCTCTTGTGGGGAGGGCCTTGCGAAGTGATTAATGAAAGCAAAATGGAACAGTTTCCCATGCAGCCCTTCTCTTCCCCAAATTATGTTAGCATCTCTTGCAATATATAGATAGATAGCATAGAATTACATATTTTATAATGCATAGTGTAGAGAAAGTGGTCATAGCACTAGTACTCTTGGACATCTGATGAAGTTGAATGTTGGAACATTCTGGACTGACAAAAGAAAGTGCTTATATAAATCACTTCAAAGAAGCATCTCAAAACAAATTAACAATAAAAAATATATATAAAACGAGTTCGTATATGAAAACCTTTGCAACAACTTCAAAAGTAACAACAAATTCAAATCCCATCCCAATACACTCTAGGATAGAAAATATCCATTTAAAAGCCTTCTTGAAAATGGAAGGTCTTCAATAGTTGACAAAAAGACTGGAGAAACAATATCTGCCTGATAAGTAATGTGAGACTGTTCTCAAGGGCAGTTGCCACCATGTCAAGGGCCCAATTACTACATTGTATATAACAGACCTCCCAAAGAGCTGGGATCTGCAGCTGCCCTCTCCTGCAGAGCATAGTGATTGGTTGTGTATACAAAAGCCTGAGTATATACTGTGATTTTTTAGGTATTTCTTAAAAGCGGACGCTTTCTCCCCGTAAGCTTACAGACAGGCAATCCAATCATGGGACGTGGGTGGTGCTGCGGTCTAAACCACTGAGCCTTGGGCTTGCCAATCAAAAGGTCAGCAGTTTGAATCCCCACAACAGGGTGAGCTCCCATTGCTCGGTCCCAACCTAGCAGTTTGAAAGCACACCCAAAAATGCAAGTAGATAAATAGGTACCGGTCCGGCGGGAAGGTAAACGGTGTTTCCGTGCGCTGCTCTGGTGTCAGTGTTCTGTTGCGCCAGAAGTGGCTTAGTCATGCTGGCCACATGACCCAGAAAAACTGTCTGCGGAGCGGACAAACACAGGCTCCCTCGGCCTGTAAAGCAAGATGAGCGCCACAACCCCAGAGTTGTTCACGACTGGACTTTACTGTCAGGGATCCCTTTACCCTTTACCTTTTACAGGCTTAGGCAAACTTGGCCCTCTAGATGCTTTGGGATGACAACTCCCATCATCCCTAGCTAACAGGACTAGTGGTCAGAGATGATGAGAATTGTAGTCCCAAAACATCTGGAGGGCCGAGTTTGCCTATGCCTGGCCTAGTAAAATGGAAATGTGAAGAACTGAACTTAATACTGGGGGGGGGGGGGGAGATAGAGAAACAGAGAAAAATGGAATTGAGACATTCACACATCAGTAGTAAACATTATTGCACCCAGAGGCAGAGCTAGCTGCTCTGGCACCCGGAGCGGTGCACATGCTGTGCACCCGGGGCTGGGGCTAGCTGCCCATGGGGGCAGGAATAGTGTCCCAGGGGGCACCGCCCACGGGGAGCATCCCCAAACCATGGGGCACTGCCCACAGCGAATGTCCCAGGGGGTGAGGTGGCAATGTCACCCCCGCACCCCCTTCCTCTGCCAGTGCTTGCACCAATGACATCATTAGCACGTATCATGGAAAACCTGTGGCCCTTGATTTGTTGTTGGACCTAGTACACTGACCTTTGGGCATGCTTGTCAAGGCTGATGGGAGTTGGAAGACCACAGTTTTGCTTTCCTGGCCTGGAAAGAAAGATGATCCCAGGAAAGTTGGCGCAAAAGTCCACCTGGTTCTTTCAAACTCCTACATAACTGCACTAGTTTTACTAACTTGTTTTTCAGAGCAGAACCAGTGGCATCTGCCCATCCCTAAAGCATAAAAACACAGGAATACCTGTCCATTAATCCACTGAATGATGTTTTATGTGCTTTGCTGAAGCTTTATGCTCTATTTTTATGATGTTGCTCTGCTCTGTTTGTTTATATGTGATTTTATATTTTATACTAGTGCTTTATTATCCTTATTGCTTTATTCTAATAGTTTTACTGGAAGGTGGTCTAAACATTGTAAATGATGATAGATAGATATCCAAAGTTTCAAGGAGGCACCTATATCTGAGTATTCATACCTGTATATACCAATTTTTCAGTCATCTAGGTTGCTCTGTACAACCACATAAGCATCTGGAGAGCAGAGCCCATTAATAATAATAATAATAATAATAATAATAATAATAATAATAATAATTCAATATAATACACCTGTAGGCACAACATAGGCACAACACCTGTAAGCACAACATAGCCTGTGTCTTTGAATTCCCTGGAAATAAATTTCCCTACACCCTAAAAATCAATACAGGTGCAATGGAGTTACAGCTGAGAGTTTTGTATAGGTGAGCTCAAACTATATCATTTGCAACTGACCTTTCGGGTCTTAGTCTCTTTGCATCAGAACTAGGTCATGTTTCCTGCTTTATAGAGGACAGTGCTCTTTTTGAAGGACTATCCAGCCCCAGCGTATGTCTTATGGCATAGACCCGTCAGAAGGAAGAGCAGATGAACCTTGAAGTTGCCTATCAAAAGTGAACACATGGAAAGCACTCTGCATCTTTTCTCTCTCCCACCCCAGCACCACTTTGCTTCAGCCTAGTGAAATTGTAGCTGTCAGGTGACAGTTGATGGAGCGAGGAGCCAGCTATCCTGCCAGGCTTAATGAAGTCACTCCACCTTGGGAGGAAGGGTTACCAAACTCTTTGTTCTCTCACTTCCACCATGTGAACCTTACCTGAAAGGAGTTCATCATTAGTATCTATGACAAAGTGGGAAATGGAGGTACAAGAGGCTTCAGTAGTACAGTAGTAGCAGGGAAACAGACATCAGGTAGTGCTCCTGCTTGTATGTATATATGAGAATTGACTATTGACCAAGTTCGCCAGCTGTGTAGATAAGAGTGGGAGCAGAGAAAGGGCAGCCTTACTCTGAACCAGCTTCAGAGTTGACTCCCAGACATAGACTTTGGCTTACAGCTGAGAGTATGGAAAGGAGGCACCCTGATGGTGTGGGACACCTGCATCAAAGTCGGCATGATTTTCCCCTGAACTGTATAAAAGCCCACACAGATAAGATCTTGGCTTAGACCATTCCAGGAAGGTGCAAGCATAATTGGGGAACTGTATGTTGGTCTGCTGCTAAAAGGATCTTCAGTGGTTGAGGGGATATGTTGATGAGCTTCACTTCCTAACTATATCTTTTGCATATCCTTGCTTAATATCTCTGCTTATTTTCTTTATTATTGGCTTTATGTGTTGTTAGTTATTACTTTGTGGTGAGTGTGGGATATCAGTGTTATTCTACTTTCCTTGTTAGGTATTCTATCAGTTAATAAAACTTGCTTCTAACACCTAACAGTCTGTCTGGCCCTCCATTTTACGCAGACCCAAAATAACCTTTTTGCTTGTTTGGTGGTTGCTACTGGCCAGGGCAATCACTAGCCAGCCATACAGCTTCTCAGTTATGAACCTCAGTGGTTACAGAATTTCAGTAGGAAGTTATGGGACAAGCTCTGAGTGAAAATGGAGCAGCATGCCCAAATAGTATTGGAAGTGGGGTCTCATATAATTGCCCCAATGCTATCTGGGGCACAAATAATCATAAATGCACAATAAAAATTACTTAGAAGACATCATTATTATTTTGTACCTATATTTTATTCAAAGAAGAAGAAGGATAGCCCAGAGTAAAAATGTTTTGCTTTGTTTTGTTTTGAAACCCTTTAAATACTGAGTTCCACTAATGGCTCCCTTTTCACCATGAAATAGTGGAAGGAAGGTGCTTCTTAAGTACAATGGAAATCATTTTAACCCACTCTGCCTTGACAGTGTTCCCATTTAAGCTTTGCTATTGCTTTTCAGGGCCATATTTCTTATATGCATGGATCAACTAAAGCTAAATGTAAGATATCTGAAATAAGAACAGAATAGAGTTGTTTATTAAGGACTGAAGCTTTGGAAAAGAAGCCCCCTCAAGGCATCCTTTGGAAATTCTGTTTTCCTGCTTGGGATGAAAACCTCTTGCTACCTGCCAATATCTATATGCTCAGATGACTGGAGAATCTTTATTCTACTCTGAAAACAAAAACAGGCACAAGAAGAAAACATATCTGGATGCCTGTAAAAGACCACGACAAATGTTTTTGGAACAAATAGCGCACTTATGCCCAACTGGAACAGCTCGCAGAAATGACAGAAGGCCAAAGAAAGACTGCAACTTGTGTCCCCCTTAACACAACCAGGTGGTGAGTTTTGTGGTCAGTCTGCTATGAATTGTCCTTGAAAACAGGTTGCCTGAGGAGAGTACAGTAAATGCAAAATGTACTCCGTGGTCATAGTACTTTCAGCCAAGATTCCATACAGATGATTATTGAATAATTCTTGGACATTTCCATGGAGTACAGCATACTGTCACTGAGGCTCATATTATATGATTCAGAAATACAAACCTTAGAGCTTATACCACCTGCTTCAGAAAGGAAATGAGTATGAATCCTCAGACTGTCATCTTCTCATGGCCAGAGCTCTTAAATAATATTATACTCTGGGCAAGAGAAAGAAGGCTTCAATGAGAAAGTGGGGAAATGAAGCACCTTCATGAGTGGGGATAGTTTAAACCCCAAGCAGACTTTCTTGAAGTATGATTAGTAGTCCTTCTTCCAAATTCTACTTTATTATTGTAGTACTAGAGCAGGCAGGTAATGGGCACAATATCTTTGTAGAACTGGTTGATAAAACCTGTGAATAAATTGTCATTAAAACCCACTCAGTACTAATCAGCTAATGCAAATTGAAGAATTGGATTTCCATTATAATTATAATTTTTATGAATCTAATTTTACAAAAGTAATCATCTCATACTTGTGTGAAGGACTTGGCCTTGGCTCTCATGAGTAATCTTTACTCAAGGAACAACAAAAATAGAGCAGATCATGTATTATGTTATTTTAAATGTTATTTTTCTTATTCTGCTATGCTATTTAATTGATTCCTATTTTAAGTCCATTTTTCTCCCTTTAGGGTGAAATAGACACAGTAAGGAACACTGCATTGATGAGCAAGCTTTACTGTCCTGCCTTTTATATTTTGCTTTGACTTTGTGATGGATGCCAGTGATGAATATAAATGTTAACAGTCAACTACTAAAATATCTGTCTCTTTTATGTGAAATAGTTTTCTAGAAGTGCCTTTTTAATGAATTGGCATTGTCTTATGATGATGATGATACGTGGCCAGAATTATATATATTATCAGATTCTTAGAGAGGCAGTTTCATGACAAATTAGTGATTGTTGAATTAAGATAATTAAGATAAATCTTATTATTTGGCATTCAACTGAGTTCTGTGTGTCAGAACTAATTTTTATATATTCATTGGTCGCATTTAGCAAGCAATCATACACACATTTTCCTTGGAACAAGACACATTGAATTCAATGGGCCATACTTCTGAGTAGATGTACATAGGATTCCAGTGTTAATTCTTTATATGCTAGGAATAAAAAAGCTGCACTAAAATTTCTACTTTATGCTCAGATTTGTCATATTGGTACATGCATCCCCATCTGTTGGAGCTACAATAAGTTCCAGGTATGTGATGCTTACTCAGGTTTGGTTTCTTTTGGAAGGAGGTAACTGGAGGCTAATGGGATGCGGGTGGCACTGAGGGTTAA
This sequence comes from Podarcis melisellensis, assembly GCF_964234715.1. NCBI lineage: Eukaryota > Metazoa > Chordata > Lepidosauria > Squamata > Lacertidae > Podarcis > Podarcis melisellensis. The sequence continues at coordinate 48,323,616 of NC_138540.1, forward strand.
ACCACTGTGCTGCTTGGGTTTGCCAACTGAAAGGTTGGCAGTTTGAATCCCCCGACGGGGTGAACTCCCGTTGCTCTGTCTCTGCTCCCGCCAACCTAGCAGTTTGAAAGCACACCAGTGCAAGTAGATAAATAGGTACCGCTTCGGCAGGAAGGTAAATGGCGTTTCCATGTGCTGCTCTGGTTTCGCCAGAAGTGGCTTAGTCATGCTGGCCACATGACCCGGAAAAACTGTGGAAGTGGACAAACGCTGGCTCCCTCGTCCTTTAAAGCGAGATGAGCGCTACAACCCCAGAGTCGTCCGCGACTGGACTTAATTGTCAGGGGTCCCTTTACCTTTTAACTGGAGGCTAGGTTGGGGATTCAAATCAGTTTGCATCTAAAAGTAATCCTACTAAATTTATACTTTCCTAAAGAATAAAGGTAAAGGTACCCCTGCCCGTACGGGCCAGTCGTGTTTATCTACTTGCACTTAAGGGTGCTTTCGAACTGCTAGGTGGGCAAGAGCTGGGACTGAGAGACAGGAGCTCACCCCGCTGCGGGGATTCGAACCGCCGACCATGCGATCGGCAAGTCCTCAGCACTGAGGTTTTACCCACAGCGCCACCCGCGTCCCTAAAGAATATGTGAACTAAAACATGGCAATCCTTCTAAATGCATACTTTTTTGAATTTTGCAATGCAGTTCTCCAGCAAGCTAATACGTACAAAAATGTATATGCCAGGATAATGTTTGCATGAAATACAAAACTGGGTGGGATAAAAGTTCTCTCTCTCTTGCGCGAGCACACACACACAGAGAGAGACACACACACTCCTTAGACACATGGGACCAGAAAAGGTTCACTTCTTTCTTTTTAAAAAAGTAGTTACATTATGCTATTCTTTTGTCTATTCTAGCGAACCTATTCTCTCAGATCCGGCCCAGTTCTTTGCCTTTGTTCAGTTCCTAAATATAACTTTGCCTGACAACCAGGCTGAAGCCATACTTGAAAAAAGTTTAAGTTTTCGTAAGAGAGACTACGCTTTAGCTAATTAGAAATAATTGGCAATAATTGCAGCAATAAAATAATGCATAGTTTCTTTCATGTATGCATATATCCAAGCAGAAAGGAAAAGATTGCATTATGACAAATGTTACAATCCTATAAGAAAAGGTGCTTCTGTAAAGCTTTTTTGAAAATGGATGAATTATAATTTAAGAAATTTTTTTGAGTGATGGACAGGAGTGGGCTAATGAAGCCATAGGCAGATTTAGTGGAGTGTGACTGCTTTGTCCATACTGGGCACCAAGTTGAGAGGGTGTGGCAGGGGGCTCTGCAACAACGATGAACAATGGAAGGCAAGAGCTGGGGGGGGGGGGTGCCGCCAAATTTTTGGTGTTGCACAGGCCACTCCTGAAATTCTAAAACCCAAAGTTTGTCACTGATGAAGCTGGGAGTACTATGGGGGACTGTTTTAATGCCACTGGCAAAAGTTGCTTCTCTCTGTCCTGTTGTCCTCTACATTTTTTCTTTGGGGGGGGGGGAGCTGCAGGCAAAAAGCCTGGCCCAATGAGTTTTTTTGAAAGATCATATAAAATATAAAAACAATCCAGTAAGAAATTGTTGGGAATAAAGTTCTGTTTGAATACAGCCACAGTCTAACCTCCATGCACATGCACATGCTAATCAGGATGACTGCTCAATAAATAGATAATATTGAGGAGCCCTTGGTGCCTGTTTCTTGTTAGAAATAAGAAAGCAAATTCAGGTGGTAAACCATGTTTTATCAAACCCATTCTGCAGAGACTTCTATTTTGTGCAGAGACTTGGGACTTATATATGTAAACACACATATGACTGGATTGCAAGTTTAGCACCATAACTTGCAGCCTGTGACCTTTTTAGCCTTGCCTTCTAAAACAGACAGCATTTTGTCTACTGCTTCTGGGTGTGTTGTGAGAACACATTTATATGGACCAGTGATCGACATCCTGATACCCTCCAGGTGTTTGTGACTGCAGTTCTCACGCTTTTTGAATACAGAGGGCAAATTCAATGTCCATTTAGGCTGTTTTCTAACTAAACAAGGTGTCTATCCCCACTCATGAAGGTGCTTCCTTTACTCACTTTCTCCTTGAAGCCTTCTTCCTCTTTCCCAGACAAGAGTCCTCTTTAACAGCCCATGCTGACTATTAGAGTAAGGTTACCAGATTTTTTCCAATGAATCCAGGGACACTTTTCAACTTCAATTGATTTTGTATGGGGGCTGATTTGTAAATCTGGGGACTGTCCCCGGGAAATGGGGACGTCTGGTAACCTTATATTAGAGGAACTGTTCTCACCTGTAACACACCCCTACCATCCACTTCTTCTGGATTCACTTCTGGCAGAGGAGGCACTGTGAAACCCTCCACAGGCATTGGATTTCCATGGCAAACAACATAAAAGCCTTCCATTTTAATCCACCAAAGGACTCTCTGGCTCACTTGGTAGTGTTGCTTGCATGCAGCATATATACAACAATCCTGGAATGAACATTACCAGCAAAGCTACTCGATATTCCCTGCATAATCTTTGTAATATGCAGGCAATCCATTCCAAATGCAGATCAGAACACTAAGAGCTTTATGTGCTGTTCTGGAATCCAAGGAAGCATATAGCCTCAGGGGCTGCTTTAAATGAGTCTTCCAGGATCCTCATGAATGTTAACTCAGACACCATTTATCTAGTGCTGAGAAACCAAGGACTCTCATTCTTTGCCAATATCCTTAATAGACACAAGCCCCTGGTACCATCCACGATACTCTAGATAAGCAGACGCTGCTCATCCTACGCAATACTATGCTGTGTTAACATTCAGTACAGAGAGGATATTTATAGTGACGTAAAGGATGAGAAATTGACATGCTAGACCAGCAGAACAGGAAAAGAAAGTCATGGGGGGGGGGAGGATAATGGGAAAGGAAAAACTCCTTTGCTCTGATAGGATTCCTAATCACATGCCATTCCCAGTGGCTTGCCAATTCTGCATTTGTTTGATTGATTTCTATTTAAAGTGTGCTTTGCTCAAGATGCTTGCTGGGAAATGAGAAGCTGCAGTGATACGATATTCAGTTGTGTACTGGAGTGAGTCAGTAAAATAAGTTTTTTTAAAAATCCCAGACAGGCAATTGTGTGTCTCCACTGCAACATAAGATGCATAGGTCTGTGCTTTGTATGATTCACTTCTTTTTTAAAAAATAACACACACCAAATAGTTAATTTTATCTTCATCTCAGTGCACCCAGCACACAATTTAAGTGCTGTCTAAGGATTGATTCATGCAGCCATTCTTTTATGCCAAGTGTATCATTATTGTCATCACATGACAATTAACCAGGTATAAAAGTGCTATGCGGTAGAGATTATAATTCAGCTTGAACACTGCTACTTAGCCAACATGTACCTCATTTAGTTTTAAAGTACTTGTACTACAACTACCATAATCCCTGACCACTGTCCAGGCTGACTATAGTTCATAAGAGTTATAGTCCAGGAACATATCGAGAGCAACATGTTGACTACTCCTTGCTTAGGTGGTGATACAGAAAATGCCTTTTGGACAGTAACCCCAGGGGTGGCAGAAATGGCAAGAGGCCCCCTCTGCTGATTCTAACACCCAAGGGATTCTGTACGGAAAGTGGCATTCTTTCAGATATTTCAAGACAAAGTCATTTTGGACTTCAGTCACCAATGTGAGCACTTTAAACTGGAGAGTAAATGGCTGCTGCATTTTGGACCAGTTGACATTTCTGAGTCATCTTCAAGAGAATTATTTGGGGGAAGCCATGGCTATTTAAAGAGGTATGATACTGTTTCAAGGTTTAGAACTCTGCTCATTTGTTTTCCAAGCCTGAGTTCTGAGATTACATATATGTACATGAGTCACAGAGATGTGTTCCCCAATCCATAATGCATATTTATAGACACAAGAGCTGTAAGCCTGTGTTAAAATTTATGACCGTTTCCTATTTATATAAAGTTCCCTCAACACTGCTTGGATTTATAGATCTGTACAAGCCAATGTGAAATACTGCAGGACTGTTTAATTTTGTGGCCAGATTTGTGAGTACTTTCCAGACAAGCAATTATTTGCCTGATCTAAGGCATCTTCATCAGACTATTGCAATAAAATTAAAAAAGAGTGAAAATTATAGCAGGCTGTGGTATTGTGTTTATTGCTTTTCCCAGAAGTCTTTTTATTTTGTGTGTGTCATGTAAAATATATTTCTCTTTAAACATCAACCATCTTTTTTCACTGAGAAATGTAACATAAATTCTGTGATCTGGGCTAATTCTATGTTTGTTGTTGTCATTATTGTTCTTGCTAAAAGGGGGGGGAGTCTTAGAAAACAAGTCTTGGGAAACAACAAGATTAATGTAAAAAGAAAAAAATATGAAATTTCAATAAACATTGTTTCCTTATTTTTTATTTATCTTTACAGGTTTCCTTTTTATCCATTTGCTAATTTGATTTTTGCTTTTACTTAAATAAACATGAAACATGTATGCCTACAGTAAGCTCTCTTGTATTATTCTCTTTGCACTTTACTCCACTACAATCATTCTATTAATTTTTTATATTTTATTTTCCAAAACTTTCTTTTGTTAGATGATTCTCTGAAGTTTGCAGTACCAATACTTATTCATTATGGATGCATTGTGTGGAACCTCTGGAATTGTGGGTTTGTTTGTTTTTACATTGAGAGACCTTTATATAAAAGCTCTGACATTAAAAGAAGAAGAAAAATACAGGGAAATTGTGTATGCAAAAAGAAGAAGTATAAATTATTTTAAATAAAAGAACAAGGGGGAAAGAATAAGGAGAAAATACCAAATCTAGAATATTCTCTGGGGAAAGGAGAACTGCCTGTAAGAAACAGCAGATCTTTATAGATCTGATCATGAAACTGTGTTTCAACAATAGAATATCTCTTGCTTAAAGCTAAGCAGCTGGTTGCTGAAGTTAAAGTGAAGTGAAGGACTTCTCTTTCCTCCCACCACCATTATTTAAAAATGTAAGTATGACATCAGGAAAGCTAACAACAACATTAATGGATGAAGAGAGTTGTCTTATATTTGTAACTACAGAAAGGGCAGTCTGTATGCGTCTGTGTACTGTATCTGTGTTTATTTATTGCTCACACCCTGGAAGAAGACTCATTAGCCATGCTATGGTGAAAAACTAGTTGTAGTTATTAAAAATCCAGTTTTTTTCTGGGGGTGGGGGACTCAGGGGTACGCATACCCTTAAACATTTTGTGAATCTAAGTTTGGCCTCATTGAGGGGCAGTATTTCAATATGAGTAGGAAAGAGAGTACCCCTAAACATTTTTTAAGGAAAAAAGCACTGTCAAAATCTGCAAGAGAATTTGCAAAGCAACCAATTACCGTATTTTTCGCTCTATAACACGCACCCGACCATAACACACACATAGTTTTTAGAGGAGGAAAATCCGTAGGCATGCCACCCGTAGGCATTCCCTCCATAACACGCACAGACATTTCCCCTTACTTTTTAGGAGGAAAAAAGTGAGTGTTATGGTGCAAAAAATACGGTAAATGGCAAGCCAAACAAAATAGAGTCCCCCAAAACTTCCTATTCAATCCCAAACAGGAGACTAGCAGTGTCCATACTGAATAGGGAGGAAAGGAGGAAGCTTCAAGCAGAGAAGGAAGCATTTGTGAGAGGATCCAACTTTAAAGGGGCTGGCTTGTTCCCATTCCTGATTGGGCAAGCTCCCCATGAGGACTAACCCCAGATCCTTCCTTGGAAAGAACCATTTCAAGTCATCTTCCTAGAAGAGCTGGGCTGTGATGAATTTGCCCCCTCTAAATAGAGGGAGTGGCATGATATCAAATAACTGTACTGTGTTCTAATCTAGAGCATTAGTATATAGGCTTTTTCATGGGGCTTGCTTGTGACTGAGCAATCTGTGCAATCCTGTTTCACACACAGGCACCTTGGAGTGAGCCCTATTGAAGAAAGTGGGGCTTGCTTTTGAGGTACAGCATCAGTTTGGAAAGCTTTTAAAAGAAAATTAGGAAGATTAATTGAGGATAAGGCTAGCCCCAAAAATTATGTTCCTCTTCCACTGAAGTTTTCCTTCCTAAACTAGCATGTATTATTATGACTATCATTATGACTATCATCACTTGGGTCCTGCAAAATGGGTTCAGTACCCTTTCCCCATCCTTCTTCTCCCCAACTATATTTATCCCTTAACTTCAGAAAGTCAGTGGGGGTGGGATGAATCTGTGGGAATGAAGTTTTATATTCCATTGCTAAAACATTTCCTCTTGTGCATGCTTCCTTGATTTCATTCTGTATGTCAAGACCTCCTTGAACATTTTGATGAGGGGGATGATAGCATGTCCCCGGTACTAAATTACCCTTGGGCCCGGTATCAAAACCCACAATTCAAGTTTAAAAGCACAGGTCCAAAAGCCAATTCTTGGGAGAAGCTGAGAGAGTCAGAAAGGTTGGTAGATGAGGTGGGTTGGGGTTGCGATAGGTGTGACCTGCTCCCATGGTATGACATACATACATACATACATACATACATACATACATACATACCACCACCCAGACACTTTTCCTAAGAATTTTCAGAGAGCGCTTGTAAATGCCAAGCCAATTCTGTACTGAACTGACAGAAATTTGCCCATTACTAATAAAGAGAAACATTGCAAGCTGCCAAATCAATGCAATGGTTTCACACTGAGAAACTTGCTTTCTTAACACAGAAGACAACAACCACTTTGGCACAACCGAGTGCACTCAAGAGAGATGTTACCTCCTTGCAACACTTCAACGTCTGATCAAAAGATAAGAACTTTACATCTATTTTTTTAAAACCCCCACACCAAATACTTAGCAGTTAACAGTACTCAAGATCTTTTCACTTCACCTCTTGTGTTTCTTGATTATACTGAGGCAAAGAGAAAAGATCTACATGGATCAAGCATGAAGAAATGCATCATCTTGACAGTTGCAGATAAACTTTGCTGCTTCCATGGGGAAGAATTTACGAGGTGCTGCCTTTTGCTGAAATAACCTGATAACGTACATTAAAGAATGCTAATGCATGGCATGAGAGAACAGCCACTGGGAGCAAAGAAAACTCTTAAGCACCAGTTAGTGAAGGGGATTTAAAATGCCATACGTAATGTATGGGCAAGTGCTATGCAATGGAAATGTGTTTACACATAATGGGAAATAAATACGACAGTACATCTCACACCAACAAATAATAGCTCATCTACAAAACACATTCAGCCCAAGTCATGAGAAAAAGCACATGCTTTTGTATTTTTAATAAATACAAAAAATGGGAAGCTGGTCACCATGACATGGCTAAAAGATATGGTAGTAGAGTGGAAGAGGTTCTCTCCAGCCTGTTCCATGGGTCATGTGTCTATAAATGCAATATGGAATTCATTCATGGTTATATAAGCACCAGACATTCTGTTGCTTGGGATTTAGTAGCGAAATTTGCTCTCTATATATTTCCCATTTGCTACTTACACAGCTTTTGACATGCTCAGCTTGTCAACTGCTAAAGAAAATCTGGCTGAAATGATTAGTGTTATGAAACAAAAAGAAACCATCTAGCAAGCAAATGAAGAAAAAGTGGGGGACAGAAGATGGGGTGAGTTGAATTGGAGGGGTGGAGGGGTGGAAATATTTTTACCTGGCTCTGCCATTAGACAAAGTGGGGTTAACAGCTCAGATGGCAGCTCTGTACGACTTTAGCAATGTAGATTTATTTTGTCTAATGAAGCCATCTAGTTAATCAAATTGATTAAGCTCTAGATTTCCAATTACCTTTACAATCATAGGGAGAGGTCCTTAGCTCAGTCATAGAACATCTACTTTGCATGCAAAATGTCCCAGGTTGAATTCCCGAATTCTCAGTTGGGGTTGCAAATGTCCACTGTCAGAAATCCTGAAAAGCAACTACCAGTCTTTGTAGACAAAAGCTGAGAGGCAGTGACTGGCTGAAGGTCATTCAGTGCTCTTAGTGTCCAAGTGGAGACCAATGGTCAGACTTTGAGAGCTTCCTATGTATCTGTGTCTTGGCTCTTTCTGTTAGGCTTGGGTGCAAGAAGTGGCCATCAGGATTTCAGTAAATCTTTAACATTATGCATGGCTACCAGAATATTATGACATTCCCAAGAGTAAGGTGGTCCTGCTGGCCTGGCATCCACAATTCATTCAGCAATACTTGCAAAGATTGAAACACTAAATACACCATCTCTTGAACGGCACTTGTGTCCTAGTCCCAAATAATATCATGTTTTGCATTCCAAACCTATTAGCAGCAATTTGCTATGGTCCAATTTAGGGGTCACTTAAGCATGACAACCATGTACAAGAAAATGGATAATGAAAAAATATCAGTAATAGCACATGAACAATATCAGCAACAGCATATTTTTAAAATGTCCCATTAAGTCTGCATTGTTATCTTGTAGTTTCTGCTTAATAGCTTCTGATTCCATGTCAAGAATTCCCCCCTCTTCTTTTATGTTAGTAACACTCTTCCCGTGCATGGAAACTGGAAGGATATAAAGACCAAAATGCTGTGCCAACACAGTCAGTGTCCAGAACTAAATGAAACCTAAATAGATGTAGTGAACTGATTTTTCATCTATGTGACGCTTTATTTAATGTTGAATTCAACTATAGCTTGAGTGTGTAGAGAAGCCACAACAGTGGAGATGTGTGGAGTATATGATCAATTCAGCTTTCATAAAAGGTCCCATTTCCGCTTTTTCTTTTTTTAGGACAAGCAAACCCAGCAATAGTCCATCTATAACAATGTAGCATAATTCAGTGAAATGCAACAATCAAACTCAACCCACAGTACAGTGGTACCTCTAGTTACGAACTTAATTCGTTCTGGAGGTCCGTTCTTTTTTTTATTAACCGATCAATCAAATCAAATCACATCACATCACATAAATTCCGAATTACAAAGCCGAATTTTAAATTTTTGTTGAGGGGACCCATATTTCAAGATCCAAAGGGGGATTCTGATCATCTTCTTGCTACTGCATTAATATCCAAATCAGTCCAAATAAAGTTCATAATTCTATCCAGTCTTATCTTGCTGTTTCCACATCTCATCTTGTTCGTATATATTTTTTTCTTTTTTTCTTTATGATCTCTTCTGATAATCTCCTTAGGCAGATAAACACCAATTATATCCTGTGTGGATTTTTCCGTTCGTCCAATCCTCATATCGAGATGGTTTCCATATATCATCACTTTCATAAATAACATCGCTCTTTCCATCATTAATCTCAGGATCTGTCGTTCTTAAGTCCCACTGAGAAGTCTCACTCACAATATAAAAACATCTCTTTCTGGAGGTCCGTTCTTAACCTGAAACTCTTCTTAACTAGAGCTAAGTATTCGTTTAATTTACAAATCGATTAGCTTTGGCAAAACTAACAGCTATTATAAGAAACCAATCAAATCAAAAGTTTAAAAAGGAGTGGAAATTTTTTGAATATATGGGAAAATATTGCTCAAAAAAGATATGCTAATATGCCTAGATTAAAATGTAAAGTATCTGAGGGAATGTAACTTAGTAAGGAAGTACAATAAGAATGCATAGATGAATTGAGAAGTCTGCAGAATGCAAAGATAAATGTAATCTCAGAATGTAGAGGAAATCGAGTGGGGCGGAGGGAAGCAGGGGGAGGGACAAAAGAATATTACATTTGATTGAGGATATAAATGATAAATGTATGTGGAGAAGGGGATGATGTGGTGATGGCTTTTGGTATATCGTGATGTAATATGGAATAAAAGTAATAACAAAAATTTAAAAAGAAAAAAGAAACTGTTCTTAACTAGAGGCGTGCTTTCACTAATGGGACCTCTTGCTGCTGCTGCGCCGCCGGCATACAATTTCCATTCTCATCCTGGGGCAAAGTTCTCAACTCGAGGTAACTCTTCCAGCTTAGCGGAGTTTGTAACATAAAGCATTTGTAACCTGAGGCATTTGTAACTCGAGGTACCACTGTACTAGAATAACAACTGAGCCATTATTAACTTCTGTAAGCCTTGACAGGACTGCTAGCTCAATCGGGGGGGGGGGGGGAATCCCCCCAATAACCTCAGGAAACCCTCAGGAGGAAGAGTTCTTTCACCCCTGAAAATATTACAGCTAGCCTTAAAATCCAACCTAAGTAATGAACTGTCCGTGACAAAGGAGTCAGGTCTGACTCCTCCATCATCTTTTATCCAGTAAAGAAGCCTAGATCCAATAGGGTTAATTGCATCCTCACAGAGCATCCCAGCTCTGTCAAAAAATTAAGTGGGAATATTACCCATAAAACAAATCCACATCCTTACAAATATATGATGAATGAATACTAAAAGAATTCTCTGTGGCTCCTTTTTGTTATAAAGGTGCATTCATTGTCAACAGCTTCATATCTTACAGCCCAATCTGTCTCAGCGGCACAGTTCTGAATGGTAGAAAGAGTAGACGGGTTTGCTGTTGCTAAAGCAGCAATTCCATGCAAATGGGGAGAAGATTTGCAAAAGAATGTAACCCTTTCCCATCAAAATGGTGGCTTAACAGAGTTTAACAATGGGCAAATAAATTTATCTTTAATTATCTCTTTAAATTTCCCATCACCACCAACGTTTGTCCAAGCAAGAACCTCTGCATTTGATTCATGTCTCCCCTTTAGGTGAAATGCCACTGAGAAGGGAATCTGGTCATTATTATTTTTTGGGGGGGGGGATCCTGCAACCTGTTTAAGTTTTTACTCTGCTAACTATACATTGGAGTTCTGCTCTGGATTAATATTGTGTAGAATTCTATGACACACTCAATGGTAGCGCATCTGCTTTGCATGCAGAGGGCATTCGGTTCAGTCCCCAGCATTTCCAGGCAGGACTGGGAGAGATCACTCTCTGAATCCCTGGAGAGCCACAGCCAGTCTGTATAGAGAATACTGTGACAAACTTCCAGCCCCAATTTCACTGTGTGGGGAAGTGTTTTTTCCCCATCCGCAACATCTTTCCCCTTGAGAAATCACAACTTGCAGTTTACAGGACTAGTTTTTAAAAAGAAAAAGGTATTCTGGAGATCTTTAGCCAATGACTATTATACATAATATTTTAATACACTGCTCAAGGTCAATTATGTTCTTTCTGTGTACCAGTGAATAAGCCAGACATAGCATAAATAAAGCATAATATTCCTGAATGTAATATCTGTTGTTTTTCCATAGGAGTAATGTAGTCTAACATGCATAATGAGTAAGTATACTAAGGAGGATGTATGATCTATCTGTGGTGACTGAGTTAATTCTAGTCATTTTACTTAGAAGTAAGCCCCACTGTGTTCATTTAAGTGGGTAGAGAATTAAACCCAGGTCTTTCAGGTTCTAGTCCAACACTCTAACCAGTGTATGCATTCAATTCTAGGTGCACATTTATTTATTTATTTTTTAAAAATTACTCAATTACCCAAATGTGTGTATACTTTTCATTTTACTTTTAACTTGAGTAAACCACACTGTGTTTTGTGCACAGGAATGAAGTCTTTGGGAGTGCCTTCAAAATGTGTTTCCAGAAACTCACTCATGGTGTGTGTTGTTTCCTAGGGTTGGGGAAGCATTACTGAGCAAGTAGAAATCTAGGCTTTTGTCACTACTAAAGAGGCATGGATTAGCTGTGTGCACAGTCATGAGAACAATCATAGTACTAAAACTGTGTTAGGTACTAAGTACTAATAAAATTGCAATGTTTAGATGTATACATTATTTTATTTTTTTGCAAAGGAGAGAAAGAACCAGAAAAGTTGAAGGTGACAAAACTTTTTTTCCCATCAGAAATGCAAATGTGACAACAGGAACCAAAGTTTGTCTGTTGGATGAGGCTCAATTTATAAATCGGCAATGCTTACATGCCCACAGAGGAGGATAGAGTGAAAACCAAATTTTGGCCATACACCTCATTACATTGCTGGCCATGCCCTGATGACACTAGGGCTAGTGGGCACCAGTTGCCACTGAGGTGGGAGAAAAGGACCCCTGGTTCAATCTGAGGGAATGATCTTTGTTTAGCCCCTTCTTGCCACAATTCCCGATCTCTTCTGTCCTTCCTGTCAAGTCTCTCACCACCTCTTTCTCATTCTGTTGCCTATTCCACACCCTTCCACCAGTTTCCTTCTATTTTTCCCTGTGTTGCAGGACCTATTCTTTGAATTCAGCCTGTGTGAGATTTAATCAATGCTAAACTGGTGACTTTCTCATCCTTCACAGAAGCTGGACTGCAAACATTCTCTGGACAGCTAAGATAATATACCAGCTCAGCTCATCACCACAAGTACAACACAATAAAGATTTGTTCCTTTAAGGGAGCCACGCAGTCATACTTCTATTTCACATTTCTGAGATCATACCAGCTGAACACAGAAGTTCATGTTCAGCAGATTTCTTCGATTCCTCTCCATCTCTTCCTGCACCCTGCAGAGTGCTCAAAGGAGGCTGCATGTGGTATTTCTCACACCGCAATTGCAAAACTGCCATTTTCCTGCCCACATTGGATAATTAACATCAAATGCTTCAAGTCAGTGTGACAACCTTGGCTTAATCAGGTAGTCAGAACAGATTGCTTTTTTTCTCCTCAATAACTTTTATATCCACCTTTAGAATAATTAATGAAAGCCAACTCACTTGCCCTAGCCCTAGGTCATTGCTCATTATCTTTTTTTCCCTTTCAGGATGAATAGATTTCATGAACCCATGCAGGAATGTACATACATTAGCCCTAACTTTTACAGTTGGTTGGTGAAAGTACATGAGCCTGAAGCCTAAGGCTTTTGTACCACCCCCTACAAACTGAAAGGAAGTGAAAGCATGGTATCATTCATGTCCTGGACTCAGGCTCTCTGTGGTTTTCCAATTTAGCAGATTTCAGACCCTTTCTTAAGATGCTAGAGAGAAAGTGCTGGTCTGAGCAGACACTTTAGAACAGAGGTAGCTAATGTGGAATTATTATTATTATTATTATTATTATTATTAGCCGGGCTTTGAGTGGCTAACATCATAAAAACAATGCTGCTGAACTAAAACTTCCATCATCATAAAACATCATAAAAACAATACTCCTGAACTACAACTTCCATCATCCTTGAGCATTGGTTAGATGAAAGGACAGATAAAAGAACATGCTTCTTCATGGACACTTAAACTGTGGAGCTTGTTCCCACAGTAAGCAGTAATGGCCACCAACTTAGATGGCTTTAAAAGAGGATTAGACAAATTCCTGGAGGAGAGGGCTATGAATGGCTACTAGCCATGGTGGCTATGCTCTCTGTCTCCACTGTTGGAGGCAGCAACATTTCTGAACACCAGCTAGTGGAAACCACAGGAGGGGGAAGAGTGTTCTTGTGCTCAAATCCTGCTTGTGGGTTTGCCACAGGCACCTGGTTGGCAACTGTGAGAACAGGATGATGGATAGATGAGCCAACGGACAGATCCAGCTAGCTCTTCTCATGCTCTTATGTTGGTGCATGAACACCCATGGAAGCTCCCCTTGAAATGCAGATAGTCGCTTCACATCTTGTTTTGCTCAAATGTGCAAAAGCTGAAGGACATATCATCTCATTGTTCCTTGTTTTGCAAATGGACAAGACACTATAGTGCATAAGCTTAACCAGACCAAGTAACCTGATGACCCAGCCAGGGAGCATGGAGTGTGGCTTATTCTATATAACTGCTGCTCAGGACTTGGTTCTTTGATCTAAGGAACTTGCCCTGAATTGCAATGCAGCCTCTCACCTCACTTGCCTAGTTGCAGCTATGTCTCCTGCCTCTGGCCTTTAGTTCTTGTTTGTTTGGTCAGGAACCTGATCTCCAGCTTGTCTTTGATCACATCACATGGCTCTGGCTCTTTGGAGTTTGTTCAAGGACCAGATCTCCAGCAGAACCTGTCAGTGAGCTGGGCCACATGCTAACAGACATACATTGACATATTCAGGGAAGGGCCATAGCTCAGTGGCTTAGCAACTGCTTTGTATGCAGAAGTTATCCCCAGTGACTGTGGTGTCCTCACTTCCACTACCACCACCCCTTGCTGATTTCCCTGCTTGCCCACAATGATGGCCTGTAGTTTCTGCTAGAAAGCAACTATAGTTCCAGCACAATGATTTTTTGAAATAAATGAAACAAATAGGCAGCTTCCTACATCAATTTGGTTGCAGCAAGGGGGGGCAACAATGCAGATGTAGCCCCTGGCTTTCTAAGCTATTTTTCCCAACTAACTTTCTTCCCTCTGTGCCCATCCCCTTGGAGCAAAAATATATATTGGGCGAAGGTGGTGGAAAAGAGATATAATGTGATTTGCCATCTCAGAGGTACAATGCCTGCTGGGAGGATTCTTGCCATTGCAATCTGAACACAACCTGCCTTGCTGTGGGCTGTGCTGGAAGGCACAATCGAGACGTATTGGAATGAACTGCAGGCATTTTCACCTGCTACTTGATATGCAGCATTGACATCCCTTTCATCCTTGATGTAATATTCTCCCCCACCCCACTCTCTAGCCCCCTCCCAATGTCAAACCTGGAAAATATAAAGGCTGCATAATCCAGATGCTGATTTTGTTTCAAATTTGCCTTCATCTTGTCTCTGACATGTGCCTTCAGTTCCCCTCTTAAGATTATCTGGCTAGTACAGCAGTTCTGTTCACTGGGATAAGAAATAGGTAATGTGATCTGATTTTTTAAAAAACCAGCCTTTAATGGAAACTAATGAAAGGTTTGTCAGGAATTATACTCAGGACCGAAAGTGGGGATTGTTGCTCTTTTGTTACATTTGTCTGCTGCACCTCCAATGATAATGACAGGTGAACTTTGTGAATTCCTACCTTTAAGCCCTCCTCCAACATGGGAAGGTGGCTCGAAATACAGTTTCTTTCATTGCAGAAATGATTTCCTTTAATTAAAAAAAGAAAGAAAGCTCATTTAAAGTGGCAGGCAGATACCTTTCTGCAGAGGAAATCTTCCAGGGCTCTCGTTCCAAATTGCCTCCCTTGAGCCCTGTTAATGGCACATGTGATTGGTCCTCTCTGCTTCTCCAGACCATCACAGGGGAACTTTGTGTAATGTAACTTTATGAGACACATGCTTTGCAAGAGGCTGGTTACAGGACTGGTGCTGGTGCTGATCAACTGGGTGCAGTTTCTTTCACTTGCCCAGGGACCATGAGAAACAACGTCAAACATTCCAAAGAGGAATCTACTTTGAGACATCTTCAACCATTTCCCCACTCACAGCCCAGGAACGACTAAACAGGGATCTATTTAATTCTAGGCTAGACCAACAGAAGTACAGGGTGCAGATCAAGGAAAGTAATAGTACCATTCTATTTTGTCTTGGTCAAACCACACTTTGTGTCCAGCTCTGGGCACCACACTTGAAGTTTAAAAAGGATACCGACAAGCTGGAATGTGTGCATAGGAGGGTGACCAAGATTATAAAGAGTCTGGAAACCAAGTTTTATGAGCAATGGTTGTGGGATTTGGGTATGTTTAGCCTAGGGATACACATATCTGAAACTCTGGAGAACTGCTATCAGTCAGTATAGACAATACTGAGCTAGATAGATGAATGGTCTAACTCAGCATATGGTAGTTTTCTATGTTCTTAGGGACTGAACCTATTTGGAAAGCATGCAGTCTACCACAGAGGTATTGCCCCACTCCCATAGTTGATGGGCCACATTCAGCTTGGTGAGTCAGTGCTACAAGTTGCAAAAGACCTTTCCTCCTGGAGTTTCAAATTCCGTGCAGACTGAAACACTCTAATAAGATAGTGACTCTGATTGCCTTTCTCTCTTTTTTTTAAATCCACATGAGCAATTCAGAACCATTAAAATGGTTTTATTCAATCTGCCTTCCCTTAGGGTACAAATGGGAATATGACTCTAGCTGTACTTGACAGGGAGATATCATTATGATACTCTTGTCATTCTTTAGATGCTTGATGAGGATTTAGTAGGAGTGAAGTGCACTCTTGAGGAAAGAACATATTCTGTGAGGTTTTTGTTTGTTTTTTTTACCTGAGAAGAATTTTATTTGTAAAGCCAACCAGCTGTTGTTACAAAACTCAGCTTCTTTCTGTTATTTATTTATTAAAAATAGTAGTGGCATGGAATATTACGGGCAAAGAAAATAAAGTAAGTTGCTTGGCTCTGGTAGCTGAACATGTGAAGGAATACAGCAACCACAACATATACATTTGCTTTTTGCTGTTTGCCACAGTGCAGAGGGAAGTCAATATGATGCTCTTCAAATGTTGGTGGACTCCAACTGTCATCAGCTCCAGGAGAGATGGTCAATTGTCTTGGATTATTGGTTGTATAGTTTGCCCAAACCTGCCAGAGTGCAGTATCTGACATTTATCAAACCATCACAGACCATCCTACCCCTGTTCCAGTTTTTAGTTATAATAAATTGTTTCAAGGGAGGATTTCCCCACTAGGGAGCTCAGCCAGACAGCTGTGTAACACCCTGCCTTGTGTAGAAGAGCAAAAAAAAAGCAGTCACAAAAGTAGAAATGGGTAACATCTATTGTGATCTTTACAGAATTAAAGGAAAGGTTTGCATTTGAAGCACACATGTTTAGTAAAATTTATTTCATGCCAAAGGGGGCTACAATTATAAACATTTCCAGATTATTTTTTTTCCAGGTTCCACCAAATGAGCACACAAAACAAACTTTTTAAGGAACCAATGACACAAAACCATCTCAACATTGGAAAGATCACCCATTCAAACAACCTAGGTGGGTGATTGTGTAGATCCAAAGGCAAATTGCTCTGAGACACCCACACTGCCTCAAGAATCTGCCAGCTATGCAGATGGTGCTGCTTGGTGAAATATCTGCTGACATTCCCTGTACTTTTACAGCATACATTTTATGGTGAAATAAATGGAAAAGTCACTC
Source organism: Podarcis melisellensis (assembly GCF_964234715.1). NCBI lineage: Eukaryota > Metazoa > Chordata > Lepidosauria > Squamata > Lacertidae > Podarcis > Podarcis melisellensis. Next base: position 48,340,619 of record NC_138540.1, read on the forward strand.
TTTCAAATTCCTCCTATTTTATTGGCTGCAAATGTTAGGTTACGTCCTTTTTAAAAAGCCATCTTCCTGGAAGCAAAAGTGTTTAATTAAACTATTTTTATATAATTGCTAGATATTAGCTTTTACTGTAGAAATCTGATCGCTGTACTTGCTGTATTGCAAATTGCTGTGTTAAAAAAATAAAATACATCAAAGCTGCGCTCAATTAGAAATTCCCTTCAACCTGCTTGGTACTTGCAATGATATTTTAAGTGTTTAAAGGTCAAACATATCAGGGGAGATTTGGGGTGCCAAAGCCTGGCTGGGATACTGACTGGAATTGGATAATGCTTTTAAGGGCTGGCATTAGAAGTCAGCACCATTATGCAGCTGCTGAGACACACACACACATGAAGATTCCTTGGTCTTTATGCCTCTTTACTTGCCTTCTCCAAACACACAAATGGTGACCAGCAATGGCTGATCTGGTGTATTGGGTTAGAATCCTGGGCTAATAAATGTGCAACCGTAACATTAACAAAAACAGCAATAATACTCCTGAAATAGGACCTTGGGTACCAGATTTCAAATGCCCCCTTAACTGTGTTGTTCATTGGGCCAGTCACAGCCTAGCTCACCTCACAGGGCTGTTGTGAGGGTAAAATGGGGACGAGAAGAAGCTCTTTGGAAGAAAGGTGGAGTGTAAGCATAGTATTAAATAAGACCAGGCAAGAAGAAGTATTTCACTCTAGTATTGCAGTCCTCCACTAGTTGGCTGTGCAGGTTGAGCACAGAGGGTGAGGGGATGTGAATGGGCATCTGGGACAGTGGTGAAGGAAAGGGACCCACTGACGGCTTCTTGCCCAAGCACCCTTCAAGATCTGGAGCTAGCTTGCTGACTCTTCTCTCAACAATCTTTGAAGAGTGTAATCCTGCTTCCTTCCAGCACAGAGAAATCATAATGATGACCCAACACAATAAATAGATTGAATGGCCACTTTTGGTTCATTCATACCCTACACTGAATGCAGGCACACACGGTCTCTCCACACTTGCACAAGCGTTTGTGAGAAGAATGTGCTCATTTGTAAAGCTGAGCTACTATGGACACAGACTTATTGAACATTAAGAAATGCAGAAGGCCCAGGAGGCAGGGCCTCTCCTTTGTCCCTTGCTCAAATCACCAGCCTAGCAGAGTGAATCAACACCTATCAAAGTCAGGCTGATGCCATAAATCCAATCTTTATTTTTCCCTCCATCACTATTTTGCCTTCCAATGACATTCAAGCAAAACTTTTTAGAGTTACATTATAACTTCTTGGCAGATTTTACAATAAAACCAAAGCACTTCAGTTTAGCATCCATATAAATCATCTTGGCTAATGCTAATTTTCCACCAGGAAGGAGATCTAAGCACAAGTGGGTGTTTTTCTTTATAAAAAACACTTTGAATTGGAAATTTGTGTTGTAATAAATTCTGAATAATCAGAAGCTAAAAACTATTATTCTGAATGACTCATGCAGTTATCAAGCAAGATACATGGTGTTCTTGCCTTCTTTTCAAACCGAATCCCAAGGTGGTCCTTTCATCCTATTTCTCTTCTCACCATACTACTGTAGGTAAAAGGACTATCTGTGATTGATGAAAGGCAACAATTTCTTCCTATACCTCTTTCATGCACAGGGATAACTGGTGCAAAAAGCAAAAGGTAACTTGTCCAAAGTCCATTCTTCATATCTAGCATACAAGCAACCTACAAGCAACAGTGAAGATATTGTTGTTGTTATTTAGTCGTGTCCGACTCTTCGTGACCCCATGACCAGAGCACGCCAGGCACTCCTGTCTTCCATTGCCTCCAGCAGTTTGGTCAAACTCATGCTGGTGGCTTCGAGAATACCATCCAACCATTTTGTCCTCTGTCGTCCCCTTCTCCTTGTGCCCTCAATTTTTCCCAACATCAGGGTCTTTTCCAGGGAGTCTTCTCTTCTCATGAGGTGGCCAAAGTATTGGAGCCTCAGCTTCAGGATCAGTGAAGGTATAGGTAGTATCAAAAAGGCTGCTTACCTGATTCAGAGTGGGCAGTAATTGTGGCCCATCGCCGTTCTATCCCTACTCTGGGGCAAAAAAATCTGTGCCTTGCAGCAAGTAGCATTGTTTGTCGGTGTCCGGGGCAGGTGCAGGCATGCCAGCCAGGTGTGGGGCACAGAGGGTAAAAGAAGCCTGCTGCACCAGCCCAGTCCTCACCACTGGAGCAAAGTTGGGCTGCACTATGCCGCCTGCCCTCCTTCACCCCAGAGGCTGAATATGGATGCACACCCAATGTCAAAGCCTACCTACATCTGTAATAAATAAAGTTGTGGCCTATTTTCAATCCCAGTAAGTAGTTGTGTCAAGTTTGTTGCACCTATCATTGGTTAATGTCTTCACTCATGGGCGTGGGGTGCACTCCAAGTGGGTCTGCAAAAGGATCCACAACACTGCTCTGTCCTGTTAGAGGTGCAGTATTCTCAAGGGAACATTACACACTAATCCACAACAAAAAACTAGCACCATGCCTGTCTAAATGTGACCAATAATGCATTAATCTCCCATCACAGACATGGCTATTTACTCCACTACAATCAACCCACCCCATTCCTGATTACTGTGGGTTACATGATTACATGGCCACTCAAAGATGCAGTAACATGTCATGTTCTAGTCATGTACTCCCTGAAAAAAATATTTGAGACAGCAGGGAAATGGGCCATATTTACCTCACACACAACCACACAGATTTAAGCTTATGCTGTTAATGGTCTTGCCTCAACAAATGTCTCCTGTAGGCTGGGTTATTGACACACTGGGAAGGGGTTCTGAAATAACAAATATAAGGTATTTTATTTCTTAGATTGGTTTCTTTCAGGTGGAGCAATTCAATATTACTAAACTTGCTCTTCTGAAGTTATTTTATTATATCTTTTTAATCATGCAAATAAAGATTCCATATCAGCTTTAATCACACTACATAAAACCATTAGAATGCAAAATAATTATTCATTAGCAGTCACTGTTGAAGGAGGTAATATCAAATCAGGCTGCACTTTAGAAAAATCATTCTGGTGTGGGGAGGTTCCTCCAGATATTCCGTTTGCTTTTAGCTCTGAAGGCTGCCAGACACAAAGGTTTAAATGACAACTTTTGAAGAAAATGTGTCAATTTAAAAGTAATTTAATACCTTAAAACCATTGTATTTGGGGATCATGTTTTTAAAGGAGACATACTCCTTTTTAAATATTGTTAAGTCATCTGGAGAGGGGGAGAGACATAGAAATAATTGGATCAACACCCTGGAACAAGTTGCTCAGTTCTGACACTGACATTCTAACCAAACCATTCTTAGCTTGCCATCTGATCTCTAGAACAAGAAGGTTTTACTTTCACCAAAAAAATTGAAGTGTAGTGCCCTTTGTAGACCAGTGAAACACAGTCAGCCCTACCACATGGTGGAGACAGAAAGTAAATAGCACAGTATCATGCAGATGAGTAATGTGTACAAAACGGCATATTCTAGGGTAAGGTGTGTATAAAAATGCACACATCTGTGAAAATAGCATACAAAATGGATTATATCTGGGGAAATTGCTTTGGAAAAAATTTGCATGTTAGTCAAAACTGCATATAATAACTTGCACATAATAGGAAAAATATACCTAAAATGCTGACCAATTTTTATCAGGACTTTTTATTTATAAAATTGCAAATTGCTGTAGAAACTGAATGTAAGATTGGAAAAATGAAAACCCTGGAGAACAAAAGTTGGCCAATTTGAGCATGCCAAGCCATGCTCTTGTTGTGATGTATTGAATCTCCAGTTGAACTATAGTATTCCCCCCTACATTTCCATATATGTGTGGAAGAGCCAGTGTGGTGTAGTGATTAAGAGCAGTAGTCTTGTAATCTGGGGAACCGGGTTCGCGTCCCCGCTGCTCCACATGCAGCTGCTGGGTGACCTTGGGCCAGTCACACTTCTTTGAAGTCTCTCAGCCCCACTCACCTCACATAGTATTTGTTGTGGGGGAGGAAGGGAAAGGAGAATGTTAGCCGCTTTGAGACTCCTGAAGGGGAGTGAAAGGCGGGATATCAAATCCAAACTCTTCTCTTCTTCTTCTTGAAAATCTTTTGCAGTTTTGTCCTCTTTCGTTTTGGAATTTGGCGATGCATTCCCTGTTTTAACACCATCAGTGTCCTTTAATCTCATCTTCCTTTCCCCAGGATGGAAATCATGATTTGTGGGCTAATATAATATGATCTTTAATTTAAACTCAGATTAAAAACAACACCAGGATACAATAATCAACATTTTCAAATAGAGGACCTTTAGGAAAAAGAAGTAAATGGATTGCTTCTTCAGTGACTCCCCATCATTCACCAGGGAAACACCAGTGATCACCTGAGACCTCTGTCTTGTAAGAGGCAATAAAACCAAGAATTCCCAAAGAACCACAAAAAGTTCAAAACCTGAAGAATTGGCAGCACAGAATTTTCAGAGTTCCTCAGAACAGTGGAAGAAGTAAGCAGATAAAGGCACATCAGTTCTCACTAGGTATACAAGTAGATTACATGCTAGGGCAGGGGTCAGCAAACTTTTTCAGCAGGGGGCCAGTCCACTGTCCCTCAGACCTTCTGGGGAGCTGGATTATAAACCATCTCCCCTCCCTTCTCCACAACACCGGACGAGCCCCAGTAGCCACTTACCTGTGTCTTGCGAGCGGCAAGGGCTGGCAGCGGAGGAGGATTGATGAGCAGCGCACGAAAGGGCTCCAGAGAGGGGCTGCTTAAAATGGCGGCCGCTCAAGCGCTGCTGCTGCTGGCACCAACAAAGTCCAGCCTCTTTCCTCCTCTAGGCAGGGCGGGGAGAAGCCAGGAGGAGGGAGGGAGGAGGCGCTGATGCCGAGTGAGGGAGAGGGAAAGAACACGGGTGCTGGCAATCCATGCAGCGATTACCAGACCATCCGCAGGCTGGATCCAGAAGGTATTTGGGCCTGATCCAGCCTGCGGCCCTTAGTTTGCCAACCATGTGTTAGGGTCCTGAAGAGGGCGAAGGCCATTGGACATTTCTAAGTGAGAAACTGAAAGGCCTCTCACCCTGATAGCATGACACATGTCCAGCTGCAGTCTTGTAAGGTGTGAAGTTCAGTGCACCATGTATAAAAAAAGGAACTAACTTGTAGCCCTCCAGATGTTGATGGTCTCCAACACCCATCAGCCCCAGTCAGCATGGCTAATGGTCAGAGAAGATGAGAGTTGAGGGTATCAGGGCGCCTTTGTATGTGCCTAGTCATGTGAATGTAGAAGGAGATGGATTGAATCCTTGGCTTTTTATGGAGCTAACAAAGCATTTGTGCATCTATGCTCATATGTGCAATAAACTTTTCTTGTTCCATTGCACAGTTTATTCAAAGTAGTTTTGCTGCTAACTTATTATTTGGATTATGCAAACAGTTTAAGAAATAAACCAGGGATTTTGCTTTTTGATCTGCTGAGAAATAATAAAATCAATAAACCTTTTAAAATGCATTACAGGGTGAAGGGGGAAAAATAATTTATATAGCGCTTTCCATGAGTTACATGACAGCTAAACTAATGGTCATTGCTGTAAATGATAGTGGGAGGAAAAATCCATACAAAATTAAATAAAGACTTGCAAAGTATGATTTTGCTGCTGGCAGTCTAAAAAGGATTTTCTTGTTCCTCACCCATGAGAATTGGGGTTCTATCAAGGAAGCTTTCCTGCATGTCATACATCATTTCAAAGAGACATATATAGCCTAGGAACTGCTCTAAGGCAGCTGCAAGCAAGTGTCACTTTGAGTTAAATGCATTATTAAACTGTTGGGGAATTTCACATCATGGGTCATTTATCTATGCTAAATTGGGTCAAAAGCCTACACACGTGGCCAGACAAATGAGAGAGGAGAACAAAATTCTCCCTTGGGAACTATTTCATTGACAACCTCGCTGAGTTCATGTTATTATTTTTCCTTGGTAAAAAAAAGAAGAGATTAGAAGGAAGGAAGGAAGGAAGGAAGGAAGGAAGGAAGGAAGGAAGGAAGGAAGGAAGGAAGGATATATTGTTTATATTTAAACTGATATTACGATACACACAAATTCTTGTATTCTAATTATGTTTCTGCACAGTGTTTATTGTTCTTCATTTCATAACACTGCTTTGATCATTATTTATCATTACAAACCTATAATACTTACTGGGCAGGTGCATTTTGTAGTGCACTTTGTAGCTCATGAATTCAGTGGAAATAAATCAAGCGGACACCAGATTTTATTGACTAAGAGCAAGTGGGTGCAGGTGGCATGGCAGTAAGGCAAGGATCAGTATCTTGTTCCATTCTGCCTTTGCTGGTGGAATGGCACTGCATTTGGGTGTCAGAGCACCCAAACCCGCTATCTGGGAGCTGTCTAGAATTGAACCCTGGGGTGGTACAAGTGAAAACAAACTACAGTCCAGGCTGCAAAGTTTGCTAAGATGTGAAGAATGAGGTCCCTCCCTGCTCCTGGGCACGTTTAGAGGTGATGCCTGTGGCCTCAAAGCAAAGGGTTGGAAGGAATACTTCTTCCTTGAACCTTGCTGCAAAAACCTTGTTTATGGGATGGGACTTGACAAATGCACAGTGGCCCCACTGGCTCAGTGTCCACCCCAATATACCCCTGGCAGCAGCAAAAAGAAACAATTGTTGTGTAGTAGAGTAGGGAGGGCAGCAGGGCAACAGTGGTGGCTTTGCCTCAGAAGGCAGAATGTATTGTGCCAGAACCGTGAATGACTATTGACAGCCAGGTATCAATGTGGATAACAGGTGGACTGGCTGTGGTCACTGGCACAATTTCAAATTCTAAAATTGTCTTCACTATGCTCACAATGGCCATGCAAGATGGGCTAGAACAGGCTTCCTCAACCTCGGCCCTCCAGATGTTTTTGGCCTACAACTCCCATGATCTCTTGCTAGCAGGACCAGTGGTCAGGGATGCTGGGAATTGTAGTCTCAAAACATCTGGAGGGCCGAGGTTGAGGAAGCCTGGACTAGAATTAATGTCCTCATGTTTCATATGGGAAGGAGGTTTAAGAAAACAAAAACTTGCTGCTAAGACTGAGTCTATGAATCTTTCCTCACAAGGAAGTTGTGTGACAGTAAATGAGACTTATTCCTAAGTAAGCATCCAGAGGACAGCTGTGAGTTCAAGGCTGATATGAAAGTTCACTTTTAACACCTCAATGCTGCCCCAGAGCTTTCTGCTCTCTGTGTCTGCTACACACATGTACCAGCAGCTGAAATGAATTTTCTAGAATATGCTGCATATATTAAAAGCTTCCAGTTTAATAAGCTAGATTTGCTTTGTATGTGAGGTAATAACATTATTAAATTATTTTAGCCTTAATGTCTATGTCTTCCTGAATACGAACTAAGAGGAAAGCAGTAATTAGAGTAGGTTAAAATACATCCTCAAAGGATATTAAATATGCAAGAGCTCATCCATGGAAATTAGACTGCAAGAGGTTACACCATGTATTGGCTTATTTTGTAACATATCAAATTAGCTTTCATGAATAAATATATCTAATAATGTTTAGCTCTATAATTTAACAGCACCCTATTAAAAATACTTTCCGAATCAGCCAAGCTGTGTATTTGATCTCTCACAATTATCAGTCTCTGAGTACACAGTAATTAAATGTGCAGTTTGTACTGTTTTTGGCAAACACCATTCAGGGGACTATGAACTTTAATCCCGGTTAACAGATCCTTTCAAATTGACTAGGAGAAATAGTGCATGGCAGAAGCAAGCTATAAAAATAAATAAATAATCCACCACCCAGTGTTGTCATTTCCTGGGACTTGTCAGACTTGGAGAAACCTTGTAATTTCTTGAAGTTCTGATCATTTTCAAACGTCAGGCTTAAACTGCCTTTCAGACTCTCGTGCACTATTTATGTTAGCACTTTGTCAATAATGGATATGATTCAATTATCCATTGATAATTGTGTTTTGTGTTTGTGAACTGGACTTGAACAGATCCTGGATCCTGAACCAATTGGGTCAATCTGAGATTTAGTTGAATTGGGTTGAGGCAGTCTGGGATTGTTGCAGATCAGCTCTGGTGTAGAGCTGTAAAAAGGTGGCAGCCTGCCACTGGTGAGAGCAGGGGGGGGGAGGAGATGGGCTAGCACACTGTGTGTGTCTCCTTCTTCCACCTCTCCTGACCATGTGTTTAACCAGAGCTTTAACACACCTCCCTTGCCTCTTCAACTGCATGACTGTGCAAATCCCCCAAATTGATTCAGGGCCCAGATCCAGTTTAGGCTGGCACTAAATCATCCCAAATCAGATTGGGGCCATTCTGAAGCACTGGATTGGACCCCAAATTAGATCAGGGAGAGCTGTGCACTGTAGGTTTAGCTTTTGATAACAGTAAATTATTCCCCTAGGGCACTCCAATTTCAGTGATTTGGGGGATGAATGTTTAAGTAAACGTTAAAATCTTTATTTGTTTTTCACATGCATCTATGCAGTTCTCCTCTCATGTAATCATCGCCCAAAACTCATTATATCCCCCACAAATCTATGGTGGGAGTCAGAAGTCCAGCCCCACCAAGGGTCCAAGCTGGGGACAACATCCCCACTCCAGTGTTTCCTTGGGATCCATGCTCTTATTTTAACCCCAATCCCCTATAGCAACTACTACACCCATTACATAATGATAGTCTACCCTTGCAGAGGTACTGCTGCATATATTATTCTGAAATTTGGCATACTTGGTCCCCTCTGAAGGGATGAACATGGCTACAAATTGCATCCAATTTTTTAAAAATTAAGGTTCTAGGCATTTTTACAGTCCCATTATAGTGACTGGAGAAAAAAGAAAGAGACCTTTGCTTCTAAGAAGTTTAATTCAGCCCCAGATAACAAGTCAACCTGGAATGATGCATAGCAACTCTGAGACAGATCTGGCTGCTTCCAAAAGATACAGATAAAAGTTGAATTCTGTGACCAGTGTACCACCCTAGAATTTTACATTGATATTTTAGTTTTATTATGGCTAATGTCCAAACAAATAATATTTACTTGCTTACTTGACCAAGATATGGACAAACTCTGTCCATAATAAGCTTTTGAGTTAGCATGTAGTGGGCTTGCATACTATGAAAAAGCCAAAAAAATCATGAACATGTTGGCACACAAGGGTGAAATGGGATAACATTAATCTTGTCTTTAGTTATTTTTAAATAAAAAATGGTCTGTATGAAAGAGGGGATAGATTAGCTGTGCCGTTAGAGCTTCATTGCAGTTTGACTTTGCTACCGCTTTGTCCTCTTTTCCCCTGATCCCTCTGTGGCTTATCAAGCGTCACGCCCATGAACAGTGACCCTTAACCACCTGCACTTTCAACCTGCTAATTGCAATATTGTAATTAACTATGGACTAAGGCAATTGCCTTCATATATCAATGCCTTGACAGGCAAAGTACAGCCTCCAGCTGTGAAAAGCTTAGTTTTTATGTTGCCCTCTGACACAGATGGAAGCATTTTCCTGTTAAAGATGCATCTCCAAGAACAATGCCAAGTCCTTTTGCAGAATTTACACACAGAAGGGAGATGTCTACACAATAGTGGATGGTATCTATCTGTTGTGGGGGACTACCGGAGGAGAGTGCACCTTCGAGGTGAAGTCAAACCGTTGGGGTGTAAGTTGGAAGGCGTTTAGGTGTTGCTCCTGGGAGGTGTAAGTTTCCCACATCTCACTTCCATAAAGCAACATGCTCAACTTGCAAGCCTGGTAGACCTTTATCTTGGTACTGGACAGGAGTATCACATTCTCCCATGTTGTTGTTTAGTCATTTAGTCGTGTCCGACTCTTCGTGACCGCATGGACCAGAGCACGCCAGGCACTCCTGTCTTCCACTGCCTCCCACAGTTTGGTCAGACTCATATTTGTAGCTTTGAGAACACTGTCCAACCATCTCGTCCTCTGTCGTCCCCTTCTCCTTGTGCCCTCCATCTTTCCCAGCATCAGGGTCTTTTCCAGGGAGTCTTCTCTTCTCATAAGGTGGCCAAAGTATTGTGTTTTTTTTTTTTTAAATAATTTTATTCATTTTTCAAACACATAATAGAAAACAAACACAACACAAAACAAAAACATACAAAACATTAAACATGTATAATTTCATATCCTTAATTTCATACACCTTCTTTCTCTGACTTCCCCATACCTCCCTTTCGCTGCATCCTTATTCTGCAATTCTTTAGCAACCCTTTAGTCGATTTGTCTATTAGTTCCCTTTCATTAGATTTCCTTAAACGTATTAGTTACAGCTGTAATTCTCTACTTCTTACCCCTTGACATCTTAACACTCCTCAATTTTACAACAGTTTTTAAGATATGTTTTGAATTTCTTCCAGTCCTCTTCCACTGTCTCTTTCCCCTGGTCTCGGATTCTGCCGGTCATCTCTGCTAGTCCCATGAAGTCTGTCACCTTTGTCTGCCATTCTTCCAGAGTAGGTAGTTCTTGCATCTTCCAATACTTTGCCAGAAGAATTCTTGCTGCTGTGGTAGCGTACATGAAAAAAGTCCTGTCCTTCTTTGACACCAATTGGCCAACCATGCCCAGGAGAAAAGCCTCAGGTTTCTTAGGAAAAGTCCACTTAAGGATCTTCTTAATTTCATTGTAGATCATCTCCCAAAAGGCTTTAATCTTTGGGCAGGTCCACCAAAGGTGGTAAAAGGTACCTTCAGTCTCATTACATTTCCAGCATTTGTTATTGGGCAGATGGTAAATTTTTGCAAGCTTGACTGGGGTCATGTACCACCTGTAAATCATTTTCATTATGTTTTCTTTTAAGGCATTACATGCCGTAAATTTAACACCAGTGGTCCATAACTGTTCCCAGTCAGCAAACATAATATCATGACCGATGTCTTGTGACCATTTAATCATAGCTGATTTCACTGTTTCATCCTGTGTATTCCATTTCAACAACAAGTTATACATTCTTGACAAATTCTTAGTATTGGGTTCTAACAGTTCTGTTTCTAATTTTGACCTCTCCTTCTGAAATCCTATTTTCCTGTCCTGCTTAAATGTCTCATTTATCTGATGGTAATGTAACCAATCTCGAACTTTGAACTTTAGTTTCTCATAACTCTGAAGTTTAAGCTTCTCACCATCTTGTTCTAGGATTTCACAGTATTTTGGCCAATTAGAATCCATATTAAGTTTTTTCACCGCCTTAGCTTTCATTGGTGACAACCACCTGGGAGTCTTACTTTCCAGCAAGTCTTTATATCTAGTCCAAACATTGTATAATGCTTTCCTGACAATATGGTTTTTGAAACTTTTATATACCTTTACCTTGACATACCATAGATATGCATGCCAACCAAAGTTGTTATCATACCCTTCCAAATCCAAAATGTCTGTGTCTTCAAGAAGTAGCCAGTGTTTCAACCAGCAAAAGGCTGCTGATTCATAATAGAGTCTTAAGTCCGGCAGGGCAAAGCCTCCTCTATCTTTTGCATCAGTTAAAATCTTAAATTTTATTCTGGGCTTTTTGCCCTGCCAGACAAATTTAGATATGTCTTTCTGCCACTTCTTGAAACAGTCCATCTTGTCCAAAATCTGTAAGGTCTGAAATAAGAATAACATTCTAGGCAATACATTCATCTTGATAACAGCAATTCGGCCTAACAAGGAAAGTATCAACCTAGACCATATTTCTAGATCTAGTAAGGTGGCCAAAGTATTGGAGCCTCAGCTTCACAATCTGTCCTTCCAATGAGCACTCAGGGCTGATTTCCTTAAGAATGGATAGGTTCTCCCATACTCTGATCTTAATTTGGTTGAGGCAGCCCATGATTGTTCTGGGTTGGGTTGGCCCACCTGGAGTGATTAGGGGCAGTCAAGAGGCATGGGAGGAAAGGAGAGGCAGGCAGACTCTGCCAAGAGTAGAATAAGGCTGTTTGCAAGAGGGCTTTCAAATAGCCCCACACTTTGCTTTGACTGTGCATACTTGTTCACAGCAGAGGAACTGGCACATGCAGGCAGGATGAGTCATCATTCTGTAGCTATGTGCATTGTACACTGAGGTAAGGTAGCATAACACAGATAGATTCCAAATATAGCAGACAGTCTGGTTCCAGGAGCCCAACATGCCCTTTTAATTTATTGTGTGTTATTCATTTCTATGCCTCTTTATATTTTTCCGAAAAGAATCTCAAAGCAGTTTACAACACATTAAAAACATCAAATAAAACAATCCAGAATAAAGCATTACTGAAGTCAAAATCAATACATTCAAAGCAGCATTATTAACAGGAAACTACAATATAATCTTAAAGATTTCAAATAAAACGTTAAAAAGAAGGTCAACTGTAGAATGCACATTAACACAGGAAAGTTAACAAAAAACTTAAATATTTCAAAAGAAAACATTATCAAGGGAGTATAAAATGCACATTTTAAATAACATAATTAATAAGAGAAATAATGTATTATCATAAACATAAAATATATATGCTACTGTTGCTGTTGCTGCCTGTCCTGCCAATGGTGGTTCATGGTGGACAGTGGCTATGAAACCTAGGTCTGCACTAGCAAACACCAAGATGTTCTCTCCACAACAAGGCATCTGAGCTGTATTCTGAAAGTCTCTTCTGCTACCCTCACCACAAAATGGCCACCTTTCAAGGGCCTTTCTGTAATATTTTGGAAACTTTGAAGCGCAGAGAGACTTTTAGACACATCAAAAGGCACTTTCCTCCCTTTCTCTGTTTCTTTCCCTTTAGTTTCAAGTGTTGCAGCAGTCCTCTTACCCCCTGGAAGCAGAAAAAAACAACCCCAGATGCATTTTCTTCCTCTTGAAACAATCAAGGCTTGCTCAACAAAGGAATCTCTCCAGTTTCTTTTAATACTAAAACATTAGAGAGAAGGAAGAGTGTCCTGATATTAAAGAGCTGCACCATTTACTACGGGATGATTTAATGAATGCTGAGTGGATTTATTTAACAGGGGAGATAACAAGGTATTCAATCATATCAAACCATATTTACCTAGGTGATAGCGGTTATCTAGCTGTATATTAGAAGCAGTAATCATTATTGCTTTTCTGTTCATATGTGTTCAGACCCTCGTTACAATTCATTCCAGTTTGTATTTAGGGAGCTACCAAATTAAGGAAAAGTATTTCTAGTTTTGCTGTTTTGACTAACACACGCATTCTCTGCAAGAAAATTACCTGAATATGGTGCATTTTTAATGTTATTTTCACCAATATATGCATTATTATGCAGACTTTAGCCTAATATATGCCTTTGGGGCCCATTTTTGAAGGATAGTTGTGTTTTGATTTGTGAGTTGGTGAACCTACATGATTTTCCCATTCTGAAACAATACAAAAACAGAAACAAAGTCATTCTTTGAAATTCAAACTTCTCTGAATTTTGCAGCAGCTAAGTAATCTGTACATAAGCACATATAATTGAATAAAATGCACATATGTATGCATATATTGGTGGAAATTCCATAGCAACATGCATTATGCCATGGGAAATTGCTTTGTTAAAAAAGTGTATAGCCAATAAAATTGCATACACAAACTTGTCTATATAATAGGAGAAATTACCGTACTATGGGAAATGCTGATGATTTTTAATGTGGACTTTTAAAAAATCCCTACAAGTGGAAATGTGTAGAGCCAAACTTAAGTTTGGAAAATTGAGAATAAGGGAAACCAAAACTGGCATATTTGAACATCTCTTGTTGAATCTGTTGGATATGCTAGTTCTTTGCAGCAAATGACTGTATCTCTCTCCCCACCCACTCGTGAGGTCCAAAAGTGACTCAAGAGAATCCCTGTGTATCTGAACATGTGATAATAAGAGTCAGGTCTCGCTCACATTCACTGGCCTGCTGCCACCAGGAAATGAGAGAGGATGCTCCAACAGTCTATGAGATTGGGCCCTATGTTAGTAGGAATAAATTAGCAGGAGAAATGCAATAAGAATCAGGCAGCTCAGTGTGTGGCCATTTTTGAAGCATAATTACAGCCCTGCTGAAGCAAGAATGGATCCTAACATATTTGGAAGTGCTGTAATCAGTGTAATCACTGTGCCATTTCATTTACTTTTGCACATTCTGTTAAGGCATTATAGCCACTGTTGAGGCTGTTGCAATGATACAGTTAATACTGCCCATTTATTCAACTCATGCTGTTCAATTGTATTGTTATTCTGCCATATCCGCAGCACTGTTCTATGCTTTTAAAATAAAGCTTTAGCCAATGGAATGCTGCCCCCCCCTTTAATAGCAAAATAAGCATGGTGCCTAGCTTTGCCGGGGGGGGGGGGGAGAGACTGGTTGGAAATATTTGGTATTGTTCTGTTTGCATGTTTTGTTTTTTGTTTTTTAAAAAGCTTTTCTGTTATCGTGCCACTTCCTAATTCAAAACCTTGAGACTAAGTGACAATAGCAACCAGATCCCAGCAATAAACAAATGGCCTCCAATATTTGTTCTTTCAGCTCTGTGACAGGAATGGGCAATCAAATGTTTTCCAACTGTTTTTTCAACCTTGTTCAAGAGTCCAGCTTACTGCATACCCCCGTAGAACAGCAGTAAATTTGGATTTGGTTCCTGGAAGAAAATCTCATAAAACAATATCTCTTTGGTAGTCATAGCAAAATTCTTTGGTACTTCTGAAATTCCTAAATTCATGTAGAGTAGTATTCCTATTGCTAATCCTACTCAGGAGCCTAAATTATGTAAGGGCTTTAAGCACTAACACGAACACTTTCAGTTGGGCCTGGAAGTGAACTGGCTGCTGGTTAGCTTCTGGGCACAATTCAAGGTGCTCAAGTTAATGTTTGAAGCCCTGAACAACTCAGGCCTTAAATAGCCAAGAAACTGATGCATCCCCTACAGATTCTCTCAGATGCTAAGATCAGTGGAGGGTACCCTTTTGGTTGTTCTACCACACTCTGAAGCTCAGGAGTGATGACCTGGGAGAGGGCATGATTAGATGTGCAGAAACTGGCTAAGCCAGGCATCACCATGTGACCTCCCCCTTGCTTGCTTGATATGGGTGAGCCTGATCCTGCCCTGAGCTGGAAGAAAGCACCTGCTTCTACCTGGTTTGTTCAAGCTTTTTGTGTGTGAAGAAGGTCATCCTGATTTGCTGCCACCCTAAGACTATGATCTAGCCAAGGTTCAAATAACAAGCATTCTGAGCACATATAAATTGCTCAGCTTGCAAAATGCTCTTTCCATTGTGAGCAGCCTGTTTAACTGCTCAGCATGAACAGAATTAGATGCAAATCTCCCTTAGAAGAAGTGTAGGGTAGGTGGAAAAATTGTTTCCCTTTTGCCAAGCTAGTCGGGGTGGGGTGGGAATCCCTACTTGGCCTCAAAACAACAGAATGCTGCTATACTATAAACACCAGAAGTGGGAGGGGTGGTGTGAAGATGACTTCAAGATTGCTGGAGGGGCACAGACTTTTCAACCTTTTTCTGGCCACATCTCCCACAAGCAACATGCTAGTGTTCAGTGTGTCTGCACCCTCTCTTCCTCTGCCCTCTTTCACACACTGGATGCAACAGTGTCCCTGCACAGACTGGAAATGGCTGCAGAATTTGTCTGAACCTTATGCTCCATCATGATGTTGTGGAAGGAGAAGGGGGAGACGGTGAGAATGTATTTTGGTTCTCTATTGTTTGAGCAGTCATGATGGCTTGATAAATGCAACATGGGGTGAATTCTGCATGTGCAGAATGACTTCTGCTTGTGCAATGGAAATCCCCTTCCCCATTTATTCCACCCCTACCCCAAATCTGCACTGGGAGGTTGTGGAAAATCTCAGAGCAGATTTGGTGGGGCATGGAGAGAAGGGATGCTCACTTGTGGTTCGAGGACCCGATCCCCGCTTTGTGGAATGAAGACACACAGACACAGAGTATAAGGTTAATGGGCAAGAAAAGGCCACAACTTTATTGATTATGGCAAGTGAGAAGGTATTGGTTTGGCATTGGACCACGACAGATTGACTCCACCCACTCGGAGAGAGGTGAGCCCAAAGGGGGTTTATTCACCAGAAGGTGGAGCCTGTTGATGCTAATACAACTATAAGCTCTCCGCTGATGTCACCGAGGGTCGTGCCATGGCCCCCCACCACACAGGCATCAGACAGGATCCACGACTGCCGGATTCCTTTAACGGAATACCCAAATTTGAAGGGGTAGGCGATGGCCACACCTAGCCCTTCCACACACCAACAACACATTCCAATGCCTAACCTAACTGCAAATACCAAGAAAGTTGTGACGATTGCTACGAGGTAGACGAAAAAACCAAAAGGCCTAATGCTAATTGGAAAAATTCCTACCAGGCCCCCTGGGCAACCTGGGCCACCAACCTAAGATCCATAGCAAGGTCAAGAGAAAAACTAAGCCCTAAGCTCTAAGGGAGTGGAGGGTGGGTGACTTGCGACAAGAAGGCGGAAAATGAGGCAGAATGTCTGGTGCAGCAGTAAGTTAAACTGCAAACCATGCCCCCTCCAAGCTGCCCGGTTGGGCGCTTACCTGTGGGCGTGGTGCGCCAGCCAGGTGAGTGGGGCAGGGGGCGTAACGCCCCCGTGTGACGCAGAAATTGCGTCCCGCCCACAACACCTCCCCTCTTGGAGGAGGAGAGGCTTTATAGAGAGGGTGTGCTTATGCCATGATTTTGTTTGATACAATTCCCTGCTTCTGAATACTTGTTCCTGTGGGATATGAACAGAGGCTCTGGGTTGCCCCCAAGATTGGAGGGACCTGTCACACATCATGTGTGCGCATCATCACAGGTGCATCATGCATCGTGTGTCACGTGTTTGTGATGGCACTTGCACAATGCAGGAGGCCAAGCGCTTTGGAGGAGCTAGCCATTAGACCTGCAGTGCGCGGCATGCGGTGCACATGTGATATCACACACACACACACTGCCTGCAGGGCTGCCTGAACATTGGGGGGGGGCTGGCCACCTTAAAACAAGATTAGTTGGTGCACCTGGACATGAGCAACAGACTGCTATTGCTTTCATGTCCTACCTATGGGCTTTTCAAAAAGCATCTGGTTCAGCCACATTTGGAAACACAATCCTTGACTAGTTAGACCTCTGGTCTAATCCAGCAGGGATCTTCTACCTTAAACCTAACTTATTAGGTCTGTGGGAAAGGAGAGACTAGGATTTTAATTTAAATCCAATTGCTTGACGACGCTCTCTGAATGCTAACTATTATTATATAAGCACACTCAAAAGGCTGTAATCTATACAACAGTTGAAGCAAAAATGTGCACCCAATCATTATAAGCATCTGGAACAAGTGTGTGTCAAGAGATAATCACATCCATTGTAAAATTTACATGCCACACATAGTGTAATAAGTATTTTAAAGGAAATTGTTGCAAGATAACACAGGTGCTGAAATTAATAAACGTTTGAAAAATCAACAAGAGGTTTAACAGCAATAGTTATTGTTTTATGATTAAATAATTAGTTTGAACATTTTTGTACACCTGGCCCCGCATCAAGGGTTTCAATTACCATGAATGACTTGGTTTGTATTTCACCAGTCAGTACTGAATTAGCCATGTATGGTGGGCAATACAACAGCTGTTTGAAGACAGGGATTTGAGATTTCCCAGAAATTCTGCAGCAAAGTTTGCTAACTATAATTACGAGGGGGTTTTTTTGAGCTCCTCCCCTAAAGAAATATTGAAAAGATTCCTTTGAAATATGTTAGTGCTTGATTTCCCCTGTTTACCCAGGCATTTGATAGTTGAAACACTCTGTTCCTGCCCCCTTAGATATCACAAGTTGAATGTTTAAACTGTTTTTAGAATGCTTTTTTAAAACAAACAAATAAATAAATAAATGTTAGTTTATCATAATGTATTTGTTGTCCTGGACATATTTGAGAATAAAAGTCAGGACACAGGTGGCGCTGTGGTCTAAATCACTGAGCCTAGGGCTTGCTGATTGGAAGGTCGGCAGTTTGAATCCCCGTGATGGGGTGAGCTCCCGTTGCTCAGTCCCAGCTCCTGCCAACCTGGCAGTTCGAAAGCATGTCAAAGTGCAAGTAGATAAATAGGTACCACTCCAGTGGGAAGGTAAATGGTGTTTCCATGTGCTGCTCTGGTTTCACAAGAAACAGCTTAGTCATGCTGGCCATATGACCCGGAAAAACTGTCTGTGGACAAACACCGTCTCCCTCAGCCAGTAAAGCGAGATGAGCACAACAACCCCAGAGCCGTTCGTGACTGGACTTAACTGCCAGGGGTCCTTTACCTTTTTATAAATTAATTGAATTAAATAAATAAAACAATAAATAATCCATTTATAATGTATTATAATACATAATAAGTAATTTAATTCTGATATAGGACAGGGGTAACCAATGTGGTATCCTAAGGTGCTGAGACTCTGCGAAGCTCAATACCATGCCCAAGGAATACAGAGAGATAAATCACCAACTAAACAACTCTATATTTGCATCAGCCCAAGTATACACATAGAGAGTCATTCTCATGGACATATTTCAGGGATCTTCTTCAGCTCTGATTAGCTTTGACAGTCATCCTTAAAGTGGACGTCCTAGGATGAGCATATCTGAAAGTAACTTAACATTTTCTCCAGAAGATAATATGAGTTTTTCAAAGGATAGATGACAGGACTCAAGGATTTTGAAAAATACATTCCTTTTGCTTTGCCACAGTTATAATGGCCAGTTAAGGCTAAAAGACATTTATCAAACTCCCCTATTAGCTGTAAATTGGTGGGCTGCCTGAAAGTTCCAAGCAGAATCCTAAGGCCATGTTAAAGAGGTGGCCTTTAACATCAAAGAGATTTGTAGTGCTAGTCATTCTCAGATACCAACAGATTTAATGAGGTATTTACCATTTGAACTGCTGTTAGAGATGCAAGTGCAAATGCCAATTCTGTTAAGAGTTCTGACCTCTGTCCCTTAAATAAGGTGACAATGTGAAGGCAATGTGTGACTAACTTGGGAGGAAGAAGCATGACTAAAGTTAGGAAGGATCTAAGTGTTGCTGTGATTTATGTAAAAAGGACTGTTATTTGTGTGTTTGTTTGCACTGTGGTGGCCAGCATTGTAGACAATGGATCCATAATGTCTCCAGCGAATCCTTGAGTAGCTTTTCACAAAACCTGAATCTGATGTTTTTAAAGTGATTCTCACACTCTCTGTCTCTTTCCCACAGCGTCAGCTGCTTCCTTGTCAGCTGTGGTCTTCTTTCCCTAGCTTCCTTCTGTTCTTCTCAGTTGTCACATCTAAATTAACGCAGCTGCTGTCAGTTGCCCTCTCCTCACCTGACAGCGGGAGAAAATAAAAGCATCTCGGAGATGTTGTATCAGTTTGGTTGCATGCCATAACTGCAGCCACTTGATGGCTATGTGGGATATTTTCAAACGTTCTTTGCCCTCCCTTGCTTTTGACCTAGTTCTCTAAGGCCTTACCCAGAGCCTAAATTGTTTCTTGAAAAGCTGCTCTTCTAAGTGCCAAGTATTCACCTTTGTGAATGTATAAAGCAGAGAAAGAGGTGGGGGGAACCCTCTGCTCCTGTCAAAAGACTACATAGAAACAGTCACTTATCTGACTGAAGAGCTATACAATAGAGCAAGCTGAAAATCACATCTTAGTTGCCCTCTCTTGGTTGCTGCTATCCCTCTTGGGTTGAGATGTTTCCAGAACTGACAGAATTTCTCACATGAAATCTGTTATAAAATGAAGTAGGTTGACTCCTGTGAAGCTGACTTCTGCAGAATGGATAGAAAACAAGAGCATTTGTAAAACGGGAGTGGATAAAATATGGGGGGGGGGGCTAAAATACGAAATTCTACTGTAAGACCAGTCTTTCCTAGAAGAGACCTGATACTGTTATGTGCTCACATCATGTCTGTTGTGGGTAGGAATGGGAAAGAAATTTGATTAATTATTTACATAAAGTGAGCCTACCTAATTTCCACTTTCAGAAATAATACTGAAACACAGCTATCCTAGTACACAGCTACACTAGTCTGCACTCTCGCAGTCCGTGTCTGAACACTTTGTTTTTTGCCCAACCTCTTTCCCCAGGAAAACTCGATGTTTACCACAGATTGTCGTTTGCTCTGATTCAGCAATAAAGAGCAGGCTTTTTTCAGGGAACCTACCAGGCCAAAAAGAAAAAAAAGTGCTTGGACCTGGACCTGGAAAACCTGGACTTATGCCTAGATAAGTAGAGTGGGTGAAACCTGAGTCACTTTAAATTGCACTGGCAAGAAAAAAGGAATTAACAAATTCAGCAAATATTAATACAGTGGTGCATCGGGTTAAGAACTTAATTCATTCTGGAGGTCCGTTCTTAACCTGAAACTGTTCTTAACCTGAGGTACCACTTTAGCTAATGGGGCCTCCCACTGTCACCACACAGTGATTTCTGTTCTCATCCTGAAGCAACGTTCTTAACCCGAGGTACTATTTCTGGGTTAGCAGAGTCTGTAACCTGAAGCATCTATAACCCGAGGTACCACTGTAATAATAATGTGAAGTGTCCATATGCATGCATATATTGGCGAGAGTAATGTTAAAATGCATTTCATATGGGAAAATGCTTTGCAAAATGTGTATATTTTCTGATTTTCTAGATTCATTTCGATCATGGCTTAGGCCCAGTTTGGGCACAGAAACTGCTTTGTTTGCCCTGCCAGCAGCAGAGAAGCAACACCAGCATTGGCACTGATTTCCAGCAAGATCGCACAAGATTGCACCATCACCTTGATGGCTTCCACTGCCTGAGGTGACTGCTTCACTCCAATTCATAAGCGGGCTGGCCCTGCACCCCTGGCCTGGTAACAGATAATAGTTTGGCCCACCAGGGCAAAAAATGGCCCCCATAGTTGCTCTGAAATTTATAGTAGAATACAGATGGGTTAAAGCTACAGAGCGTGAGCTAGACCAGGGGTTAGCTGACTCCAGGCATTTTGGATTTACTTTCTTTTACACTTGAATGCCAAGAACTACCAACTAGAGATGTATGTAGCAGACACACAGCTAGAATTACAAAACTGTTATCATAAAGCACCAATGCTGCAGCAAGCAAAGGCTCTAGCAGCTCAGTCAGCTGCTTGTGGCTGGAAAGCCAAACAGGATGTTTGTGACTGTTGCCATGGGACAAAGGGGCAGAATTCTAACAGTGGCTGCATCTGAGAATATTCTGAACATATGGGTTTCTTTCGGTACCAGAACGAAAGCTGACTTGAGCTCACATGCATTTTGCATAGATGTCCATCCCTGATTAGGTTTTCTTCATTTCTGTAGCCTAGTTTGGGTAGGAAGCATTTGTTGCTGCTGTTAAACAATTGTGAACAATATATGCTGGCTGTTCTACTGCACACCAGCCAGAGATATACTGGTATATCTCAATCCACTTTCTTCTCACCCCTGACAAAAACGATGACTTATAAAGATAAGTTAACGCTGCTAAGGAATGTTCCTTTGTCTTTACATTTATAGTGAGAAAAATTTACTAGGCATTCAAATTTTAACCATGAATATTCATCCAATGATGATAACTTTGGAGGAGCAAGAAGCAAATTCCTAATACTCTTTAGAGGCAAAATGAAAAATGTTTGGACCTGTTGTCAGCTTCTGTTTGTAGCACGGAGCACTGGAAATTGTAGTTTGTTCAAACCATCACAGCTAGGTTACAAACTAGGATATCAACAGTATGAACAAATCAGAGCTTCTCATATTAAGATCTAATGGAAATTGCAGGTTTTTTGAAACTGCAAATGGAGCTTCAATTTCTTGCCCACTGCATGCAGAAGAGTTTGGGAGGTAAAAGGGGGAAATGCAAGCTCAAAGTTCATACTTCCTCAATCTTGTAATTAAAAATTAAGGCTCAGTTACAACCAGGCTTGTAGCCATCTACAGGATGGTGGAATGATGAATTATTCTCAAATTTTAAGTGCACAATTCTTGGGATTAAAATTATAATTCTTGAACATAATTTCTAATTAATTCCTGAAGGTTGTAAGAATGCAACCTGTTTTAGGTGCATGTTCACGAGGATGAGATGGTATAGGTAAGGAATCTATGGAATGTAAACTTAAAATATTGACTTAAAGGAATTTGGGTGAAGGCACATGAAACATCTAGGGAAATTATCAGTTTGGCATTTGTTTTCAGAACTTCCATAAACAAAAGGAAGAGAATGATGACAAAAAGCTTACACCCTCACTTTTTCAAAATACTTTATACGTTATTTAAAAATCAGCTATTTGCTTTATCTGCAGTTTATATGCCAGAACAAATGTTGCATCTGTATAAGCTATGATGATGACTCTGAAGCATAACATAAAATCTCATTGATTTTGTCCCCAAAGACAGGTGTAAAGAATGAATAACCAGGGAAGCGATCAACCATAGAATATCATTGCATGCAACATTAGTTGTGCAGTTCTGATTTTAATCCATTTGTTCACCTTTGACCTGCAGCCTTCATTTGCTGTCAGTGCCGAAGAAGTAGATAGATGCTGTTAACAGTGGATCATTGGAAAACTCATTGTTCTCTGTCTGTCCTGAGAGATCATTTGATAGAGCTGTGCCTGCCACTATTTATTTGGGTGGGGGGATTCCCCAAAGCTTAAGGTATTGCTCATGTACTGGCATTGGACAGTATAATAGCTGAGAGTTTGACCAAACTACCGGAGGCAGTGGAAGACAGGAGTGCCTGGCGTGCTCTGGTCCATGGGGTCATGAAGAGTCAGACACGACTAAACGACTAAACAACAACAACTCCTTGGTTCAGATCTTGCCTTAGCCAGGGATTAGTGGGTAACTTTAGTAAGGTTGCCTTCTGGTAGGGATGAGGGAGAATTTTCATTCAGTTTGCATTTTAAAGGCAAACCTACTTCATTTGCACTTTTCAAAACAATACATGAACAAAAACAGAGCTTTTGTTCTTCAACCAAGCAATATGCACTAACAGGATTACTTTGTTAGTACTCTGAACATTATTTGAGCACAAAACATTGTCTAGATATCTTTGTGATGTTCCTGCCTCTGCCTAGCATCACTTTAGCTCTACAAGCTTTTGATATACATTATACTGTTTTGTGAAATCACTTTGAGATGCATCATAGAAAGTGATTCATAAATGAATTAATGAAAATGAGTGTCATTGAACTAACTTTTACTCAGAGTAAATCCACTAAAGTCAATGGAACTAACTTAGTCATACCCATTAGTTTTTATGGGTCTACTGTGAGTAAAAGTCAGTTGAATACCTCCCAATAATAGTGAATAGAGTGTTGCACTTAAGACAAGGGAGAATTGGGTTCAGATTTCCACTCAGTCACAAAGCTCATTGGGGGAAAAATATTTAAACCTAACCTGCCTTTAAGTGTTGTTGTAAAATAAAATGGGGTGTGTGGGTGTGGGAGAGAGAAAGAGAGCGAGAAAGATCCATATAGCCTGAGCTCAATGGGAAAAGAGCAGGATATAACTAAAGTAAGTTGTGTTAGGTAAAAACAGTGGGAACTATTATTGTACAGCACAGTTTGTCTTTCTGCAGAGCTGGAAATTGGCATCTCCTTTGTGGCTGGCCTCTCACTCATTTCACTTGTACCCTACATTATCCCACTCCTATTCTGGCAATGTACAAGAATGAGAGAAACAAATGCTTTCCAACACATGCCCATATTTTGAGTGGGAGATTTGGAATTTTGGAGCCTGTTTAAATCCATTTAAAATTGCCAGTCTCAAGATGCAATTTGTACCTGTGACTCTCTGCTAGTATTTGGCAGGCTGGACCTTGTCCACTGAACATAACTTTCCATGACTGCTGGAAATAAGCAAAAGAGCCTCCCAAAGGTGAATGCAATTTACTTCCCACAAAAAAGATGGAGCCAGTTCAATGTATACAGAACTGTACCTCCGACTTAGGTCACTGTTTGCTCATACTGTGTGGCACATTAGTATTTACGTTCCTCTCACCAAACAACTGGTCTACAAGCTTAAAGTGAGTGAAATAATTGTTCTATTTTCCTTTACCACAAAATTATACCATTAGTTTAGACAGGGTAAGCCAATTGTGAGTTATTGCAATTGGAAGACTATAAGGAGAGCACTGCTGGTTCTAGTTCAGCATCTAGTTCAGCATACCGTTCTCATAGTGGCTCATCAGAGGCCTATGGGAAGCTCATAAGCAAGCAGGACTGAAACATCACTATTCCATGTGTGTCCCCCAGCAGCTGGTATATGGAGGCATACTCTCTCTCTAATAGTGGAGGCAGAACACAGAAAATGTAATACGTGTGAGTCAGCGCATCTTGCTCAGTGTTGTCTACACTGACCTGTAGACAGTGCTGGATTAAACCCCGTGGAGGTCCCTAAACAGTTGAAATCTTGGGGGGGGTGTCACAAATTATCTCCTAATATTATCTCCTAATATTATTTTGATCCATTGCTATGGGGCCCCTAAAAGGCATGGGGCCCCATAGGCTAGTGCCTACTCTGCCTGTTTGGTAATCTGGCACTGCTGGTAGAGGCTCTCCAGGATTTTGGACAGGAGATGCTGGAAATTGAAGCAGGTACCTTCTCCATGAAAACAGATGCTCTAGCAACTGGGCTACAGCTCTCCTTCCAAGTGATCCAGATGATATGGTTTTCTTAAAGTTGTCACATATGTCACCCAAAATGACAATGTTAAAGGAAATCATAGAGCCCAACCATTTCAGGGAATTTTGAGCAAAGGAACTGCTGGGGGTACGGGGAGGGAGAGAGAGAGGAGAGAAACACAAAGAAGTCATAGACAGGCAAGGGTCAACAAACAACAGGTGCAATAGGCAGGAGAGATGGGATACAGAATTGGCAGAAGCATAAGAGACAGGAGCAGAATACAGTAAGGCAGAGGACTAGGAATGGATGGACCAGCCTATTCCTTACTGTTGTCAGTTTTGCTTTTTTTCCCCATTGACATCAGGGATGGGAAACCTGCATCCCTCCAGTTGTTTTTGGACTCCAACGCTCATATTCCTAGACAATGTGCAGGGATGATATGAGGAACCATAGTCCAAGAACAGCTGGATGGATATATGCTGCCCATACATGATTTAGAAGCCTGTTCTATGCCACAACTACATTCATTTGTAGATTAAAATACTTTTAGAGAGGAAAATAAAATAGAAGAAAAGGTTCTGCTGGGTTGCCGGGTTGCATGGCGAGGCAGAAAGAGGTTTGGAATAGGTGGAAATCACTCCTTGCCCTCTCATGTCCCTGGAGTGGCCCTTTTTGGGGATTTACATGTACTGACTTAAATTCTGCTAGCTTCAGTTTCATTGGTAGAGGCCAGCCTGAGCCAGCATAGCCCTGGCTCAGTCAGGTTGAGGGAGTTATGCTGATGCATCCTTGATTGAGCCAGGATGAGGGAGTTACACTGACACAGCCCTGGCTGAGGACAGTCCAAGATCTGCATGTTCCAAACTTGCTCATCCTGGTAAATATTGGGTTGGGATTGTGTTGTAAGTCAATACTGAAGCAACAGAGGCTAGGAAAAATATTTATTTGAACACCTTGGGTATTATTTCATTACTCTCAGCAGAGCCCTGCAGATTTCTATACAAAAGGATCTTCTGGGGTGGGGGAGGCACATTCATTCCATCTGGGTCTTTTGAAATTAAGACATTGGCTCTTTATGAAGAAGTTTTGTAAGATGACAAATATGCATATTATTATTTCCTCCAGCATATAAAGCAGCAAACATAGCCACTTCACATAAAACGTGTGTGTGCACATGCGGGGGGTGACAGGTACCTCTAATCCCCTGTAAAAATTCTTTATAAATCATCTCTCAGGGAAAAAAGTAATATCCTGCTTTACATAGAACCTGCTATTTAAATCTGATGACTAATCTACTAACATGCATTCTTTTATATTCTCTTTACCTGCAGGATTCCAAGTAGTGCTGTGAGCGATAGCAGCACTGTAAGTATTAGAGAAATAAATGGAAAGGTGAAATTAAACTCAATCTGCCTCCCATACTGATAGCAGTTGTCTTCTGAGAGAGAAATATCTATTTCCCAAAGGCAGCTGCTTGTCTAATTCCTAGAGGAAAGGGAGGGGGGATAAAATGGAGCTAATCCCTCAAGTAACAACTGTCAGTGTGATGTGGTTTTTGTGACCCATATCGTGTCTCTGACAAGAAACAAAAGGCTGCTCCAGCTGGGACTAGAATTATGCTCTTGTTTTCTGAGATTATTCTCCTTGATTTTGCCTGTCTCTCAACTGGAAAATAAGGGATACTTTACCAGAAAGCCTGCAATATTCCTTTTTTCCCTTCTTCTTGCATTGCAGGAGCACAGTTATTTTTATATAGGACTGCAGAACTATAGAATCACAGAGTTGGCAGGTGTCTTAGAGGTATTTTAGTCCAACCTTGTGCTCAGTACTGGATGCAGCTTTGGCGTACCTGCCCAGAACTCCACTTAAATACCTCCAAGCGATGAGAAGCCATCCATATACAACATCCTATAGAGTTTTGTAGGTGAAATTTGGCATGCCCCTCTTCTCAAAAATGAGGGGAAAGATGGCAAAGGGTTCCAGTTGTAGATTTACAGTGCTCCAAGCTCTGATGGTGGGTGTTTTCATTTTTAATTTAAAATATACCCATCTTGCTTGAGTTTCATTGAAGTTAGATACCAATTGAGACCAATGCTTAATGCCTTCCCTCCTGTCACACTTCATATTACAGCTATGAATTGAAGCCTATTGTGTACAAAACAGAAATGTGTATTGCATTGACAGAGCAGCCCTCTGCTTTTCATTGAAGAAATCTTAGCAATAGCCAGTGGTATTGACCTAGTAGCCTACTAATGCCACACTCCATTGCCCACTTACTTAGTTTGATTATGGGTGTTACCATGTGAAAGAGCTCGTTTCACCTTGTGCTTGGTTCTAGGACCTGATGATATTACTGTTCCAATGTTGATATAGTTCAGCTTTTGGATGAACGGCAGATTTCAAAGTCCAGTAGCAGCTTGCAGAAGTTTTTAGAACAACATCAGTTTCCATTTAGGGCAAGCTTCCAGAAGAGTGAACTTCAAAAGCAGCATTGTGAGGGCAGCAAGAGGGACAAGTTCAGGTTTGGATACTTCAAAGTGTATTTCACAGCAGTTCAAGTTCATACACATGACCTTTCCTGAGCCAGTTTTCAAATGCTGGCTAGTTACAATCTAATGCTGACAGGATCAAATACTAAATTGTGCTTTGGTTGCATAGACACGGCACTCCAAAAGTGTTGTTTGTGCTAGTTGAAGACAATGATTAGGACCTCATAGAAAAGTCTGGCTGCAAAATCTGTTTAAATGCATGGATCTCCAATGTTGTGCCACTTGTGCCTTCAAAGGTCTTCCCTGGCACTGATACAGGGTCCTATTTTCCACCCCTCCCTCTGCTGAAATGATCCTTGAAAGAGGCCTTCCTTAGCCAACAGGAGGCTTTTTCAAGTCTACTTGTAGTACAGGGACCAATTGAAATGCAGAGTTGTGTCTTGCACATGGTGTCCACAATAGTTTCTCTGGTTTGCAAATGTGCTTTTGGACCCAAAAAGGTTGGTGAATGTACAGTGTGATCTTGAGCATGCTTATTTAGCAGTTGATCCTACTGGGTTCAGTGAGATCAATCTGCATTTAAATGTACTTAGGATTAAAGCCATAATAACTGCTTTTGACTTTCTTAAATAATTATTGACAGACTTAAAACTTGAGATATTCTTAAATTGTCCTCTTTACATTATTTCTGCCCACACCCACTGTCATTTGTTGGAGATGACCATAGACATTTGTGGATAAGTATGCTTCTTCTGTACTAACAGGATAAAAGACTAATCAAATTAGGGGGGGAAATGACCCTTTTCTGTTCTGATGGAACCATTCTTTAAAGAGACATCTCTTTAAAGTGTGTGTGTTGCTTAGGTTACAACCCATTCCTAAGCACTGATTCAACAGTAAGATCCTCTGAGTTCACAGACCTCACTGAGTTTACTGAATCTTATTCCCTAGATACACATTAAATATATGCTTAGGAAGGCTTACAGCCAGAGTGCTGACTTGCTACCAAGATTGAGGAGGCCCTGCACACAGTGCCATTGTGTGATGTCATGTACATGACACACAACATTGCATTGTCAGGAGAAGGCTGAGATCATGGTGCAGCTTCAATGACCAGCGGCTCCTCCCCCCTCATGGCCAATGAAGCCATGCCACACTCAGCTCTGCACTTGGCCTCCCCTACCCCCTCAACGTTGAGGTTGCCCAGCCCCCTTCCAACAGATATTGAGGGGACTAAAGATACCTTGGCCCCACAGAGTTGGTGCACCTGGTTACAACTTAAGCAAGCTGAAAATCTTGGTCCCTAATAAGTAGTTTAAACATTTGTTGTCTCAATTTGTTTTTGGTCCTCTGAATATACAGGTCTCAATATATTACATATGAAACTGTCTGGGAGTGTCAAATCTAGTTCAAAGCTGTCAGTTGGGACTGGCAGTAGATCTCCAAAGGTCTATGTTTGTTAAATGATTTTTTTTTTAAGTGAAAGTAACAGGGATTGAAGTTAGAACCTTCTACATTCAAAGCAGGCATCCTAACACTGAGCTATGGTGCTTTCAGTTGCATGCAACCAGTTCTGCTTTAGTAAGTTACCAATGTGGCAGGGTTGAACAGCTTCCACAAATGTGCAATATTGTTCACCAGAGAACTGGAATATTTACCAGGACATTGGAAATACCTTAACAAGACCTATTTTTTAACTTAGCCTGCTCATAGCATTTCTAAAAAATGTAATGGTGTTAACTAAATTGTTCTTGCTACATTTACTTCATTTTACATCTGAAAAAAATGAAGGTATTCATAACCTGGTTCATGGCTTTAAAAAACAACAACAGGAACAACAACAATCTGTGGCTTTGAGGGACACCATCCTTTATTCTCTCTTTTTTTTTCATTTTTGGTATTGAAATGTGCTGACCTCTTTTCCATCCAGTCTGTTTAAGAATGCTGAAATTGTAATTCTTAGCTAGTGACAAAGCAATCATTTGGAGTGGAGTGCTGAAATAACTAATACAGAAATGCTCAAGTGAAGGACCAGCTAACAGAGATAATTTCTCTGCTATCAGAGCCTTTTACATTACTTATCACCCTCAGTTAAATCTAGAATTGCTTTTTAAGCTTCTCTCTCTCTGCTTGGGGCTTGAGAAAGTGCATCTTAGCATGCTGAATTCATTGCTGCTGCTTCAAAATGTTTGATAGATAAAGGTGCTTCCTAGTATGTCATCCCTCCCACTTCTCCCAGTTTGTTCCAGTCCATTGTAGTAGAGTCCAAAGACAGCAGGGCATCAAGTCAACAGTCAAGGATGATAGGAGAATTCATATCAATGAGGAGGTCACTCCAGTGTGATTCAAACAGAGAAAGGCAACTGATAGCAATCTGACATTCAAAAGAAGCAAGTGGGGGGGGGCGTCCAAGCACAAGGTCTTCAGGACCATGGACAGATAATCAGGAGGAAACAGCTTGCTCCTAAAGCACCCTAGCTCCAGATAATGTCTTATATACTTCTAGGCCTTGATTTCCCTTCCTAGACTTCACCATTGATGGTTGAGGAAGCTTCAGTTTGGGGCCAGGAAGTTCCTTTCATTCCTTCTGTTGGGTCCGGTACATTTCCACAGCAACAGAATTCCCAGACTTGTAGCAGAGTGGCACAGCGAGTGCTACTTGTGTGAGGGAGCTTGCAGAAGAGAGTCCACATGCTGTTGTTCCTCTAAACTAACAGCTTTATTAACAGCAGAATAGTAAAATAACAAACAGACCATCTGAGACAGCAGGCATGGTGTCTCTGCTTCTCAGCAGAAAAAACGAAAGTAACTCACAGACAAAGAACTCAGCTTTTCCAGATGTAGAGAAAGCTCCTCCCCAGATGCAGGACACGCAGAGCTGTTAACCCTGTAAGCTCCAAACCTCACACCTTCCTGGTGTGTACTCTGCACTGTTGAGTAGGCATTAGGGAGTGGTTTGGCATGATGGAACTTGATTCCTGCAGAGGGGAGGTCAAAGTCAGGAGAAGCTGTCTCTGGGTATTCCACACTGCCAGTCTCAGGCTCAAGAAGGAAGTGGTTCTTGCTTTTCTGCTGGAAATGTGGGCAAGGCAGATTTCACCAGATCCTTTCCTTACATATCCAACTCCTAGCTCCTTCTTCAGCCCTCCTTTCTGTAGGGATCAGCTATACAACTTAGTTTCCCATGAGGAGCTTGATTGCACAGCTGATCCAGCTATGTTGGATCAAAATTCAGTCACATAGCTGATCTAGCTGTGTTTCTTCCTGAAGTCAGGTGTGGGGCAAATGGCCATGGCTTGCAGGAAATGGTTTGAGGCCAGAAGCTTCCCACCACTGTATTAAATGAAGTTTGGCCTGATTCAGCAGGGCTCTTCTTATGTTCTTATGCAGATCCTATTTATTTCAGTGGGATAACTTATTTCACAAAGATTTTCAACTGCCTCCAAATATCTGAAACTAAACATTTGATTAAAGATTATAGTGTACAATTATCCTTACATTTTGTATAAGTGAATTTAAAGTTTGGTCATTGTATATAGGGAACATATCCTATGCTTCTATTTTCATTATTTGCCATTTCAGTGTTGGTTTCTAGGGAAAATCATAACAGCTGACCATCTTCAGGTTGTTTAGACTTTAGGATCTGTGCATCATATTACTAAGATGACAAAATAACAAATAATAACCCAAGACTTACACTTTCAGAGGTTTCTTTCTTTTTTTCACATCTGTGACAATCTCTAAATGCCAAGGGGGAGGAAGCCTGTGAATCTAATAGTCTGGTGTCTCTATTGAGGTCTCTCGGTGGGATTTGTCCAAATGCCATGAAGAGTTGAGGACAAATTGAGTCTAATCCACAGCTGATAGCTCTTGTAGCTGATAAAAACAAGTTTGCAGACGGAGTAGGTGGCAAAGAGTGAACATCCACTAATTTCAGGTATTAATTATATTTCAGAAGGCAAACAAAGGTGAGGTCATTATCTAGGCATGAATTCAGCTACTGCAACTGAACTAGTTTGAAGAATCTTATAAGCAACCAGTGGCCAATTCATACATATATATATATATCACTGTCTTTCTCTTCTCTTGAGAAGCAGTGGAATATGTGAAGCAGCACCCATGAAATGTGTTGTGACTGAGGAGATAAGAAAGTTTAGTGTGTAGTATTGGATCATGTATGCAAGGCATCATCACTTCATTCTGTGGACATCACGTTCTGGTATGTGTGTTTGAACTAGCCTGCAGAATCTGGAGAATCCATCACAGGATCATCATTATTTTTTGAGACACCCCCCAGTAATAAATTGAAAAAGTGTATATTTGTGTTTTTGTTCCTTGTTATTTTACTCAGAAAAATGTTTTGGGCTGTTTTATATGGGGTGAAGGAGCGTGCAGTGGAGTGGCCAGCAGTAAATAACATACTTTTTATGTGAGTCTGCCTTTGAAAATGATCTAGAAACACCAGCTAGTGCAGAATAGTGCTACAGGATTATTGCCAGACACTGGAATCAGAAGCATCACAAGGTGGGTGTGGTGCACCCCGGGTGCCACCTCTGAGGTGGGTGACAAAATGCTGTGTGGCAGTCAACGGCTGTGAGGACACTGTTGTTTTGGCGTGCGCAGGCTTACTGCTGCTGAAATGGTCAGCTGTATGGCGGCCAGCAGGCTCCTCATTGCAGCACGCCTCAACAACTTTGGCTCCCCCCCAAAATGTAATAAAGTCAAACCATTGTTGCAGGCAAAAAAAATCAAAATCAATGGGGGGGTGACAAGAATTTTTCAACACCGGGTACCACCTGACCTTGCTCCGCCACTGACTGGAATGTATCATTGTATTTTCATCATGCTATAGTCCTCATGATTTAAAGTTAACGGTTTTAACTGGTTTTATTTTGTATTGTGTTTATTATATTATGCCTCCGGTTAGAAATTTCTTATATTGAATAAAATTATATGTATTGGCTTTCAGCCCATTGCCAGGCCCAGGACAAAGCACTAGTATTATCTTGGGGCTAAGTGCATCTGAATAATTTGGGGTCCAGGCCTAAATATCTGCACTGGAGGCCCTTATCCAGATTCATCCACATAGTGACATGATGTGGGTGGCAACTAAGGAAAAGGCCTTCTTGGTAATGACACCCTAGTTATGGAGCAATGGAGCACTCTTCTCAGAATGCTCTTCATCTGATGCCTATGTGAATATATTTTCCTTAGAGCATAAGTTCCAGACAGTATAAGATTCCATGTCCCTCTTCCCCAATGAGGCATGTGCCAAATTATGTGGAGCTTGTTCAGGAGAACATCTATCCTTGGGGCTTTAATGGTAAGCATTTTAATCAGGAAGCTTCCACTGATCTCAGTGGGATGTGCTTTCAAGCAAAAATGTTTAGTAGAAAGCTTTAAATTACTTTTTAAAAACTGGTTTTATTCCTTACAAACCTTTAATGGCATTCATATAAATGATGGTGGTGGTGATGATGATGATACCCGCTGCATTCAATAATTCCATTTCTGACTTACCCACTTTTGCAACCAGTGTGCTGTTCCAAACTTTGTGGAAATCCTAACGTTTCAGCTTCTCACACTGTAATTTTTCTGCCCTTTAGTGCTAAAACAACTTTCTATCTCTGCTGCCTTTTCTTTAACCTCCAAGATATTACAAGTCAGTCTCTAAGTGGCAGTGTCATTTCAGTGTAATCATTGGTATAATCCTTTTAAAACTTCCCCCAATCGGTTCATTTCATAGATGCTGAGCATCCCTTCAAAGGCTTGAGATAGTTTTAAAATCCACTTTCGTTTTCTAATCCAGGGCTGCAAAAAGGATTCACTGTGTTACTGTTAGCTCTGAGACTTTCTACCCAGCTTGGAAAGTTATCTCTGCTTTGCTTTTACCTTTCCAAGCATTTAACTTTCTCTGGAACTTATAAGAGGCCCTGCAACAGACACACAGCCCAATACTCCACATACAGGAGTGGGGGGACATTGCCCATGAATTGGATGTCCCCAGTGCCATGCCTCAGAAATTAGAACACCCTAATTAGGTTGAAACTCCCTCTCCAGGGCAAGTTTTCACATTTTCTTGGTCAAAAACTAATCTAAACTAAACTAAACTAATCTAAACAAAACTAAAAACTAAACTAATTTGCTTAAAATGACAATGTACATCCCCTAGCCACAGCTTATGATGAGGCAACATGTATAGGTCTCATTTGCAAAATGCTTCCCCCCCCCCAATACTATATAATTCAAACCTATGCACCTATGGGCCTACACATTGTGCACATTATATTATGTGGACTGCATCCAAATAAGTTCTCCTCAGACCAGATCCATTGGAATTAGCGGATCTAAGTTAGCCATGTCTTTGCTTTCAATGGGTCCATTCCGAATAGAATTAAGGGACTGCTATATGGGTAGCAGGGGTTCTTCACCTCTTCCAGGTGTATCAGGAACTGTTGTGAACCACTGAATGAAAGATAGCAGCTTCTAAATGAAGAACCTTATGGTCCTAGACTGACTTTGCCCAATCTGTCTGATTACTGGATCATTCTGGGCAGAATGTCTTTCCATTCTGTCTGAGCTCTGCTTCAGCAAGGTCTTCCTGATCTCTGGTACGTTCCTGTATTTTTATTATCAGTGGAGGCTGTTTCATTAAAGCAAACAGGGTACTGACTCATCAACCTCAGTCAACTGCCAATTGCCCACCTTTTGATAACCAGTTCAGGGGATGACCCTAGGTGTTAGCTTTTGCCTCCTTATTATCAGTTTTGCCCTTGTGTAATTTAACAGGGTGTAAAAGGTAAAAGGTAAAGGGCCCCTGGATGATTAAGTCCAGTCAAAGGCAACTATGGGGTTGCAGCGCACATCTCACTTTCAGTCCGAGGGAGCTGGCGTTTGTCCACAGATAGCCTCCTTATTATCAGTTTTGCCCTTGTGTAATTCAACAGGAAGTAGGGTGGTAACAAACCTAGAATTAGATAATTCCATTATTAGCTGTGGCTCCACCTACTCCTTGCTGGCTTCTCGGCTTTTGTCCTACTGACCCCAATGGCTTGCCTCAGCAGGTTCCTCAAGACCCAGAATAGGCAAGCAAATGCTGAACTGCAGGGAAGGATGAATGGGTAGCAACCAATCAGATCACACTTACCAGAATGGCATCTCCTTTCACCCATGGGGGCTGAGAAAGGGAGAGCAATGCTGCTTCTGGGCTTCCTAGAGATAGCTGCATGGTATAGGTGGCATAGGTAATGGACTATAGCTTGGTGGTAGAGCACGCACTCTGCATGCAGAAGGTCTCAGGTTCAATTCCCAGTATCTCCAGCTAGGACTGAAACACTGGAGAGCTGTTGCCAATCAGTGTAAACAATACTGAGCTATATGGACCAATGGTCTGGCTCAGAATAAAGGAGCTTCCTATGTTCCTATAGGCCTGATATACCAAGCTTCTTCTCAGTGTTAATCAATGTCTATTAATAGAATCTCACACTGTTTAACTTTGCAAAGGGAAATGGGATTCCAAAGGCATCGGGTTGGCTACTGTGAGAAAAGAATGCTGGACTAGATGGGCCTTTGGTCTGATCCAGCAGGGCTTTTATTCTTATGGCTCTACCAAGTCATGACAAGGAAATCAACATTTTTAAAAAGCTGGAAGAAAAGGGAGAGAAAAGGACTTTATTGCTAACACCTCATGCAGTGCTTCACAGAAACTGTTTTAATTTAATGATAATGAATGACACAGTCATCTATGGCATTGCAAATACATTGCTCTGTCAAACTGTGAAGTTAAATGTTTCCATTGTTGAACTAAAGAGGCTTAGCATAAAACTTAGGGGAAAGACATTAATGCCGAGATTTGAGGTTGAAATACTTTTGAAGTATGTGGAACTACTTTAAACAAATGGGTTTATTTTTGGGGGGGGGGCAACTTTCATAAGCTCATCACATTCACAGACAGTAGCAGGTCTTTATAAAATAAACAAATAGTCAACAATTGCTTTGCTTTCAGGACATGCCTATTGAGGCAATTTTACTTCAAGCATGAGTTGATTCCTCTTCTGAAGATCAGTGGAAAGTTTTTCAGCATTTCTTCAGAATGTACCCTTGCATAATGAAATATTAGACTCACCATGCCCCAGAGCAATTTAGCCATTGATAGATTATTAGGATGGGATAAAATTTCAGATGATACTGCATGAAAGTATAGTCAAAAGATATATTCAACATGTGAGTGAATATGTATGGCCCTGTAAGTGCTTGCTTGCTTTCATTTTCCCATCTGTAAAATAGGAGCAGTTTATGTATTCTTCATTTAAACTGACAGGAATACAAAACATTATCTTAAACATTTTTTTATAAAATTACAAGGAAAAAAATCAAATATGAAAATACAATAAATAAAACATCTGCATATAAAATGTAATTAGCAGCCAAACAAAATAATGGAAATAGAAGCTGCACCCACAAAACCTTCAATAGCATCTCCTACCATATCCTTAACATAAAAAACCTCACTCAGTCATTCCCACCAACCATACCTATAACACAGCTAATCCTTAACCAATCATTTGTCACAAAGTAAAGTCTATTTTTTTATTTTTACTTTGTGACAAATGATTGGTTGAGGAGCTCAGATCCTGAAGCTGAGGGTCCAATACTTTGGCCACCTCATGAGAAGAGAAGACTCCCTGGAAAAGACCCTGGTGTTGGGAAAGATTGAGGGCACAAGGCGAAGGGGACGACAGAGGGCAAGATGGTTGGACAGTGTTCTCAAAGCTACCAACATGAGTTTGACCAAGCTGCGGGAAGCAGTGGAAGACAGGAGTGCCTGGTGTGGTCTGGTCCATGGGGTCACGAAGAGTCGGACATGACAACAACAAAGTCTGATCTACAAAAAGTCCCTTGCAGCATAAAGCATAATTTACAACCAGCGGATTCAACCATCTCCAGCAACACGGTGTCATGTAACCAGTAATACACACACATATACAAAAAACAAAAACAAAAAAAAGACTGCATTTCTTTCAGAGCATATATGTACAATATGTATTCTTTTACAACAACATTGAGAGACAAGTTGGGTTGGGGCCCAGAAAAATAAATGTGACTTCACACAGTTTACAATTGGGGTGGTGGTAATTGCAGGTAGTGGGTCAGGAGGCTGATTCTGGTGGGAGTGAAGGAGGGAGGGGTTAGGGTCAAGTCTTATCACCATACTGAAGTATCAATCCAGACCAAGCACAAAAAGGATACCCAGTTTAACTGCCTGAAATCCTGGAGAGCTGCTGCCAGTCAGTGCACACAATGCACAATTTGCAAACAATTTGTTTCTCCACTAATTGATGGGTGAGGGTAGAAAATAACACAAAGGAGTTTTTAGGGGTTTTTTTTTTTAGAACAGTACCAATTTCAATATGAGAAATTCAGTACTGGCATTGTGATTCCTCTGAATAGTATGGCAGAGCAGCTGGAATTTCACTTATGCTTGGAACAAATTTTAGGGATAGAAGGGGAGTCTGTAATTTATTTACAGGGTAGGCAAGAGAAATATACAACCAAAAGACTGTGCATTTTCTATCAGTGATAACTAGTGAGGAGGGGGAAAAAATTGTAGCCAAGGAGATTTCAAAATTTGAAGTTTAAGAACTCTTTCATTCATTTATTTAGGTTTTACATAATTTTAAACAGATTTGCATATTGTATTCCTTTCCATTTTATTTTTTATTATTTCATTTTCATATTTGTAAAAAGAAGTGTAATATCCCCCCCCACACACACACTTTAAAAGCCAAAGAAATTCAGCATATTTAGTCTGTTTATGTTGCGGTTTATCTGGGTTCAAGTTAACGTCTATTGATGTTACCTTGTATTGCTTCATACTGTTAAACTTTCTTTTGTGAGGGTCTGATGACTGGATACAAATAATCAGCCTTATATTTGTTCTGTTGAAAGTTTACCAAGGGAGAAGAAAAATATAGCTCCCTTAGCTCACAGATGGCTATTATTTCATTACCTATAACTGTCACCATCTCAGCCTTTACCATCTTAGTCCCCTTTCTGCTACCCCAAAGGATGCTTAAATTGACCAAAGTTGAGATCAGATATAAAGATGTTTGAATCACAGGGTCTCTTGGGCAATCCTCAAGCTATTAAAATGGCACAAATATCATGATAAGAAAGGCTCAGTGTATTTAACGGTGCCATGGAAGAAATATGGGCCAGACAGGTAGGACCAGAGTGCCTAGCAGATAGCTTTCTGGAGCACTGCAAGGTGATTGGTGGTATATTACTTAAGAAAGCTCTGTATTTATGAGTGAACATGGCAATAACTTAGTTCTCAGCCTCTTTAGCTTTTTAAGCTCCTTTATCTTTGTAGTCAGAAAACCACTGGAAGATTGCTTTAGGCACAGCAGATTGATAAGAGTATTCTCATGTATCGAAAACTGCAGGGAGCCAAGCAGCATCTAGGTGTGGGTCAACTGTATTGGTGGTTTGTTACAGAAATGTGTGTTGCTTTTTCGGTGATCAACTAATGCAAAAATGACTTGCCCCAGCCAATCAATGCCTAATGCACCCATCCGCAGAATAAAAGAAGACAAGGTGGTTAGGAATTTAGGAAGCCACCTTACACTGAATCAGACCATTGATCCATATAGTTCAGTACTGTCACTGACCAAATACGGTAAGTACATACAGTGAGAGAAAATCAAAGCACCCAACATTGCGGATAGGTGAAGTACAGTCCCAAGGGCCAACTGGTGGCTTCCCCAGTAATTACTATTGAGCCCCCAGTGGATTCCTCCTCCATCCTGAGTCATATCCATCATACTTGGAGGGCTGATTGAGAACGGGGTGAAATATTAAGAAAGGTCTGGGGAAGGGGAAAGACAATGTTTCAAACATATATTGACCTCTTTTGGGTCTAAGGATCACAGAGATGCTTACAATATAAAAACACAAAAGTACATAACATAGTAACAAACAAAAACAGTACCCTACACACACTTTAAAAGGCCTGGTGGAAGAGGAATGTTTTTGCCTGGCACCTACAGATATGTAACAAAGGCACCAGGTGAGCATTCCACAAGGGGGAGCCACCACATAAAAGGCCTGCTCTCCTGTTGCCACCCTCTGGATTACTTGCAGAGGAGGCACATGAACAAGGGCCTCAGATGATGAGAGCTAAAAAATCTGCAAAGGGCACCAAAGTAAACCGTCTGGGTTTACTTTTTGAAATGCCTAAGCCGCCGCAAATTCTCCCTAAACCAACACAGAAGTAAACCTATTAAAATCTGTGAGTTTCAGCATGGTTAACTCCTTTGTTGAATTGTGTCCATTGAGTACAAGATAAACAATTCTCGTTTTTTTATATTTAATAGATCACCTGGCCACAAATTTAATCAGGGTGCCTTAAAGATTCTCAGATTCTCAGCCATCCTTAGATTTTGTACAGATTTGGCAGTGATTTGCTTTGGAGCATCATTTTTATGTAACAAAAAGAGAGAGAAGAGGTTAAGTTGATAAGGTGCCACCCATTCAGTCATTTCCCCCGTGCCAACATTCCTCCTACATGCAGGAATAGCTATTTGTTTGTCTCCACTTTGGCGATCATGCTGAAGTGATTTGTCAAATTCTGTCACATTCGGCAGCTGGGTTGTTGGTTTTTTGTGACTCCATTCATCATCTCTTTTTGTCCCACTGACCTTAGCCCAGTGTGGGGTCAGCCATTTCTAGCTATATAACAGGGAGCTGTGTTTTCATATTCCTGCTCCTTTTTCAAAAGACAGAAACATTGTGAGGAAAAGGTGGTAAGTGAAAGTGGCGCTCCTGAAAATGTGAACTAAAAAAGGGAAGGAAAGCAACAGGATGTCTTTCCCAGCTCCTTAGACATAGTATGAAGGTGCAGAGTGCTGAAACTAATCTGGTCAGGGTCTGGTCAGTGGCTGGATGTGAAATGAACTCAGAACCACCTTGTGCTTTGATAAAGTAATTCAGTGTATAAATAAATAAGCAGGGGTGCATTTAGATAGGGTGGGATGTGTCATGAGTGGGGAAGAAGAGGATTCAATGAAATATAAATCAATCATGAATGACATGAATCACAAATGCAGTACACCACCGCAAGGGTATTGACTGGAAATTTATATCCGTTCTACTCGCCTATAACTGCCAACACATTTTACAACTGTAGTGATTCTGCTAACAATTCTTTGTAGGGCAGAATGTAAACTAGCCTCTTAAAAAAAACCATATTATTTGTGGTCAGGGAGGCATTGGGGTGTGTGTGAAATTTTCCAACAGATTTTTCTTAGAAAAAAGTTATTCTGAGAGA
The DNA here is from genome assembly GCF_964234715.1 of Podarcis melisellensis. NCBI lineage: Eukaryota > Metazoa > Chordata > Lepidosauria > Squamata > Lacertidae > Podarcis > Podarcis melisellensis. The sequence goes on from NC_138540.1 coordinate 48,380,115, forward strand.
CTTGGCTCACTTAACGTTGAATGAAACTCAATTGTTCCTCTGGCAGGATGTAGGAAGTCCAGGGCTAAGAGAAGAGGGTCAGACTGTGCCAAAGACATTGGGTCCATCAGCAATATTAAAAAATACTCCTGCACTGCAGAGGTTGGACTAGATGAGTCTTTGGGTACCTTTCAACTCATTGCATTAAAACTTGCTCCTACCCCAACAAAAACCTCACCCTAGCTCACCACTGCTCTGCCTGGGCAGATAACTAGAAATGTGACGGGGAGGTAATGAATAATTGCAGAACATCTAGATCTATGTAGCTTAAGAGGGCTAAAATTATTTACTTGCAATGAAGATAAATAAAATAAGTGGGGCCTGCAAGAAAAAAAATCAGTGCTCCAGGGCTGGCCCAATACATTTTGGCACCTGAAGCAAAGCACAAAATGATGTCCTCCCTTCCCAGCCAGCAAGGACCTACAACAAGACCTACAACAGGAACAAGGGGCGGGAGGGTAGGAGGATACCAGCCTATTCACCAATAGGCTGCTGTAGAGGTGGCAAAAAGGACTGCAGAGGAGGCAGCAGATCCAACATCCAAGCAGAGCGCCACAGCTGTTCCTTCCTTGAATGCTGTCTCTGCTGTCTCTGAGGATCTTGCCACCTGAGGTAGTCACCTCACTTTGTCTCCTGGGTGGGCTCTTGAAGGTCCTTATCTAGGATACTACATTACATCCCTCCTCAATAGTTCTTTGATTCTTTTCTGCCTCACCCCTCCCGAAACAGAATATCAACAGTTCTTATTTAGCTGTTTCTGAGGCTCCTCCCTCCTTTTACAGTTCTTCATGCTTCCGCAAATATTGGGGTTCCCCTCCCTCCTTCAAGCTTGTTCACTATTATCATATAGGAGGATAAAATGCAAGAGTAACTTCTTCTTCTTCTTTTAGTGGTCTAATGTTGTCTGTTATCCCAGTGACTTTACGCTTATTGGTCTGATCAGTGAAAGATGGGAGCAACTTTTCTTCTTGAGAAACAATGGGGTAGAGCACTAGTTTTGTAGTTTTCCTCGCCCCTCGCTTAAAAAAAGAAAAGAATGAAAGATGAAAATTCAGGGCTGACTGTGGCTCCACCTAGTACAGCGTAGATCTCTTCTTGATGCTGTGCTTTAAGAGTGAGCATCCATTGCAGACAATTGTTATGCAAGCTGCCACAGACACATATTCTGCCTCTACTGCTGGAGGTAGCATGCCTATGTATACCTGCTGCTGGGAATCACAAGTGGGGAGAGGGATGTTGCACTCAGGTCCTGCTTGTGGGCTTTCCATAAGCATGTGTTTGACCAATGTGATAACAGGATGCTGGACTAGATAGGACCTTTCTTTCTTATACAAGACTGAGGGAAATTTTTGTACAGATTCATCCAACTCTATTTAGGGCAGGCATGGCCAAACTTGGCCCTCCGTATGTTTTGAGACTACAATTCCCTTCATCCCTGACCACTGGTCCTGTTAGCCAGGGATGATGGGAGCTGTATTCCCAAAACATCTGGAGGGCCAAGATTGGCCATGCCTGATTTAGGGGATCCTAAGCAGGGTTGCATGAATCTGCAATATTTTATTTCTCTCGTTTTCTCATTTGTCCAGCAGTTCAGTTCTCCATGGTTCTGAATCCATTTGATTTTTTTTTTTTTTAGTCCTTGTGAATATTCATTAGCATTTCATTGTGCATTTCTCCTAACTTTTGAAAGAAGCTTGCTCTAGTATAACACTTTTCCTTTTCCATATATTGTCACTGGAATATTCCTTTTTAGTAATGCTTTCCCCTATTATATTCATATTTGTGAACATATTTTCATTAGAAAACTGCACCATAAAATTCAGAGAAGTATGAATTCTTCCAACTCTACAGTGCTATGATTCTATGATGGATTGCTCTTTCTCAGTTCACGTATTGTTTTAGAAAGTGCAAATTCAGTAGGTTCACAATAAAATGTAAACAGAATCAATTTTCTCTTCAATCCTTACCCCTAAGTAATGGTGCTGAAATCAGCAGTGGGGGTGTGAGGGTGCATGCATGTGTTTTTGATTAATAACAATCTCCTAGATTATAATTTCCCTGATGCTAATCTCAAGATTATATAGCCTTTGTCCCGTGTAATAAAGTATAACATTCAATTTTCTTTATTTTAAAATGGAAGAAAGGTGATGCAAGGCTAGAGGTTGTTGTCTCTTTCAACTTACAACAACCTCTGAGTCATTCATCGAACTAGTAAAACCAAAGATTGAAATTAAGTCAGGGACTATTATCTCAGGATAAAGAATAGTATAAACAGGGGGCAGGGAAATAACAAACAGCTAGTTTCAATATAGTTGTACAGTATAGACTGATGTGGGCGGGTAATATTCTATGCAATTTTACCTCCATTTCCCCCTCTAGTTAAATTTCAATTTATCTGGGAGTATGTCAAGATGACAGAATCTCATTTAAAAGGTGCAAAGACAGCTGACAAAAAGTGCATTAAAAATTAGATTTTGAATTCAAAGAATGAAAGCTTTAAATCACTACAGGCATGTCTGCAGGACAAGATTGATACCAGATGCTATTTAGTACATGTTATTAACAAACCATTCAAGCCTTGAAGGGACCTTGTCACTACATAACTTCTGTCTATGTAAATAAGATTGAAGCAAGGATTTATATTGCCAGCAATATCAAGCACCCAGTACATCAAAGATACAGGACAGAAAGCGGTGCTCACGGTAAGAAAGTAATAGTGAGAAGAAAGAATCTGTGACTTTCCCCTGACTTTGCCGATATACATAAATCAGACAATAACAGCACAGGGAGGGGAGGAAATCCTGTAAAAATATTCACATCAGAACAAACATCTAGCAATGTTTGTTTGCCAAAGACACAGGAAACAAGACTCTATCAGTGAGTGCTGGATTATTACAAAATTTAAATGTATGAAAGGAAGAAAAAATACTAAGTGGTTAACTGAAAATATTCATCTTTCAAATCCCTCCAGACATCTTATTCCGTTTGTAATCTTCTCTCTGGCCTGTGTTAATACCTTACTGGCAAAACAACAGTGTTTAAGAATTCATGCTCTTATTGAGCTCTAAGATTTTATCGCAAATTCCTATCCAGCCTCATTGCTCCCAACCTCCATCCATGGCCAGGCATCCTTTCTATTGTGCAGCCACGATAATACTGTATGTGCTCATGATGATATCAGGGTGATTATATGTGATTCTTATTTCAATATTCCCTGCCCCTGCAAAAGTTTTGAGGTTAACATAATGCTTCACTGCTTTGTTTCCAGTCAATGTGTGTCCCGTAACTTCCTGCTGGAATGCATAGACAACCTTAACCTGAAACCACTGATTCATTTCTTTTTGGAAGTAATAAACCACATAAATATGGAAGTGTGAGAGGTAGGGTCTAGCCTTAGGGTGGTGACACTTCCTAATGGAGGACAGAACCATTTCCCAGTCTTCCGAGTAATCAAACAAGTCCTTAAAGTCTTCTGAGTCTTCATAGCAAGGAATTTACAGATTCAGTAAATATGGACTGTTTCTTTACCTTTGTGTTATATGCCCTCTACTTCAGTGATTAGGGCAAATGGAAATCTCCATTTATATTGGGCCACAGCTTCTCTCAGTAGATCAGTGGCATGCTTGAAAGCTAGCTCTCTCTCTCTCTCTCTGTGTAGCATTTTCACACTTGAAGAAATTGGTTTCTCCTCACTTTCTACTTGTCCCTTGTCTCCTATGACTCTAGTTAGGGCATCCTTGACTACACAATTACTAAATGCAACTATAATGTATTTGCTGACGAGTATTGTCCTTAGGTCAGGGGGCCAAGCTTCTATAGGCCCATTCTATATCTGGTCTAGAAATTTCCACATCAAAGTCTAGTTCCTTCCACCATGAAATCAAATAATCAGTTAAGGTCTTGCTCAGTCAATATACAGGCACAGAGAATTAACAATAACAACAACCAGCATCACCACCACCACCATAGAATTGAGCAGAAACATGAGCACTGCATTAAAATGCATGCTGGAACCAGAAAGTCATTGTCATGCACCTGAAGTTTAGCAAGGAGGAATGCCTGTCTATACTCAGTCAGGAGGGAATGTGATAGGCTTGGGCCCATGAAACTGAAAGCATGGCTCCTTGTCATTATGAACTGTACATCTAAGTCAACAAAAACTGCTCTGAATAACTGGGAGGGGATATTAGTGATCAGGTAGTCCTTAAGAAATCCTGGACTCAACTTGTTAAGGGCCTTGTACTTTATTACTTCTTCTATGTTCAAGCAAACACACAGCAGCTGTAATGCTCTGAGCCAACCCTTCCTCCCTTTGACACCTGCTGCCAAGCCTTAACATCAGTGCTGTGGCCTAAGAGCATACCCCTAGATTAGTCATTGTCATGATATTCCCCTTCTGGACCTCACAATTCCTGTATCCAAGCCATCAACAGGGAGGCACAGCAGCTAGATGCTACCACTGGCTTTGCCCTCAACTTCTTCCTCACATTATCTTTATTGGTATCCTCATTTTCTAAATTGTACTGGCTTAGTTTTTAATAAGAATGTCACTGAAAATTGTATTTCCTGGCTCAGAAATATGAACCTTGAGGGCTAGTAATACACCAATAGAAAGCAAATATGTGATGTGTCAAATACAAGACACACTTTATTACTCAATGCTTATTTTCCAGCTATGCACCTTCCACCTACCAGCTTTGTTCTGGTGTTGGCAAGTGAAAATGAAGAGAGAATAGAGGGAGATCTCTTCCCATTCTGGTACTTAGCATGCTTATATTTACCAGGTCTACTTGCACATCAGTGTGTTGGGCACTGGAAGGGGAAGGGCTTTCATTACCACTATTTCCATCTACAAAGCCAGCAGAGATGTTAGTGAGTAAGATCATGGGGTGTGGGAGGAAAGACTCTGACAAGGAGGGGAGGGAGTTGGGGACTCATGTTTTGAGGGGCGAGGAAGGGATTGGCCCTGCCACTTCCCTGAGTATTCCATAGAACTGAATTGGATCAGATTAAGCTATTTACCAATCTTGGTTCTATCATACCTCTAGCTGGGGCAATTTAGGGCTGAATAATCTCAGATTAAGCTATTTCTCATTGTTGGGAGCCAATATGTTTTACCCCTTGGGATAGTGGCAGACCTCAAATTTCAGTGGTAACCTGTTCAATGACAAAATTTGCCCTCCTGCCACTCACACAACACTGTTCCAAAAATGAAGGAACTCTTTTGACAAATCCAGCTCCAATATTTTTATTTCTTCCTCAGGTGAGAGCCTGTCAACAGTCTCCATTTGCTGGGATTCTTTAATGCTCTTTTCTAGATAATGCTTTATACATAGCTGTCAATTGGGAATTACAATGCTACTGGATTTCCACATATTACTAAAGTACTAGAGACTTATGAGGTGCTTTGTTACGAAAAGTGTCAAGACACCTTTTCCTGTGTAGTCTGACACATATCTACAAAGCACCTTAGCTGCTCGCCTGTAGATATTAAGCATGTTCACTTTATAAGACTAGTTAATGCAAAAGCTCTCTGTTAATATGGACTATTGTAGTCTAGCTACCAGATTGACACAAGCACCTGTCACTTTTAAGAAACTCCAGCAGTCTTAAATTACACTACATTATTCACTCAAGGTTTTCTTTGTTGTCGTACTCAGAATTCTTGAGAGCTAGAGAGAGGTTTTTTATTGATGTTGATGTTGCAGAAAACACATTGAGGATTTCCTTCCCCATATGCCCCCCTCCCCAAATTACACACTTCAGATGATTTATTTAAACTGTCCTTTAACCAAGAGTCCCTGGGTGGTGTACAACTAACAGGGCGCTCAAATACCTAATCTGTCTCCAAATGCTGAATGGAACAGTTATGTCTTCAGCTGAGCCATTGCTGGGCAACACAAGGTGCTGTTGCACTCAGGACCTATTTGTGGGTTCCCCATATGCTTCCAGCAGGCTACTGTGAAAATGGGATGCTGCACTAGATGTGCTTCTGTCTGGATCTATTAGGGCTCTTCTTATTAATTGAAATGACAACAAAAAGTGAGAGGATTGATCATACCTGCAATGGAATGGAGTTCCGCAACTGGGGAGCCATAAAATATAGCCCTGCACTGTGAAACCATTGAGGGCCATGCCTGTGGATGGAATCAAGACAGAACCTCCCATCAAAGCACAGGCTAGCCCGGACATAGGCAAACTTGGCCGTCCAGATGTTTTGAGACTACAATTCCCATCATCCCTGCCCACTGGTCCTGTTAGCTAGGGATGATGGGAGTTATAGTCCCAAAACATCTAGAGGGCCGAGTTTGCCTATGCCTGGGCTAGCAGATAATAGGAGAGGCACAACGCAAAATACCTGGGTCCCAACTGGTGGAGGACTTTATTCACCAGATTCAATACAGTAACCTTAACAGGGCCAAGTATCAAACAGCCAGTCAGTTCTTTTAGGGTCAATATAATGTGGTTCATACTAGCTGAACCACCCAGTAGCCTGTTGACTATATTCACCACCAGTTGCAGCTTCTGCACAATCAGCACTGGCAATTTCACACAGAGTACATTGCAATTGTATAATAGGAGGCTGACTAGAGGTGGCTATTCAAGTCTTAGAAGAACTGTAGATGGCAAATGAACTTTAGGTGGAAAAAGGCTTTCCTCATTACCTAGGCCACATGGACCTCAAATGGCAGGATCACTACCAAACTACTAGCCTTTTCCTTCAATGGCCACACATCTCTTTCCAGAACAATCTGCCTACCCAACTCCCAGGAATTTCCCATCATCAGTGCCTCCAACTTGTTGGAATGAAGTCTCAGTTTTCCCTTCTTCATCTCTAGCCCAGTACTTCATCTTGGCATTGTTCTTGCAACTGAACAGCCTCTCTTGATTCAGAAGGAATGGAGAGAGAGTGTTAAGTGCCATCTGCATATTGATGCCATTGTACTCCAAGTTTTGCCAACCTGATCCGATGAAAACATAGACTTTTGCAATTTTTGCTCATCAGTGTACTGCTGAATTAATTAGATATGGAGATGAGGATGCTATTTTTGGTAGTACCCACATGGTGGGCAGAATAAGTAGCCTGACAAGCTGGCAAAACTCCCATGGATGTTAATGGAGTCTGGCTACTAGTCATGATGCCTGTGGACTACCTCCCATATCAGAGGCAGTGTGCTCCTAAATAAACAGTTGGTGGGAGACAACAGTAGAAGAGAGCTGTTGCCCTCATGTCCTAATTGCAGGTATCTCATATGCGCCCAGCTGGTATTAGCAAAATCACATAAGCAAAGCAGATGGAGTCCAGAGAGAAAAATTCTGATAACACTTTAAGGAGAAAACTGAAGAAAAACATTGGTGGGGGGAGGGGATATTTTGAGGAGAGGCTCTTTGTCTTTTCTTTGTTCAAGTCTTGTACAGAGCAAAGTTAGGTATACAACAACACATGCACAGAGTGGGAGACTCCCTCGTAACTACACAGCCAATCAGAGCACCTCACTAGAGACAATGCCACTTTGGCTGGTTGCTAAGCAACATACCACCCAGACCCATGCAGGGCTTGTCTGAGGCCTAGAGTAGGAGCCTTGTTCTTGGCATGACAGTGTAAGTCCAGCAGGCCCCTGATGGGGCCCACCAGCCAGCTTAGTCCTCCAAGTCCTGGGGCAAGTGTACCCAGCTGCCCACACATACACATGGGCCTGCCTCCACCACTTTAACCCCTCTTGGTTAGCTGATAATAGAATTAGCCCTTAAGCTACAAACTGAATAATCTCTGCTATTGCATTGCCAACAATGGCCACGGTTGGAAGCAGGATTCCAGTTGAGGCAGGTTTGATCTGATTCAGCAGAGCTCTTCTTATGATCTCATGATAAAAAGTAACTTTTTTCTTCCTTGAGGCATATTTTAGATGAGGTCATAATGACCTGTCCATTAGAATTGCTCCTGCCGGCATGAAATTTAGAGCATGAGTTTAAGTCCTGTGAGCTACAGCTTTTACTTAGCCATGATTCATGCAAAAAGGAGAAAGCAGTGCAATAGAAATATATAAACCAAAGCTTCCTCCATTCAGTAACTGTTATTAAACTGAGATTTACAACCAAACCCCTGTCATGTTGAGGCTGGCTGTGCTTTCCAGCTAACAAACACTGCAGCCATTAAGTGATATATTTTACCACATATTGAATCATTGCTCTTCCATGCTGGTAGCGTATATTCAAACAAGCAAAAGATAAATTCACATCAGACAGGAGGAACAAGCCAATTCCAACCCTCTGAAATGCATGCTTGATCTTTAAATACAATGGCAACTGTATTTACTGTTGTACTGGAGGGGGGGCTAGAATGACATTTTATGGTTAATTTCCCTGTTGACACAGATAGGAAGGAATAGCTTGTTCAAATGTTACAATGCAGCCTGGAAAAGATGATACTCTTATCTGGATCTACTCATGTGTGGTGGGCATGACACTGTGCCTTCTTTCGCTTTCTATCTGCCATGCCAGTTCTACCATCTACAGTTGGGCTTATTGTTGGTCATTATCATTTATTATTTTACATCCATTAGCCAAATGGTCTTTCAGAGCAGCTTAAAAAATAAACTGTAGGACAGGTTCACAGGTTCACAGTCTAAAAAAGACATCACACATGAGGGAAAAAAAATAGGGGAAAGGAGGGAAAAGAAAGCACAATAACAAGTTCTTAGAATCACAGTTCTTAAATTAAAGTGGGTGCCAGTGGAGGTTCTGGCCCTCTTTCCCTTGATAAGGAGAAGTCTCTCCCCTTCCCTCTCTCTTCCTTCAGGCAGTTGCCTTAGTGTAAGTTAAAGGCATCCACATACTATAAGCTGAAATTGGGAATTGGACCATAGACCTGGGTCTACCCATATTGGGTGCCTGTAAATGGAACCAAGCCTAAGTCCACTTCCCCGTAAAAATCACTTGGCTGCCATGAACGCTTTTCTTCCACTCACCAATATGTGAAAAGTTATTGCCATTCATAATTTCTACAGCCAGTCAACACATAAACACCAACTCATCACTTTATTGACCAATGCAGAAATTAACCATCCAGGAGCAGGAAAAAAGGGATATCACCTCTAATTGACACATTTTCTAAATATGTCCTGGGGATAAATACAGTTTTCTGCTTATATGCTGCTCAGGCAAACCTCCAAGACCCTCTCTCATTAAAGGCTGAACTTTGGCTTACCCATAGGCATGTGCAGAGGGTGTGTCCAGACCCACCCTAATATTTCAAAAAAGTGGGGATTGAGGGAAGCAGACAGAGAGAGATACAGGCAGGAGAAAAAGGCTGGAATGGAACTATAGCTATTGCCTATGTCTGCATCTGGAGGTAGTAGTGTGATTATTGGCTTCAGTGGTGGCAGAAAGGGAGAAAGAGGGGCTTTCCCAGAGGCATAAACTGCAGATTCATTTCAGCCTTTTTCTTGGCCTTAATCTGGCTCTGCCTCATGGCTCTGCCTTTGTCCAAGCTCTGCTAGACACCTATGATATAGAGAGAGACCTGTGGGGGTGAAGGACTGCTTTTGTGGTGTGCGAAAAAGGAGGAGGAGGAACCATCCCACCTTTGGTCCTCCAGATCTGCCCTGTCTCTTGTCAGCTTGCCATGGGTCTTTTTCTTTGCAAAAAAAATATATTGTTTGGGCTACTTGACCACTCTTATTGTGGTTGTTTTAGCTTTTTGTCTCTTTACTTCTTCCTTGTCCTGATTTCTTTATCATGCGACTTCCCCCCTTCTTCATTTGTTGAAATAGAAGAATACATAATCCCTGGGTGCACACCCTAATGAAATGCACTGCATATGCCTATGCTTATATTTCATCTTTAAAATAAATAGTTTGGAATGGGGTTTCTGTCTTTGCCTTCATTAGCTATAGGAAACCTCTTCTGTTCTCCTATGAAGTGGGTCCCGTCCTGAAGGCACACCATTTTTCATCTTCTTTTTTGTCTGCGCTTTCTCAAACATCTTTAAAATATTACAGTCTTATTCAGGGGTGCCTAATGAGGCTTAGACAGTGATGACTGTTGCCCACTGGGACTCCTAAGGTGGTAGGCAAGGAGCCTGAAAAGTAGGTTGTGTCGGAGCCAATGACGGGGAAACTAATTCTAGTTTCATCCACATCCTCTTCATTCTGAGTTCACAAGGGGCAACACTGAGACTAAGGAGGAGGAGGAAGCTGACAGGCAGTACCATCCTGTAGACCAGCTGTGACTTAGAAGGCAGGCAGGCAGGCAGGCAGAGGGCATGTAGGGAGCTGTCCCATATGCCTTAATTGACGAATTTCCAATCAACATAGATAAACACATGAGGAGGGGAGAGTATTCACAAGTGCTCTAACACCACATCATCCACATTGTGCTTGCTCCTGACCAAACACTTGATCATAGATCTGGGTTTGTGTATCAGACCTGGCAAAAAAATTGAATTCATTGAAAATCTGAAAGCTGGCATAGAGCCTTTGCTATGATGCAGCACAATTAAGTCAGAGATAATGGGAGGGAATAGACTTAACTGCACAAAAAATCACTAGAGAAATTACTGAAGAAATGTAGCATACCCAAACAGGTGAGAATGAGCAAATAAATATTATAACTTCAATTAAAAATACAGCATTTAATGAACTGGAAAGGGATATGGGAATTACTTAGCCTCATGGATTTCATATCGCTCACATTAGTTCTGTAATATCCATTTGCACTTCTATGTTTAGGCTTTCGTTTACTGGGAACCATTTTCATGGAGGAGGGGGGCAAATCCCCACCATCTCAAAATATTTCAACAAAGGTTAGTATGAACATTTCACTTGGTCAAGGGAAGCAAAAAATGTTTTGAAAAGATCACTTGAATTTCTTCAAGAGTTCTTTGCATTCCTATATTGTCACCAGGTGTTGTCTAAAGTAATATTCAAAAAGTCAATTTGTAGCTTCTTGAAGTAAGCCATAAGAGTTTTTGGAACACTTAGTGACATTTCATAGGAGGGCTTTGTAACATCCCCAATCAGCAATATTTTGACACTGACCCTTGGCTAAGATGAAAGCTATTTACTTACACAACATGGTCTGCTTTAATCATGTTCTTCTGAAGAGCTGCCTTTGCTAAATAATGGCATTAACTGAAGATGTCTCTTACATCCATATGGAAAGGAAGAAGGGGATCAAGGAGAGGTGAATGAAATCATTCCTTGAAGCTTCTATTTGCTAGGTATGCTTCAGGAATTCAATCTTTTTGATCTGTACAAACTAGCGTGATTTTGCCTCCTAGACTAGAGTGTGGCTCAGAAGTGACAACAGACTGGAAAAAGAGTGGTCTGCCCATTCCTACTATTGGCATCAGTGGGGCTCAAAATCAGCTTCTTATTCTGGTTGAGGAATATTACAACCCCTCTCCCCATGCTAATTCACATCATCGTAAGAAAACAACTTTGACATTTTTTATCCAACTTTACTTCTATGCAGTTCCAAGTGGCCTATGAGTTTCCACTCTTTTTTTTAGTCTCACAGCAACCCTGCTAGATAGGGCTTGATAGATGGTAAGAAGCCCAAGGTCAGCTTTGTGGCTGAGTAAGGATCTAAAGATGGGCACTAATCAGAGTTGCTGCCAATCATTGTTGATGCTATTGAACTAGATGGACCAGCTCACTATAAAGTAGTTTCCAGTGTTGTGTTGTATGTTCCAACACTCTGGCCCAAGGAAACTTTTTTAACCCAAGGGGTGCATTTTGTCATGAGAAACCATTTGGGAACCACCTGCCAGTGCAGGGTGTGGCCATGTGCAAAAATGGAAAAGATGTGGCTCTTACCTCTGTACATCAGGCTACAGCCAGCTATGCAAAAATCAAAAGTTCCAGCTTGCAACTCTCCATCTTCCATCCCGGCAAGCAGGAGGCATTGACTGCACTCACATAGCGCTTTATTCCATGTTCACAACTTTCCCATAACAGTTAAGTTCCCCATTATATTTGAGCTTTCACATGATGTAAAAGCTATTTTGGAACCATAGTGAAATATAGTGCTAGTTAAGTGCTCTTGTGTGTACTGTTTGCTTCCAGGAAAAAAAATCCATTTTCAAATACTGTGGATATGAGTCCTAAATTATTTATTCTGAAGAGCACAGAGCAGTTTACAATATAAAAACACAAAAATGCATAACATAGTAACAAACAAAAACAATGTGCCCCTGTTTAAAAGGCTGTAGATTGTTTAATTAGACCTTGGAGAAGAGAAATTTTTTTGCCTGTTGTCTAAAGGTATGTTACGAAGGCACCTGGTAAGCCTCCCAGGAGAGAGCATTCCACGAGTGGGGAGTCACCACAGAAAAGGCCTGTTCTTTTGTTGCTGCTCTCCTGACCTCTCATGGAGGAAGCACACAAGGAAGGGCCTCAGATGATGATCATAGGACCCATGTTGCTTTATATGGGGAGAGGCAGTCCTCAAGGTATTGTGGACCCAAACCATTTCTGGCTTTGTAGCTCAACACACACACCCTTTCTGTGTGTAATAAGAAAGCTTTATAAAAGTAACGTTATTGAAATAACCTAGAAGAGAGAATGCTTAGTGTGTAGTTAAAGAATGTAATTTGGGAACCATAATGGGAGGACCGGCGGTCATGTGGAAACCAACCACAAACTGTTACCTACATCAAACACTAATTATGGAATGAATGTTTGTTTATTTCTTTTTTCTGTTGATTACTTTGTGTTGTGTAGTTTTGTTAAAACTAATAAGGCATTGTATATATATATCTCAACACCAGCACTTTGAATTGGGCCCAGAAACCAACTGTAATTGAGCCAGGGTTGCCATTATATGCTCAAACTGTCTTGTCCCACTGAGCAACTTGGCTGCTGAATGCTGGACCAGCTGTAGTTTCCCAACCATCTTCACAGGTACCCCACAAATAACATGTTGCAGTAATCTAACCTAGAAGTTATCAGAGCATAGACAGCAGAAGTTAGGCTATCTCTGTCCAGGTAGGGGTGTAGCTGGGCTACCAGCTGAAATTGATGCAAGACATTGTATATAAATTTGCCCTATATTCCACAATCATTCCTCTATATCCATCTATATTTCTGAAAGTGGCTTTTACATTGAGTGAAAGCTCAAATTTAACATGTTGGCTTATTTTTATGGATGAATGTTCTGTATTATTTCATTAGTACTATTGCTACATTTGTCATGACTTTTGGCTAGAAGAATAAACCTTATCAATTTGAACTAGAACTTGAACATGGAAATTAACAGTTAGAGAAACATTGGGAATAAACAGCCATGTGAGAGTAGCCATTATCGCAGTTGAAGGATACGTTTCAACCAGTCAAAATCACTCAAGGAAGGCAAAGGGCTGGTGAGGAATAGACAAATGTGTGGCCTGAAGACAATCCCAAGGGCCCAATAGAGATCTCTGCAGCACCACATTCAGTCCCAGACTTGTAGGTTTCCACTCCTGATCTGACATGTAACTATCAGTAGTAGCCCCTCACCTGTGATTAGGAGTTGCTGCTTCTCTTCAGTAGCAGGGAGATTTGATTATGAATCTCCAGTGAGACCCCCATCTAGTTCAGATCTGAAAGCAACATTTTCCTCCAAAGCTTTTCTTTCTCAAGAGTCTCAGGTGTTATGTGCATTGCATTGGGCTAGGTTTCATGAAATCCTGGTTATTCATTGTGCACCTGCCATTGAGGCTAATGATTATCAGTGCAGTTTTTTCTTGCCTTCTCATTTTGATAATTCAGCATTTGCCTGCACATGCACAACACACACTTAGGGAATCTAATGACACACCGGAAATAGGCTATGGCTCCCGTCAACCTTCCAGTGATGCAAATGGATGGATGTTGCTTGATGCATTGCAGGATGATGTGGGTGCCAAACTCTGGACAAATTTCAATGAGAGACTGAACGTATTGTTGGGAAAACAAAAAAGAACCTACAATGTCCCATTTAGAAGTGCAGGTACTCTCATGAATGATTGTATAACCAGATGGTCTGCTTCCATTTGGTAACAGCTCATATAAGTAAGGACTGGCATAAGTCTACAGGGTCAACTCAAACTTCCTGAATGATAGCTGCTCTCTAGTTTCTAACACAGGGGCAGCAAGGGATGGCCAAATCTGTCAATGTTGGTTGCTCTCACTTTAAAAATTTAAAACACTTTAAACAATTATAACAATTATAAAAGCAGCATACATGAATAACAATAAAATTCAAAATTCAAAAATCAATTAGATAATCCCCAGGGTAGCTGGCTGAATTGGTTCTACTTGGGCCAGCGAGGAGGCCAGGGGAGAATTAGCTGTGGGTCTCAGAGTGGGTGATCTTCATAAAAGGGGGGGGGGAGAGAAGGGAAATAAAATATCAGGCTGAATTCCAATTAAAGGCCAGGAGGAATACCGCTGTCTTACAGGCCTGAGGGAAGGAGGTTAAATCCTGAAGGGCCCTAGTCTCATGGGACAGAGCATTCCACCAGGTCGGAGCCATCACTGAACATGAGGGAAGGTGGCCCTCCAGCTGCACAGTTTCCTTACCCTTGGAATAGGAATTATTTCTAAGTAGACACGGTTAGAATTTTGCCATTAGGCACTATGAATAAAACATATAGAAAAGAGTGGGTAAACAGAGTGAAACAGGCAAACTTCACAGCTCATGTATGAGTAAACCACCTCTAAGAAGTCAGGAGCAACAATAGGAATTTCATGCACACAATCTTGAGCATCCCTTTGGCCTAAAGTACCACCACTTCACACGGGTTATTTAATCCTGATTAATGTAACACCTCCCAACAGAAAAGTCCGAAGCAGGGCTTTTGTCTCCGCCAAGTTGTTGTCCATCACGAGAAAGAATCTATTTAATTCCCCCTCTTTTCTTTTAACAAGGACAGATAGGCTCATGAGTGACAGCTAAATTTGTTGAAGGTATTAAATTGCCAGTGCTAATGCATTCGGAAATCTTCTGAACTGATTTGCTATATTAGGCTGCCATTCAACGTCTTAATGAACAATTCCACGCTCTTAGCTTAAAAATCATTCTGTCAGACTGGGAAGCATTTGGCAATTGGCTCAAACTGCTAATGTGGTAATAGCTTACAAACAAATGATCCCCCCTGCCCTCTCCCTGCCTTAGCCCCCCACCCTGGGTCATGGCACATGTCATTGATGTGACATTAATGGGCAATGTTTTACCATAACGCATCTGCTCTGATGCCACACTTCTCTTGAGTTGTAGCTAAAAACATTTGTGCCCAAGATTTGACTTCCTTGCCTGCCTCCCTTACCCCACCCCATCCTTCCCGCCTGTAATAAACTCTCCCCTTTGATCCCAAACACTGTCAATTAATTACAGTGCAGCTTAATATGCTCTTTAAAATACATTCTCATTATCTGTACTACTCCTCAATCCCTTTCCTCCATGGGATTCCACCTGTCTGTAAGAGACCTATTGAATACGCTGCTACTTCAGAAGCTTGATGATCTGCAGATGTTCTAAACTATCATACTCATTAGGGCTAATACAAAACAACAGGAAGCCATACAAATTAAATATGTTGTTCATTTGGTTTTGAACATGTAGCAAGATGGAACAATTTCACAAAAAGTAAAACAAAGCAGACGCCCTTCCTGGTCTTTTTGTCCCATGATTTAATTTTGAATAAAACAGCATTAACCTATTGCCTGAAGCAATTTGCAACAGGAGTCCCTTGGCCATTCCCTTTGGTCAGTCCTTTGAGGCAGGTCTGTAGTTCAGTGGTAGAGCTTATGTTTTACATGTAAAAGGTCCAGGTTCATCCCTGGTGATTCCAGGTATGTCTGGGAAAGAACATACCATAAACCATAAAGAGCTGCTGCCATCTAGTGCAGACGATTCTGAGCTAGATAGATCTATCACAAGGTACCAATCCATTTGTGGAATACTCTCCTCAAGGAGGTTGTCTAGTGCCTTCATCATACACCTTTAGGTGCCAG
Organism: Podarcis melisellensis; assembly: GCF_964234715.1. NCBI lineage: Eukaryota > Metazoa > Chordata > Lepidosauria > Squamata > Lacertidae > Podarcis > Podarcis melisellensis. The sequence goes on from NC_138540.1 coordinate 48,396,131, forward strand.
GCTCTTTTAAATGTGTTGTGGAAGGGGGAGGATTATTGGGTTGCCTTTGCTACTATTTTTATTATGTATTTTGTGTTTTTTTAATTGTAATTTTATGTAGTCAACCACCCTGAGATCTATAGGTAGCGGGTGGTGTGCAATTATTATTATTATTATTATTATTATTATTATTATTATTATTATTATTATTATCTACCTGTCAGGAACTGCTGACTACCGCCCTATGTGGCAATCCACATTATTACAGCTTCTCGGTGAAGAACCATTCAAACTTTTGTTGTTTTTTAGTCGTTTAGTCGTGTCCGACTCTTAGTGACCCCATGGACCAGAGCATGCCAGGCACTCCTGTCTTCCACTGCCTCCCGCAGTTTAGTAAAACTCATGCTGGTAGCTTCGAGAACACTGTCCAACCATCTCGTCCTCTGTCGTCCACTTCTCCTTGTCCACTTCTCCATCTTTCCCAACATCAGGGTCTTTTCCAGGGAGTCTTCTCTTCTCATGAGGTGGCCAAAGTATTGGAGCCTCAGCTTCACGATCTGTCCTTCCAGTGAGCACTCAGGCCTGATTTCCTTCAGAATGGATAGGTTTGATCTTCTTGCAGTCCATGGGACTCTCAAGAGTCTCCTCCAACACCATAATTCAAAAGCATCCATTCTTCGGCGATCAGCCTTCTTTATGGTCCAGCTCTCACTTCCATACATTATTACTGGGAAAACCATGGCTTTAACTATACGGACCTTTGTTGGCAAGGTGATGTCTTGACATTTTAAGATGCTGTCTAGGTTTGCCATCGCCTTTCTCCCAAGGAGCAGTCGTCTTTTAATTTCATGACTGCTGTCACCTTCTGCAGTGATCATGGAGCCCAAGAAGGTAAAAACTCTCACTGCCTCCATTTCTTCCCCTTCTATTTGCCAGGAGGTGATGGGACCAGTGGCCAAGATCTTCTGGGCAGAAATTAGTATAGGAGAGCTTCATATCTCATCTTTGTTTAAGCAACAGAGCCTACCAGATCTCAGACATGTTTTTCTATTTAGTTCTAATGCCTGGCTTGCTTTGTAGTTCTACCTCCTAGTTTAACCTCGAGTGCTCTTTGGACCTGATTCCACGCTCACTCCAGACTCTTGCCCACAGCCCTGCCCTGCCATGTCCCTTGTGATGGTATTACATGTTCAATACAGTTATCCACATGGGCAAATATGCAAAGTTACTTATTGATTGATAGAAATACATCTTGTTATCAATTTGAATCAAATGTTAATTCTACCCTGAGTAGATCTATTGAAATTAATGAGCTCTACTAGATTATTTTATTTCTGTGGGTCTACTCTGCATGGGACACGGGTGGCGCTGTGGGTTAAACCACAGAGCCTAGGACTTGCTGATCAGAGGTCAGCGTTTGGAATCCCCACAACAGGGTGAGCTCCTGTTCCTCTGTCCCTGCTCCTGCTTACCTAGCAGTTTGAAAGCACATCAAAGTGCAAGTAGATAAATAGGTATTGGTCTGACGGGAAGGTAAATGGCGTTTCTGTGTGCTGCTCTGGTTCACTAGAAGTGGCTTAGTCATGCTGGCCACATGACCCGGAGGCTGTACGGCGGCTCCCTTGGCCAATAAAGCAAGATGAGCGCCGCAACCCCAGAGTCGGTCACGACTGGACCAGGGGTCCCTTTACCTTTACCTTTACTCTGCATAGAACCTCTTTGTATACAATGGTTTCTGTCTTTAAAAAGTGACTATTTTTTTATAATGCATTGTTGTGCATATCAAATGATACTGTCAGCTTAATTTCCTTCACCCCCACAATGTTGCCCATTCAGCATAGACATCACTGTAGGTAGTATAATGCGATTCTGAATCCTACAGCCTTATAGTGTCATATAGTCACAATAGCCTGACCATCCAGAATGGGCCAAATTCAAGTGTCAAGAGGGTCTCACCCCACTGTCAGTGGGTCCTGGTAGGTTGATCTAGAGGAGGTGCAAATCAGCAGTGGACTGGGTGGCTGGGATTACCCTCCCATTTCACTTTCCCACAATGACTCAAAGCAACATTGCATCAGCAACATTCTGAGAAATTTAAATGCAGCCGCTCAGAGAAATGGATCAGAATATTTTTTGAAGAGGAAGGCTAGGGCAGCTTGTAGCAGTGACCCTCACAGCTGCCTGAGGGTGTTGGGTCCTGATGCTGCCCTTGCTGATTTTACCATGACTCCATCAATAATCTATTCAGAACTGCTGCCAGTTTGAGACATTTATTCACAACAGTGATTAGGCCATTTTCTCATATATATATATTTATATGCACCCACCCACACATATACACTCCCCATTGGCAGCAGAAAACCAGAGATATTTGCAGGATTCCATAACTCTTTGTAATGCTTCATCTGGATTGAAATGATAAAGTGGAGCACTTACAACCACACATGTACAGCATCTATAGTTAAGTGGAAGGAAAAGTAGATGGTTGTGAAACAGATGAAATGCTCTAATGGCTCAATCGATATGGTATTTGCCTGTATGTTTAAAATAACACATAAACAGTGGAGGGGTTCCTGATGCTGACCAGGGCTCAGTCAAATGCAGAACCTGACCTGTTTGCCAACTTGACCTATTTCCAGGCCAAAAAGTCAAACAAGAGCCAGTCCTAATGTTTAATTCCAAAAAAGCAAAAGAAAAAAAAAGCACAGAAATGCATATAGCAGGGGAAAGTGTGCATAAAAGTGCATATGCTTGCAAAATGTGTAAATTATGAGAAATGCATACTAAAACAATGACACACTGATACATAAACATGGCAAACTGCAATCAACTGAAACCAAGAATGGCAAAATGTGAAAGTGGAGAACTTCCCAGTTGGATTGTGCCCTTTGCTTTACTATGGAACACATACATAATATTTCTCAGGCTGTCACGCCAAGTTGGAGTTGTCACATCTCATTGTATCAGTCACATCACTTTGTATTACATCTCCAAATAAATCAAAGCATAACAGATTCTACTAGACAATGCATTTTTACTAAAGTGTCAGGATTAGATGTTGAATGGTCCTTTTAAAAAAAAGATGAGGAGTGAGGTTGGAATTATTATTTATCATTATTTATTACATTTCTATACTGGTTTACAATTCTATTACTCCTAGTGTGTCTCAGGTAAAACAGATTCATTTCAAGTCACATGTTTAATTTATTCATGCAAGCTGCATTTCAAACCTTGATAGTTCACTCTGTCTGTCTGTCTCCTCTTCACTAAAAAAATGGAAGGCTCTTTGGACTGATCCACTTGGGTTCTTCTTATCACTTTAATTATCTTACATTTTTATCTAAATCATGTACAGTGGCAATTTCTTGTGTTACAACATTCTCCCTTAATTAACTATTTTTAGCAGTTTCAACAATCATAGAATTATAGAATTGTAGATTTGCAAGGGATCCCAAGGGTCATCTAGTCCAACCCCCTGAGATGCAGGAATCTCAACTAAAGCATCCATGACAGATGGCCATGCATCCTCTGCTCAAAAACTTCCAAGGAAAGTGAGTCCACAATCTCCTGAGGACGACCATTCCACTATCAAACAGCTCTTACTGTCAGAAAGTTTTTCCTGAAGTTTAGTTGGAATCTCCTTTCTTGTAACTTAAAGCCATTGGTTCAAGTCCTACCCTCCAAAGAAGGAGAAAACAACTTTCTCCACCTTCCATGTGACAGCCCTTGAGATATTTGAAGATGGCTATCATATTGCCTCTCAGTCTCCTCTTTTCCGGGCTAAACATACCCAGCTCCTTCAACAGTTCCTCATGAGGCTTGGTTTCCAGACCCTTGATCATCTTGATTGCCCTCCTCTGCACACATTCTGGCATGTCACTAATTGTGGTTCTTAGAACTGGACACAACACTCCAAGTGGGGTCTGACCAAGGTAGAATAGAGTGAAACAGTTGCTTGTGACACTATACTTCTGTTGATGCAGCCTAGAGTAGCCTTAGGTTTTTTGCTGCTGCATCTCACTGTTGACTCCTGCTAAGCTTATGGCCTGCTAAGACCCCTGGATCCTTTTCACATGTACTACTGGCAAGTCAAATGTCTCACATCTTATATTTGTGCAGCTGGTTCTTCCTGCTTAAGTGCAGAACCTCCCATTTGTCCCTATTGAAATTCATTTTGTTAGTTTGGTCCCCATCTGTTATAGTCATATTGAATTCTGATTCTGTCTTCTGCAGCATTAGCTACCCATCCCAGTTTGGTGCCATCTATAAGTTTGATGAGCACCCCCTCAATAGCTTCATCCAAGTCATTTGTAAAGATGTTCAAGAACAATGAGCCCAGACCAGAACCCTGCAGCCCCCCACATGACACTTTTTCCGAGGATAACAAGAAATCATTAGTGAGCACTCTAAGGGTTGGGTTAGTCAACTAGCTACACCTAACAGCTATATCATCCAGGCGACATTTTACCAGCTTCTCCAGAATAATTTTATTGGGGACTTTGTCAAAATCCTTACTCAATCGAGATGTACTATGCCCACAGAATCACCCTGATTCACCAAGCTTGCAACTTTATCAAAAAAAAAAAGAAGAAGAAGAAGAAGAAAAGAAATAAGATTCCTCTGACATGACTTGTTTTTGAGACATTCATGCTGGATCTTCGTAATGACAGCATCCTTTTCTAATTGCTCACAGACCAACCAGTTAATTATCAGCTTCTAACTCAATGATTCTACGATAATACTTCTTGATTGCCTGGGTGGAGGGTGGAGAGGAGTGTGTGAGTAAATTGGCATTTGCTTCTGGCCCTGCCCACCACCTAGAAGGAAACATGGCCCTTCAGATTAAAAGGGCTTCCTTGTTCTAGAGTAACTCCCTTTGGTGTCTGTAGAGAATAAAGTAACCTAAAAGAATGTTGTTATATATATCCTTTGTCAGGGCCCATAAAAGCCTCCATAGATCATTACATCACCTCCCAGGGACACCATTTTGCAGCTATACACCATCTATAGAACACACCATGGAAGTCCCATAATGAATATATAATTGGGCCCCAGTGTACAGTTTACCACATTTGTTTTCATTACAGTGTTTACTATCTATATTTTGGATGTGTCATTTTTGCTTTGCTGTACGATGTAAAAACTGCAACCCCACAGCAATATTTTAGATGCATTTTCTATTTTAAAAAAATACCATTCTTTTGCTGTTCCTATTTCCCAGGTGTGTGTAAATTTGTAAAGAATTCTCAGACTCGGTGAAAGTCATATGAACTCAGCAGTTTTTTAAATAGCACTCTAAAAACATTGTACTTGTAAGATATGAGAGGTGGGGAAAAGAAATCACTAGTTTGAGTGCTTCTTCCTTTCTTTTGCACACATGGAGAGGTAAAGCTTTGCTACAAAAAAGTAAGTATCTCTTTAAGTAACTTCACACTACGAAATATTTAAACATGAGAACTGTAGAAAGATAGGAGAAGAGAAAAGGTTTGGTATAGCATACTCAACCTGTGCAAAAACTGTTTTACAGTAAAGGCTTCGTGTTTTATTGCTTTTTCAAAATGCTGACACACATCTGGGCATATAAAAAAAATAGAGGTAACGTATGAAACACAGAAAGAATTTCACTAGAAATTCTATTTGCTTGCTCTTATGCAATAGATTGCTGCAAAAAAAATATATCCATGAATTGATACATCATTTGCTTCTTCAAAAATTATTATTTTGGTAGGTATGTTGGTGATATCTGATAGGGCTGTGCATTGCATTTGACCAAAGCTCGAACCAAATCTGGGCTTCAGCCAAGTCATGTTGAGACAGACCTAGATCACCCTGTGATTCACATGGAACATGCTTAGAAAGCAGAGCCAAACAGGACTGACTCCTCCATTCACTGGCTGGTGAATTGAGGGTTTCATTTTGTAGGCTGAAGGCTTAATATTTCAACAATCTCTAAGTGGTGTCAAAACTCTCTAAGCAGTGTTGAAACAATTTAATATATAAAAGCAGTTGATAATGTTTGGGATAAATATATCCACTTAGAGGACTTGTTGAAAAAGGAAGGTCTTAATTAGGCCTCGGAAAAGACAGTTGAGATGGTGCACTTCTGATATGTAACAAGCGGCAGTTCCAAAGGGTGAGGGGGCCACCACACTAAAGGTCCAATTTCTACATTGCACAGAATAGTACCTGAAGTGATTGTATTTGCAGAAGATCCTGTTCTATGGATTGCAGTGATTAGTTGGGTACATAAGGGATAACAGACTCTTTTTAGATAGTCAGAAGGTGGATGACAGGCATGTACATGGTTACAGAGGTTCATATTGTCATTTTTCTTTTAAAATGTATTTTATTCTACAAAGCGTGTTCTCCTTCATGGAGAGCACGTGTTGCGGTGGGGGCCGCCAGGACACTCCAAAGTTGGGGGCTTGCTAACTGATCGTTGGCCACTGATGCAATTGGGGCTTCCCTTGTTGTTGGGAAGAAATTAATGTAGCCATTTATTGATTGACAGCCAGAAATGCTAAAACTCCTTGCACGAGGCCAGGGCTTCCTCTTTTCGCCCGTGCAGCGGATTGCCTGTCCCTCCCTCCCTAGAATAGGGTTGTTCGCTTTGACCTTGCTATGCCTGTCATGGGGTCGTCTGCTTTGGAGCGGGGGCCTGGTAGGAATTTTGTCCATCTGGCTGATTGGCTGGGGCCATTTGGTTTTTGCCTACTGCGTAGCAAATCGTCACAACTTGTAAGGTTGCGGTTAGGCATTGGTTTATGGTTTGGTTGGTTGAGGGGCATGGATTGGCTGTGCCTGCCCCTCTAATGCTGCTGCTGCAAGGGATTCCGTTAAAGGAATTGGGGGCTAACTATTGCTTGTCCACTCTGTCAAGGGGGCTCGGGCCATAGCAATGAGCTCCTGGTTGCATTTGGGGTGAGGGCAGGTTCCCTGCTCCGTGTAACCCCCAAGTGTATTCCCCCATTCTGACTTTCGCATTGTGCGGAATGTCAGTCTGTCCCCCATGGTGGGGGCAGATAGTCGCAACCAATGCCTAAGCAACCACTCACAAATTTGTATTTTAATAAAGTTGTGGCCAAAATTATGCCAAACATCTTAAACAAAAATTCTGTGTGATGTGTGAATTATTGGGGTGGACCTGGGGACCTCGACACGCAACAGGAATGATGTTTAGCCCCAAGTAAATGAGTTTAGCAGGGTGAGAGAGAAGGAAACTCCATTTCCTACCAAGTTCAAGTTGTTACTTTTACTATTACAATGTAAAGCCCTTAACAGCTTGAGACCAGTTTACTTGCAGGATAACCATAGCCCTTACATTTCTTTGTTAAGCTAGTTTATACACACATTTTTTTAAAAAAAGCTACTGTTAATTTTAATCAGCTTTCAAATAGTTTTAGATAACTATTTTTAACTGTTTTTAACCAATAATTCAGACTTTATATTTTTGTAAACTGCTTAGAGTGGTATATCAAGTGCAATATAAATTAAATAAATGAAAATAAATAAATATTATTCCAGTAGTCCTGATGCTGCTATTATTCCAGTGAGTTTAAAATGTGAAATTGCACATACTCAACTCAGAATATTTCTTTTATCAGACTTGTCAAACTGTTTTGATTTTATTGTTGTTTGCTCTGACATATCAGCAGTGTAAGAAGCAGTTGTAAAGCATGGAGTGATTGAAGAGAAATGTTAATTGTGTGTTTTACAACTGAAGTAATGCATTTGGCCGCCTAAAGCCAGCTCCCTCCCCAAGTCTATTAGGTCCAGGGTCTAAAATTGGGGACAAAAGAACTATGTAACTCCAGTGATCAAAAACTTGTACTGACCGCCCATACACTACAAGCCCAGGTTCCCGGTTATTGTATAAATTTAGAAGGCTCTTGATAATGGGTCCAGGATATTGCAAGGACCACTTGATTCCTCCACAATCAAGGTTCTCTGTGGGAGTCACTATTCCAGAATTACAACTGAATTCTGATTTAATAGTTTTAAGATGATTATAATTAAGCAGTATATAAATTATTGAAATAAAATAAAGAAATAAAAATTATTTCATCTGCCACTGTGGTTATAGGAGACAAGCTCCAGATGATCAGAACTTCACAAAATTGAAGAAAAAGAAATGTATGCAACAGGATGAACTCATTCCTTTTCTTTAATTTGGCAAGGTAACAGAATTTGTATGCCATGTGTGTGTGAGAGAGAGATGCAGATATATCAATTGCCCTTGATAAATAGAAAGAATTAAAAAGCAACAATTTCACTCAAGACACCTGACATTCAGTGTACAATTTTTGAAAATGATAAAATCATAATTGTAAAAAAAGAGAGCCGCGGGATTGCCAATCAGATCCTCACTCCTTTGCTGCACCCTGGCACATATATCTTACTGTTCCCCGGCAGAAGAAAGAATGAACGTAAAGAATAGAGCAATTTCCTCATCGTAAATTGGAAAGCCTGCCAACCTACTAAGTGATCTCCCATCCATCAGTGTTAAGTTCTCCTTAGCTGCAGAAAATTCAGGGGCTAACTATTACTGAGAGATTTCACAGAGTGACTAATGGTATATGACAAACACATTTGGAATCTGCATAGGCTAGCACCAGTTCCAAGTATCACATGAATAATATTGATAATAAAATCTCCAAAAAAGGAGGAGGAGGATGAGAATCCTGGTGTGCAAAGTAAGATATAATCATCTTAGACACATTTTGCACACAAAAGATTTATAATTATAGAAACACATCCCATATCAGTATTAAAAAACTGACATGCTTGGTGTACTCTTCTTGCTGTAGCATCTTTCAAAAGAGATGCATATGAATGAATGAGGGCACATTCACAACTGATATTAAGGATGCTTTATTGTACATATGGCTAATGCAGCATGTAATGTGGGAAAGTAGCATATTTAATTTTTATGATGGTCCCTGGAAATACAGCTATTGAATTTAAATGATCTGGTGTGCACACATTTTAAGAAAGGGTCACGGACTAAAGTTAAGCTGAAATTCTCTACACACTTAAGGTGAAATCCTAAAGTTGTGGGGGGGGGGAGTGGAATCCAAAGGCAGCTCATCTGTCACACCAATGTTCCACTGGGCTCACACTGATAGGGTAGAATCATTGAACTGTAGAGTTAGATAGGACACTATCTTCCAGAATGAGGTCTCAAGTTCATCCAGGTTATGGTTTCCCTCCTCAGCACAGCTTTGCATAAAATTTGCATGCACAGTATTATGACAATAATAAAAAATACATTTAGAATTAAAATATATATTGTCATCGAGAGCAACTGATCTTGATATGCTTACTGTTGATGGGCAACTTTCAGGTGCATGCACACTTTTTATGGGTAGCCCTTCAAACAGATGACTACTTCAAATAAGAGACTGTCCTCTGACAGCCCTTGAATCAGAGCAGGGGTGCACAACATGGTGCCCTCCACATATTTTTGGACTTCAACCCACATTAGCCCCAGGCAGAGTAGTCATTCCTCAGGGATGATGGGTGCTATAGTTCACCAACATCTGGACAGCAACACAGAGGCAATCCCAGAAACACAGGACAATCCTCTGTTATTCTACACCTGCACAACACTACTAATCAGCCACCTAAGAGACTGCAGGGGGAAATACATGGAACATATCCCTAGCAGGTGTTCCACCATGTTGTCTCCACTATTAAGAAGGCTCTACCCTATGAAGGCTGATCGTTGGATAATTGATGCTTTTGAATTGTGGTGCTGGAGGAGACTCTTGAGAGTTTCATGGACTGGAAAAAGATCAAACCTATCCATTCTGAAGGAAATCAACCCTCAGTGCTCACTGGAAGGACAGATCCTGAAGCTGAGTCTCCAATACTTTGGCCACCTCATGAGAAGAGAAAACTCTCTGGAAAAAACTCTGATGTTGAGAAAGATTGAGGGCACAAGGAGAAGGGGACAACAGAGGAAGAGATGGTTGGACAATGTTCTCGAAGCTACTAACATGAGTTTGACCAAACTGCAGGAGGCAGTGGAAGACAGGAGTGCCTGGCGTGCTCTGGTCCATGGGGTCACGAAGAGTCAGACACGACTAAATGACTAAACAACAACAACAACCCTGTGTGGCAACCCAACATAGTTAGCAGGGTGTAGCTGATCAGAGTTCTCCCAGGTTCAAACCCCACCTCAGTTACAAACTGAGGCAAGTCACTGTTCTTTCAGCCTCTTCTAACTAGGGATGCTTGAAAAGATTGATATCTGCAAGTTTCCAATACCAACTGACCTCATCTGCATCTCCCAAAATTAAACTGCAGTGTGGAACTAGGAATGGGTGAATCTTTCATTTTCAGTTTCTCCAATATTAAGTTTAGTTCACCACATTTCCTCATAAGGCTGTTATTTTTTTAAAGCCATCCTTAAAATTCACTGGCATTTTACTGCACATTTCTCATAACTGCAAGCGTTTCCTCCTAACACATTGTATTTTTGTATGTTAATTTAACTATTTTATGCATTTTTAATGCACACTTTCCCCATGCATTGTTTTAGAACTGTGAATTAAAATGTGAACCAAAACTAATTTATCACCCAACCCTAATTAGCAATCATTTATTCACTGGCATTCACATATTTTGAATATCCAATACAGTTGATACATGCCCCCCCCCAAAAAAAGGAAAAAGGGAAACTGATTGGAAAAATGAGAAACTGTGAGAAACTGAATCAATATCCCAATTGCTATCATTGTGACATTTAATCTGCTCCTGTTTTAAGACTGGTATTGGCAGGCCCATGCAGAGCTTGTCTCAGGCCTGGGGTGGGAGTCCTGTTAGAATAATTTGATAAACTCAGAAGCAGCTGGTCTCTGGAGTGGGCCCCTGACCAAATTAGCCCTTCAAGGCTCAGGGCAAATATATCACCCCTCTGCACAGACCTGTTTTTTTTTGCATTTGTGGTTCATTTTATTGTACACAGTCTTGAGATAGCTTGATGATGGAGGGCAAGCTAAAAGAAAATGAAATGCTTTGGACATAATAATTCATTATAATATGTTCTTACATTCTCTGTTTCTTTTCCAGAGGGACTCAGAAAATTATGAGAGACTAAGAAAACGTTAATAAGCACAGCACTGATTATGCAATTGCCTTGTTCTTAGAAACACAATGTACTAAATGTATTAAAATAGCAAGAGTAAGAATAATAATATTCAATTAATTATAGTGAAGTGCAACATATCAAAGCACAGCATGAAAATATGTCCTGTACCATGTTGTGCTACTCTGGAAATCTGGCCATTTTACACTGATCACTCAAGACTCCTTATATTCCTGGTGAAGGTGAAGGTCAACTTGAATTCATTTACAGCCAACTGTTTGTTATTTAAAGTCCTTGTTCCATGCATTGAGAATTCCTCTTCTAGCAGCAGGGGCCTTCATTTTCAAACCAGAAGAGACCAAAGATCCCTTGTCTTCTCAGCTGTCAAAAATGCTTTTGATATGCAAAGTGGAATCTGTTTATTAGTAAGCAGGAGTAGTGTCCTTCACTTTCACACAGAGGTAGAGGCTATTAGATAAATGAAGGAAGTTTCCTTACATACAAATAAGGGTTGCTTGTATGACTTTCTACATTTAATCAGGTGTTAAAAACAACAACACTTGAGTGATGGTATTTTAAATACTTTGCCTGAGGGACATAAGCTCAAAGATGGTGACTATTACCAGGCAATGAGGGAGAGAGTAGGGAGGAACCCATTGGCCATAGCCCTTTACTTCCTCCCCTGCCTCCCAGTTTTGTCAGCCTCCATGTATTGGGAGCTGGAGAGCTGCGTTGTAAGTCTAACAATTTGCTCCATCTAGATCAGTATTGTCTACATTGACTGGGAGTGACTCTCCAGAGTTTCAGACAAGATATATCCCTAGTCCTATATAGAGATATTATTATTATTATTTGTTCAGTTTCTGTTAATTGATTCTCATGGGAAACTTGCAGATTCTGGCTTCAAACAATTAACTCAAGGCAGTGTCAATTTACTCTTGGCAGAAAGCCCAGGTCAGCTTGACCTAGAAACTGCTTACTCTGATTGGTTAACGACCAGCATTCAACTCTTAACTAGGGATTTCTAGCTCAGTTTGATGTGAGGTGTGTTAGGAGTAGAAGTGCTGTGTATGGTTTTGAGAGAGAGAGAAAGAGAGGATTTATTTTGCTTTTATTTGTATGCAGAAACTCTGCTGGTTTTATTTTCTCCTTTTTAATAAATCCTGTAAATAGTTATTCTGAGTCTAGCTGACTAGTCATTACTGCCGCAACTAGCTTCTTCGCTGTGCAGGAAAACTCTGCTACGTTTGGGCTAAAGCCAATAGGGCTATGCCTGACACTTCAAAGTTCCATGAGGTTATGGGCATTGTGCTGCCAGCCTGAGTTGCGGTGGTGTCAGCATCAACGGCGTTGGTTCCAGTAGTTCCAGAAGTTGTTGTTCCTGGCTGGTTCCTGACCGTGGTGAGCTGGTGACGCAGCAGACAGAAGGACAACAGCTGCAGCGTGTGAGTGCTGGGTGCTGTGGTTCCTGTTCTCTCTCTCGGTGGTCGTGAGTAGCTGGTTCCGGGTTCCAGGGACATCGCTCTCAAGATGGCCTCACAACCAGTTCAGATGGCTTTTGAGCGTCTGAATGACTCCAATTACTTGCTGTGGTCAGAACGCATGCAGGCAGTGCTGCAGAGGGATCGTCTCTGGCAAGTGGTGAGTAAGTTTCCTGCGAAGCCTGATGATGAAGACCTCAATAAAGACCAAAGAGCAAGGGCCACAATTGTCTTGGGGCTGGAAGATTCCCAGTTGCCGTATGTGAGGGGAATCAAGACAGCTAGAGGTGTGTGGCAAGCACTTAAAGAACTCCATGTGCGTGAGACAGCGGTCTCTAAGCTGTTCATTCGCAAGGCATTGTACAAGGCAATGTTACAGCCTGGGGTTACAATGCAGGAACACCTACACAGTTTACAGTTAAAGTTTGCAGCGCTACAGGAAAGAGACTGTGCATTAGACCAGCAGGAGAAGGTGGCTATTATTTTGAGCTCTCTCCCGGAAAGCTGGGATAATTTAGTTTTGTCTCTAGAAGGCATACAGGAGAGTGAATTTATCAGTCAGTTACGTTACTGGGCGTTTGATTGAAGAATGGCAGAAGAGGCAAGAAAGGTCGTTTGCTGCAGAGGCTTCTACAGGCGGGCAGTTTGGAGGGAGTTCTCATGCCATGCCAGAGGTGAAGCAAAAGCAGCGTACCGGTGAGGAGTCAGCGTTTGCTGTTAGGCGTTGTTTCCGATGTGGGTCTTCAGCGCATCTAAAACGACAATGTCCGGAGTTGGTCAAGTCTCAGTGGCCGGTGCAGGAGCAGAGACGAGATCAGCAGCAGCAGCAGCGGAAAAAGAAATTCTTCAAACATAAACAGTCAGCTCAGCTGGTGACCGCCGAGGTCAAGATTGCTGATGAGAAACAAGCTGTCTGGGTGGTCGATTCGGGAGCCTCTCGGCACATCGTAAATTCAGATGAATTGTTTGTTTCCAAGAACTCAGCACAGCGCAGCCAGGTGGCTCTAGCAGACGGAAGTACTTCCGAAGTGATTTCAGGGGGTGCAGTTTTTGTTCCTTGTCTTCGTGAATGTCTGCAAAATGTACTGTGTGTGCCTTCATTAAGGAGCAATCTGATGTCTGTAGATTGTTTGCTAAAAGCTGGGTTTAAAGTGTATTTTGAAGGAGACAGTTGCATCATTAAGAAGGCTGGTGAGATTTTAGGCACTGCTAAGTCAGAGGGAGGCTTGTTTTGGCTTAAAGCAGGATCTCAAGCTGCAGCAGTAGTCAGTAAATCTCAGCCTGCAGTGAACAACAAAGCTATACATGACAACTGTGTGCACTTATTGCATAGGAAATTGGGGCATGCTGGCTGGAAAAGTGTACTAAAAATGTCTGAATTGGCTGATGGGGGTAATTTAAAGAGTTGTGACAAGTACCTTGATTGTAATGTGTGTAAAAAGGTTAAAACCCACAGAGTCTCTTACCCCAGAAGTGACAGAGTTAGTGAGTCACCGCTACAGCTGGTTCACATGGACGTAATTGGTCCATTTGCTGTAAGCAGGGGTGGATCGCGTTTTTCACTAACAATTGTGGATGACGCCACACGTTATTCTTGGGTTTTTCCCATGAAGAACAAGGGTGACGTGTTCACTAAGTTTAAAGGCTGGGTGGCATCTGTGGAAAGATTTCTGTCCACTAAACTCAGAAGGATTCAGACGGACAGAGGTGGCGAATTTATGTCAAATGCTTTTAGAGATTGGTTACAAAAGCGTGGCATTGGGCATAGAAAAACAAACGCTTTTTCCCCAGAGGAGAATGGCGTTGCAGAGCGAAAAACAGATCTTTGCAAAATATGATGTTTGCCATGCTTGATGATGCTGATTTGCCCATGTCTTATTGGGGGGAGAGCATGCTCACCGCATGTTATCTCCAAAACAGGCTCTTTCATCAAACAATAGGTACAACCCCGTACTTTAAATTGTTTCAGAAAAAACCCAAAATTGACCATTTGCATGTGTTTGGATCAAAAGCCTGGGTATTAATTCCAAAACAAATGAGAAAGAAGGGAGATCCTAAGACCAAACAGTTAGTGTTTGTGGGTTACCAGGAGCTGGGAAAAGGTTTCTGCTTTGCTGAAGGGACAAATGGCATTGTGATCTCCAGGAATGCCAGTTTTTGTGAACATAGTGGCTGGGAGAGATTACATGCCAATACTGAGGTTTGGTTTGAACCTTCCCAAGAGCTTCATGACTCTGAAGGTAGACACAGGGAGTCAGAGTCTGAGGGGGAGGAAAGTTCAGATAAGAGCTCTGAAGAAAGTGGAATTAGCCAGAGACCAGTTGCTAAGCAACAAAAGAGAGGTCGTAGTTCTGAAGAGGAAAGTGGGTCAGAAGAAAAATTTTCTCCCAGAAGGTCTAAAAGACAAAACAAAGGAGTGCCTCCAGTGCGTGTTTCTCCTGATACTGCAAATGTTTTTAGTGTGATTGCAGAACCCAAGAGTTTTCAGGAGGTGTTAAAGTTACCAAAAGAGGAGGCAGAGCGCTGGAAACAGGCAATGGAGGAAGAGATGTCCTCTCTGAATGAGCACAAGGTTTTTACACCAGTAGCAGCGCCTGAGGGGGCAAAGATTGTAGGCTGCAGGTGGGTGTACAAACTTAAACCTCTGGTGACAGGAAAGTACAAATACAAAGCTCGTTTAGTGGCTCAAGGATACTCTCAGAGGCCTGGAAAAGATTATGACGAGACTTTTTCCCCTACTGCTAAGGCGGACAGTGTAAGGCTGATTCTAACGCTAGGAGCAAAGAGAAAACTCCTGTTAAACCATTTTGATATCCAGACTGCATATTTACATGCATCAATATCAGAAGACCTGTATCTAGCCGAACCGCCTGGTTATGAGACAGGTTCCAATAGAGTGTTAAAATTAAACAAAGCTCTATATGGTCTCAAACAGGCTGCAAGATCTTGGAACAAATGTTTCCATGAGGCCTTAGTGTCATTTGGTTTCAAGCAGAGTACAGCTGACAATTGTGTTTATGTACGTGGTACAGGAAGTGATCAAGAGTTTTGTCTGATTTATGTAGATGATGTATTGTATGCTTGCAAAACAGATAAACAAACTAAGAGGTTTGCCAAACAATTGTCCAGTAAGTTCAAAGTGAAAGACTTAGGCCCGGTTAGGACATATCTAGGGTTGGAAGTGTGCTGGGCCCAAGATGGCAGCTGCCTAATTAGTCAGCAGAACAAAGTTAAACAACTACTGACTACATACAGGATGCAGGATTGCAAAGGGGCAGTGGTGCCTATGGATCCAGGTTTCATAAAAACACTTCATACAGATGAGAGTCCTGAATTTGAACATCCTGATGTATATCATTCTGTAATTGGAAGTTTATTGTATCTAGCACAGTGGTCCAGACTTGATATTAGTTATGCAGTAGGCATATTAAGTAGATTGGTCTCAAAACCCACACTAAATGCCTGGAAAGGAGTAAAACAAGTTCTGAGATACCTCAAACAGACAATTGGCTATATGTTACAATTAAATTCTTCAGAGGATGAAATGTTGAGTTGCTTCTGTGATAGTGACTGGGGAAATTTGCCGGATAGAAAATCTGTCACAGGACTGGTCATAATGGTCGGTGGAGCTTTAATCAGCTGGCGGTCACGCAAGCAAGACGTTGTAAGTGTGTCATCAACGGAATCAGAGTACGCCGCATTGAGTGAATTGTGCAACGAGGTGATTTATTTCAAGCATTTGTTAGCAGATTTAAATGTAAATTGTGGAGAACCAGTACAAGTTTACATTGATAATCAAGCTTGTATAACTTTAAGTAAAACAGAGGGTTTCAAATCACGTTCTAAACATATCTCTGTAAAATACCAAAATGTGCGTTGCTGTGTACAAGATAATATAATCACCTGTACTTATGTATCAAGTGAAGAAAATGTAGCAGATGTGTTAACTAAACCATTGGCAAAGGTAAAGAACAAGCGAATGTGCAAGGGTTTAGGTTTGCTGGAAAAATGATCTTCTACATAGGTGTATTTGATGTTAATTGTCCAGCAGAATCTGTGAGGGGGTGTTCAGTTTCTGTTAATTGATTCTCATGGGAAACTTGCAGATTCTGGCTTCAAACAATTAACTCAAGGCAGTGTCAATTTACTCTTGGCAGAAAGCCCAGGTCAGCTTGACCTAGAAACTGCTTACTCTGATTGGTTAACGACCAGCATTCAACTCTTAACTAGGGATTTCTAGCTCAGTTTGATGTGAGGTGTGTTAGGAGTAGAAGTGCTGTGTATGGTTTTGAGAGAGAGAGAAAGAGAGGATTTATTTTGCTTTTATTTGTATGCAGAAACTCTGCTGGTTTTATTTTCTCCTTTTTAATAAATCCTGTAAATAGTTATTCTGAGTCTAGCTGACTAGTCATTACTGCCGCAACTAGCTTCTTCGCTGTGCAGGAAAACTCTGCTACGTTTGGGCTAAAGCCAATAGGGCTATGCCTGACACTTCAAAGTTCCATGATTATTATTATTATTATTATTATTATTATTATTATTATTATTAATAGTTCATAGAATTATAAAGTTGGAAGTGACCTCAAGGGTCATCTAGTCCAACCCTGTGCATTGCAGGAATCCTTTGCCCAACATGGGGCTTGAACCCACAACCGTGAGATTGAGTCTCATGCTCTACCAACTAATTTATAATCCACTATTCACTTTTCCCATGGACTGCAAGAAGATCAAACCTATCCATTCTGCAGGAAATCAGCCCTGAGTGTTCACTGGAAGGACAGATCCTGAAGCTGAGGCTCCAAGACTTTAGCCAACCCATGAGAAAAGAAGACGCCCTGGAAAAGACCCTGATGTTGGGAAAGATTGAGGGCACAAAGAGAAGGGGATGACAGAGGACGAGATGGTTAGACAGTGTTCTCAAAGCTACCAACATGAGTTTGACCAAACTGAAGGAGGCAGTGGAAGACAAGAGTGCCTGGCGTGCCCTGGTCCATGGGGTCATGAAGAGTCAGACACGACTAAACAACAACAACAATTGACTGAATATTTCAATCCCAGAGTAGGCAACAATGTAAAATCTTCATTAAAATATATTCTCTCAAAAAATAATGATATAGGAAAAATTACAGAATGCATAAAAATCAAGTCCAGTAAATAACAAAAACAAATTAGCAGCTCCATCATAAAGCAAGCAAAGCTAAACTGCAATAAGGATAGCATTCAGAAATGCTATGTAAATATGTCAAGGATTCAACCAGGAACCTTATTCATACAAATTTGTTGATCTATGGTCCTTCAATGAGCAACCTTATGGAAGTTCCCTATGTGATTTAGAATCCTGATTGTATATTGCAACTGGCTCCTGCATGGGCACAGAAGGCCCCCTGTTGCTAACATTTGCCCTCCAGTGCATGAAGGGTGGTAGGGACTGGGGATAAGGACAGAGGGGTGGAGGCAAACAGGTATATCCCTCATCACATGAGGGGGAAAACATCTAAAGAGTGTAAGATTCCTGCTTCTAATGATGGCACAAAGTCCCCAGGTGAAGCTCAGATCTAGGCTTTAAAACCTGAACTGTTTCTCTCAACATCTGTCTTGACTATGCCATTGAATATTGCAAGTAATGCAATAAAACATAGGAATAATAGCTTCTTCCATATCATATGCTAAACAAAACACTCACAAACACAGAGAGAGTGTATCTTAACAGCAGTGGCACATATTGTCTATACATGGTGCTCCTATGCCTGATATTATGTCAGATAGAGTACATGGCTATACTTAAAGTGGTTGCTCCATTAGCAGAATTATCCTAATGGCTTTCATGATTCGGCTATTACACAGCTTTAGTTACAGAGTGAGGTTAGCAAACAAGAAGTGAGGAAAATTTGTGCTACACAGACACTGCCTGATAGCTTGATTTATTTTAATTCAAGGGTGAGCAACCTGCTCAGCATCTATGGGTCATGTTGGGGTGCCTGTCGGAAGCCAGATGGGCACTGTTAATCTGCATATGTGAATTGCATGAAATTAATGTAAGTTGCGTATCATTTCAGAAAATGGTGTCTTGCAGTTTGTGACATTTGAAAACATTGGCGGATGTTCTGCACCTCTAAAAATGAGACATCTGCCCTGGAGTGGAAGTGGATTTCTGCATGATAACAGATCTGAAATTGACAATGCTTTTCAAATGTGCAGTCCAATGTAAATTCCAATGATTCTCATATCTACAGTGTGGTGAATATTTACCAGGTAGGTTTTAGTTGAAAGGGGTGATTTTAGTGGGTAGAAATCTCTCCCAAAATGATTTAAATTATATACATATTCAGTATTTTCTTACATCTATTCTGATATGAAACATGGCTTCTCCTCGGGCTTTCTTTTTATTAATTAAATGTGATTAATCACATAGGTCAAAGATGGTTCCATCATTTGGGGGGGGGTGTCACATGGTGAATGGATTCATGTTAAAATGATACATCTAAAGCCAGTAAAAAACACACACAACCAGTTGGCGTCACTGAAGGCAAATGAGAGTTACACTGCCTAATTTTATACACCTCTATAATGTCTCCTCTCACTTATCATTTATCTAAACTAAAAAGCCCCAAATGCTCAAATAATTCCTCTCAGGGAAGCTGCTCTATCCTTGATCATTTTGGTTATCCCTTACGGAAACTTTCCCAGATCTACAATATCTTTTTTTCAGCTTAGGCAACTAAAAATGTACACAGTGTCTTTAGTCAACTAAGTCCTACTTGTTAGTAGACTCCATAAACCTAAGGATTTAAGCTAAAATATCCATGACAGATGGCCATCAAACCACTGCTTAAAAACCTCCAGTGAAGGTCCACCACCTTCCCATTAACTTCAGTGAGTCTAGCCTAATTAGAACTAGCCTTGAATACCACCCTATATTCCAAGTGACTTGTCTAATAGCACTATGATACTGGCTGTTTTATTTTCAACCCCTTTCCTAATGATCCATAGCTTGGAATTCACGTTTTTTCACAGTTGTCATACAGTAACCTATTTGCTATAACCCCAAGGTCTAATGGGAATGGGAACCATAAAGGGGGAATGCACAGTAGAGCAGGGTGTGCATGATGATTACACAGGGAATCCAACCTTCCTTATTTAGTAAGAAGGGGTTCACCAAACTTTCTATGGAGTGAAGTTAGGACTGGGATGTTGATTGCATTTTTAGTATTTGTTACCATGCTGGCTCAGATGGAGTGTGACGAGATCTAAAGAATAATTACCTGAATAACCTAGAAACCTGCAGGAAGCATGTTGGATATCTCTCAAGCAATAATCATCTCCATTTCATCTCCACCTACACATCCTCCAGGATGACAAAAAAGGCTCTGTTCCATCCAAAGTGACCTTGCAAACATCATTAACCTGTGTGATATTAGTCACTGGGTCTCATCCATTGCACCCAGCATCTGGAGCAGGAGGATTGCTTGTCAATAAAATGAATCGCTTGAAAAGAATCTCAGAAGTCTGGAAAATGGTCAAGGAGGCATATTGAATCTGGTCAATCTCATACAAAGAAATGAGCAGCCGTCTCTCACAAATACATAACCTAAAGGAATACTTGAATAGTATCCTCTTTTCCTAAAGAGGATTATTTTTGGTAGATGGAGGCTGTTGTGCAGAAACAAAGGTTTCTATTTGGCAGGGATATATTATTTGAAGAGAGGTGGAGTTCAAATCTAGATTGAGCTATGGTTATGGAAATCCACAATTCAGATTTTAAATTGTGCCTAAATCAAGAATGGTTTTTATGGGGCTGTGTAAAAAGTATTGGAAGGTTTCCTTCATTTCTTCCTACCTAACTACAATTTATATACCACTTAATTACAGCCTTCTCTAAGCAATGTATAGGAGAATAAAAATGAGTTCAAACTAGGAAATCAGAATTAACTTAAAAGCCTACTAGAATTTTTATTTAAGGCTTTGGTAGGCTTCAGACAGGGAGGGGACCTGCCTGAACTCAACTGAAACACATGGTTCATGGAGGATAAAACTCATGCATATGAGCCATAGGGTGGGGACTACTAACTAGAGGTGCCAAGTTGTCCCAGAGATTGAGGGGGCCTCATATGAAAGCAGTGCTTTAGTTAATAACATAGGCTGCACATGTGAAGCACATTTTCCCTCCAAAGAAACCTGGGAACTGTAATTTGTTAGAAGTGCTGGGAATTACAGCTCTGCAAGGGAGAAACTGCACTCCCCATTATTCTTTCAGGGGGGGGGGTGTTTTAACTGTATGGTCTCTATATACGAATAGGAAAGGGTAGTATGCTTTCCTGAAGAGGAAAGTTGAACAGTGTTCTTTGGAATGGATTGGATGGGATAGAAATTGGGAAGGAGGTATCAGAGGCTATGAATAATAAAAAGACCTACGTGAGGCAGATGGAGCATTGTGGCTTGTCAGTTAATATTATTTAAACCAGTTTCCTACCCACACAGCTATTTATCTTCCATGCAATTTGGATCAGATTACTATAACCTGCAAGCTTACCCCTTCAACTGATAAGTCAGGCTACGTGAAGATTTTCCTAGGTTGAATAATTTTCCTTATACGTTGTTTGACAGTTTTCAAAACAGCCTAGTTGGCTTTTGAACTTTACAGGTGGGGCATTTTTCATGCTTGCGGTGTTCACCTGTCTCTTTTCCTTTACAGCTGCTGCTGTGTGACATTCCAAAGATAAATCTCAGAGATTGGGGGGTGGCAAATATATTTGCTGATCTTCATCAGAACCTTCTGAAACCTACAGATAGTTAAGAGTCTCTAACATATGTCCAGGCACACAATGTCAGCAAATCACAGGTGAAGGGAGATTAGTTTTCCTCCCACTCCACTTTAGTTTTATAAATGAGGGCCTGTTGTGGCAAAATTATAATACAGGTTATAGGCAAAGCTGGTCTGACCATGAGGCACAGTGAGGCTGCTGCCTTAGGTGGGTAAAAGCTGAGGGACAGGCATTGCCCACAGACTTTCAAGAATACATTTGCAGCCATAAGGATAAGAAACCTTTTGGGGGGCAATTCCCCCCCCCATGAAATTTAGAGGCTGCCCCTGCAGTTTCACTGCACCCTTGCAGAATTAAGGAAGGGCCATGGCTCACTGAGGAGAGCATTGGGTGTGGAAGGTATCTATGTTCAATCCTCAGGCATCCTCCAGCTAGGGCTGATGTAAAGTCCTGCCTGAAACCATAGAGAGCTGCAGTCAGAAAATGTAGACAATATTGAACTAGATAATCCAATAATCAGGAACACTGCTTTTTATGTTCCTGTGCCTTAAGGGAAAAGCCTTAACTCAGAGATAGAGCATCAGCTTTGCATTGGGAAAGTAAAGATGCAATCACCATGAAGGGCAGGGAATACCCATGGGGGTGTGTGGAATCCGTGCAGCATTGCTGTTGGTTAGTGTAGGCAATACTAAGGTAGATGCGCAATGATGTGGCTGAGTGTAAGGCAGCTTTCTTTGTTCCCAACTCAGGCATCAAATTGTTACAAACAAGCCCTGGCTATAGCTCATCTTTCTCACAAGCAGTTAGATGAGTTGCTATTGGCCATTCGCAGAAATTACATGATATCATATGCTGGGGATTGCTTCATTTCTATGGAGAGAGAATTGCAGGCCCTCATCCAATTTACTCCCCACTGTAGCACCTCTTCCATGTCACCTGGATATTTTGAGGAGGAGGAGAGTTGGGAGTCATCAGCACATGAATAATCTTGCTTCGTGACTTCATGTAGACATATGGAAGACAAACTGAAATTTTGTGGGGTGCCATGGGGCTGAGGAGAGGTTTCACAGCATCACCACCTGGAATCAGAAAACTGAGAAGCAGGAAAACTATTCAAGAGTGCCCTAGTCTCCAACCCTGATAGTATGTCTAGACAGTGGTGGAGGAACCCTTTCCAGCACCCGGGGCGGCACAGCCCGTATGGACTGCGCATGTGCAGTATTCCGCGCGTGCACACTCTGTATGGAATGCCACACATGCGCACTCCGTATGGACTGCCGCTCATGCGTGCCAGCCTTATGGGCTGCTGCTCGCTCATGGCGGCTGTATGGGCTGCCGCTTGCACGGCGTCCATACAGGTTGCACGGAGACCGTACAGGCTGCCTGTAAGTCAGCCCATACGGCTGGCAGCCCATACGGACAGTGCACGAGAGTGGGGGGAGGCAGGGGCCATCTTGCCACCGCTCCTAGAATGGCACCCGGGGCAGCCAGCCCACTCTGCCCCCCCTTCCTACGCCCCTGTGTCTAGAATGATACTGTGGTCAAATCTCTAGTCAGCCATGAACGTCCCTGGGTGCCTTTGGCCAGCCAGTATATCTCTAAGCCTACAGGGTTGCTGTAAAGATCAAAGGTATCACACCTTGATTTTCTTGGAGGAATTATGGGGGGTGGGGAGTGAATAAAATGTATTTGTAAGTGTTATGGCAAAAGAAGGAGGGGAATGATACTTTGGCAATGATTCAAAATATTATCACTTTATTGTTGAGAGCCTAAGACATATGGATAAAATTTTTGATTTACAGGGTAATGTCCAATGAAGTCCACCCACTTGGGCAGTGACGTCTAGTTTCTTCTTTCTCTCTTCTTCTTCCCATTTGTCTCCAAATGCTGCTTCAGATGGTCCTCCAGGGCAAATTTTGGAGGTGGCACTAGGAGATCATGAAGAGGAGAGGAAGAAACCCCTTGTGTAAGCAGATGCCTACTACACTGTGTCGGATCTCACATAGAGAGTTCTGTACTATATTATTGCATAACTATTTTGACATGGGACGTGGGTGGCGCTGTGGTCTAAAGCACTGAGCCTCTTGGGCTTGCCAATCAGAAGGTCGGCAGTTCAAATCCCTGCAACGGGGTGAGCTCCCATCCCAACTCCTGCCAACCTAGCAGTTCAAAAGCATGTCAAAGTGCAAGTAGATAAATAGGTACCACTCTGGCGGGAAGGCAATCAGCGTTTCCATGTGCTTCTCTGGTTTTGCCAGAAGCAGTTTAGTCATGCTGGCCACATGACCCGGAAAAACTGTCTGCAGACAAACGTCAGCTCCCTCGGACAGTAAAGCAAGATGAGTGCCGCAACCCCAGAGTTGTTTGCGACTGGACTTAACTGTCAGGGGTCCTTTACCTTTTTTTTATTTTGACATACTTCATTGCAGTCTAAGGATATTAAAAGATGCATTGGTTTGGAATATCAGCTAATTTTAAAAGGTGAAGAATGGATCCCACCACCCCCTGAAATAAAGGAAGAAAGGAAGATAAAAAGCAAGGAGGGAAGGAAGAGGTTATATATAACTTGCATTGTCCATAATAGTGCATTTTACGTGTACAGCTCCAAGCTGGGAAGACTTAGAAAATAACAATTAAAATGTGACATTTAACTAGGGGAAACTAATTGAAACAGTAGAACCTTGACCTTTGTTTCAAGTATGTTTGGTAAGGTTTTAGTGTGCAATAAGAACGGTGGAGACTAGTGGGTCACTCTGCAATTTGTAGCCTTTTTTGAGATAGCAGAGGTGACCAATGGGAAGTACAATAAAAAATAAAAAGTGATCAAAGGGAAACTGAGGAAGAGATCATGGAGGCCAAGGTGTCAGAATCTACCTGTGTTTCTCAAAGCCAACTTAAAGTAAGATAAAAACACCACTATCTCCCTCCCCTCAGCTAAATAATCTAACAATTGTGTAGGTATCATAACCCTGTTGTAGAGGGACAATATTGTTCCTTCATGTGTTTGACCTGATAATATCACATTCAAGCTGGTATCTTACATTTTGGACACACCGTTTTCTATTACACATTTTCTGTTATGGTATCCTGACCTTTTAGTCTGCCTATTTCCCAGGCTTTATTTCTTAGATTGCCTGTTGAAAAATATTGATTAGCAAGAGACATAGACTTAGATATGGGAGAGAAAATCAGTTGTTTGCGTTGAAAGGCAAACTTACCTAATCTGCATTTTCCAAAACAATACACAGACAAAAACACAGATATTGTTTAAAAAACAAACCCAATTCTCCTATTTTTGCAAATGCATACAGAACTACATATACTAGGGTAATGTGTGCATTAAAATGTACATATTAGTGAAAATTGTCAGCATCGCCCTTGAGCCAGTGCACCGACTGGACTCATGCACGTCAACCCCGACTGGGCTAGGCGAGCTGGGTAGCACTGCCAGAGACCACCTTTCTCACAGGAACAGGTCACAGTGCTGTGGACTCACAGCTTAGAGCTGAGAGCACCGGATTCACTGTCTCAATAATACAGTCGCTGCGCAGCAGAGTTTTGCAGAGTCTTGCAGAGTATAAACCACTCGGAGAGCAGCTCTGTAGAATATCTTCCTTTTATTCTGTAACTATAACTATGATACAAAACTATATACAGAGCTGAATATTCTAAGCATAAATCAATGCTACACTGAGAGTCTGCAGCTCCTCTTAGCAGCAACCTTATCTCTAACACGCTCTCTCTCTCCGATACACTGACTGACTGACTCTCTCACACACACAGATGTGGTGCTGGGCAGAATAAGTAGATAGCAGAACACACCTCCTTCTCTCTGGAGAGTCAGCAGAGACCATCAGGAGATCATCAGGAGATTCTTGGGTATGGGAGGGGTGAAATCTTGTTTCTGGGAAAATTCATTTGCTAAAATGTGCAACTCCGTCAGAATTGCATATAAAAATAAGTATAGCAAGAGAGAATTGCACCAAAATGCTGGCAAATTTTCATCGGGACTTTTAAGAACATAACAAACTGAAGCAGAAATATGGATAAATGAATTTAAGATAGGAAATATGAGGAATTGGGTTCAACATCAGGAGGGCTGCTTGAGTGTGGTGAAGTATAAGATGGAGCCATCTCCTATTTTACACACAAGTGCTGATTGAATTGGCAGTTGAATTTTATTTTGACACTGGCAATGTTCTCCTGTGAGCAACAGGCTAGCTTTAGTGGGCACAGGCAAACTGTCCCCAAACACTTTGTCATCATTCTTTGGTGCCTGAGATGTTCACCTCACCATGCCCAACAACAGGGCAGCCTGGAAAAACAGAAGCCACTAAGTTAATCTCAGACTTTTGGTGAAATTCTGTGGCAATTCTACTTTCAAACATCATGAAAGAGATACTGAATCTTGTATAAAGATATAAGTATCAGATAGTCATTTTAAAAAAAGAAGGCAGCAAAAATTGTTTCAGGAAATAAGTGCTTGAAAATCCAGTTGCCAAATACCTGTAATTCATAATTCATCTCAAGTATTTTCAAAACCCATATTGCATTTAATAGGCCTCCCTCATAGGAAGCTGAATCTTTTTATGATTCCCAAAGTAGAATTTTTCACCTGAGTAGTATTTATGGTCAGCAGAAACCTTTGATGTTGAGAGGGGTTTACCTCTCCCAGAACACACCACTAATTGAATATTCTTTTTGGTACTCACGGATGAATAATGGTTGGCCCCAAGCTATTTAAAGCTGAGTTTGAAACGCATATAGTGGGGGAAAAGAATGCAATGTTAGAGGTATTTACAATATGAAGTTCTGTGTGGTAATCAAAATTTGGATTCAACAAGGATCACCCTCACGAGACACTTTGCAGTGCATCTATAATTATAATATAATGAATGATAATAGTTTGTGGTGCAAAAAAACCCCCAAAACCCTGATGTGGGAAACGTAAGCCCCTATGCAACCCCAAGGAAACCAAAGTTGCTGATGCAAGATAGCAAATCTAAGAACTGATGCTTTCTTATTCCATAAAGGGATAGGAGAGGAGGAGATTAACCACTGCAGCTTCATTCGCTTAGAGAAATCCAAAGGTCCAAGCACATGCATGAAACTTCTTCATGTTCAGGTTTACCACTTAACATGTGAAATTTAAACATAGGAACAGGGGCAGTGCATGCATGTAAATCCCACCCAAACTTCCCTGCATGTATTTCTTCCATCCACTCAGTTCCCTAACCTTGCTGCATTGAGTAGGGAAGGTATGCAGTGGGCTTTTACTTGCATTTGCTTGAATAGGAATAGAAACCTCTGCACATCTGGGGATCCTGATACAGCAGGTCACTGATCAACCAGGTTTGTATTCAAGTGTCCACATTTAAACATCACATTTTCAGGTGAAGGCCTGAACATAGCATCTGTAGAATACATAGGATCCCTTGAAAGAATTTGAGAAATCATGCAAGGTGATAGTGCCCAGTGACACAACTCTTCTGCTGGTGATACAGGGAACAGGTGAAGTGCAGTCACATTCACTTTCATGGTATTCTGTGGCTCTTCCAAGGCCAGAGGTTGCATATTTGTGGTCATGAATGCACCTGCAAGCAATTTCTGCTAACAAACAATGGGATTGAGAGTTTCCCTTTTCAGATTCATTTCATTTGCCAGCCCCACTTGCCACCATCACGAGTCTTTGCAGGATTTCAGGTCATGCACCTAGCCTAGAAGCTGAACAGGTGTGGATAAGCTTTCCAGATGTTGCTGAACTACAATTTCCATCTGCCCCAGCAAATGTAGTCAATGGCCAGGGATGATGGAAACTCAAGTAGCAGATCCAGTAAGTGGTGTGGTTGGGGAGAGGGTGCAGCTTGGGTAAAGTTCTGAGGGCCAGGTACAGGAGCTTGGAAGGCCACTTTCAGCCCTAAAGTCTGAAATTCCCTTCTACTATTCCAAACAAAAGTTAATGTGCTGACAGACCCATGGTAAACTATGTACATTTGCCAACCACTGCACAGTCATTGCACGGTGTATATTCTACGCATGTAGGCTCTATATTCACAACTTTGGATGACAGAAAGTAAGAGGAGGAGGGACAGAATAAAGGAAAGAAGGAAGGAAATGGAATTTCACCACTAAATGACATACTATGATCCTCACGTTTATTAGGCCTACATAATATACTTCACAAAATTTATTAAGCCCCTCTCTATCTCCTTCTCTTTGAGGAGAATGGTGCTAAAATTGCCCTTAAAAGAAGACAATTGCTTTTCTTAAAAAAAGAGTTTTTTCACAGCAAATCAAAAGTGGTTCGCAATTCTTTCTACCTGTACTTCACTGCCAGCTTTCAATTAAGTAAAACCAGCTTTTGACTTCCAACAAATCCCAGAGGTTGTAAGCCTGGAAAATGGCTTTATACTGATCACTTCTTTTATATGGATTTCTCATATTTTAATAGCCTGAATAAGTATGAATACAGCTTTACCTCTTTGGTAATGCTCTGATGGGAATGGAATGGTGCTGTTGCTTTCCAGTAAGGAGAGAGCCAGGTGGTAGGTAGGTTGGCATGCAGAATATGCACTGGCAGAAGCACCAGATTGGCTCTGCCACTGTGTTTGCCCCACAGTAAGCAACAGTAACCCACCTGCCAGGATCCTAGCACAGAGGTTCCACTTTGCCTGGTGAGTTACTACTGCCTAGTATCCTGCCCAGGCTGAGGTCTCTGCATTAGAATAGGCTGTGAACACTGCAGGAGGAAGCTTCACTGTCTGGGTACATTTAATGTCTATAATAAGCAGTGTCCAGAACTACCACGAGTGTTCTTGGGAGCTGGAGCCTTCACAATGCAACTTTCCCATAGGATGCTTGGATACCTTCAAAGTGTAAGTGGTTTTGAAGAGCGCATCTTTAGACACGACTGTTGTTGGATGCCGTTATCACCAAGGAATAGACTGATGCTGCAATGCTGCTCCCTATTCTCTAATTACAAATGATTTCCTAGAATGGACAGGGAGAAAGGAATGTACCAAGAACCAGTCACTCACTTTAGCTCATTTTCTTTCCTCTCTCTCAGAACTCTAAGAAGCTCGTTCCCTCTGTCAGAAGACAGATTCCTTTGGGGCTCTTTATCCTTTTCTTCTGGGTGGAGAGAGAATTAAAGACATCCAGCCATCTCTCAGGGGCATGGAGCTGTTGCTTAAATGTTAATTGCTTTCCTATTGCTTTCATTGCAGATGGTTTTTTTTTTAAAAAAAAACAAACTCATCAAGTATGATACTATTTTTATTTCCCATGTTTCATGCATTTTCATGGCACACTTTAGTCAGCAGGAGAAGAGGAGGCCATGCTGTTTAACAAGGCAATTTGCAGCCCACCAAACTGCATGAAGCCTACTTATGATAAAAAGCATATCAGTGGCCCAGGGGTGCCAGCAGGGTAGGATATTGGGGCAGAGATCCAGAGCCCCACTGAACAGAAGAGCAGAAGGTCCCCCAAAAGCTAGGGATTTGCAAGTCTGTCCAGTTCAGTTTCTCCTTTTTCCCAATCTTCAGTTCAGTTCTCCACATTTTTGCATCAGTTTGTGGAGTTGGAAGGCACCTTTGGGATCACCTGGTCCAACCTTCTACAATGAAGGAATAATAATAATATTATAATAATTTATTATTTATACCCCACCCATCTGGTTGGGTTTCCCCAGCCACTCTGGGAAGCTTCCAACAAAGTATTAAAATACAGTGGTCTGTTAAACATCAAAAGCTTCCCTGCCTTCAGATGTCTTCTAAATGACAGGTAGTTGTTCTTCTCTTTGACATCTTGTGGGAGGGCATTCCACAGGGCGGGTGCCACTACCGAGAAGGGCCTCTGCCTGGTTCCCTGTAACTTGGCTTCTTGCAGTGAGGGAACCACCAGAAGGCCCACAGCACTGGACCTCAGTGTCTGGGGAGAACGATGGGGTTGGAGACTCTCCTTCAGGTATACTGGACCGAGGTCGTTTACGGCATTAAAGGTCAGCACCAATACATTGAATTGTGCTTGGAAACATATTGGGAGCCAATGTAGATCTTTCAAGACTAGTGTTATGTGGTCTCGGCGGCCACTCCTAGTCACCAGTCTATCTGCCGCATTCTGGAATAGTCTTGCTTCCAGGTCACCTTCAAAGGTAGACCCACATAGAGTGCATTGCAGTAATCCAAACAAGAGATAACTAGAGCATGCTCCATCTTCCATGTGACAAGTGACAGCACTTTAGATATTTGAAGATGGCTATCATATCTCCTCTCAGTCTCCTATTTAGCAGGCTAAATATACCCAGTTCCCCCAAGCATACCTCAAAAGTTTGGTTTCCATACTCTTCTTCATCTTGGTTGCCCTCTGCAGACATTCCACGTTATCAATATCCTTCTTAAATTGTGGGGTCCGACCAAGGCAGAATAGAGTGGGAGTATGGCTTCTCTTAATCAGGACTCTATATTTTTGCTGATACAGTGGTACCTTGGATTAAGAACGTAATTAGTTCTGGAGGTCCATTCTTAACCTGAAACTGTTCTTAACCTGAAGCACCACTTTAGCTAATGGGGCCTTCTGCTGCTGCTGCGCTGCCACCATGCGATTTCTGTTCTCATCCTGAAGCAAAGTTCTTAACCCGAGGTACTATTTCTGGGTTAGCAGAGTCTGTAACCTGAAGCGTATGTAACCTGAAGCGTATGTAAACCGAGGTACCACTGTAATGTGGTAAGTAGGGATGGGAAATAAATTGAATTCAGTTTGCATTTAAAGGCAAACTAAACTATTTTGCCCTTTCCAAAACAATATGAGGATAGAAAAGCATCCCAGTTCTTCAAATTTTGCAATGCAGTTCTCTAGCCAAATACAGTGTGCACAGAAATAAAGATAACATACAAAATGCATTATATTGGGCAGAACATTGTACAAAAAAATGTTTCTATTAGGAGAAATTTGCACTGGGATGAGCAGATTGAGAAAAGGATATAGGGTTTTTTAGCAGACTGCAAACTTAGCATTAGTCAACAATATGATGCAGCAGCAAAAAAATGCTAATGCTATTCTAGGTTGTACAGTGGTACCTCGGGTTACAGATGCTTCAGGTTACAGACGCTTCAGGTTACAGACTCCGCTAACCCAGAATAGTATCTTGGGTTAAGAACTTTGCTTCAGGATGAAAACAGAAATCACGTGGTGGCAGCAGGAGGCCCCATTAGCTAAAGTGGTACCTCCGGAACAAATTAAGTATGTTACTGTGTATCCTAAGTAAAATAATACACCTCACTATCTAAGCAGCCACCTCAACACACACTGTAAGGCAGGGTTTTGGACAATATACACCCCAGGGTCTCTTCTAGTTCTACAATTCTATGAGTCTGTGAGATTCTAGCATCACCTAAATTGCATGTCACTTCCAGGAGATCAGTACATTTGTTTGTATTGCCTGTTTGGGATAGGAAAGAGGTGCTATCCATCGCTAATAAATCTAAGCTGGATAGTGACATGGGGCATAGGACAGGAATCTGCCATTGTTATACAAATCTATGGAGCGGTGCGAGGAATGACCTCAGCAAGAGGTCATGCTTGGAGGCTGTGGAACTGCATGCAACCCCCAATGTTGATTTTCCTGTCATTTGCTAATGAACTTCAAAAGTCTGAAAATTTTAAATGTTTCTTTGTATTTCTTTCCCACCTTTCCATTTGCTTTAAGCGCAGCAGAACCTTCAAAGGAGATTTGAATATTTGGGGGGGGGCGAGGAGGGGGATCCAGCTGGGCTAGGCTGATAGTTGGGGAGGTGAGAAGGAGATAGCAGTGGCAGGCAGCATTCATTCAGCTCAAAAGGTCTGGATTCTACCTACACCTCATTTGGATCTCTTAAAACGGAATGTAAATGATTTGCAGATTCTGTATTGACCTCAAGGGTGAATGTAATCCCAACAGAAGGCAGAAGAGATGGATGGGACAATGGCAGGGAAGCGGTTTTCATTACCAAGGGAGGGGGGATTCTAATACTTCACTACACCCCCACTCTTTAATATATATCTTTCATATTTGCAATAATGACTGAATTTGCATCTAAACAACTTTGAATATTCTTGAGTTATCCTCACCACACCACCTCCTCTTCTGTATTACTGTATCCTGCAAGGGCCTCATCTCACTCGATGACACATTTATTGCCCAGTGATAATTGAAAACTGGATGGAATAGCTTGAAGAAAAATGGAGAAAGAAGCAGATAGTTTTAGGAATCAATTTTCTTAGGGGTTGGGATGGGGGTTCTTAAACAGGCACAATAGTCCTGCATTAGAATCCCAACTTGAGTTTTCTGTCTTTGCCCTGTTTGTGTAAGTTAGTAGTAGCATGTGAAAAAAGCTACGTATTTCAAATATTATTATTTATGAATGCAGCCCCCTTTAAAAACAATGATAATTATTAGAATAATTTTAAAGAATATGTGACACTATACCCTATCACTAACAGAAATGGGAAACCTTTTTCCATTTTAAAACTGTTCTCCTATACAAGCAGATTTTAAAATTACATGTAGGTTCCAGCTGGTCATGCAGCTATAATACATTTTTTTTAAAAAAATAAATATAATAAATAATATAAAGATCCTAATATTTTATACAAAAATGAAATATGGGAGAAGAACAGGTGTTTCTGCCCATGACAGGTGAATATGTCAATTAGTTTCTCATTTTTTCATTCTTAAGTTTGATTCTTCATATTTCCACATAATTTTAAATTATATTTTTTAAAGATCCTAATGAAAATTCATTAACATTTTAGTGTGACCCGCTCAAATATACACATTTTAATGCAGTTTCCCTTGATATAGTTTGTTTTTTTTTAATATATTTTTATTACGGATTTTCTTGATTTACAAAAGTATGTGCAATGTCTCTCTTATTTTTTCCCCATGTAACATTTTTTTACAAATCGGTTTTATTTGTTGAGACATTAGGAAGAAAAGGGGGAAAGATGAGTGGGGTTGGGTAGCAATGTTTCTATTTTACTTAATATATGTGGGGTTTTGTGTCAGCATTGCTTGTGCAGGTTCCCTGCTGTTCACTTGTGTTCCTTTGGTGGCGATAGAGGTTGGAGTTGGCCTAGGGTGTGGCTGTTCATTTGTGGTTGGCTGTGGTGGTCTTTGTTTTCATGTGTGAGTGGGGTGGTTTGGTGTTTTGGGTCAGGTTAACCATATTGATTTGTATGTTGTTGGTGGATTTTTGTCATTGTCTTGTTGGGCTGTGTATGTGATAAAGGGGAGCCATACTGGGGTGAAGGAATCTTCTTCTATTTGTCCCTGTGTTAGTTTCAGTTTATTGGTTAATTTTTCTAGCAACGCTGTTTCCCATACTGTTTGGTAGCATTGGTCCATGCTTACTCCTGACAGGTCTCTCCAGTGTCTGGTTATGATGTTTCTGGCCCCTGATATATAGTTTGTCACTTTTTTTGCAAAGCAGTTTCCCCTAATACAATTACCTGGGGCAAGAACTGCATTGCTGAATTTGGAGAAGTGCAAATTTCAAAGAACAACTGTGTTTCTGTTTGTGTATTGCTTTGGAAAGTGCATACTCAGCAAGTTCTCATTTAATTGCGAACAGAAACAAATTTCTCCTCCATTCCTATCCAGGGGACATTACTGTGCATTGGATTGCTGATGTCTACTCTATTTCTTATAATAATTATTATCACCATCATCATCAACAACAACATCATCATCATAATCACTGATACATATAAGTAGTGAAGTCTTTAAGTGCTTTCCAGTCCCACCTTTCTGCCTTACATCCATGGAAGGAATGTGTAACATATAACTCTAATGTCATTTGTCTCAGAGTGTTTGCTAACAGCTGTCAAATGATAGTAATAAGTTATGACAAAATGATTCAAGATCTGCTGGTGTCACTATATATGCCATCCATATTAAAACGCAATGATGTTTAATGATGCAAACATAGACTAATGCAGGGATGGTGGAGGAGATAGTAAATCCAAGTCAAGGTGAATTTGGCTAATCAGGCATGAACCATTGAAACAAGAAAAGAAGGCCTCCCCATGTGATTTCCCCCCACATCAAACTATTGACCTATTTCTTATAAGCATACCTGCAGGTGATCACTGGAGTAGCAAAAGACCATTCATCCATTCATTCTCCCTATCCATGTTGTACCCTTGTCCCTTGAAACTTAAGGCAAAGCAGTAACTAGTTTTGATTGATTAGGGCCACCACTAAGTTTAAGAATTTTATTCAGTTAGTTGGTTTTAATTGATTATGGTGCCCAACAAACATGAAATGAAAAGACAAGACTCATATCTTTGGCTTTTAATGAATGAAATTATTCTCTATGCCAAAGGATAAATGGACACAAACTGACATTAAAAATGACAATATTGAAAAATGGGGCGGGGAGGGGATTTCAGCCTCCCACAACACTCTGCAAGTTACATTCATGTGGCCATCATCGAGGTTTGGACCGGGGGTCAGCAATCTCCACCTGTCCATCATGGGCAACCCATTGCTGCTGAAACTCGTTTTTAGCCTTAAAATCAACTCTAACATGACTAAGACGTTTTTTGACATTCATCTATTTGCAACACATACTGACCTTTCTTTGCATCTTACTACCATTTGAGTCAATTCTGCAAAATTGAAGTACATCTAAAGTCGTTATCTTTTTTCCTAAGTTTGTATTTGGTATTGGGGGGAGGGGTTATGCAATGAACTCATCTTAAGTAAGGAAGACCTGTATTGCTATTATTTCATTATGATGCATACCAACTGAAAGAGGGGAGAAGTCATCACCATGGTGATTTACTGAGAGGCTTGCATACTGATCAGTTGCATCAAGCATAAATCAGCATGTGAGATGTAATGATGCCAGGGCCATTTGTTTTATGGTATTTTATCATTTTCAGGCTGAGGAAGTTTATTTAGGTGGTCCTAAAAACTGGAATGAAATATGACCTCAGAGTCAGCTTTCTAAAGACATAGATCAACTCATTTTGCATCAAGTAAAAGTCTAAATTTTGAGTTGTCTGCAATTTGCTGTCATGTGACTTGTGTGTCACCTCTTCCCCACTTCAATAGGAAAGCAATGTCATTCAAACTCAATCACTTCACAGGGAAATTTCTGGCACTCTGCTCCACTCAGCTTTTCTTCCCTCCCAGGGTGGCCCTGCCTTCCACCTGCCCCTCAGAGCCGCCACATCACATGGGGCTGGGCCTTGGTGGCAGCAGCCTCTCCTCTCTTCTCACTCATTCTCCAGCAGCCACTATGAGCTTGCCAAGGTAGGAGGCCAGTAGCAGTGGCCATGGAGAAGCCATGGAGATGCCACAGGATGCTCCCTCCCAACCACTGCAGCTGCTACTCAGAACAAGCGTCAGCTCATCCTCCTTCTTGAACGTGGCAGCGGCAGCATTGGTGAGGGAAATAGGGACATTCCAGGATCAAATCAGAAGCCACGGTGGCTTTCATAATTCCAGGGCTATCCCTAGAAAATTGGGACACTTGGAGGGTATAAGTGTCATGATTGATGATGCCAGGGCCTTTGATGGAACAGCACACCTACACTCTTTTGTGGTACTGTCTCTTTTTCTGTCCTTTTAGATGTGGTGCTCATTTTAGTGTTAGGCAGTACCCCCACGACAGCCATTTTAAAATATGCCTTTCACCATGGCAACCACAGAAATCTGCTGAAGGGCACATATCATGACAATTGCAAATATGTACATTACAGAGAACCATATGACACAACAATAATTATTATTGCATTGAAGAATTCACTAAGCAGTTGACAACAGACAGGCTTCCAGATAAGGCCCAGTTTCAAGGCCCTGACTGCAATTTTCACAATTGCAGACCGTCCAGGTGTCCCTATTTTCCTGATTTTCCTGATTTAGATAAGCCATCCTGGTTTCTGATTTGATCCTGGAATGTCCCACTTTTGCATAGGATGTCCTTCATTTCATTGGAGAAATGTTAGAGGTTATGGAGTTATCTGACCCCTGAGCCGTCTCAATCCTGCATAGGGATTTTTTTTAAAAAAGTTTATTGTTTTGTTATGTTGGAAGCTGTCCAGAGCGGCTGGGGCAACCCAGTAACATGTATGGGGTGTAAATACTAAAGTTATCATTATGGAATGAGACGTCCCTATGTTCATCAGAGAAATGTTGTAGGGTATGCAATTGGGAGGACTTCAGGAATGTTTATCTCTCCCAAAAGGTTATGTAATTCCACACAGATAATACCACTGCAAGGGTTGGAAATGATAGGTGCCCGGTGACATTGTGGACTGGCGTATAACAAGAGTTCAGCTTCCTTCTTCATTCACATGGAGTGTGTGAGTGAAGGAAAAGGCATGGAGGGTGTTCAACATGTATCTAGTAACCGCACCCAGCCTTGTGGATGACAGGATATAGAATCAATCAAGATTGAAAGCTGTATGTTGAGGATGAGCATGAATGGCTCTAGAATGGCTCTAGGAGAACTACCTATTTGCACTACAGATGGGTGTGTACATAGCCTTTAATTAAAATAAAACAAAAAAGCCAACACATATTTAGAGTGTGATTCAAAAGGAAGAGACGGGTCTATTTATCAACCCTATCAGTTGTCAATCAAACCATACTGCTTTCATTCCTCCTGTGAAATCCTCCTTGTCTTACACTAAATAAAAGCTTATCTACAACATGGATGTTGTAAGAGATTCAAATATCCATTAAGTCAACTCTTGTTTTAATTAAAACTAAGGTAGGCCAATCCCTGTGGGCGTATCTTCCATCCCCAGGACTAGCTTGTTCATCTGCTAGGCTCAGAAAACCATAAGGCTGCATTGCACTTATCTTCAGTAATGCGATGAAAGCAGAACATAAGGCACCAGTATGGATGCTTTGGAATAGAAAGGAAATATTTCCTTTTGTAGAAGCAGCTAGTATCTGATTACCAAGTGTTTCATCTTTTAGACAAGCTTGTGCAAACTGTTTTCTAAGCACTTGACCAAAAGGCAACAAAATAAAGCAACAGAGGATCATGGTTTATTCTGTTTGTTCATGAGATGACACCTGCTTTTCCACTCACCTTATATTTTTCTGGGTCAGGAAATCAAGGAGGTGGTTAAGAAGATGTTGCCCATCACATAGGCCATGCTCAGCTGACGTGAAGTTCTGGCAATACTATATTGTGGTTTCTGAGCTTGCAATATTTGAACTTCTAACTCATTTCTGACACACGTTTGCTCCCCCCTGAGGGAAGGCAAAATATGTTTTGGAGAAACAAAATTAAAAAAATTCCTTCCAATAGCACCTTAGGGACCAACTAAGTTTGTTATTGGTATGAGCTTTCGTGTGTATGCACACTTCTTCAGAGACAGCTAATATAAGGAGCTAACTATGACCAAGATTTGCAGGGAAGACCCAGGGAACAACAAGTTGCAACGTTTGAATCTGAAAAGTAGGACTCTTTGTTTTTGTGTTCACAAAGCTGTATACAATAGAGGTGGGGGAAATGCCTCAATTTGGTCTGCAAGGCCATTTTCCACAAACCACCCCCACTTGCCACACACCTGATGACTGAGTGGGCTGTAGAAAATGTTTTTTCCTTCAAAGAGCTTCCTTCGTTGCTTTCACTCCAAATCTCTTCCTTTGCAGAGGAGAAAATGTTATTTTTAAACAGAACATTTCCCCCTCTGTGGAGACTTCAAGACACCTCTTTGAAGGTGTGCTCCCAGCACCAATCAGCTGATTGGAGCTGAAAGCATGTCTTCAAATGAAATGTTGTAACCACCAAATAGCTGATTTGCAGTTACAGCTACCTTCTTTCACATTTGACAGGTGGTCTGATGTCAAACTGTCCACCTATCAAAGTTGGCTCACAGAGGGTGGAGGATTTTGGAATCTAGACCACCAGCAGATCCAATTCTTCACTCAGTATGTAACATATACTGTAGCTGACCTGTCCAAATGTTAATGATAATTATTTGACTCAATTACTACCTTTTGTTTTTATTTTGTTCAGTAATCCATGTGCTATGCAATGGTGTCTTTTTATTTATTATTTTATGTGTTCATTTTGTTTTGCTTTGAAGTTTGTGGCAACTGAATTATTATTAATCTCTTCCTTTAATACCTTTTATGTGGAGGGAGGGATGCAGAATTAACATACATTGTACATATTTTTGTATGTTGGTATGTTTCTATGTGAAGCCGCAGCTTTACTGTATGTACTGAGCTGACAATTATATGATTTTGTGATATCAAGAGGGATCAGTTTTATTCTGTTGGTTGTAGGAGAGAGAGAGAGAGAGAGAGAGAGAGAGAGAGAGAGAGAGAGAGAGAGAGTGCACACACACCAGAGAGCTCATAATCCTGTATTGGAATTTGTAGAAGATCTGAAATGTATATGACAACACTCTTGTAAAACTGCTCAAATATCAGCATTTATTATTTCCCCGGCTTTGTTGTTGTCTTTCAAAAAAACACACACTATGATATTCCCTGAAGCTATTGACCAAATGTTGCAATATTAGATTCTGGGGGTGGAGGAATAACATACTGACTAAAGCAAAGAAGCCTCCAGAAACTCAGATAGATCAGCTGTTGTCACTTATTGAAGGGTACAAGCAGATGGTTCTGACATGATGTTCAGGGCTTTAATCTGTGTAGTTCTGCAATTCTACACTGATCATGTCTGCAGCCTATCTGGTGTGTTTTCACACTTGAGTGGCAAAGTCCTTCTGCTGTGGCAAAAAACCCTGATTAATAGTATTACTATGCAGGATTTAACCATACGAGTACTATAATCTAATTAGAGGCAATAAATCCCTACCCTTCAATCACCTTTTGCCCATCTCTGATGCGTATTGAAGAATTGAGAGAATTCACACCATTCAGCAAAAGAAAATATACTAAACACTTTTATCAAACATCTAGCCTGAGTTGGAGCACTGTGATACTCAAAAGTGCACGTTAGACTGTATATATTGATAAGTTCAATGTCAAGCATTGTTTTCCTGGATTTTTTAAAAAAACCCATAGCTTTTAAGATTATCTCAGAAATTCTAAAAATTATTTCACCAATGAAATACTTCTTTTTTTTATAAAAGTTTTTTATTGATTTTTCCAACACATAATAAAAGACAAACACATTACAAAACAAAAACATACACCACATTAAACATATACTGACTTCCCCGTACCTCCCTTTCGCTGCATCCTTATTCCAAAGTTCTTTAGCAACCCTTTAATCAGTTTATCTCTTGGTTCCCTTTCATTAAATTTCTTTAAACTTAATATTTACAGCTGTATTTCTCTACTTCTTACCCCTTGACATCTCAACACTCCTCAATTTTACAACAGTTTTTAAGATATAATTTAAACTTCTTCCAGTCCTCTTCCACTGTCTCTTTCCCCTGATCTCGGATTCTGCTGGTCATCTCTGCTAGTCCCATGAAGTCTGTCACCTTCGTCTGCCATTCTTCCAGAGTAGGTAGTTCTTGCATCTTCCAATACTTTGCCAGAAGAATTCTTGCTGCTGTGGTAGCATACATAAAAAAGGTTCTGTCCTTCTTTAGCACCAATTGGCCAACCATGCCCAGGAGAAAAGCCTCTGGTTTCTTACGAAAAGTCCATTTAAGGACCTTCTTAATTTCATTATAGATCATTTCCCAGAAGGCTTTAATCTTTGGGCAGGTCCACCAAAGGTGGTAAAAGGTACCTTCAGTCTCATTACATTTCCAACATTTGTTATTGGGCAAATGGTATATTTTTGCTAGTTTGACTGGGGTCATGTACCACCTGTAAATCATTTTCATTATGTTCTCTTTTAAGGCATTACATGCCGTGAATTTAACACCAATGAAATACTTCACCCTGCTATAAATTTCTGCACATGCTTTGAGCTGGAGAACGACATCACAATGTTAAGAGAAGTGTAAATTCCAAAAGGCAGTTGCATTACAGTTCATGGAGTGCTTCAGGAATTGCAAATTAGGAATGAAATGTGAACTGAACTAAATCACTTTGAGGTTTCTTCTACAATCAGGCGCTATACAGTATAAATGTTATGGAATAAATAAGTAAACTGCTTTCCCATCCCTCTGTTAGTGTGTAAAGGCAGGAGAGGAGAAACAAATTCAGAAAACATGGGTCGATGTTTGAATAAAGGTGGCTTGTCACTGGAAATATCAGCCAGGATTTACATCTCTAGGCTGGCTATTTAGAGTGTAGGAGCTGTCATCAGAATGGCTGACTGATCAGAGTAGACGTTTGAGGGGAGTGTTGATACATGATAATTCCAGTGCCATATGGTTTCCATTTATATTATATGTGAGTAAAAACAACTAAATTCTTAAATATCCAGCAAGTCAAATTTTATTTTGGGAGGACATATTGAAGTGATCAGCATAGGATGATGAAGGGAAACATTCTGGGGTGCTTGGTATGTTAGTAAATGGCAGCTGCAACACCTTACTGTATATTTAGACCTGCACAGTGTTCTACTCTGCTGGTTGTTACTTGGTTAATGTGCTGTTGATGGAAACATTTTTTAAAAAAAAAAAAAACTATTAAAAAGGAAAGGATATATTTATATCTAAGCAGAATGATTAGCACAAGTGGTGTTCAAACATCACATCCAATGATTCTACAAAATGTGTACCTGTGCACATAATAGTTGAGCTGTAAGCACACAGTTGTTTGCTTGTAATTTTCAATGGCTGTAGAATCTGTGTACTTGTGTGTTCAGTAGTTGAATTGTACAAATCAAGAAGTGCACACCCTTTTGCACAAGCACTTGTACATGTGTATAGGCAGCTTGCACCCATGTTCAAAGTGACATGTGAACAAGCTTCCTGAATGCCTTCTTTGAAAGCAGAACATAAAGTCCCTTTGGCTAATAAATCAGCAAGCAATTATGTTTTCTGGGAAACTTTGTATTCAGCTACATTCATTTCTTGAGCAGTAAATAACCCAAATGAAATGGAACGGAAGCAATGACAACTCAAAGGGAGTGAGTCAAAAAAGACAGCTACCTGCAAGTAAATGTAGGAGAACAGAGAACGCAAGCAGCTGCCTTGATTTTGATTAATATTATTATGCAGCTTGCTAAGAAAGAGCCTCATAAATATCCATGAAACATTTTATTAGGTGATTGTAAATACTTAACATCTCTCTCTCTCTCTCTTACTGTAGAAAGGAGGGAGACAGCATTAAGATGTACAAATAAGATGAGTCTGCAGAATCTGTGTGTGCATGTTATGTTTCACTAATGCAGTGGTTAAACTTTTGCAAACAAGTCAGGGGTTTTTATAGAAATATGATAGACTTTACTAAAGGTGTGATATATAGAGCAATAGGCCATGGGGACAGCCATGTTTTTCCACCTCCCACAATGCCTCTGTGAATGACACTACTTCGAGTTTGGGGAACCTCATGCCCAGGAGCCAAATACAACGCCCCAAGGCCTCTCTATGTAGTCACGCCCATCACTGACTCTGCTTTGCACCTTGAGTGTTTTTGCCTGGCTGGAATGCGTCCTTGAATTTTTTAATGCCTCTTGTTTGCCTCTGTCCTGGCTCCCACGGATGGGGTACTTGGAATCTTGTCAGGATTCATTCCAAAGCTTTTATTCCAGAGTTCGCTACAGTTCCCATAGATGTGCAGGTCGGTGGTTAAAAGAAAGCTCCAGAGTTCATAGCTAGCTGTTAGCTAAGAGTTGTTCCAACACTTGATAAGCCTATTCAACTGATCTTTTGAATACTGGGGAAGGCACAAACACACCATCCAAAACCCAGGGACGAGGCAAGCAAGTGAGCACTTCTATGTGAAGCCTGGGTCTGCTCACATTGGCACAACTGCTGTCATGTCCTTGGAGATGCATGTGAGATCAACATTGTCTGTTCACTGCCAAGGTCTCCTGGGGGCAGGGCCACTTTTCTGGCAGGAGTCACAGCTGAGGTCAAGGAGAGAGGTGCTTCCTCATTGCTTAGGGAAGTAAATGCTACGAAGGTAGGGCTTGCTCCTTCCTCTCCAGCCAAGATGACTCATGACATCCTGGATAGACAATAGAGAGGGGTATGTGAGCATGTGTAGAAACTAGCATAACTGTGCAAAGGTAAAAATCACATTTGCTGTCCTAGACACTTTTACCTGTAACCCTAAGTCTGGATTTATATCCCACCTTTTTTCAAAGGAGCTCAGAGCAATACATGTGGTTACTCCTCTCTGCATTTTATCCTCACAGCAATCCTATGAGGTATATTAAGCTGATAAAGACTTTGACAGAGCCAAAATTGGTCAGCCAGTGAGCTTTCACTCTTTCATCCCCTCTCCTCAGAGTGCCTTTTGTCTTAGGCAGTATAAAGTCACTTCCAACTAGGGATGGGGGATAAATTTGATTCAGTTCCTATTTTAAAGTGAACCTATGAACCTATCTAATATATGCAAACCAAAACAATCACACTACTGCAAATTTTGCAGTTCACTACTTCAGCCAAGTAATTGCCTGAGAAAATTGTCCACATTAGTGAAATTATATAATAACATTATACTAGGAAAAATGACATTTAAAAAATGCATATAAAATTGCACTAAAATGAATTTTCATGAGAACTTTATTTTTAAAAAGTTATTAACTGGTGTGGAAATATAGAAAAGGGAAGTTAAGGCTGGAAAAAACAAATTGACAGAGTCACACATCCCTAGACCTCAGCTCAGTCTACCTTTTGTTCTGATCATGGAAGCTGCCTACAGCCCATGGGTATAGGACCCAATAAACTCCAGACACAGCACAGTCTTGAATCAACTTCCATGCTGTGCTTGTGAGATATCGCGGAGGAAAGTGGCCAAAAACTGACCTGTGCATGCTCTCCTAGGGAAAGGTAGATGTCATGCTTGGGGTGAGGGACTTACTGTTCATTGCAAGCCTGGAGGTTCACAGAAGCCGGATCTAGCTTCAAGGAGCTTGTTCATTTCACTGCAGCCATCTGACAGGCTGTCTGAAAATGGAAGTCATGTCACTTTTGCAGAATAATGACAGTGGCACAAACCTCCTAAAGCAATTGCACCTGTGCTCCTCAGCACTGACTGATGGAAAGCTCTTCCAGAGTTGAGGAAGCACAGCATATGCCAAAGACTTTCAGCTCCTTGTCTGCTTTCTACCAAGTCTGACAAAGGAACAATGTCATTCATGACAGTGGAGGGAAAGGAGCAGAGGTTGTCAGTTCACTTCCTCAGAGAATCAAAACAGTTGTCGGGAGATAAAAACTAGAGTTGTATAAACAAGGGAATTAGACCTGAAAATGGGCCCTTATGAAGCCATACCAACAGTGACAAACTATGATCTGGAGCTCTTTCAGCAAAAGGATACAAGGACCATGGCAGGAGTAAGCAGATTTAGCTTTCTGAGAAGGGGGGAAATTATCAGGCAGCTGTGAAAGTACTCTTAGCATAGTTGTTCCACTGATCTTAACACATTGCCCTGGGAGCAAGCTGTGCTGGCAGATGTCCCTTGATATAGCCATACTAAGAGATGCTTCTGAAATTCATATTTAGTCATTAGATAGTGGAGAAGAACTTGTCCATCTCTATGAAGCAGTCTCTTCCAATATGATTTGTCTACAGATTCTTCCCTGCCCTATTAGGTAGGTTTCCAGGACTGACTGTTTGTTTTAGGGTCAGGTTGCCAATCTGTTAGGGCTGATGGACACATTTGCAAACCAGAAAAACTGTTGTGGGGAGACCACAGCCAAGCAATCAGGACAACCTATTATATTTGTTGCAACAGGATGATTCTTTAAAGCCTAGTTTCAGCA
This sequence comes from Podarcis melisellensis, assembly GCF_964234715.1. NCBI lineage: Eukaryota > Metazoa > Chordata > Lepidosauria > Squamata > Lacertidae > Podarcis > Podarcis melisellensis. The sequence continues at coordinate 48,439,258 of NC_138540.1, forward strand.
TTAGGGAGTGGAAGGCAAGAGGATCCTGTGGGCACCAGGGACAGCCTCTGCAGCTACAAGTGCACTGTTTTAGTGTTTGGTATTAGCCCAGCCAGACACCATAAATTTCACCGCAGCCAGGATTGATAAAAATAAGTTGGGTTTCATGAGTATCATGTGTTCATCAGAGCCAGGAATGGGTGCAACTCACAGCTGAGTACACACTGGTTGGTACATCTGACTTTCCTGCCACATAATGTGTGAGATGGCCGTGAATCTATTTCATTTCAGTTACAAAGCCTGGCTCTGTAATGTTTTCCTTTCCTTTCCTTTCCCTTCTGTGAATCTTGTCTTCAGCTCAGAAGTCCATGTTTCTGTTTCTCTGGCGGGGGAGCCAAGGTGACAGCTGTCATCTTTGTGCAGCTTTTTTGATCCATATCCTCCTCGCATCCTGGCAATTCTGCACTGTTTTCTCAGTCCCCAGATATAAATGCTGCTAAGCTGGCTTTGATAGATGCAACCACCTCCCCTCTTCTTATTTACTGCTTTTCCAATCTTCATGTACTATTAGCACAAGAAGTGTTGCCTGGGATTCATGGTTATTGCTTTAATTATTGGCGTTTAGTTCTATGATGCCAATACACTACTTTCCTTCTTTTTCATTGGAGAGAGAGAATTCATTTTATGCACTATGACTTCTTTCACAAAAACTACTGTTAAGCCTCTGCCTAACTGTTGTCCTCATGTCATAAGAGATTGGCAGAAAAATGGATGGTGGTGGGAAAGTGAAGGATGGTTCACTTGGCCTGCCCTCTGCCTGCCATCACCTGTCTACTTCAAATAATTGACAGATGTATTCATGAAAATACAAAACAACAACAACAACAACAATGGAAAGTTCCCTTTCAAAAATGCCTATATTGGGCAAAATTGCATAGAAAAGTAATGTATATTAGCATACATGCAAACAAACATGAATGTGAATTTTGATGCAGTTTTTTGAAGAAAAAATGTGGAAACATATATGAAAATGGGACAAACAAAACTTAAGACTGGGAAAATGAGAAATGGAGAAACCAAAATTAGTAGCTTCTTATCTTCCCCCCAGGCCAGAAAAAATAGAGGAGAGGAGGGGCAATCCTTTCTTCCACTAAAGGGAAAAAAATTCTTTACAAATCTATGTTGCTTCAGACCTAGGGATGGGGTGGAAATTTGATTCAGTTCGCATTTAAGTGCAAACCTCCTAAATTCATACTTTATGAAACAATATGCAAGCTAAAACAAGTACTCCTTCAAAATCTGCGATTCTCTGAATTTTGCAATGGAGTTTTCCAGTCAAGTAATGTGTACAAAGCATGCATATATACTAAGGTATAGTGTGCACAAAATACACATATTAATTTAAATAACATGGAAAGTGTGTTATATTAGGGGAATTTGTATTGCCAAAATGTGTATGTTAGGCAAGATTGCATACAAAAGTAGGTGTCTTTGGAGAAATCAGCACTAAAATGCTGATGAATTTCCAGAAGCATTTTTCCCTTAAAAATATTACAAACAGAGGTGGAAATGTAGAGAACTAAAATTAAGATCGGAAAAAAAATGAGAAACTGAGAGAAACCAAAATTGACAGATTGCACCCATCTCCTCTTTTGAATTATGGTGCTAGAGGAGACTCTTGAGAGTCCCATGGACTGCAAGAAGATCAAACCTCTCCATTCTGAAGGAAATCAACCCTCAGTGCTTACTGGAAGGACAGATACTGAAGCTGAGGCTCCAATACTTTGGCCACCTCATGAGAAAAGAAAACTCCCTGGAAAAGACCCTGATGTTGGGAAAGATTGAAGGCACAAGGAGAAGGGGACAACAGAGGACGAGATGGCTGGACAGTGTTCTCAAAGCTACAAACATGAGTTTGACCAAACTGCGGGAGGCAGTGGAAGACAGGAGTGCCTGGCGTGCTCTGGTCCATGGGGTCATGAAGAGTCGGACATGACTAAATGACTAAACAACAACAATCCCTCTCTTGTTGCAGCACATTGATGAGAGGTATGCAGCAGGCTTAAAGGAGTCGGGGAAGTGAAGCAAAAGGGTTAATATATGATTTTCAAGTTTTGTCATCTAATCAACTGTTAAGCAGTATGAGAAAATTAAGTGACCTGAAAATGGCATAACTAATAGCACAGCTCCTGGAAGGAGAAGGGGATGGTGACACAGCAATGTTGAGGTTCATGAAATGTGTATGAACTGTATAACATATTCATGCTCTGTTACTGAGAAGTTTGAAGTGTCTCACTGTTCAAGATAATAGGTCTTGATTCAATTCAGCCTGATGTAGAATGAATTTCATGTGCTAATTAGCAAAGCATTTCTTAATGATTAGGAAAATGGTTGATAACATCTGACGGAGACCAAAACTGTCACAGATAAGACAATGACACAGCTCAGGTTTCCAAGAATGCCTGTCATGGTGTGTTCAGGTGTCTTAATTATGATAATTAATGATTGTATTCCCTATATAAATGAACTCAACCAACATAAAAAGCATATTGTAATTAAAGAGCTTTTGGAGAAGTAATGTTTAAAACAAATGCCAAGGTAATATTAATTAGGGTTTTATTTTTTCATGCATGCACGCACTCACACATTTAATTGCTTCAAGGCACTCTACAGCTGCTATAGAAAAGGTTTCAGGATGCCACAACCCTCCTGAAAATATTTGCTTCGTATCTTCCAGGATTTCTCTGATACTGTTTTGGTCCTACTGGTTTGGTCCTACCCTGTTCCTGTAATATTTGGAAAATCACATACCCCATACATAGCACAGGCTATGTGGATATTTGCAAGTGAAGAATATTTAGAAGACAAACAAAATCAAGAGCATTATTATTTTCAAATAAGTGTCTTCATTAAATGGGAAAGAAACACTTTGCAAAACATCTGCGAAAAGCTGCAAAAAACCCCACCTATCACTTGTGATTCTGTTCCACAGGCAGGACAAGTTGGAGCTAAACAGCAGATCCCATTGATAAATTTGACAGAGTTGGAATTATGCAGCACCCCTAGTTATTATGCCTATTACAAGTCATCACAATGCCCCACAGAAAAGACGTATGGCAGGTCAGGGCGAACAAGGCACATCTGTAACATCCTATTCTCATTCCAAGCATTGCTGCCCTAAGCCTTTCCCACAGCCATGACATATTGCTGAAGTTCTGTTCTGTCATCTGTGCATTGCATTCCTTTACTCTGCAATAGTGTCCTCTACTGTTTTAAAAGACAAGAGGCTGTCATTGTTAGCATTTGGTTTGGGTTAAAGATAAATGGCTGCATCCACTGCCACTCTTGTTTGGAACAGACAGACTGAAACTAACAGACGTGACTGCTTAGGACTTAGTTCAGTACAACCCATACTAAGAAAACATAATTGCTTTGCAATATATTATCTCTTGAAAATATGCCACATAAGACATAAAATGTGATATGGGAGATATACACTCTAGGGTCCTTCAGTGTTCATGCCTATGCATGTGCAGTAGAGGCAAGAGGCAGTCCCTGCTCCACTGAGAAGCTTAACTGCTAGAAAACATTAGATGGAGCCAAAATGAGATGTAATGAAGTTTTAACAAGGAACACCCAAAGGGAAATGAAAAAGTGTGAACAATGATTTATCGGGGACCAACACTGCAAAACAAGACTATCCCTAGATAATAGGGATGTTTTAATTTCCTGGCATCCTTGAGGCCTAGCTGGATCATGAAGTGTTTCTCACAGCATGAGAAGTAGGGTAGGGTTTGCCAGTATGCATGTAATATGGAATTGCCATTGATCTGACGAACATCAGATTTGTGCAAGATTAAACAATTAGCTCAAATCCTAGTCAAGAAGGAACAGTTTCGTTCTCTGGATGTTTGGAGCTCATTGGATAGTCTGAGCCATCTAGCTTAGGAAAGGGCCATAGCTCAGTGATGGATGCATGGAATACAGTGGTGCCCCGCAAGACGAATGCCTCGCAAGACGAAAAACCCGCAAGACGAAAGGGTTTTTCGGTTTTTGCGACGCTTCGCTAGACGATTTTCCCTATGGGCTTGCATCGCAAGACGAAAGCCCATAGGGAAATCTCGGGGACCTTTTTTTAAATGCTGGCGGTGGGGAGCAAAGCCTTTCCCCCCCCCCCTCCGGACTTCAGAAGAGGTCCAGGAAGGCCGGCGGGGGCGAAAGGCTTTGCTCCCCACAGCCAGCATTTTAAAAGCGGTCCGGGATAGCAGGGAAGCGCTTCCCGCTATCCCGGACGGCTTTTGAAGGCAGGCGGGGGGAGCAAAGACTTTTGCCCCCCGCCCGCCTTTGGAAGAGGTCCTGGACCTCTTCCGAAGGTGGGCGGGGGGCAAAAGTCTTTGCTCCCCCCTGCCTGCCTTTCCGGGAGAGCGGAGGTCCTGGACCTCTTCCGAAGGTGGGCGGGGGGCAAAAGTCTTTGCTCCCCCCTGCCTGCCTTTCCGGGAGAGCGGAGGTCCAGGACGTCTTCCGAAGGCAGGCGGGGGGCAAAAGTCTTTGCCCCCCCCTGCCTGCCTAACCGGGGGCTTTTAAATCGCCCCGGGACTGTCCGGGGCAATTTAAAAGCCCCCAGACGCCTTTGAAGGCAGGCGGGGGGGAGCAAAGACTTAAAAATCTCCAGCAAACAAGAGTCCTCCACCTTCTGAGTCCAGCAACCTATGGATGGCTGCAGGTTCTCCATCCTGAACTAAATAGATAAAAACTGTTCTAAGAAATATCACAGCAATAAGCAGTATGCCCCTATAGACCAAAATGCATTGCACAATATTCCTGTTGTCTTTTTTAAAATGCCCCTCATTCACTTTTGCTGAATTAAAAGTCACTGTGCCAGACTCTTCTGGGCAACATTCTCAAACAAATTTAAAAAACCTCAGAGAAAAACTGTTTAAACGAAGCCAAATCTGCAGATGCCAACTCTGAAAGATCCAAATTTTGCAAATTGTTCTCACCTAAATGAAGCAAGATAATGGAAGGGGATGGGAAACCAGCCATTTTCCTAAATAGGAAGGAAATGGACTGGGCCCACCACATGCTCCACACATTCAAACAGCAGAAAAGGGGCTCTTTGGGTTAAGCTGAGATCCAAAATGACTTAGTACTGCTCTCTGTTGGAAATGGAAAACAATACTGTGCCCACAAATTGAGAAAGAAAGATCATGGAGGGGTAATGAGGATGTGAGAAATGAATACAACATAAGGTGTGACATATCACTTTCAAATGCACAAACATCAACAACCCCATCTCAATATAGATTCAGACTGCCAGTTGTGGCCATAGCACCCAGAACTTGTGGTATGTGCATGTGTGCGCAATAAGGTATATATACAGACAAAATCAATTTATTATAAACCTAAATTAGCATTCTTAAAAAAACAAAACACCTCTACAGTCCAGCTCAACAAGTTCAGTAAAATAATTTAAAGCTGTTTAGAATTTAGACAACAGCCTAAAACAACAAAAGATCCACCACAACACTAATCAATTAATTAAATTCCACTTGTAAATTACATCTTGATGAATATCAACGATAAAACATATAAAACATTTGTATACTTAAAATGTGTATGTGTGTAGATTCCAAAGCAGATGCAAACTGGGATTTAAAAAAAAGCTTCACTTAAAGGCTTATGGGGAAAAGGGGTTTTTAAGAGTCACTGAGAAGAGAAAATAGATGGTGTCTTTTCTGATGTGCAGTGGGGGCTGCCATGGCAAAGACCTGATAACTAAAAGCAGAGTGGAGCAAAAGGTTTCCCACCCCTCCATTACCGGTATTTCTAATAGCCTTGAGAATCAACAAACAAATCCTAAAAGGTAACTCTTTGGTAACTCTTTGACTATTTTTGCCTCTTTGAAAATAGTAATGCTTCTTCGTAGTACTGGCACATCAGCTGAAATAATGAACCAGAAGAAGCTTCTTGCCATTCTTGTGGTTCTGCCACAAGTGTGTCCCCACCTGGACCTTATTGAAGCTGGCTGGTGAAATGTCTCTTCTTCTCTGCATACTTCTTGGTTGGAGAACTACACCACAAAGTTGAGAATTTCTGGGGATAGCTGTATTTTGGTTTGTGAATTAGGCAGGTTCTCCAAACAGGACCAAATTTCTCCCTCATCTCTAAGAAGCCCACCTCCTCCACAACTCATCATCTACCTAATTTCATCAAGTGTAAGCCATTGGAGAGGAGCTTCTTATATAGATTTGAAAACTCCAGTGGAAAGAGCAATTCTAACCCCCTAATAAAGCCTCCAAGGTTCCCCATTACTGAGCTTTCACCTCCCTTGTTTATGAATGCATGCCTAGTAGGAAAGTTACTGAATGCGTCTAGAAAACAACAACACACATTTATATCAGGATTGGGTTTCGTTCTTCACTTTCGTTGCCCCCCCCCATTTGTTTTTACAGTTTCAAACGCAGGGCAATCATATTGCCTGTGTACACCACAGATCCTCTCATACTGCATGAATGAGTGTCATTAAAGTCAGCAGAAATCAAGGTCAGGGTGCAGACTTTAATCCATTTAAGTGGTAGGTTAATCAGAAAAAGCTGTAGCTCAGAGTTATCGGAATTTGTATAGCTTTGGTGAGCCTTTTCCATACATGTGAATTTACAAAATATTTCTGAGACTATCCTATAATACACCCTCAATTCATGCATGCAGGCTATTAGCCTAATCACTTGGGCTTCATTCTCCACGTGAACTAAGTGTGCTCTAGAAGAGTGTTATTCAACCTCAAGTCCCCATATGTTGCTGGACCACAACTTCCATCAACCCTCTCCATTAGCTAAGCTGGCAAAAGATGATGATAGGACATCTGGGTACCAGAGGCTAAAGAATCAGAACCACAAGTTCTTATTCATTCTTCAAACACTGTTCAGCCCTGATCTCATACTTGTGAGCATCCTCAGGATTTGTTAGGTGTTATCAACTCAGAAAACCTACTCAGAGTATGCAACAAACAAGACAAGAAAACCCATAACTTTTTTAATTTGATAAAAATGGCTCTGTATGTGCTATAAAGAGCAGAACCATCTGAAATCAGTCCCTTACCACTGTTCCTGGATTTCTCCCTCTAGCATAGGGGGCTTGCTAATGTTTTCATTATTGCTTGGCTCGCTTCAGGAATCTTTCAACTATTAACTTTCATAATTAAAAAAAGAAAGAAATTACATACCCTCCTAATCCCAATTTAGCATTTGTTAGTGGAAATGGAAGATGAAATTGGTCCATCCACAAGAACAATTGCATGGAATAGGAGAGGAGGGTGGGCTACACAGTAGGGGGTAAATTGCTTTTGTGCCCAAGTTTGCAATTTCCAAGCCAGATTCCTGCATATGCACAGGCCTGAGAACAAATTCAGCAGGGGAATAAATCAGATTAAATTTAAAGGGACTCCTTGTACCTTTACCTGGGCTAGCGTGTAAGCATTTTCAAGGTCAAGGGCTAAATGACTTCTGTGGTTGTCACTTTCATTTGTAGGTAGCTTACCTAAGGAATATCCCCTGACACACAATATTGTTTACGGTGTAGCTGTACCAGCAATACAGGATCCCTCTGGTCTACCTTCATGAATGTTGTGATGTGTCAGACTGCATCTAAGCAAAACTGGGAAAAGGCAGCAGAGTTTGTACAAAGGGCCAGAATCGCAAGGCCATATTCGAATGCGTTCTAGCCCTAAATAAGGCTGTGGAACTGCTGAAAATTCATTAAGTGCAATTGTATATATAAACTATTTTTTGCCTTAGCTTGAAATTGGCCTTGTGTTTCTCTTTAGCTGGGACCAGTAGCAGCCTGTGTGGTGGGGTAGAGAATATTGGATCTTGCTGGAAAACCTCGGGAGCTGCTACCAGTCAGTGTGATCAACCTAAGATGGACCACTGGTCTGATTCAGTATTTGGCTGCTTCCTATGTCCTTGAGGAGCTTTGCTGCCTGGGACATTTTGCTACCATGTACAGAAATAGCTTTAATACGACATTTTATTTTGGTTCATTAGCTACATTACCCTGGCCCCTGCCTCTGCTTTCCAGACATATGGCCCAGCCCCGCAAAGCCCACAGAACTCAGGCAGAGACTAAGGGCTCATCCAGACTTCATTTTTGTGCTGCATTTCTAAGCACAGGTATGTACTTTAAAGAGTCGTGTCCAAGCACTTCTTGTTGTTGTTGCTGCATCATCAGTGCTTTGCCCATGAAAACTTGTTCTTTACCACTGAATTTGAGCATCCTTGATTCAGCATTAAAGAGTGGGTTCTTGTGGGGATAGTGCCCTCTGGAGGGAGGAACTGCTTGGACACAACACTTTAAAGCCTGGACCTGTGCCTAGAAAGTGTGGGTCAAAAGGTAGGTGGATGAGCTCTAAGATTAATATTTGCTATATGGTTCAGCAAATTATTTTGCTGCATTTACAATTAAGGAATTTGGTTTGCAACCTGAACCTATGCATGTTGGAGTCAGTGGCTCAGGAGGAATGGCAAGAAGAACTGCTGCTGTTGCCACTGAGAAGGCAGGGGCAAATTTCTACAGGCAGGGAGTTCCACAGGGCAGGGCCTGCCAAATTCAAGGCTCAGTTGGTAGTGAAAGCCAACCAAATCTCAGAGGTGTGGGGAAACCACCAGAAGTACCCCATCAGAGGTGATCAAAGTAGACCAGATAGTACTTAAGGTAATATGGGCCCAAGCTGTTTAGGGCCTTGTGAATTAATGTGAGAGCATTGAACTTGGCCCAGTAGCAAATCAGCAACCAGTGCATTTTTTTTCTGCAGTAGAGTAACATGGTGCCAGTAATCTGCTCCTATGAACATTATGGCTGCTGCATTCTTCACAAGTTGCTGACCAGATGCAAGTTACACTTCTGGAGGTTCCCTCACTGAGAGAAGTGAAGGTACAGGGAACTAGGCAGAGGGCCTTCTCAGAAGTGGCGCCCTCCCTGTGGAATGCCCTCTCACCAGATGTCAGGGAGACGAAGAATTACACAACTTTTAGAAAACTTCTGAAGGCTGCCCTGTTCAAGGGAGGTTTTAGTGTCTGACATGTTATTATATTTTATATTTTGCAGGAAGCCACCCAGAGTGGCCGAGGAAACCCAGCCAGATGGGTGGGGTAAAAACAATAAAATAACAAATGGCATATCAGCAAGAGCTGGTAAAAAACACTGATGGAGACAGAGGTCAAGTGACAGAGATAGATCAAGGGGTACCCCCAGGCTGTGTATCTGCTCCTTCAATGGGAGTTAATCCCATTCAGAAGGGCAATTGACCTATTTTGCAGACATGGGAACTACCTACTCACAAAGCCTCCATCTTTCTAGGATTCAAGCTCAGTGAATTGACTCTCACCCTATCCACCACTGCAATCATGGGCTTTCCTGAGTCAGGTGTATTAGAGAAACATAGCTGTGTATCATCAGCCTACTGATGATACCTTGCTCCAAAACTCCAACTGACTGGTCCCAATGGTTTTATATTTATGTAGAATAGCACTGGGGACAAATCAGTGTCCTAAAGCACCCTATAATGTAAAAACCATGAGGCCAAAGATGATTCTCCTAGGGGTACTCTTTGGACATAGCCATCAGATTTGTCAAGGCTAATTCAGTCCTAACCCAGGCGTGAACACAGACTGACATAGACATAGGCACCATCTCCCTGGAGCCCTGGGTGCCTGGGCTCCCACAATTTTTTTGTTGTTGTGGCTACCTAGTCCCTACCCCTGCCACCATGTGCCCCTGGGCATAGAGCCAGTTAATCTGTCTCTTCAATCCTGGCAACTATCTTTCCCAGGAAGGATTATTTACCAGGCGATAGTTGTCAAAATCCTTCAGGCCCATGGTTGCATTACTGCTCCATATAAGGTAGCAGGCATCAATGCTAACTGCAAGGAAGCATTCACTATTCATGGATCTCCCCAAACAACCTTCACCTGATGGTAAGGTTGGCCATAATCTTCACCTAATGGCAATGAACTAGTCAGTTAAGTTTTAGGGCAAAGACTAACCAATTTGGTGCCCTCCAAATGTTTTGCACTACAACGCCTATCGTCCTTGGCCATTGGACATGCTGGATGGGACAGATGGAGTTGTCCAAAATATCTAGAGGACATGACATTCACTACCCTTGCTTGGACAGTTGAGTGCATTTATATATAATCTATATAAAATTATATTATTATATATGTATATACATTTATATCTAATCATACTCCCTACCCATCCTTGTCTCCAGTCCTTGGCAGCTGTAATTAGCAAAACGAACATCAGGCATGGTGAGAGTCTCGCATCCGATTTGCAAATGCAATCAGCAAACATTTTTTACAAGTGAAAAGCATTCTGTCAACCTGCTGCAAAATACTAAAGCAGAAAGCTCTGTCAATGAACTTGGTCCTGCGCATTGTAGACTGACAGCTTCGCCATATATTTAAATGTCACCATGATAGGCACTTACTAAGAAGGATGGCTTGATTAGATATACAAAACAAGTATTTATTACTCAGAACACTGAAACATTTTACTTAACTATTTCTATGATTTATTATTATATAATGATTCTACTTCAAACTATCTTATTCTGTTTTAAAGGGGGAAAATTTTTCTCAAAGACTACTGAAAGTAGTGCTATTACCATCACACTTCATCTTTATCAAAGGATTTCTTTCAGGTCCTGTCCTCTCCTTTTTTTCTTGCTGTTTATTTAGATCATGACAACTTTCATTAGGGATGAGCTGATTTCATCCATTATGTTCTTTTACAAAGCAATCCAATACATGTCTACTCAGAAGTCACAATGATTTTTTTATTTTTATTTTTTGGGGGGAAATCTGCCCTGCCTGATTTCCCAGATAAAGCTGAAGCAGTTAATAAACAGGGATGGGAGCACCTGTCCGTTTCTAATTTCTTTTCCAATCTTAAATTCAGTTTTCCACATTAGTGAATTCTTACAAACAAATAAAAAATCCACTAGCATTTTAGGGTGAATTTTCCAAACATACACAGTTTTGCAAATTTGGCAATATTTGTGTTTGCTATTTTCCCAAATATATACATTTGTATGTACACTTTACTCCAGCATGTACATTTTTTTACACCTTACTTGGCGAGAGAACTTCATTGAAAAATTCAGAGAAGTGTGAAGGACTGCTATGTTTCATTTTACAAATTTTGGGAAAGACTTCTATGTTTCAGTTTGCAAATTGTTTTGGGAAAGACTGCTTACCGTCAGCTGGAAGGGGAGAGGGTGTTGCGGTTCAGTGCAGCCATGGAAGATGTACATTACAGGGTGATCCTTAACCTTAGTTTACCCTGCCAAAAATTCAACCAGCAGCTTGGCTGGTTAAGTCAGACTACACAACCAATGAAAATTCACATCCCCATGAAAAGTAGATGCTCTACCACTGAGTAATGGCCTTTCCCTATATTTTATTTCAAACCATGTGTCTGGATGGAACTGGATGCATGGCGTTTGTCTTTTTCCTCACAAAATGTCACTTGAGGCCTAGGGATCGTCAGTCGTTTCTATTTCTTTGAGTATAATAGACTCATGGGAGCACCCTGTATGTTCCTATCAGCTTGCAGTACACTGCTTTTGTGCTAAAATACAATGACACTCTTGTGATAGCTATTCTTAGATTAGGACTCCCATGATAACTATAGATTAGATGGCAGTGTGCTTATGTGTCTAAACAGAACAATATCTGCCAAATATACTCCCAAACCTCCTTTCTGATTAGGATTCTCAGAGGAATCAAAGATGAGTGACAAAATGTTGGCCACATCAACAGACAGTATTTGGCACTATCTATGGTTTTCATTGGCCCTGGTATACTGAGAAAGTCATGCTGCTTTGCAGGGAACAGAAATATTCCTGCCATCCTCCAGAGAAGGACGAGACATGTAATGGTAGTAGACTCGGTCATAACAGAGATTGAAGCTCCCTCACTGTGGGAACTTTTGCACAACCAATGTCTCCTGATGAAACAAATATCAGGGGGAATCTTTAGCAGAATCAATGCATAGGAAAGGGAAATTTCTGGTTGGAATGCCACAAATGGTACACTGGTTGGGTTAGTGGAGACAGGAATTTTACCTGGAACTAGCACTGATTGCCAGTGGAGGCTGGTTCATTAGGTCAAACGGAACACTGCCTCAACAGTCTCTCTCTCTCCTCAGCCAATGCCCCCACCCCTTGCCTTCCTGCTTATTTATAACCCATCTGAGGTTGGCTTTTCCTGTCATTTGCTCAGGCTCCATATGCTGCTGGTCTCCCTACTTTCCACCATATGAGTTCCAATGGGCATCAGCCATAGCCTCTGATCACAAGTTGTGCAGGACTGGTCTGGAAAGGATGTTGTTAAGCAACAAAAGAGGTGCTTACTGCATAATGTGGGATGGGGAGGACTCTGATCAGGCCCGCCATCTGCTCTATTGAAGTCTACAGACTGCTTCACATCATTGAGCTCCTGCCTATATAATGCCCCCATTGTACTCGCTAAATGTCATTCCCATATCTTCAACTGCTGCTTCTTCCATAATAATTTTGTGCAATTTATTTGTGTTTAATTATAGAAATGTGGCATCCTGTGGAGAATTCCTACTGTCCTTTTCTCCTAGGTCGGTATTTTATTAGCAATTCAATAAAACTGCTAAATTTACAAAAGAAATATCATCTTTGCCACTTCAGATCTCATCAATATTTCATCCTAGTTACACACAGAGCTTCACTGCAGATATAATTCTCTTGATCCCTACTGTGACCAAATGTCTCTTGCAAATATTGCACAAATAGCTCAGGAGCTGAAAGTTTAGCCTCGACTTTGCTTCTTGCCAATGGGATGGGAAAAGCATGGAACATAAGTGAAGCTCCTTCTTCCTCAAGTGCAGGCTCTGTGTTATAAATGAGTCTAAGCTATTATCTCATTCTTATTTTTAAGCTGAACAGCTACCACATTTCACCTAAAGCAATATTGGAGTGGTGGATGGGGCGGGGGACAGAACTTCTAAGATTTCTTCAGGAAAATGAAAAAGTTTTGATAAGGGCTAGGGACCCAAAGCTCTTAGGAACTCTGATCATGGTTGTCCGCTATAGGTTTGTGTTGAGGAATGAGATGCCAGCAACTCTTAGGCAGTTCTACAGCATAGTCAGCTAAGCTGGAAGTAAACTTGGTCATGAAGGCTGTGGTGCTGGGCAAATAGCTCATACACCTATAAAAAGATACAGATGCACATATACGTGTGTGGACCTAACTAAGGGACCTACTATTTCCTTCCCAATGAAGAGCTTTTATGCTTGCAAGACTAAATGCTTTCCCCTCCGCAGTGACTATAGGTAGATACTTGCAAATTCCTTATCAAGCCCGTCTGTGTGCCTGCAAACATATGGTGCGTGTGGACCATATTCTTTTGGACTGTCCTTTGCACAGCAGACCTCACAAACAGATGCTAAGCAAGATGCTGGACCTGCGACCCATGGCTCCAAGAGAAAGCCAAATGAGGTTCCTCCTAACGGACAGGAACAAGGACGTTACTGCCCCAGTGGCTTCCTTTTTCATCTCCATCTCACCTAAAAGGGTTCTTAATGAATCATCCCTCTAGGGAATAGACAGGGTGAAGCAGAACAGTCAAGTGCCCTGTGACCCTTGACAGCCTCACTCCTGTGCCTTTTAACTTTATCCCACAGATTTGAAATGTCTTAACTTGTAATGCCAATAAAGGTATTTGTATTGTATTGTATGATGTGTGGGGGCCTTTCCAATCAGAGTAATTATTTTTCCACTTTACTTTGATAGACTTAAAAACTCAAACTTGCAACTACTACATGACATGCTTTGCATATGCAATAAGGAAAATAAGATATTTTTGCTCTAATTATGTGAATGATTGATAGATAGTCCTTTTAAATTATTCTCTCCTTGAATTAAAAATATCTCATGCTATTTGTTAAAGAACAATTGTACTTATCGTCTTATTTTACAATATTAAAATGCATATGACCTGAGGGATAGCTTAGGCAGTAGAGCATGAGACTCTTAATCTCAGGGTTATGGGTTCAAGCCAACATTGAGTGAACGATTCTTACATTGCAGGAAGTTGGACTAAATGACCCTTGAGATCACTTCCAACTGTGATTCTATGAAGATAGATAGATATAGATAGTCAAAACAAAAAAAAAATCCTTCCAGTAGCACCTTAAAGACCAACTAAGTTAGTTCTTGGTATGAGCTTTTGTGTGCATGCACACTTCTTCAGATACACTGAAACAGAAGTCACCAGACCCTTCTATATAGTGAGAAGGTGGGGAGGGGTATTACTCAGAAGGGTGGTGGGAATGGGTGATGCCCCGAAGCCGGGCGGCGGGGGGAGGCTTTGCCGCCCCGCCGCCGGGCTTTGGGACATCGTTCCGATGCCGGGCGGCGGGGGGAGGCTTTGCCGCCCCGCCGCTCGGCTTCGGGACATTGTTCCGATGCCGGGCGGCGGGGGGAGGCTTTCTCGCCCCGCCGCCCGGCATCGGGACGATGCCCCGAAGCCGGGCGGCGGGGGGAGGCGTTCCTGCCCCGCCGCCCGGCATCGGGACGATGCCCCGATGCCGGGCGGCGGGGGGAGGCTTTCCCGCCCCGCCGCGGGCTTCGGGACATCGTTCCGATGCCGGGCGGCGGGGGGAGGCTTTCCCGCCCCGCCGCCGGGCTTCGGGACATCGTTCCGATGCCGGGCGGCGGGGGGAGGCTTTCTCGCCCCGCCGCCCGGCATCGGGACGATGCCCCGAAGCCGGGCGGCGGGGGGAGGCGTTCCTGCCCCGATGCCGGGCGGCGGGGGGAGGCTTCAAAAGCCGTCCGGGGGCTTTTAAATCGCCCCGGACAGTCCCAGGGCGATTTAAAAGCCCCCGGTTAGGCAGGCAGGGGGGGCAAAGACTTTTGCCCCCCGCCCGCCTTGGGAAGAGGTCCTGGACCTCTTCCCAAGGCGGGCGGGGGGCAAAAGTCTTTGCTCCCCCCTGCCTGCCTTTCCGGGAGAGCGGAAAAGGCAGCGCTGCCTTCCCGCTCTCCCGGAAAGGCAGGCAGGGGGGGAGCAAAGACTTTTGCCCCCCGCCCGCCTTCGGAAGAGGTCCAGGACCTCTTCCCAAGGCGGGCGGGGGGCAAAAGTCTTTGCCCCCCTGCCTGCCTTCAAAAGCCGTCCGGGATAGCGGGAAGCGCTTCCCTGCTATCCCGGACCGCTTTTAAAATGCTGGCGGTGGGGAGCAAAGCCTTTCGCCCCCGCCGGCCTTCCTGGACCTCTTCTGAAGTCCGGAGGGGGGGAAAAAGGCTTTGCTCCCCACCGCCAGCATTTAAAAAAAGGTCCCCGAGATTTCCCTATGGGCTTTCGTCTTGCGATGCAAGCCCATAGGGAAAATCGTCTAGCGAAGCGTCGCAAAAACCGAAAAACCCTTTCGTCTTGCGGGTTTTTCGTCTTGCGAGGCATTCGTCTTGCGGGGCACCACTGTAGATAGATATAGATAGATAGATAGATGATAGATAGATAGATAGATGATAGATGATAGATAGATAGATAGATAGATAGATAGATAGATAGATGATAGATAGATAGACAGACAGACAGACAGATGAGAGAGGGAGAGAGAGGGTGGGAGAGAGATGAAACATGTTATGAATATAGTGCTACACTGGGAATTCTCAGCAAAAAAAAAAATCAGCTCCCACATTGAGGATCTCTCAGCAAAAATTTCAAGAAAGAAAAGAAACAGAGGTTGTTGTTGGTTGTTGAATTCACAGTAAAGTTACAAAGTTAGGGCAGTGAAGAAAATATAACTTTCTGAGTTTCAACAAAATGGGCGAACATATGATCAGAAATAATTCTCCTTCCTAAATCATTGCAAGTTGATACTGAATTCAAAACTGACAAAAACAAAAAAGGCATCACTATTAGAGTTTTGGCAAAACTTGAAATTTATTCTGTTTAAGAGATTTCTGTACTGCCCTTCACCTAAAATATTCCTCCACTGGTTATTTGGAGCAAGTGTGGTGTAGTGGTTAGTGTATCAGACTAGGACCTGAGAGATAATTGCTCAGATCCTCACTAAGCCAGTCAATTTCTCAGCCTAACCTACCTCACAAGGCAGGGTAAAATGGTGAGACCATATACATCACCTTCAGCTTCTTGGAGGAAAGGCATGATATCAATTCAATCATGATTATATTAATACATGCAGGACTATTTCTGTTTCTATTTATACTTTCTCTTTCTTCTAAAGCCCAGACTGAGATGAAATTTTCAAATGTCTCTCCATAATTTCACAGTTTCATCATAGGTGAATTGCCTAGAGAGCTTCAGTCACCAGAGATGGAGTAACAAACGATTTCTTTGGAAAGGAGAGGTAAAACGACCTTTCCATCAGCCCCTTGTACTTTGATTTCACATCCGCCTACAAGCACACTTTTCTAGGAGGAGAATGGCACAAGTCCACGAGTTATTATAAATATTTTCCTTTGCAAATCTTCTTTCTAGGTCTTTTGTTCTGGCAAGTCCTACTGATAGAATAGTGTCACACAAGTCAGATTGTTGTGAAATCTCCATACGCTAACTGACAAAAGCGATTTATTCCTCGACAGTTTATCTGTCTAGAGATTGCTTTTAAAGTGGGAAACTATTACCTTTTGTTGGTGTTGTTGACAAAGGCACTGACAGTGGGATATAATTAGGGATGGGATAACCTAGTGCAGATTTAGTGAGAGTTGTTTTGTCTTTTTCAGAAACATAATTTCCCATACACCAATCCACCTGTGTTTCAAGGGAACTCTGCTTCAAAACAGTTTTCATGTATTTCTAATTAAATGAAACACTGTGCTATGCAAAACATTAGGTTTTGTATTTGAACATGAGTGTCATTCCGCTGACAGAGCCACAAAGGAAATATGCACAATGGCCTATGCTCTCTTTCATCAGTCAAAGGAAGACTGATCTGTTGAGTCTGGGATGGGAAATCTGTGGCCCTCCAGATGTTGTTGGACTACAACTCCCATCAGATACAGCCAATGGTCAGTACTGATGGGGGATGTTGTCCACCAGCATTTGTGGAGCAACATGTTTTCCACCCTTGCTTGATTTGAAAGATCTGTGTTCTTAGTAGATTCAGGCTTGGTCAAGGCAAGCATTAGGTCTGAAGATGTAACCTAAGATGAAGCTAAGTTGTCTGTGCCTGAATGGAAGACCTTCTAGGAATCATGTGTTCAAAATGCCTTGAGTTATCTATGATAGATGATTACAACAGTCTCCATTTAGAAACTTCAGCTGGTTAAAGATACAGTGGCCTGACATTTAATTAGCACTGGGCAGATAGAGTATATTACTCCAGTCTTCATCCAGCTCCATTGATTATCTGTTTCTAGGCTCAATATGAAGTCCTGGTCTCAAGCTTTTACTAGTATAATATTAAGCATGTTTTCCTTTGCCTTGTAAATGGTCCATGGCTGCCTTGCAAAGTTCCATGATTATTCCAAACTCTGGTTCATTTCATTGGAGCAATTTCTGCCTTAACATGGCACTTGTTATATTATGTTATGCTATTGTTTATTTATATGGCTATATGAGGGTGGTGTCTATGCTGACTGGCAGTGGTTTTCCAGGATTTCAGACAGGAGTCACTCTCAGCCCTAACTGGGGATGCCAGGGATTGAATCTGGGACCCGATGTCCTACCACTGAGATACAGCCTTCCCTCTCATATTGTTTGTGTTACTTTAATCTTTGTTGTTTTTAATATTGTAAACCACATCAGGTTAATTTTATGCAGAGTTCGATGGAAGAATGAGGAAACCCCAACGAAAGAACAATGGCAAGAAAAACTGATGAGTTATGCAGGGTGGGCAAATGTGACAATCGTGACTTCAAGGAAGAATGTGAACTTTTTACAAACTATCTATAAAACAACAACAAAATGATTTGGACTCCTTGGCAGGTTTTGAATAAACGCCCACAAATTTGTTAGCAGAATATATGACAGATAAGGCAAAGATATGTACAATTTTTAAGATGCAGAGAATAATATGTGCAAACAAATCAGAGAGAGGAGCTGAGGGAAGTCCTTAGTGGGTGGGAGAGAGAGGGATGGGGGGAATAAAAAAGGGGGGGAAATGTAATTGGTTATTTTGATTGATAATTTGTTCTGTTAAAATTGTTTAATAAAATATATTGGTTTTTTTAAAAAAATATGCAGTTGAATGATTTTTAGAAACAACCTTATTTGTAAGGCAGTGGTGGCGCTGTGGGTTAAAGCCTCAGCAGCTAGGACTTGCCGATCGAAAGGTCGGCGGTTCGAATCCCTGCGGCGGGGTGCGCTCCCGCTGCTCGGTCCCAGCGCCTGCCAACCTAGCAGTTCGAAAGCACCTCCGGGTGCAAGTAGATAAATAGGGACCGCTTACCAGCAGGAAGGTAAACGGCATTTCCGTGTGCGGCTCTGGCTCGCCAGAGCAGCGATGTCACACTGGCCACGTGACCCGGAAGTGTCTCCGGACAGCGCTGGCCCCTGGCCTCTTAAGTGAGATGGGCGCACAACCCCAGAGTCTGTCAAGACTGGCCCGTACGGGCAGGGGTACCTTTACCTTTACCTTTACCTATGCATTTTTTAAAAAGTAACATAACTAATAAAATTATAATCCAGTCATTTCTTCTTCTTCTTCTTCTTCTTCCTCCTCCTCCTCCTCCTCCTCCTCCTAACCCACCCATCTGACTGAGTTGCCCCAGCCACTCTGGGCGGCTTCCAACACACACAAAATTATTAATAAAGCACCAAGCATGAATAGTAACAATCTGTATTGATTTCCTCCTTCCCTTACAGATATTTCTAAGAAGAAGAAGCAGCAACACATTATCTAGATGTATTTGGTACTGCGGGTGCTTGAGAGATTCAATATTTGTGATTTCCTATATGAAGTGACATATGAGGGGACACAGGTGGCGCTGTGGGTTAAAGCCTCAGCGCCTAGGACTTGCTGATCGAAAGGTCAGCGGTTCGAATCCCTGTGGCGGGGTGCGCTCCCGCTGCTCGGTCCCAGCGCCTGCCAACCTAGCAGTTCGAAAGCACCTCCGGGTGCAAGTAGATAAATAGGGACCGCTTACCAGCGGGAAGGTAAACGGCGTTTCCGTGTGCAGCTCTGGCTCGCCAGAGCAGCGATGTCACACTGGCCATGTGACCCGGAAGTGTCTCCGGACAGCGCTGGCCCCTGGCCTCTTAAGTGAGATGGGCGCACAACCCCAGAGTCTGTCAAGACTGGCCCGTACGGGCAGGGGTACCTTTACCTTTACCTTTATATGAAGTGACATGATGCACACTTCGTAGGTGAGTTGGAACTTAGCCGTCCATTTCAATGTCCACACTTTTCTGAAAGTTGCAATGTAAGGCATTGTAAGGTGGCTGTAAAAGGCTTAGGGGGAGGCTTAGGCAGCTGTGGGAAGGTGGGAAACTTCACTCTCCCAACTGCCTGATAGCGGCAAAATCTACTAGGAAAAGATGCTGTGCTCATTAGGCCTGCCACTACTGAGCAGCCTTCTTTCTTCTAATAAAGAACTAACTTCACTTTATGTGATTTATTGCTGACCTGTTCCTGACACCTGCTCCTGAAAGCAGCCCTCTATAATTGATTGATATGAAAAAGTTGGGAAATTCGTTGCCATGGGAAACTTGGCTTATTATTTAAGGAGTAATCAATGTCATATTTATTTATGAAAAACTGAGAAGATTATGTATCAAAACTGGGCTATAGGATCTTGTTCTTGTTTGGGGTGGTTGATGTTTTGAGTTCTTTAACAGCTGTACTCCGCAGGCTAATGCTTTATTTGATTAATATTAAATTAAATGTCTCTCTTGTAAGGGACTATGAACAAATGGAATCTTCTTTTTAATTATTATTTTGCATATATTGCTGTTTGGATCAAGTTTTCATCTCAGTCTCCAGGGTCTCTAGGTAAGGTTGGATAATGAAAGAATAAATAAATAACTAAACAATTTACTTTTTTGGGAAAAAACCTGATTTACATGTACATAAAGTATACATTTATATACATATCCGGAGAGGATTTGTTTTGTTTGGTAATGCAGCTGTGGGAAGAAAATGAAATTATGAATGAAAACATCGGAAGTGACATGGACTGGTAATAGACAAATGTGTGCATGAGGCACGTATTTTATATAAAATGTTAATTTCTTTTCTTGCTATTCTCTGAATAAGCAGAATATGAATGCTATACTTCTAATCCCAATTTATGCTAGATGTTCCCTCTATGCTAGTATATCTTACATGTTCCATTTCATATTACAGAGCAAAGTGTTGTATACATTTACATTTTAACTTGTGTAATCATGTTATTATCTGAAACTAATGCCATGCTGTTAAAATTTAGATAAAATGTCATGCAATGCATACAAAATGTTCATTTGTTGAAGGCCATTAATTTAATTTCCTGAGACCAAGATTAAATGTAAGACATTTACATAATTATTAGTTGTAAGGTGTAGGATAGATAATTAAATATTCTACCACATTAATTTATATTTGATTAACAATGGGTCCATGGTCCTTCTCTCTGAATATTAATATTAGGTAAATAAAATATTAGGATAAATACTTACCTGTATGAAAGCTTTTTTTTTAAAAAAAAGTGGTATAGGGATTCTGATCATTCCCATACACACACCCAAATAAATGGACATTAAATGTTCTTCAGTTTAGTTCAATAGTACAGTGGTAATTTTCACAAGATTCTTTAAAGAAGTGGGTTCAAAGGTCACAGTGTGCTGTTTGCATGGCTACTAAAGTTAGCAGCTCCTAAATCTGCTTCTTTATGAACTTAGGATCATAATAAAAATTCCTTTAGAGAAATAACTTTTTTCTAGGCCCCTGCGAAAGGAGTTTTGCCTCATAATGCAATTATCTTTCAACAAGATGATCCTGTGGTGAGATTATCCTCTGACAAGATTATGTTGTGGCACTTTCTTTTCCTGGGGAGGATTATCTAGAGAGGTGATGTTAATAATTAGCTAAAGATGTGGCAACTTGATAGAGAGATTGCAGTGGAGATCAAGAGAACTTTCAAAGGACATTATATTAATTTGGTATCTGTATGAGAATATGTTCAGCTTGCTTACACATGAACAGGCACTATAAATGACAGAGTACTCCCTTTTGCAAAATACAATGGCACAGATCCCAGAGACCTTTTCAGGCTGCACAAGGTGGTTTTACAGAGCTGGGCCAATGGGGATTCTTTGCTGTTTTCTCGGAAATGAATATTCCTGCATCAGTGTAAATGCAACCTGGTAGAAGTACATGAAGACTGAGAATTACGTGGAACGAATTACACGGAATAGCCTGCTTTGGTTCAGTATTTGGGATATTGCAAAATTCAGAGAAGTGTGAATTTTGAAGGGTGGTCATCTTCTGGTTTCCAAACTGTTTTTGGAAAGTGTGAATTAGGTGAGTTTACCTTTAAATGTGAGCTAAACTGAATTTCTCTGCCATACCTAGCTAGGGGTATGGTCTGCTCTTCTGTACCCATTCACCTTTATATTATCATTACTCAAACTCAGTCTGTCATGGTTCACATTTCATTACATTTGTATGACTGTAGTCAGGTATGGTGATTTGATAAAATAATGTCATACTTGTTCATTCTCCTGATGGTGGCATGACAACATCTTACATGACAGATATCATTACTACAAGTCTGCCAGGAAACAAAACAAAGTATCTTAAGTCATTGTTTCTGTGTGAATGACACAATCATCATCAATACATCCCCGATGTGAAAAAGCTATTGTAACACAACAGAAAATTCAATCCTCGCCCTCACCCATCTTGAAAAGCAGACAAAAGCTACATGAAGAATAAAAGTTGAAATTGCTGCAAAATGCAGAGAACATCATTATTTCAAAAACGGATCAATATTTTAAGTTATGGAGGAGAGACTTGAGAAAGACACAACACAAATGGATACCATTGTTAAAAGTGTTTGTAGATAGTGCTTTATATACTTTGGGTTAGGGAGGGGGGGAAACCCTTCAATTTAGCCATTACTGCATGAATTAAATGCTATAATACAAAGATGATTGAAAACACAACAGAGAAATAAAATCAATAAATTATTTGTTTAATCATTTGTATGTCAAACTATGTGTTACAATCATAATTTGTCTGCTTATGTATTTATCAAGATATTATCACCCATAATCATATAATGGAGAGCTGTATAGGTACCATCGTCTCCTCAATAAAACAAAGTTCAACTGAATACAGATTTCAGCACATCTGATCTGACAGTAATTCTTGGGCTGGCCCAAGACATTTTGGCATCTAAGGTGAATGACAAAATGGTGTCTGCCTCTTGACCAGGGAAGAAGGAGTGAGTGAAGATCTACATCAGGAACAAGGTGGGGATGAAGATTTACATGGGGATCCGCTGCTCCTGTGGATCCTGCTGCCTGAGGCAGTCACCTCACCTTATCTCATGCGTGGGCTGACCCTGGGCAATTACAAAGCAATGTCGACAAATAAGTGTAAAGGTAAAGGGACCCCTGACCATTAGGTCCAGTCATGACCGACTCTGGGGTTGCGGCGCTCATTTCGCTTTATTGGCCGAGGGAGCTTCATGTGGCCAACATGACTAAGCTGCTTCTGGCAAACCAGAGCAGCGCACAGAAACGCCATTTACCTTCCCGCCGGAGCTGTACCTATTTATCTACTTGCATTTTGAGGTGCTTTTGAACTGCTAGGCTGGCAGAAGCAAGGACCGAGCAACGGGAGCTCACCCCGTCGCAGGGATTCGAACCACCAACCTTCTGATCGGCAAGTCCTAGGCTCTGTGGTTTAACCCACAGCGCCACCCTCGTTCCGCTTAAAAAAAGAGTAGTTGGCATATTAAATCATTATTAAGAATTTCCTGGCTTCCAAAACTGTGTTGTTAATTTTGTCAAATTTTTTTTTTGGGGGGGGGTCAGTTTCATTCAAGATCACTGGCTCTATCATGGAAATGGATCAGTAAAGGAACTCATGCAGAGCTCAGTACCAAGTTGATTATTGTTAAATTCTCCACCATCCCTAACCACAGCATTGAGACTAAAGTCTGCCTTTGTCTTATTTCCTCTCTTCCGTTACATTTATCTGATTTGGGGCTGAATTGCTGAAAACACTATTTTTCTTCTCTGTACACGAAGGCAATTTTTGTAGAGAGTGCCCTAAATGTTTATTCGAAGACAGCTTTGACTCTACAAATAGATGTAGATATCTTTGGTTAGTGTATCAAAAATAGTTGCTGGAGAGAGGGAAATAAGAGGTTAGGACCATCTTTGGATTTGAGCATAGAACCTGTCTGCTAAATCACAGAGCCATCACACATACATGACAAACTATTGTTCATTTCTACAATCCGTGTACAAAGGAGTTCCAAGGTTAAAAAGTACAAGAGCATGAAATAGTCTTGAAAAATGTCTAGTGGATTATCCTTCCCAGTAGGTCTGACCCCTCCCGCACCAGCTTCTGCTGACACTGAAAAAGTAACCATTGCAGCAGACCATCTTTAGTATCAGCTGTGGTCTTCCAGTTTTCTGTTTTACCCACTTTTATAATTAAAAATTTGAAATGATAAAATAAAACATTGTCAGTAATCTATAGACATTACATTTTCCCTGATCGTCCAACCTTCTTTTTTTTTTTTTTTGCCAAAAAGGGCTTTACTCAGAATTATCAAAATAAAAATGTATTTCCCTTTTTTATTCTAAAATGAGCTTATGCGTTTGCATTAATTTCTTTTCTTCTGTTCCACAGATAATTAAGAAAAGATACTGAGACGCATTTAACTTCACTTCAGCCTATTTGAAGTTTATTACCCATGTGACCAACATATCACACAGCCCCCCCAATGGATAAATTGTAAAATCTACAATACTAAATCTTCACTTCAAGGACTACTACTCCCAAATCTCCTAGCAGTACATTTCCAGACTGCCCTTTCTAATAACTTAGTTTCCCACTGAGTAAAAAGCTTTTAGTACATTGAAAATGGAACAGTGTTATTCTTAGCTACTTGATTCTTAAATTTCCAATTCAGCTATGGTTCAAGTGACAGTGTCTTCATGTGCTCATTCAGTAGAACATTTTCATACTATATATATATATATATATATATATATATATATATATATATATATATGCTTTCGTAGATTTTCACGGGTACAGGAATGCAGGTTTTGGTGTCCTCGGGTGTCTTCCCGTGTAAAAGTTGGGGTGTCTAGGCGACGTTTCGACGAGGTCTCGTCTGAAGATGACGAGTGAGACCTCGTCGAAACGTCGCCTAGACACCCCAACTTTTACACGGGAAGACACCCGAGGACACCAAAACCTGCATATATATATATATATATATATATATATATATATATATGAGATATCATCATGACATATAGTGATTTAATCAACCTGTCTTTTGACCTGGATGGTAAAAAAGAAACTTTAACTAGATCTAAATTCCTAGAAGGTTTAAATTGTTCAAGACTCTCCCATCTAGAGAATAAAACAATACCTCAGAGGGAAATTTAATTTGTTTTTAGACAATGTATGGACATGTCACAACAGGTTCCATTTTGGAAAAAAAAACACTACTTGGCTAATGTGGCAAAGAGAAGAACCAATGGAGGGGGGTCCCCGCCCTTCTCTCACCTGACTGGTAGTGAGAAGTGTGATGGTTCAGAATTTATCTGGTTAAATTCCCCTGGTGTGTGTCACCTGCTAACGTCAGCTTACAGAAGCTGGGCGGAGACAGAAGCTTTCAGAAGCTAAGAAGGAGGAGTTTTTCCCTGTACTTTCACTTCCCTCTGTGTATCTGTGAGGGAGACATGGCTGAAAGAAGCCCTGGACTTTGTTTGCTGTAATGTTTTAATAAAGAGCTGTAAATAGACGAACCTGTCTATGTGTGCTTGCCTGGAAACTAGGCTGCTTTACACGCTGTTCAACTCTGCTAAGCCGTGACCTGAAGGGAGCAACAGTGGCGCAGCTCTGGAGGAAGTGTGCCAGACCCGTTATAAACCGCTGTAGGTGATTGATGCGGATCGTAAAGCTGTCTGACGTTGCGGCTCTATCGATAAGGCAAGATCGATATCTCCGAACAGGTTATGGAGTGTCAGAAAACGCTCGTAAAGCAGTCGGTGTGAGCCTCAGGAATGCTTTGAAGTCAGCGGTCTGCGGCTGAGGAGCGGAACGGGAGCTGACTGGGTGCCGGAGAGCAGATGATTAATTGCCTGCTTCCGAGAGGCAATGAGAGCATCTGATACACAAAGAGCTAAAAAGCAGCTAAAAGCTGAAGGCTGGGACGCAGCTGAAATATCGTTTCTCCACGGAAGGGAAGGCCGGAGGAAGCTGGTACGGAGTAAGTACAGCTTGGGGCACCTTGGGAGAACGGGAGAAGATGGCGCAGTTCCAGAAGCATGGTTTTGAGCTTAAGCTACCATGTGAAAAGCTGACGCGTGAAGGCTGGTGGACGTGGAGTCTCCACGTAGAACTGTTGTTGGTCGGAGAAAGCCTTTGGGAGGCAGTCCAGCCACTACAGAAAGCGGCTGGAGCAGCAACAGAGCTGAGCGAAGCTGAGAAGTGTGTGCTAGTATTTCTGGCAGAGAATGTAAGTGATGCGCTGAAGCCTATTGTCCTAGATGCTGAGAGGCCTGAGGTTGCATGGCTAGCACTCCGTGAGGCTTGTGAAGCAGGAGTGGAACGCCATGGCCTAGATGCGGCTGCATCAGAAGGGGAGAGGCAAGATGGCGCTGGGCACATTCTTGAGAGTCAACACACAGCTGAGGGAAGCTGTGGGCCCCCAGAGGGGGCAGAAGGGACTATTGCTGGCAGCTGTACTAATGCTGCACCGTGCTTGTGTGAGGCGTTAGCGAAAGGCCAGAGTCCTGGAGGAAGCCCTGGAGAGGCTGAACTGGCAGGCCCTGTTCCCGATGTCTTAGCCTCTAGGAGTGCTAGTGAGCAGATCGGGGGGGGCGAAGAGTTCCAAAGGCAAGTTTAAAAGGCTTTCGCTTTGTGCTGAAGCAGAGAGGAGCTTCAGGGGGGGCCACGCTGGTGGGAGGAGCCGTTCCAGAAGGAGGAAGGCCAGGCCAGCTGGGAGGAGCCCCGGGCAGTGTTTTTCCACTGGAGTTCAACGTCGGCGTGGCAGTTGCCCCCACCGGAGCAGAGAGCCGATGCAGGATGTTTTCAAGGACTTTTCCCATGGGAATCAGGCAGGTTTCCATGGCAACAGGCCTGGGAAGACAGGCAGGCGTGGAACTGAGCCAGGTGGTCGTGGTAAACAACAGGAAGAGTCTTATCAGGTTTCTGCGAATATGGCAGTGTTTGAAGACGGCCGAGTGGAAAATTTCCAGCTCAGCCTTGTAATCGACTCTGCAGCTAACCGCAACATGGTTCCAGAGACCCCTGCAGTCGAGAGGTGGAATTGCA
Source organism: Podarcis melisellensis (assembly GCF_964234715.1). Lineage (NCBI taxonomy): Eukaryota > Metazoa > Chordata > Lepidosauria > Squamata > Lacertidae > Podarcis > Podarcis melisellensis. Next base: position 48,465,740 of record NC_138540.1, read on the forward strand.
CAGCAGTTCCGAAGGGGCGAACTATTAAGTTCGCGAATGGACAGAAAACTAGAGTTCACAAATGTGCTAATGTCTTTCTTTCTATTTTACAGGAGACGGTGGATTTTTGTATTGTTCCAGAGATTCATCACTGTTTGCTATCTGTGCCTTATTTGTTAAGTAAGGGGTTCAAAGTTTGTTTTGAAAATGATGTCTGCACAATCTCCAGAGAAGGGAGGTTACTGGCCAAAGTGCGGAAGGGACAGAATGATCTTTTCATTCTTAAAACGTCTCTTGGAGGTGAGGGGAAGGTTGAGAAAGCACAAGCGTTGCGTGCTACAGTTCCCAACCAGCGTGCTACAATTCCCGCTCATAATGTTACATGTGCATGCGTATGGCATCAGAGAACAATTCATGGGTCGGTAGAGGACTTGCAGACTCTGCCCGAGGTTGCCACGGGGTGTAGGATTCAAAATTGTGGAAGTGCCATTGATTGTGACACTTGCAAGCAGACAAAGGTGAGAGGGTGCAGTTACCCAAAGGTGGAACGTGTGGCCACTAAACCTTTTGAGTTGGTACACATAGATTTGGCCGGTCCTGTCAAGGAACCAAGTCTAGGGGGGGCCAGGTTTCTCCTAACTTTTTTGGATAATTTTTCGCAGAGTTCCTGGGCTCATGGTCTCAAATCCAGGGAGGATGCAGCACAGCTGATCAAGAGCTGGATTGAGGGGGTGGAACAGAGGTTCTCCACCAGGGTTCAAGCGATCATCAGTGACAGAAATGCTGAGTACACTGGTTCTGCGTTGCAGAAGTTCTTGCAGAAGAGAGGGATACGCCACACAGTTAATTCACCCCAGCAAGGGGGGGGCAGAGCTGAGGAGTGGAGCTCTGGTTAAGGCTGCACAGGTGATGCTGAAAGAAGCCAGGTTACCTCCTGAGTTTTGGTTGGAGGCCACTAGGGCTGTGTCATTCACCTGGAATCGTGTATACAACTCACTGGTAGGTGACACACCGTTCTCTTTGTTAAATGGCCGCAAACCCCAGGTTCACTTTCTGCGGACTTTTGGGACTCCTGCGCTTGTCGCTTTGCCTAAGGCTTTGCAAGGGCCAGATGGAACCAAAGTCCAGAAAATGATCTTCTGTGGGTATGAGCCAGATGCCCGTGCATGGCGTTTTGCTTACCCGTCAGGTGATCAGAGTAAGGTGCTGATCAGTAAACATGCTGAGTTCTTAGAGGAGGGTGTAAAGTCAAAGACTCCTGTCAGGCGTGATGTTCTCTCAGATTGTCTCTCTGACCCAGAAGACAGTTCTGATGAGGCAGAGGAAGAAGAGGCTGAGGCTGCTGATGACGACCAGGTCACTGACCAGGGTCAGAAGCAGGATAGGGCATCTCCACAGGCTGTTATGAGACTGCCCAAGAGTGCGCCTAGTTCTCCTGTGAGTGTGATGGAGAGGATTCGAAGACGCTTTAAGTCAGAGGGTGAGTTCCATGATGCAGAGGATACACCTGCTGATCAAAGTGAGTCAGGGAGAACACCTGAGTTTGTGCCTAGGAGGTCCAGTCGCACAACGAAAGGTATCCCACCAGAGAGGTATCAGGCCACAGGTGCGTGGGTAAGTTTCGCACAGTGCGATTCTGAGAGTTGTGAGGTGGTTCCACAAATGCCAAACAGGTTTGCCAAGGGAGGGCACAAGGCATTGGGGAAGGGATCGATCTCACAAGGTGTTACTGAAGATGTTGCACAGGTATCACGCAGGGACACAAGGGGGGGTGTGATGGTTCAGAATTTATCTGGTTAAATTCCCCTGGTGTGTGTCACCTGCTAACGTCAGCTTACAGAAGCTGGGCGGAGACAGAAGCTTTCAGAAGCTAAGAAGGAGGAGTTTTTCCCTGTACTTTCACTTCCCTCTGTGTATCTGTGAGGGAGACATGGCTGAAAGAAGCCCTGGACTTTGTTTGCTGTAATGTTTTAATAAAGAGCTGTAAATAGACGAACCTGTCTATGTGTGCTTGCCTGGAAACTAGGCTGCTTTACACGCTGTTCAACTCTGCTAAGCCGTGACCTGAAGGGAGCAACAGTGGTGCAGCTCTGGAGGAAGTGTGCCGGACCCGTTATAAACCGCTGTAGGTGATTGATGCGGATCGTAAAGCTGTCTGACGTTGCGGCTCTATCGATAAGGCAAGATCGATATCTCCGAACAAGAAGGACAATAGCCAAAGTTGTGTGAGCTGGGCTAGAATAAAGCAGAAGACAGAGAGTGAGAGCCATGCTTGATTCTAAGACTGTGACTATAGAAGAAGCAAAAGCTTTTGGGGTATTGATGCTTTGAGATCCTCCATGGCAGGCTCAGGTTGTACATATGTGCAAATAAACCATATATCATAAAGACACCACAACCTCCACCATCCCACATTCTGAGGAAACCAAATCCTGGGTAAATGCCTAGAACTCCTGGAACCTGTCACCACTCAGAAATTAGGGTGGCATGCAACAGTATGGAACTTATTGCCACAAGGAAAATGCTATGGCAAATAATGTAGCAATTTCTGAAGCTGGATTAGATATGAGTAGAATGTGATGTGAGCCAGGTGATTATGCCAAACTCTGCTTCCATTAGCCACCATTTTGCAAATGTGTCTTATACCAGCATTGTGGCTGGTGGATCTTATAATTTTCAGCCATTTCAAACTAACCCTGGGTGTAAAAATTGTGAGAACCTGTGGTGTAGAGGTCAGCCTACCGCTCCACCCCTAACCCTGCAGCCAATTTAGCTTGAAGGGCTGCAGGCTTGTTTTTGTTTTTGAACTGGTTTGACTAAACATGCTTTCAAGACACTTCACAAATGGGAACTCAGACCTTAGCACTAAACACACATGGTCAGAGGGGGGTAGGGTTCCCCAGAAATATTAGCCACAATGCCACCCCATCCTTGTACACACTTCTGCCCTTGCACGTACATGCTGAGCTCTAGAGGAGGACTTGGATTTCTAAGATGGTGTCTGCTAGCTGCAATTTTGTAATTTTTTTTTGTATTAGAATAATAAACAGTTAAAAATAAAAATAAAGATCGGCTGTCCAATTAGTCAGAGATGCCTTTTTAGTGGATCAATCAACTAAACTTTGAAGCCCTTATTATCATAAATGCATAGATCATAGATCATTTCGATTTCTCTACAAGGCTAACACAAAGATCCAGTGCTTTCTCAGAATGCAAAAATGTTTGTAATAAAGACATGCAAATTACTTTTTAAGACTTTTAGGAATGAACATGACATTTTCAATGGCATTTATGCAGGGAGGGTATCAAGTTTCTATATAATTAAGCACCATTGCAAATTGCTATTGTGTAGACATGGAATAGAATTTTTAAAATGATGTGCTGACTGTCTTGTTTCACATGATTAAAAGAATACTAATGGAGTTTGCTTGCAAAGCCATAGTCAGCATTGATCCTGTAATCTTAAAGTGATAAAGGGTCTTGGTGTGTAGTTTTGCATGTGACTTAAGAGCATGGGGATGCCCCCTTCACATTAAAACAGGTACCTCGGTTTTACTGCATATCCAGAATATACACAAGCCTAAAGGTGTGAATTTTGTTCAGTATTATTGATAGTATGTACTTAGAACAGAATTATGTCAAATAGAAGATCAGAGCTTGTGATATGTAACAAGGAGTCCTCTGGGCCCAGGATTGTTTAGGGAAGCAGTGGGGAACCAGTGGCCCTCTAGATGTTGTTGAATCCCAAATCCCAACAGCCCCAGCTAGCATAACCAATGACCAAGAATTATAGGAGTTGTAGTCTAGCTACATCTTGAGGGCCACAGGTTCCCCATCCAGGGTATAGGGTTTTAATTTACATAAATGACAATGAGGCGCCATGTGAAGTTCTGTAAGTCCCACAGTTGGTCTTATTTCCATATAACTATGCTAAGGAATGCAGCCCCAGAGGCACATGAGCCAGAAGCTGCAGAAGAACTTTGCCATGACTTAAACTAGCTGGGACCCAACATTATAGCTTACTTAGCATAATGGTTAGTCTGGCCCTCACTGCTATCCTTATTGTTCACTTAATTATATGCAACATTTTGCTTGTACCCAACACTCAGCTCTTTAAGTGAATCTCAAATAACAAAAAAACCCAAAAAACCCTTCTAAATTGGACAATGTATTTTCACTATTCCTCTAAATTGGCCGATGTATTTGAAAACCAAGCAGCCAAACTTTACTATACATGTTCATATTATCTTAATGCTAAGGTAAATGCAATACTTCTGTTCCCTAACTTCGAGGAGCTGGGCTGAGCAGTGGGGGTTTCAATTAAAAACCACAGGAAAGGAAAGGAATATGTCAATAAAACCACAGACTTGTAAGTACTGCATAGTAGTTTGCAAACAAACACAGCAAGCCTTCATGGAGTTTGAGTCTATTACTGTAAATTTAGACTGAATGCAGAGCGTTGAAGGTGACTGTCCCAGCATGGTCTCCCTTCCATTCGTGTATAGTGAAATGCTCTCTGGCTTTTACGTTCAATAACTCGATCTAGTCATATGGCAACGAGACTATGGCCAACTACAGAAAGCTGAACTAAGGGGAGGCATTGCCAGAGAGACATTAGCAATGGCTTGTTCTACTTTAAAGGTAAGGTCAACTTTAAAGACTAATATGACACCTGAATTTATTGGTGGATGGATTTTGCTGATAATAGCCAGTGTAATATTACTGCTATACCTAAGGGATCATCCTTCTCTATATGAATCTGCCCTGGACCCGAGATCATCATCTGAGACCCTTCTCTGTGTGCCACTTCTAGGGATGGGAGACAAATTTGGTTCAGTTCTCTTTTAAATGTGAACTTATCTAATACACACTTTCTGAAACAATAGTGGAATAAAAAAGCAGGTGTCTTTTGAAATCTGCACTTTTATGAATTCTACAATGCAGTTCCTTGGCCAAGTAATGGGTTAAAAAAAATGCATATACTATGGTAAAGTGTGCATAAAAATACATGTATTACTGAAGATAACATACACAAATACATCACAGTTAGGAGAAATTCACACTAAATTGCAGGTGAATTTTCATGAGGACTTTTTAAAAATGAAAATTGACGTGGAAGCCTGGAGAACTGAAATCACCATGGAAAAAACGAGAAACTGAATTTACTTACCTACTTACATTTGTCCTATACACCCCTCCTTTGCTAACTCCAAAGGAAGTTCAGAGGATGGCAGTAATAGAATGGCTGCCTGAACCAGATGTTGCAACTGAGTCTGAACTCGCCATTCCTTTGCAAAGTGAATGGAAAGGGAGAAAATGATTAATTGTAATGATGCCTTTTGCTTGCCTGGGTGGAGAGAAGTCCATGTAGAAACCTCTGGCTTTTGTATGACTGGATTGTACCCTTTGGTACATACAAAGGTTAGAGTCACTTCTATTGCCCCACCCACAAGTGGCCAATGAAATATAGAAAGGAATATGGCTCTTGAGTTGAGAAGGGTTCCCGCACATCTGCTGAAGAGGCTGAGTGGCATGGTGTCAAAGTGAAAAGGGTCTTTGAGCAAGATGGAGCTAAAACAAATAAAAGATACTGAAAAGCAGAAAAGGGTGAGAAGTTGCTCTATGTTAACTTTGTGAAGGCAGCTATCTTGATATCTAGTGAAGAAGAGGCCTTCAGAGAGGGCTCCTCTTCAGACAGCAATGAAGAGGATGAGAACCTGGGAGCCAGGAGGTTGACTGATTAAGAGTTGGTCCATGCTTGTGAGGGGAGAATAAGTCTTAAGGAGGATCAGCATGGCTCACCCATGCTTGCAAATTTATCATAGCTTACTAGCTTTCTTGGTTACCTGCATCCAGCAGAAGGGTGGACAGGAGGCAACAGAGGCTGTCATGAACAACAGCAGCCTAGATTGAAAATTGTAGAAGAAAGCCAAGAAGCACAATATGTTTTACAAGATTATGAAAGCGATAGGCAATGAGAATCTATGGGTAGGGCGATAGGAAGAGGAGAAACTCAAATAAGGAAGAAGAAACAACAAATGTAGGCTGTGGGGAGCAAGAAATAGTATGTGAAAGGAAACCACAGAGCTGAAAAGAAGATAGACTGAAAGTGAAAATGGAAGCAGACTGAAGATGACAAGGAAGCTGTGGTTTTTATGCTGGCTGAAATTATTTAAGGTCAGTTCCTTCTGGAATTCTACCATGGCTGCCCCAGAAGAAGAGACATGGGAACTTGGGAAGGTGCCTTACACCAAGTCTAAGCATTGGTCTATCTAGTTCAGTGTTGTCTATACTGACTGGCAGTGGCTCACCATCTGGACTAGGTGGTTAGATGGAGCAGGTCTTTTCACGACCATTACACAGCTGAAACAATACATCACCACACACCACACACCTAGAAGCACATAGGGATGAGAGAACAACTATTCAAAATGTGAATTCACATTTGGAGTTTCAAATGCGTCATTTAGAATTTGAAAGATCTGGTGTATATAAAATATTATTTTTAATTCCAACTGCCTTGGTCCTTCCAGGTTCTCTGCAAATGTATGATTTATACAATTCATTTGTTAAATATAGATATCAGCAGAACAAAAAACTGTAACTAGAGTGATTTACTTTGTAAACCCTGCTGTAAATATTAGCTGTCATTAAAACAGATTATGTTGATAATTAATTAGAGGGAGGGAGTAATCACTATGTAAAAAAGGATTACCTGTTTTACAATCAGGAAATTGACTATGGAAGGCAACCAAGGTGAAGGGAGTATGTCAACAATTTAGAGTTCATAGACAGTTATATAGTCTAAGGCATAATTTGTAAATGAATGCACCCTATGGTTTTTTTTATTGCTAGCATATTAAAGAGATGAAACATTGAGAGAAAACAATATTGTTTACCAAATTAATTGAGTCAAATAAAGTTTCTGTTTACTGCAGGTTAATAGCAATCATTGAATATATTGGATTCACATTATGCAGGGGAAAAGGTAATAAAACACATCTCTATTTCGGGATACAATTGAATATATGCTTAAAATATACATTGGGGGGGGGGGATACCAAAGGCTGTAATGTCTCCATGTTCCTATGTACTCACTCAGTTCATTGATCCATATTTCCCATAACTGTTTGCTCTGACTGGCAGAAGGTATCAAAAATCTTGGACCATGGCCCTTCCTAGTCCTGCTACCAGCGAGCATTTAATTGGAGATCCCATGGGCTGAACCTCCTATTTCAACCTGAAGGCCACATTCTGTTCTAGGCAAACTTCTGAGGGCCACATTTAGACAATGTCTATACCCATAAATTTCAATCATCTCTAAGTGGTTACATGAAATTCAATATAATGAAAATAAAAATCACTTAAAACTATAAAATCGTAATTCATTTAAAAGGCTTGCTGGAATCCAACCCCTGGTTAATTTCAGTATGTGCAAGGAGTTCAACAAGGAGTGGGGCTGGAAGGAAGTTCCATATAATTCAGCTCACAATACTGAATTCATGGCTCCTGGTGTAAACAAGTTGTGAATCTGAGTCATGGGGGAACACTAAAAGTGACTCCTCCAAAGACCCCAGAGACTGAGCAGGGATCAAGCAGTCTTTGAGGTTAATTTTGCAAAGTAGGTTATTTTTCCCCAAAAAATGGCTCCTTGTCAAACTCTTTGTACCATTGATCCTGCTGTACACCTTGCAATGTCTTCAAATAGCAAGCTATTATAAGCAATGGGTTTCCACTCCTCCAAATAGGATTGCGTGTGGAGCCTGGTAGCGGTTGGCCATGCCCTGGTATGGATTTTTTCATAATTCCTTGCATGTTTTGCCTGGGGGAAAAAATCTGAATTTGCTTTAGATTCTGCTCAAATTTTTATTGGCACCTTGAAGGTTCTATGGTCAGAACTGTTTTTACAGTGAACACATGAGCCAACCTTTCCAAAGAATCATATTACTTTTACTGTGTACTTCAGAGGTAAATATGATAGAACTCATAAATAATGGAAAGCCTGGACTGTAATAGCCATTAAATATTAATACAACACTTTTGTGGTAAACCTTCCTGGTAATAAAATTAGGTCATCAAGCTCTATAGGTCCCACCATTATACTTTTCATAAGTTCTTCCATTCCCCCCCCCTTAAGGTTCTGACGGCTTTCTATGTCAAAATATAACATTTTCATCAACAATATGTGCCCTTCAAACAAATGAATGTGCTTCTTAACATATGTAACTGGAATTCCTATTTATAATTAGCATTCCAAAGCCAGGGCATTCCAGAAGAAGTCAGCTGGGCTTTATTTTCTGTTGCTGCCCACCCTTTATTTTCCTTCGTTATAATGCCCATGCCAGGACCACACAGGCAACAGCTCTGGAAAATATGTGAGAATTGCACAGTGGTACCTCTGGATGCGAATGGGATCCGTTCCAGAGCCCCGTTTGCATCCTGAAGTGAACGTAAGATGCGACTGTGCGTGCACGGGTCGTGTTTCACCGCTTCCGCGCATGCGCGAGCAGAAAAACCCGGAAGTAACGCACTCTGTTACTTCTAGGTCACCATGGAGCACAACCCGGAAATATTAAAGCTGAAGCGTATTCATCCCGAGGTATGACTGTATATGGTTTTGTGAAACTTCCCTCTCTTGCCCAGTCCTGCCCAGCCATCGATATGCGCTTTTAAAAAGTTTAGCAGAGGTCCAATTCATATTCTATTATTTTAAAAACATGGTTAAGTCCATCACAGTTGTTTCCCAGGGTCTGTCATACAATTAAGCAGAGTGAGGCATTGATGTCAGTCTATAGTTAAATCTGATTGGTTACACAGAGCACCATGAGGTCATAGCTTTCATTACCTGCTCTCTGATTGTCTGGGATTGACTCCCTGTTTATTTACTACCTTCATTTTCAATTGGCTTTGTTTGCTCAAAGTTGCAACAACTCTGATTGACTATGTAATGTGATGTCAACTGATTCACTGTGTGACCCCTGATTAACTGAGATCATCCATACAACTAATGCAGGAAGCCTTTGCCTCCATTTGAAACAACAACAGCAAGAAATACTGTTTTGGCCCAAATATAAGCTGCACTTTCCCCCCAAATTCTGACCGTGAAAAGTTAAAGTGCAGCTGATATTCACGACCTTACAAAAATTGGCTTGGAGCAGGCTTATCCCCAGATGTTGACTGGTTTTGGCTGGGCCGGCTCCCAATATGGCGGCGTGGGGGTTTCTGAGAGGGAGTCAGTCAGAAGGCAGTGAGGAGGAGGAAGGGAGGGAGGAGCACAGACACGAGAAGGAGAGAGAGAGCAAGCAAGCGCTGCTGCCCACCACTGCTGTTGCCACAGTGAAGGTACTGCCTCCTTGGCCTCCCCTTGGCTCCCACTCCTCATCGGATATTATCCCCCCCCTTTAATTTTAAAGGTGTGGCTTATATTTGGGTGCAGCTTATATTGAGGCAGCAGGACCCTGAAAACAATGGCAGTGGAGAGCACTGGAAAAAAGTGAATGTTCTCACAGAAGGATCTTTTAAGAAATATTGTGTCATACATACCAAAAAAGAGAGAATGCATTTTGACCTGAAACCTGAAGTGGGAGAACATTTGACACAGTCCTAGTAGAATGGAAATAATTTGAAATATTTTTATCCATTTAAAATTCTAATGAAGCATACATAAGAGTTATCCATTTCAATCCTTGCAGCAAACCTGTGATTTGAATTAAGCTGAGAGACTAAGGCCACATTCACACCATTTTGTAACCAGCCCCATTGAGTTCAGTTTTTAATTTGGTAGAAGATGAAAACACAACACAGCTATTCACCTTCAGGCAGTGGCGTAGCGTGGGGGTGCCAGGGGTGCCGGCCGCACCGGGCGCAACATGGGCGGGGGGCGCACTCGCACTAGCAGCTCTCTGCCCCTACTAAAATCCACGGGTTAGGGAGCCCGCGCTCACTCGGCTTGGCGAGGAGGTCGCGGAAGGGGGAGAGTGAAGCCTTCTGCCGCAGGCAAAAAAAGGAGAGGAAGCCAGGCGGGCGGGCGGGCGGGCTGGCTGGCTGGCGGGCGGGGGTCTGGCTGTGCCTGCTGCTGCCGTTGCCGCTGCTGCCGGGCTTTGACAGCTTGGCGAAGCGGAGGGAGAGGAGCTTTATGGTAATTGCGGCTCTCTCTCCACTGGCCACCTGGGTAGTGAGCCGAGCTGAGCAGGGAGTCTGGCGTGGGGCGGGAAGAGACTTTCCCCCCTTTTTTCCACCTCGCCTGGTCAAAAAGGAGAGCGGAGTCTCCTCAGGGCGCCCTCAGGCAGGGCAGGGCAAGGCAAGCAGAGCGAGGAGGAGAGAGAGGGGAAGGGGGGGAGCAGCCAGGAAACGCCGCGGTGTGCAGGGGGAATCAATTAAGGAGAGAAAGCGAAAAGCCTTGGAGAAAGGGGAAAAAGGAAAGAAAAGAGGCAGCTCCGGGAGAGCGCGGGGGAAAGAGAAGCCTCGCTGCTGCTGCTTGGAAGAGTAAATTACTGTACTTGCCTTGCCCCGGGTTAGGGGGCGCAAATTACTTGCCTTGCCCCGGGTTAGGGGGCGCAAATTACTTGCCTTGCTCCGGGTGCTGATAACCCACGCTACGCCGCTGCCTTCAGGTAACCTGTTTACTGAGCATACATCCTGAATTTGTTTGCTTATGTGGAGGTTCGACTATAGGCACTTACAGACTGTTGCTCTTTTCAGGGGCGATTCAGTCACCTACTGGAAAACCCTGATTGCACAATTCTAGTAGATGACTGGAGTTCTTATGATAGGAAAGATGATAGCTAGATGTCCACACTGATGGAATATTTGCTGTGGGGGGCAAATGGCCAGAGGCTGGCAGAGGCTGCCAGAACTGGATGGAGGGATACATCTACTCAATCCAAGTTGAGTTGCTTTGTTAGATATTTTCAGGGGTGAAGAAACCTGTTTTGCTTTACTATTTTTAAAAAAGCTACCTTGCAGTTTTGCATTTTAGTGTTGATGCTTATAACTCTTTATTACAAATATAAATACAAGGTGGACTATTTGGGAGGGATTTATTGCAAAAACCACTCTGGTTTTAAAAATGTACTTTTTTCTTTCTTAAAAATATTGAACATTGTGTATATACACTTTGTTTTATTTCTGCAGGGATCATTTCTCAAAAGTAACTTGTCCTAAAACACAGAAAAAAAGAGGACTGCTCTCCAGGCACTTATTTTAGTGCTTTAAAGCTTAACTTTGATCTGGCTGAGTGTTGGAGTAGCTTGCCCCCTTGTCTCTTCTTATCTTCCCAACCCCCAACCCCCCACCAGCAGAAGTTATTACAGTATATCTCCACCCCCGTCTCTTTTAAGCAAAAGACATATCAAGAGCAATAGGTGTAATTTGTGTGTTGTATGTCTGCTTTCCTATAAGATTTCCTAGGGATGGGGGAACTTGTGAGATTCCAGCTGCTGTTTGACTGCAGCTCCTCTCATTCCCTGACCATGCTGGCTGAGGCTGATCTACTTGGAGTCTAACAACACCTGGAATTAAACACAAGGGGTGTTTTTGATGCATTTTTGATGGGTGAATTTGTCCATTTTGGTTTCTCACAGTTTCTCATTTCCCCCCAGCTTAAGTTCAGGTTCCCACATTTCCATATCAGTTCACAATCCTTTTTCTTTTTTTTAAAGCCCTCATGAAAATTCACTAGCATTTTAATCTGCATTTCTTCTAATATGCAAGTTTGTATGCAGTTTTGCCTAATATATACATTCTTCCAATGCCCAATATAATGCATTTTTTAAAGTATGGCTAGGTTTCAATATGTGCATTGTTTTGGAATGTGCAAATCAGGTAGGTTCACCTTTAGATGCGAAGTGAATAAGAATTTTGCTCCTTTACTATACTGTACATAAAAAACATCGGGTAAGTAAAGATTTTGAAATAGCTCATTGGAAGGAGTGGCCGTTTCTAGCATCATCAAATCATCATGTATTTTTTTTCTTCCTTCAAAATTCATTGGGTGTTTCAGCACCACTTTCAGATTTTAGATAAAGTGGGATTTCTGTAGCCAATTGCAATGTGTTGCAAGCAGCCTTCTTCAACCTAGTGCTTCTGCCAGCATGGCCAATGGTTAGGCGGCTGCAGTCCAAAACATCTGGAGGGCACTAGATTCTGGAAAACTGATATGTCGGATGCTAAGAAGAAGATGATAGTCACAACTAAACCCACCTTTGTCATTGATGGTTCCCTGTCAGCCAATTCTAGACAGTTGAATAAATAGCATTGCAGAAAAGAACATTGGTTTGCTTGCTTTTCACACCCCTCCTTTTACCCTTGCCTTCCACTTTCATCAGCCCAAGGTAGGGATGGCAAAATCTGTCATTTTCAGATTTTCTCAGGTTCTCTTTTTTTTTAATCTTAAACTCAATTCTCTACATTTCCACATTAGTTTGCAATTTTTTTAAAGTTCTAATTAAAATTCACCAGTATTTTAGCATGAATTTCTCTTAATATGCACATATGAATGCAATTTTGCCCATTATATGCATTTTTCCAAACCTCTCTCCTCTAATATATGCATTTTAGGATAGTGATTTGTTGCAGGCTTTTGATGTGTACCATTCTTCATCATTATTCCATTGTGTGGGAGTGGCCTAACTACAAACTCCAGAAAAAATAATAATTATAGAATTGCTCAGTGCCTCAATGTATGTGTGTGTGTTTAAAATATGTAGAACAAATTTCTCTGCCCCCCTTCTCTCCACAAACATTTTTAAATTCAGAAGCTTCCCTTTAGGGGCTTATCTGATAGGTTTTTGATCTGGAAATCGGATCCTCCCTTAAAGAGAGCACTTATTGCAGTGAGACCTGGAAAACCGACACCCTGTGTTGTGGGTGGGTACGATTGGTCAGCCACAACACCCAATTGGTAGGTCCCTCATAGCTGGGTGCAATCTGGCCTATGGGATGCATTCCAAACAGTTCGAGGGACCTATTTATACCCATGCACATGACTCAGAGCTTTCTCTTTCGGCGTGTGCATTTGGGTGGTGGAGTTAGCCCGTTACCAGCTTTCTGCTTATTCAGGTGTTCACCCTTGGCTGACCTATGCTGCAACCCTGGGTCAGCACTACCTGCATGGCAGGGAGCTAGTCGAACCAGAGCCTATGCAACCAGTCACTTTCTGTAATCAATAAAGTTGTGGCCTAAATTTTGCCAAAAACCAATACCAAAATTTGAGTCAAGTGTGAATTTATTTGGGGGGGAGGCTTCTGGGACTGAAAATGCAAAGGAAGAAGATTGAGTGATTACTAGCATATTGCTTTATTATCAAAGTTATTTTGTATGCCTACACCTTTATGAGCTGTGTATGTGGTTATCTTATTGTGTAATATGAAGTTGAAGGAAAATTGGTGAGATGATAGCATTAAACTGGAGGTACTTTTAATTTAAAATCCATTAGCATAACACATAATTAATTAGAGTTTTACACTTCACCAATTCTTGATTCCCTGAAGAAAATTGAGAATACATAATATAATTTGATTTAAGTTTTGGTCTGTATTGAATCTAACCTGAAATAATGTTGTATCGTATCTTTGAGGGAATTGAACCACTTATATTTTGAGGTGCATACAAATACTTTTCAGTTTCATTTTATTGGGAAACATAGGGTTTTTTTTAAAGCATGAATTAGCCTTTCCTCAGAACACTATAAATATCTATGCTCATTGTGCTTCTTCTCTTACATGCAACAGCTCTTTGATGCAGGCCTAGGTGTTGCATAGTTTGGCCAGATGTAGGGCTACTCTGCTGCTACATCTGTGGGTCTCCCAGCAGATGAGGGGAGGGACTGTTGTCTGCCTGGTCTGTTGGTCTGTTGTTTACTTGTGCAAAGGAGGGCTTCTGTAAGAGCCTAGATCCCTTTAACAGGATGCCCCATTTTTTGGTGGGGCAGGCAGATGCTACAGCCTCCCCTCTGTTGAAGACTGCTCCTACACAATGCCTAAACTACCAAAGTTGTTGCAATTGTTATGAGGGTGGCAAAAACCAGATGGCTGGAGCCAATTTGCCAACTGGGAAAATTCCAACCTGGTCCTGAATATGGCATCCAATAATGCCATAGGAAGGTCAAGCACAGCAACACGTGTCAGCCAAATAGGGAGGGAGGTCTGGAGAGCCAATGAAGGGAGTAGCTACCAAGGCAATCCTTTCTTATGTGCCCAGGATGTGGACTGAGCCTACCCCTGTGAGTTACTTGCCCCCTTGCTTGCTCATGACTCAGAAAGCAGGCAGGATATGTTTCCCAGGCAGCAAGCTTGGCCCAGCAACCTCTTTTGTTGCCCATTGTCAGGGATTGGGCAGAAGAGGGGGAGGAATGGCAGATACCGCCTCCTCAGCCAGAACTTTCCAGAGAAGAGGAAGACAGTTTAGATTGACAACAGTGGTTTGCGGGAGGTCACACCTCAGAGGCTGCAGAGGGGAGAAGCTGAGAAATATTGGGAGAGGAGCAGGAAGAAGAAGAAGCACCAGGGGAGAGACAGCAGACAGACTCAGTGTCTTTAGAAAGCATTCCAGACCCTCTTCCAGAACCTGGAGGGCAATGAAGGTAGGAGAATAGGAAGCTCAGAAGCAGAAAGCACAGATCAGCCAATGTGGGGATGATGTATAATAGGACAGACAGACGAAAGAGCAACACCATTACTGCAAGAGGCACCTTTTCTAAGCCTCTCTCCATGAATATTGACTAAAAGACTTGGTAAGATCTCTCCTTGTTTATCTATGGCTGCCAACAGTGGAAGGGATCAGATTCCCCGAAGCCTGACACCTGGGAAGTGACCCAAGGGGCATCCTCATTGGATGACACAGGGTGGAGGAGTGTCGGTCCACAAAAGCATCCACCAGGAAGGGTGAATGGACTTCTGTAGGTTTTTTCAAACACTGGAACATAGGAAGCTGCCTTAAACAGAGTCCGGCCATTGATCCATGTAACTCAGGATTGTCCACAATGACTGGTAGCAGTTCTCCAGGGTTTCAGGCAGTGATATTCTGCAGCCCTATACAGAGATGTGGAGACTAAACCTGGGACCTTCTGCATTCAAAGCAAATGCCAATGAGCTCTTTCCATTTAAGAGATGGTGCCAGTCAGAGCATACAGTACTGGCCTAGATCGGCAAACAGCCTCCCCTGGTATATCACAGCCTTTCTATGTTCTCAGAACTTTAAGAATCACAGTGACCTCTAATCCCACTTGATGATAAAGGCCCTTTTGAGAAGAGTACGTTCTACAAGGCTTGTGTTTTCATTGTGGTTTTATTTCAGTGTCTGGTTATCTTAGGTAGCTTGATCAGCTATATTAGGAACTAATCCCTTAACAAAGGAAAAGGGATTTCAAGTCCCTCATTAAGGTGATTATATCTCAGAGAGAGAGAGATCAGTAATTCATCAGGTTTTTGAAAATATGATATTTTGGAAAATAGCTGTCAGGTAAATTATATTTTTCCCTCCACAAGTTCAGCATAGTGAGTTAAAAATGTTCCCCTGTTATCATCTCATTTATAACAATTATGCCTCAAGACGACCACTCTTCTGAATGATAGACTTCCTGTCAACTCTCAATGCCAGGAGGACTAAGAGAAAAATGTATGACTAGCAGTCTGATCTTAAAAAGTGCTTTGCCCGCGGAAACTCCATTGAAAAGAATAATATGGTCTTTATAAGACGATGCAAAGATGGGAGTAAACGTTAGGCCATGACATGCCTGGAACATTGCCCCAGGGGCAAACTAGACAATATTCAGGAAATTAACCACTGCAGGGTTTGGATTGAGGTCACACATTTTTGCAAAGCAATTCCCCCTAATGTAATGCATTTTTAATGTTATTTTCACTGGAGTATGCATTTTTCTGCATAATTTACCTTTGTATATCCGTTTTTGTATATATTCATTGATTGGAGAATTGTACTGCAGAGTTCAAGGAAATGTGAATTTTGAAGGTTGGTTGGCAGTGTTTCAGTTTGCATGGCTTCAAAATGTGCGAATTTGGTAGGTTCCCCTTTAAATTTATTTATTTATTTATTTCATAAAATTTACAGGCAACTCCGCGCTTATGTAGGGGTTATGCTCTGGGCCCTCACGTGCGTAACTGACAACACATAAAATGGGGAGCACCATCACTGCTACTCTCCTTTCAATCCATACCCAAAATACTGTATCAAAAAATTATCCACAACTAGAATTGATGCTCTGGGGCCAGAAGGATGCCAGAGGACATGCAGGAAAGTGGCTGCTGCTGCTGCGCTACCCCACCTGTCAGTTGTTAGGTGGGGAAGCTGAGCAGCCTAAACAAAGCCCTGCTGTGCCTCTCTTTGGTGATTCCTCCACCCTCACTGACATTCTCTCCAGGCTCCATGGAGGGCCTCCTCATGAGTCACGAGGACTCTCCAGCTCTCTCTCACCATTTCCGATGGCACGGGAGTAGAACACGCATAATGGAGGGGGAATGCCTGTATATACTTCTTGAATGTAGCAACTCAGGACTCTGACTTGAAATAAGGAAGTAGTCATTTAATTGTGTCATAAGTATAATGACTTAGGTAAATAAAATGAACCTTCCATGCACAAAACGCTTTTGTCCTAGCAACAGTTGTCCAGCAAAACATAAGTAATATTCAAGTAAGCAAATATTTGTACCCAAATGTCTGTTGAAATTCCATGACCTGGTTTTTCAACTGCATTTATTTTTTTAATGGGGTTTTGTCCTTGCCAACGAAACCCATTTCCTCCCTGGAGGCTTTTACATTTAGAACTCTTTATAAAGAGGAGTAAAATACTCAACACTTTATGTCAGAAAAATAAAATCCCATTTTCTAATTTATTGCTCTCATTTTTTAGATATGCATTTTTAAACTTGATTGAAATTGCTCTAATAAAAGATAATTTAATCACTCTGATTAAGCATTTTTATGTCATTCCTTCACTGCGGATCAGTGATCTTGCCAGATGAATAGCAAAGAATGAGTGATGAGGGAGAGAATAGATACAAATTCATCATTTTCTACTTGTGATCTCTCCCCAGATTTTGGGTGTCTGGAATTCTGTTACTATGGTCGCATCCACACCATCCATTTGGAGCATTCATATGCCACTTTATAACTGGGATGGCTCCCCACACCACAAAAGAGTAATGAGAACTGTAGTTTGTTAAAGACAATGTGAACTGTAGTTTCTGTGGAGGGTCTCCTAACAACTCTCTGCACCCTTAACAAACTGGAGTTAATGGGGTTATTTAAGTTATTTAAGGGAAGCCTTGAGATGGTATAACTGTGCTTTAAATAGATGGTACAGAGGTGCCCCTTGTTTGCAGAGAAGGAACAATGAGCAAACCACCATTTTTCCATCTCAAAATAATAATGTGGTCCTTTGTTCAGACCACTGTGTATGCACAGTCTGCTTAAGTTTAAAAGGATATTTGCTTTCTTACAAATAACTTCAGCACTATCAACTCACACAATTGTGTGTGCACACTGATCAATTCACATCACACACATGAAAAAAGAAAGACTTCATATCATTATAAGTTTGCATGCACCAAAGATGTCTGCAAACCTGACATCATGGCTGGCAACATTTACCCCACTGTCTGGGAATCCCTTGCAGATGGCAGCAATGCTTGGGAACAGCCATGTTGTATATCTGCAGCAGTGATCAGAAGAGCACAGAAAGAAGAAATGCCATGGTACACCTGTATCAGCACAGCCAGGCACCTTCATCTGCCCCAGCTGCAATAAAACATGCTCCTCCCAACCACAGCAGGCGCTGTAATTCTCCAATGGTTTGAGTTCATCCCTGAAGGCACATTCTTCCATTGTCCCCCAAGACAGACAGATGCCAACCAACCAGCACCTTTACCATGCAGGGAGAGGGGCGTGGATGTAAACTGTAAATTGTGAGAAACTGCCCATGCACACATCCTAAAATTATAAATCTCATAGAAGAGACTGTGGGGCAGAGTTAACGCATGTGAGGATTGAAATGGAAGAATTATCATCTGCTCATTTGAGGACTGAGCAACAATATTCCACAAAAAGAGGGTCCACAAAAAAGACAACCCCCACCATGGTAAATTCTTTCTGTTGCTCAACCTTAGATGTGATGTGTAGAGGCATTCTGATCTTCAGACCCTGAAGAATTTATAATCCCTATGTTCTGTACCAACACTAGGGTAAGGAAACCCAGACCCACACTATCTATTATTAATAAGGTACCCACCAAATAATGAAAATGTGTGTGAGCACATGGTCATAAAGGTGGGATGTATCGGGGAGACTGAATGAAGTCTGTTATGACCTAAGCCAGTGATGGCCAAACTTGGCTCTCCAGCTGTTTTGGGACTACAACTCCTATCATCCCTAGCTAACAGGACCAGTGGTCAGGAATGATGGGAATTGTAGTCCCAAAACAGCTGGAGGGCCAGGTTCGGCCATCACTGACCTAAGCGGTCAAAAGGCCAATCTCCACTTTCTCACTTCTAAATTCCTGTTGGTCTACTGTCTACTGATGTCACAATGGTGAAAAAATGTCCTTGCTTATCTCTTCCTAGGTGCTCATCCTCCAGATGTTGTTGGACTCTGACTCTCATCAGCCCCAGCTTATGGACAGGGATTATTAGAGTTGTGGCTTAACAACATTGAGAGGTCCACGTTTCCCACCCCTGCAGTGGAGAAAGACAGATGTACTTACTCACAGACATCTGAAGCATTACAGATTTTTTTCATTGTACACATTTACAGTAAGTGAACCTAGGACTTTTGTATTTATCCAACAAAAAATGAGTTTCTATGACAGTAGATGGTCCTGTCATGTACTCATTGTTCTTGGGGTAACATTCTCCCTGAATAGGCCAGGTTTGCAGACTGAGCATACAGACTAAGAGGCAGTGGAGTGTGTAGTTGGCTATACCGGGATGGGGTGGGGAAAAGAAGTAGATCCAAGTTCAGATCCCTACTCAGTCATTATGCTCTCTGGGTGACCTTGAGCCAGTCACTTGCTCTTAGCGTAACCTACCTCACAGGGAAATTGTAGGGATAAAGTGAAAGCGAGACCAGACCATCTGCACTCCTCTGCAATATTCAGAAGGCTGAATAAAAATGAATAAATTCAATAAACAAGCTAGTTTGGATCCAGCTATTTTTGGGCAGAAGTGCTTTTTTAGTGTGTGTTTTTCTTCCTGATAGGCTGTGTGTTCCTATGCATATATTACAAAGTGAAGATGGGGGTATTGTGATTATTATTATTTGTATCTCAAGATGTTGGGATACCTAAGGAAACTCACAGCAACAAATATCCCCAGCATTGTTTGAGGATCACCCATTTATCATTTATCTATAAGATGTTTCTGTTGACCTGACAGATTCTATTTGTAAGAAGACAAGATTCTTCCCCCCCCCCAACAGAAAATTAGATTAACTAGGAGGGCGACTCAAGGCAACAGCCGTTTGTGTTTATTTACTAAATATTTCGTCTTTAAATTAGCCCAGGATTGCCTGTCGGAATGCATAAAACATCATTGTTTGACAGGATGATACCCACCCCATCCCCAAATGATAGATCCAACCCAAATAAGATGGCTGCATTATTATGTCAACAGTTCATTTCATGATGCAGAACCTGATGGGAATCACATTGAGAGATGCTGACAATAGAGGCTTTTTACTAATCCTGATAATACGCTAAAGCTAGTGAGAAAGACACCAAACACTTGCATGGCTGGGGGGGGGGGAGTCAATACTAAAGGCTATGTAATAAATGACACTCCATTTGGACCTTTACTTTAGAAGAGGGATGGGAAAACTTTTTCAGACTGAGGTCTGATCTGAATTTCCTTCTGGCAACTTTCTGAAGGTGACATGGCAATGGTGGTCAGAGGCAGAGGCAAAAATGGATGGAGCAATGAATTTAAATATTACCTTTCTAGAATAGGCTAGTGTCTACAACACAGCCACACACCTTGCTTTATTCTCCATCCAGGAAAGCAAAAGACATTACCAGAGTTCAAGGGCACAACTCAGCCAGGCAAACACACTTGGGGAGGAGGCTACTTAGTAGGGGGTATGGCCTGCAGAGAATCCCAAGGGTCAGACAGAGATATCTGGGGGCTGAGTTTCCCCACTCCTGCTTTATAACATGATGCAAAAGAGAGATGGAAGAAGTCACACACTTCTTTTAGCATGTGGGATAATATTGAATGTTCCATTTTACTTATTTATTCAGAGAATTCCCCCCCCCCAAAAAAAGGTAGAAGAGCAAAACCTTAGGCTCTGTATCAAATGCTGTGCAGAGAATGCAGTGAAATTCATTATTAATGGGTTGTCCTTTTGGAGTGTTTGCTTAATTTGTATCATATACTGAAGAAGAAATGATAAGCAGCTAAAATTCTACTGAATGAATACAAGCATATCACCCACGGAATGCATTCATTCAGGGAAACGTCACCATGGCCTGCAATTTAAATCCAGGTATTTGAAGAACCACACCAAGTTAAACATTGCTAGGAAGCAGTTTGCATGTCTTCAGAACCTTGCAAAAATAGTACATGCAAAGTGCTTGCAATCCTGCCCCACATCCCGATGCCGACCTTGCCCTTGTCACTGTGTTGCCCTCTTCCCAGAGAGGGGAATGCAGTGGCCATGACCCAACCTCCTTGAGTAATGGGGCAGCTGGTTAGCTCACAGCAGCTGTGTCTCCCTATCTCAAGGAAAAGGGAGACACAGTGACAACAGAGGCGGCTTCTGAGTTTGAGCACCTTTTCCATCAGCTGCTTCTCTGGCTCCCACTTCCTGGAGAGGAGCCAGCGGTAGCAGCACACAGTAGGAAGTGGCAGGCCCAGATCTGCCACCTCATGAGCTCTCCTGAAGCTGCTGCCCAAGGCTGCCACCTCACCTTGCCTCATGGGTGAGCTGGCCCTGTAGAGCCCCTATATACAATGTCCATATATTCACACAGAACTTAGCTGTTTCTGAAGTACAACTGTAAAAGGTAAAGGTAAAGGGACCCCTGACCATTAGGCCCAGTTGTGACCGACTCTGGGGTTGCGGCGCTCATCTCGCTTTATTGGCCGAGGGAGCCGGCGTATGGCTTCTGGGTCATGTGGCCAGCATGACTAAGCTGCTTCCGGTGAACCAGAGCAGCACATGGAAACGCCGTTTACCTTCCCGCCAGAGCAGTACCTATTTATCTACATGCACTTTGATGTGCCTTCGAACTGCTAGGTTGGCAGGAGCAGGGACTGAGCAACGAGAGCTCACCCTGTCATGGGGATTCGAACCGCCGACCTACTGGTCGGCAAGTCCTAGGCTCTGTGGTTTAGCTAAGGGGGAAGTGAGTTAGCAAAGGAGAAGGCCAACCAAGAGCCCATGAATCCTGACCCTACCCCTGAGGAATATGACCTAAGCTTGCCTGTCCTGCCAGGGTGCTCTTGGCCACACATTCCCCCACTCTCCCGAGTAGGGAGTCCCTACTCTGATCTAATAAACAGGCCAACAAAGCCTAAAACATGGATCCATTTGCCACATAAATGTGACTTACTAGACCTGATTAGTAAGAATGAGACCCTCATTCTTGCACTATCCCAGGTCCTTCCAAACAGTCTGGCCCCTGGCCTAATATTGTGTACAGCAACTCCAAGGCGTATTGGGCTCAAAGTCATTGTTGGCTGTCCTGCTCCAAATCACAAGGCCTAAAGAACCCCCCCACCCCTCAATGATCCTCTCCACCTGCCAGTCAGAAGTTGAAGAGGATACATGATAGGTAGAGCAGGCTTATACAGCCCACCTTGTTCCACCTCCTCTTAGCACAGTGTGTGCCTGCATGCCATGCAGACACTGCTCTGCTAGTCTTCTGGACCCAACCAAAACTGTGTTCAAGCTTATTTCACAATTTGGTGGCACAATGGAGTTCTAAAATATTAATTTAGTGAAGCTAAAGAGTTTTGCTTCCTTACTGCCCAGAATGAATGATTTCTGGCAAACCTTTTGCTTCTTCAGGAAACCATGACATGTATCCCTGCTACTGTACGGAATTAAATCCAGGGTAAAGAACAGAATTTGCTTTTGCCTTCTGTGGCTGTTGGATAACTGTAAATTGTTGGATAACCGTTGGATAACACAGTAAATCTTACTGTGCTAGATTTACTTTGGTGCAACCTTGGTATGCTGGACATTTTCCTTGTGATAAATTCAGGAACTTCATGCAGCTGCTAAAGCTGTAGGGTCCCTTTAAAGTGAAATTCCAGCAGAAAAAAACAACCTGTACCTCAATATTTGACAGGAAACCTTTTAAGAGGTATGAAAGGAATACGTTAAATACCGGTATAGCCTTTCCTTCTAACAGCAAGCAGCTGCAAATGGTTTATTTAGGGGGCAGTTATTCTCAGGGTTTGGAAAAAATGTATTTACACTTGTTTGGCGCTGTGGGTTAAAGCCTCAGCGCCTAGGACTTGCCGATCGAAAGGTCGGCGGTTCGAATCCCTGCGGCGGGGTGCGCTCCCGCTGCTCGGCCCCAGCGCCTGCCAACCTAGCAGTTCGAAAGCACCTCCGGGTGCAAGTAGATAAATAGGGACCGCTTACCAGTGGGAAGGTAAACGGCGTTTCCGTGTGCGGCTCTGGCTCGCCAGAGCAGCGATGTCACGCTGGCCACGTGACCCGGAAGTGTCTCCGGACAGCGCTG
This sequence comes from Podarcis melisellensis, assembly GCF_964234715.1. Taxonomy (NCBI): domain Eukaryota; kingdom Metazoa; phylum Chordata; class Lepidosauria; order Squamata; family Lacertidae; genus Podarcis; species Podarcis melisellensis. Next base: position 48,488,418 of record NC_138540.1, read on the forward strand.
GCCCCTGGCCTCTTAAGTGAGATGGGCGCACAACCCCAGAGTCTGTCAAGACTGGCCCGTACGGGCAGGGGTAACTTTACCTTTACCTAACAGGCCAATCCATTCAAAGGCAGCTGATTAATCGAATTAAATTATTTGTATCTAGCTAGGGCTGCTGCTTCACAGCAACCCTGTGAGGGTGGGGAAGCTGAGAGATACCTATTCACCACAATAGGGGAAACTACACACACACACACACACACACACACACACACAAAATGAGGGTAAACTCATCTTGGCATTGTTCAGAAGTGGCCTCAGAAAGCTGAGCTGTTTCCCTATAAAATCAGAACATAGCTTTGCTTATTCTGAAACCAGTTTCAGTTTTTTTCAGTTTTTTATTTTAGTTCAGTTTGTCCTATTTTTGTGTGAATCTTTTTTAAGTCAGTGCAAACTTTTCCACCCATTTTCATGCTCATGTTTCCTAATATACACATTTTTATTCACAATTCTGCCTAATAAACATATTTTTGCTAGCAATTTTCCATAATATAATGAAATTTTGCATGCTGTTTGAAAAATTTGTGAAATTTCTCTTGTGCCTCTCCAAATTAGTAGAATTGCAAAGGGAGCACAGCCCTCTGAAAATGGTGAGGGAAATTCATCCCAGCTCTAGTCCACACAACGGACTTAGATGTCCTAGGATGACATCTCCCAGGAGCGCCTTGCACATAGAACAGAGTTATTATTATAAGCAGGGTCCTATGTAGTTTCAAACTGGGTGTGGAACCATGTGTTGAGATTCCTGCATTGCAGCGGGTTGGACTAGATGACCCTCAGATCCCTTTCAGCTCTACAATTCTATGATTCTATACAATATACAGAGCTATTTTGTCATCCCTACTGTTTTTCTATGGCTGCTGCCACCAAATTTCCACCAGGACTGTCTGTAGGAATTTGATGCAGAGAAGCAGGTCCAAACTGAGAAAGTTCAGTTCAGCTCATTTGGGGGAGAGGCTTTTAAAACTGGGGTAATTTCTGTTTATTATTGAATGCTCCCAGTTTTGACCTCTCCCCTCCAATAACGAATTACTGTACCGAAGGAAAATTTTGTGGGTATCACACTGGAGCAGTTTTCCACATCCCAAACCATGGTGACTGAGAAAGCATGACACCTGAGTTCTTGCTTTTAAATACTGAAATGACAGTGGTTCCTTGAATGTATGGCTCAAGTTAGAGCTGATATCCCCAAATCATCCTCTCCATCACAATAATGGGATTTCAACTACCCAAGCCCATGTTAAATTATTCAAGATATCATCATTAATAATGAACGCAGGAAGTATTACAATAGTGACTACGGTTTGATACCTTCAGATTTTTTTCTTCTTAGCAGGTTGTGTTATTGATTTATTTTTCAAGAATTGGAAACCCAAAAGGAGCAGGTTAGGCAATATCTGGAGAAGATTCATACCTATGAATAAATAATTCCATGTGGAATGAATAATGTTGCTTAAAAAATGATTCATGCACCAGAGTATGATGGAGTCTACTTGCTCCCAAGCTTGTGAAGAAAATGCTTCTGCAAAAGGGGTTTTTTAACATTGCCCTCAAGTAGGTCACCTCCAACCCATAGTTGTTTGTAACTATACACCATTCTAGGAAATTATGCTCTACAGAAGGGGAAGAGTCGGAGTTTAGAGGCGGAACATCTGTTTTGTATGCAAAAATCTCAGGTTCAGTCTCCAGCAACTCCAGGTAAGGCTGGTTATCCCCCTCCCCAAACTCTGAAAAGCCATTGCCAGCACTGCGCCACTTTACTATGGCTTCTGAGATTTGGCTTCTACTTTATTTTTGTGGCTGTGGGTTGTTTTGAGCTGCTTTTAGTATTGTGTTTTAATTTGTAACCTGCCCTGGAACCTAGGGTGAAAGGTGTGCAATAAATTATTAATAATAATAAGCAAACACCTGTCTTTTAATGTTATAGGAACATTTTTTAAAAAAATAAGATCCTCGCAATATGTTTTGAGGCAATATCTGCCTCAAAAGTGGTATATAAATACTTTAAGCAAACAAATGCCCCAAGGCCTGCTTGCCAGTGGTGGGCAATGCCAGTAGTGGGCAAAAGTGGATGGGGACTGAGGCAAATAGTAGGCAGAGCAACAGACGCGACTCTTACCTTTGTATGGCAGGCTACATTCCAGCCATGCATAAGTCATAGGTTTGCAGTTTGCATACACCTCTATCCTCCAATCTGAATAGCTAAGAGCATTATTACAAAGGATATATTTCTAGCAAGCAAAAGAACTTGAGGGTACAAAGGGAGATGATTTGGAGTAGAGGTGGTGACATGGGAGGGTTCCAAAGGCTAGACAGAAAAGCCTGGAGGGCCTCCAGGCCTAAAGTTCCCCACCCATGGAATAGATTCTAGATTGGGAGTCAGTGGCATTCCAGATTTTGCAGGACTACAGTTTCCATCTTCCTCTGATCCCTATCCATGCTGGCTGGGTTTCAAGGGAGTGAAGTCTAGCAACATCTTGATGTCCACAGGTTGCCCCACCTTAGGATTAGATGTATCAATCATTTGACAGTAAATGGCACCGTCATCTGATTTTATGTTTAGGTTACACCCCATTCTTTTTTAAACAACAACCACGCTGCACACAGAATGACAGCCCAGCCTCACTTCTCCCTGTCATGTTGCACCCACCAAATTTCAGCCACCATTTTGTTGAAAAGTAGGAGAAACCCTTTCATTTGCTCAGCGAGGTGGCCCTGCTATTTCAAAGCAGCGAAGCCATTATTCACTAGAAATCAGCGTAACAGCAAACTGACAAAAGCCAGAAAGGCAGTATAAGATAAACCTGGTGAGAGAAGATCTGAGGAATGGCACAGATTTAACTGTCTGATCTTCTCAGGTGTTCCTTGATACCACTTGCCAAAAAATATAATAACAGCAGAGGATAATCTGTTACTCTGCCCTGCCTTGATGAACAGTCCCTGAAATACTGTAGGTCAGGTATTCAAGGCTCCAAAATTACTAGAAAATTGATTGCCTGGAACTGAAGCGTGCATTGCCTCATCAGCATTCAGCAGCATTCCTCCGGCAGACAGAAGAAGAGAAACAAAACCCACACCACAATAAGGGCAGAGAAACAGAGGGCAACGTGCAGGGAAAAAATACACCTCCTAGCCCACCATGTTGGAGATTGCCTTGCTTTCCCCCCTATTCATTGTTACTCTCCTGCCAGCCTTCTTTGTTGAAAGAACTGCTGTATAGTGCATACTGTAAATGGATGAGAAGCGAGAAACAACACAAAGAGTTGTTTGTGTTCCACAGTTCTGTGCAAAGACAGGAAAACCATAGGCTGTGGTGCTGGGAGCAGAGTCCAGGTTTCCAAGAAGAGACAAGGAGAGAAATTGGTTTTGGGTTGTATTTTAAATGCAAACCTATCTAATTTGCACTTCCTGAAACAATATGTAAAATGAAAAACAGCTATCCTTCAAAATGTGTGCTTGGCTGAACGTTGTGGTGCAGTTCCCCAGCCAAAATTGTGAACAAGCATGCATATATTGTCGTGCATAAAAATGCATATACATTTGTGAAGAGCATACAAAGTTGCATTATATTGGGGGGGGGTAGTTTGAAAAAAATAGTTATATCAAGCAAAAATGCATACGAAAATGTATACTTTTGCCAAAATGTGCACTAAAATACTGTCTTTTTCTTGAGAAATTTGAAATTACCGTAATCATAAAATGAAGTAGAGATTTAACAAACCTAAATTGATTGGGTGAAGAATAAGAACCTAGGAAAAACAGAAATTTAGTGTTGTATCCATCCTAACACCAAGACTCTCATTTTTATTCTTAAAAAATGGTTTCTAGTCCGTATTGTTACAAAAATGTTTGGAAGAGTTATGTGTGCATGTGCTATCATGGAAACTTGAGGAATAAAATTGATCAGATTTCTGCCATCACAAATTGAGGTTTCAGTACCCATAATAATTTCCCCCTCCCCTATAATCATGGGCAGAATCAGGAAATAATTTAAACAAAATAAGCATATTCCATGAACTTGTATTTTATCTGCATAATTTATTCAGGGTATAGAATCTACTTCTGAACTATGCAGAATTTTGTTACCTTGGTGCAGAATTCTGCATCAGTAAATATTTCTGCAGAGAACATTCAAATAGGGATGCTGACATTTCCCCCTGATGAATTTTGCTAGCCTTTTAAAAAAATCTCTTTTGCTATTTGTTTGACATTTTATTCAAGCTGGAACTTCTGCATTTGCCTCAAGAGTAAGGATGTGTGTGTTGGTTTGAGAGGGTTTGTTGTAATATTTAATAACAATTCCTGGGGACAGTGGTATAGTGGGGGGGGATACCCCTGGCTATATGACTCCTTCCCCCATTTTCCTTCTCAATTCACCCCCTGGATTTCCTAGGCCCCAATTTTCTTTTGACATTTTGTTCCCTGACTTTCCTGCCCTACCCCACAATTTTCCTGCTCCATTCCACCCCCTTGCTTCACCACAGCATTTCTCCTCCCCATTTCACAGTGTCTTCTTTTCTCTTCCTTTCCGCACCTTTATCACTCCTCTAGCATGTTCTCACCCAGCACCCACAATTCCCAGGGAGGAGCCATTTTGGGTGTTGCCTCAGGCAGCAAAATGTCTTGGGCCAGTCCTATCTACCCCTGAGCTACTCTCCCCCTTACACACATACATTTTAGCCTGTTCAAATGTGTTTTCATTTTCTTCTGAATCCCATGAATACTTTGCCTGAGCAGAAACTTTCAAATTCTCCTTGAAATTTCACTTTAGCTGAAATTAGATGGCAGCTCTTTATAGTGTTCAAACATGGCAAACAGATTCAATGTGTAGCTTAAAGCTAACTGGCTGCCACAGTGCACATATATTTCGCAAACGTGGAGGGGGGGAATAGCCCACACAAGAAATGAGAGATTTGTAAATACTCCCTGACACTAGCTCTAATAACCTTTCTTCTCTGTATCAAGCTCAATAATTCAAGCTACAATTCTCATCTATTTTTCCCCCTCCCGAGTCTCAGTGTCTCACAGATTTGGCTTTTGGACTTTTCTTCATTACAAGGGGATGTAAATTGCTTGGAATTTATTAATCCTGGCAAGAGTAGCAACACACAGCTGCCACGTGGGGTTTTCTCTTTAGCTCTTTGTGCAAAGCCGTACAACAGCCTTCCTTTTGCCGACTGTCGTTTGCAGCTCATTAAATCAAGGAGGATGAAAAGAATATTGATATTCATTTGTGGCAGGATAATAAACAAAACAAGCATCCCAAAATGCTACAAAGGCAGCTGAATCAAAAGGAGGCCACGGAAGGTAGCACTGGAAACGAACAACTGCAGAGGAAACCTGAGGTTTTTAACTGAAATCCATACACACTGTGGATGGACACACTGCATCCCGTTGCACCCACCACGCAAAAATAAAAATAGATAATTCCCTGTGGCTGGTGAAGGATTGGCTCCTGTAAGGTGCCTAATGCAGCTTGCTTCAGCTACAAGGAAAGATTACCCTGTTTGGATCTGTGACCAGGAGATAACATGCAGTCATTTTGCAGAGAAACATTTCAAGTGTTGGAATGCAGTGAAAAATAGTTTGGTGCCATGACCTTCCTGTGTCCCTACATTTTAGTGAGGAAGACTGATGCCAGAAGAATGCATCTACAATGTCCCTTGCTAAATTTTCTCCCCAGAGTGAACGTTTCCAAATAATCTGGTCTTATTTCTATAGTAGAACCAATGGCTCAGGAATCCTCAACCATTCCATTGTTTCTTCAGCATTTTGCACAAAGAATGCTCTTATAGACGTTTTGAGGTTTTTTGGTATCTTTCCCCCAGCTGGACATTAAAGACACAGTACAAACATTGCAGGAAAAAAACAATCTTCATATAAATTGCATGTTCAACCCTAATAAAATTGACTGAACAGTGTACAAATTTGTCAATTTGAATTTCTCTCAGATTCTCATTTATCCAGTTTTAAATCATTTTCTCATCACTTTAGATATATTTTCAACAATTTGCTTTAAAAAGTAAGCATTTCTGTACACACTTCTCCTAGCATACACATTTTGTGCAGTTTAATATACACTTCGTATAAACAGTTTTTGCAAGCAATTTCTCCTAATATTTATCTCTGTGTTATTTTCTGTTGGCATATTAGTATGAGAAATGTGAATTTGGTTGATTGGCTTTAAAATGTGAACTGAGTGCAGTGCTCCCCCAACCTGGCTGAACACAAAACATCTGTATTCAGAAATTTATGTGTGTATGATGGCTAATTATGTTGTTTTGGTTTCCATTTTGCTTCTGGGAATGCACGGGGTCAAAACTGTCACACTGGCATTATCAGCATTGTGGGATTGGCTTCTGATCTGGATACACAGAATGATGAAAAACCTGGAAAACAAAGTTTTACCTATACAGAGGACAGCATATGTACATCAATAAATAGTTCCACACATTAAAAAATATTGATGCAGTCATGTGTATGACAAACTCTGTCTGTCTGTCTGTCTGTCTGTCTGTTTGTTTGTCTGTCTATAGTTTGGCAATATGCCCCCGCACAGTCCTTTCAGTGATCGCAGCAAATATAAATCAATAGACCATAACTTCTGTGAATACATCTAATTTTTAAAAAATATTTTTTTAAATGTTCTTTTGGTGAGTGGTCAGCACTAGCAAATTTGGTAAGCTAATTGTTATGTGAATTCTTTTGTTTTGACTGTCCTGCAGCCGTCAAAGGATGGGAGCATGCACATATATAGCATGAGACCACAAATACACCCTCCCCCATCAATGATCCCTCATCTGTTTGCTTCTATGGGCTGTGTGGCTAGATTGTTGCCCTTTGATCAGTAGGAGCCAATTCCTAAGGGCTGAGGTCCCTTGCCCCCCCCCCAATAAATAAATAAATAAATATAGTAAATCCTAAGCACCCTTCTTTTCACCCATGCCTACCTTGAACTGGACTGAAAGGAGGAGTCCCTGGCTGAAGGAATGAACTCCCTCATACAGCTAAACAGACTAGGATGTGTCATCAGGTGCTTCCTGCCTGATGGAATTCCTTTTGAGTGGAATTGTAATACAAAAAGGGGTGGGACAGTAAAGAAAAGTCACACACACAATCCATCATGCCAGTCCACAAGGCTTTAATGTGGAAAGGTGTGGCCACTTGTTGCATGTGCATCTTGCATGTATGGAAGGTCCCTGTGTAATAATTAGGGTGGTGTCATTCTGTTGTTTCATATCTTGATCTGGTGCCTTCCATACATGGGTAATGGGAGGTATTGTTGGCATGCTGTGATAGTGACAATAATTGCTGCTTCCTTCATTTTTGTATATAAGTGTATCTGCCCACCCTCCGCACCAATTTTGCAGTTGGGAATGCAAAGGACTACAACTATGTCATGCTGGCACTAGCCATAGTGTATTGTATCCATAGCCAGCCTCTGATCTGGACCCAGCTGGCCTCTGATCTGGACCAAAATAAAGTCAAAGAGCTATTTATAAAAAATTAAAGTAAATAAAACCACATCTTCAGCATGTAAGCTTAACTTTCTATCATCAGTTCATGTAAGATATATATTTGTCTCTCTACAGCGTATGATGGTAGTGAGCAAAGCTATTTGTAAAGGTAATAAATTCATGCACAGCAATAAAAAAATAATTACAATATTCTTATGGGGCAGAATTGATTTCGGCTAGGTACATTAAGCTCATTTGTAACACTAGGCAGATCCTTCAAGTATGTGGGGATTCTGATATGTCTCTGCTATGTCTGTGGCAATTAACTATTTCACGAGTGTTTAAAAACAAACCAAAGGGCAGAGGGAAGCCATGTTGTTGTTTAGTCGTTTAGTCATGTCCGACTCTTCATGACCCCATGGACCAGAGAACGCCAGGCACCTCTGTCCTCCACTGCCTCCCGCAGTTTGGTCAAACTCATGCTGGTAACCTCAAAAAGGGAAGCCATAGGTTCAACATAATAAGAATACAAGAAGCCCTTTGAAGGATCAGGCGAAAGGCCCATCTAGTCCAACAGCTGGTTCTTACAGTGGCCAACCAGATGCTTATGGGAAGCCTGCAAGCAGGACTTGAGTGCAACAGCAGCCTCCCCTCTTGTGATTCCCATCCAACACTTTATCACTCTTACTTCCCTACTTTACCACCCATTCTCTCATGCCTGACATTGAGTCAACTGGCATTGTCTGGGCAAGGGACAGAACCAGACCTAGTATAGATACAGTATATATAGATGTAGATATAGATGATATAGATATAGATATAGATATAGATATAGATATAGATATAGATATAGATATATGGCCCTGCTTCTGATTTCCTAATTTGAGTACAACAGGGATGTTTTTACATCCACTTGTCAATTAATAAAAACTCAAAACCTCTGCTGGCACAAGCAGTTGGCGACAATGGCAAGAAAGCAGGCCCAGTCAGGGAGGAGGCATCCTTAAGCGCACATTGCCCAACTCCAGTTCCCCTTCCCAAAAAATCTGGAGCTGACCCTGCTTGCCAATACTTGTTCATGCAGGGCTAATTCCCTGCTGTTCATAGAATCAAACTGAGCCTTGATCAACTTGGGACTGGGTTACTTGAAAGATGCACTGCTCTTGTATAGACCTATAAGATGACTTCCTTCATCTGGGGAAATTTTTGGCACCGCACCTTTCAGCTTATCATGGAGTAGTGACCCTGAAAATGGGTATATTCTGCCACTTCTTCTGCACTATGGAATTATTATTAATTGTTATTTTTTAAATTTGTCAGTTGCTTTATCTTGAAGTGATTTGCAACCAAAGAAATAGACAATAAACCCCACATTGAAACCAAGAGGAAAGGGAATGCCCTTCCCCCTGCCATAAAAACATCATCATATCAAGAACAAATGACCAACACTGAAACAAATTAATTCTATAAAAATGCTTGGCTAAATAGAAACATTTTCACCAGGCAGCAAAGTACCAGAATTATGGGTGTCTCTGATTTCCATCGGAACAGTGTCCAAAGTATCGGTGCCACTATAGTGAAAGCTTTTGTTCATGTATGTTTTTATATACAGTATGCTGTAAGCTGCCCAGAGTGGCTGGGGAAGCCCAACCAGATGGGCGGGGTATAAATAATAAAATTATGATGTTGATGATGTAGAAATTAAATGAATGTTAGATGACTGTGTGACAGTCAGGAGGGCTTCTCTAAATGATCACACCAATCTGGCCAGTGTATATAGGACAAAGCACTCCTTCATATATCAGTGACCCTCCATAATGTGGTAATTGTATCAACAAGGATCAAACTCTCCTGGAAAATCTAGGTGTCTCTGCTTGCCTGTTACTGACTCCCCTCCCCCCTCCAAGTAAATTACCTAGAGGAAAACACAACAGAGGGGAAAGGTTGCTGTAAGATGATGTTCAGGAGTGAGTGGGCACTGCACCATGTGCTATCTTGCTCAAGTGCCAATGTAGTTTGAATAATTGAGAGTGGTATTTTGAACTGTTCCTCCCCCCATCCCCCGAATCAGACAAATAATCTGTCACTCTAAGAATGGAAACCGGTCAGTATTATAAATAATGCACAGATTTCAGCCTGGTAAAATATAGTCATTCATACCCAGCACAACTCTCTAACAATAATGCAGATATAACCCTAAGCTGCCCTTTCTGCTGATTCTACTTCTGCCTCTGATCCAAAGTCAGATCAGCAGTACTCTGGTGAATCAACTGTATAAGGTTACTCACACTTTGTTATTTCTCAGACTCCAGAAATATAATTAGAGTTGGGCATAGGGGAGAGGGGTCAGATAATATAGCAGGGTATTCTGCACCAAGAATAAATAAAATACTTTGTTGTTAAGCAACCAAGAGTCATGTATGATCTTAATGATTAACATATTCCAGCTGAAACAGAGGAAGATGCCTTCTGTCAAGGCAGATCAGTTCCCCATCTAGCCATGGACCACCTATCCTGGCTGGCAATACTTTTCCAGGCTTTCAGATGGGTTTCCTTCCCATAGCTACCTGGAGGTGTCAGAGACCTTTCACATCCAAAGCAAGCGCTCTACCACTGAGTTCAGTCCATTCATCATTACTGTGGCAAAAGCCAGGAGCACCATTTAGAGAGGGCAAAGGAGAACCATCCCTCCCACCTTTAGACCTCACATAGAATTGTAGGATTGGACGAGACCCCAAGGGTCCTCTAGTCCAACCCACCTACGATGCAGGAATCACAGCTAAAGAATCCCTGACTGATGACCATCCAGCCTCTGTTTAAAAATATCCATTAAAGGAGAATGACTTCCACCCTTAAGAGCACTAATATACAGCAGAGGCTGGTCCATCGGTGTTATGGGGAGACTGCACCACCAACCTTGATTTGCCCACATCCAGCCCCCACCTGCCTGCCTTGTTACTAATAGCCAATTCAAAGGGTGGTATTGGCTGCCAACATCCTCCTTAGTCTCAGTTGTTGCCCTTGTACATCTCAGCAAGAAGTTGCAGGGAGACTAGAATTAGTTGATTCTGCATCCTGTTGTCTCTGGCTCCACGTACTGCTGGCCTCTCTAACTTCTATTCTACTTGCCTCAATGGGCACCAGCAACAACTACGCGCGCGCGCACACACACACACACACACACACACTTTTCCATATTCTCATTATATGCAATAAGTAAAGAACATTTTTCAATCCTGCTGGCCACATTTCCTTCTGGGCAGCTTTTTGTGGCCCAAAAGCAATGGGAAGGTGGGGCCAGGGCAAAGGTGGGAAGAGCAGTTGATGGAAATTCTAACTGTGTATAGTACGTTAGTTTCCATGCACATTCACACAAACTCTTCTATAGATGCAGCAGATGGTATATTCCTGAATGGTCCGTGCCATTTCAGCCTGCAGGTTGCATGGTGTAATTTTTTTAATGTTGCTCCATGAAACTCTACAAAAGCTCTTTTTTTAAAAAAAAAATCACATTGTGAAGGAAGATCCATGCCATACTCTGATGTTCTGGTTTTCTACTTGGAGAGAGATTTTATACATGGGAATATTCAAAACTGTGATTTCTCCCACCTGCAGAGTCTCTTATATTGAATCTCAGCACTTAACAGCTGTCAAGAAACTAGGAGAAGGTTAGGCTGATTAGTTTCAGGACTACATTCAGCATTGCCTATGAATCAATAGGATGGAGTAATGCGTATGGCAGGACATTAACGCAGCAGGATGACACATATGGATTCGCACATTCACATCAGCAGCAAGGGCAGAGCAGTGGGATGCATGAAAGCATTCAATTTGTGAGACACCCCCTCCCACCATCTGATATAAGACAGCTGTAGCTGACGAAGCAAGGAAGTCCATTACAATGATAAAAAAAGCATTATATGGTGCAGCACTTCCTGGACTGTTCCATTTCAGGCTACAAATGGAAGAGCATATGTCTGAATGCTTCCACGTGTTAAAAACAACAACACAAAACCCATTCAGCCCTTAAACATGGAAAGCTAACTAAGCGTGGAGAAAGTTAGGCTAGATCAGGGGTTCCCAAACAGTGGTCTGTAGACCACTAGTGGTCCACAAACTTCATTCAGGTGGTTCATGGCACATCCCCATTTGTAATATTGGGGTGTTTTTTTACTGCCTTCTCCCCATATATTGTATGTTATCGTATAACATTTTGAATTCTCCAGAGTGCATATTGCAAGACAATGTAAGACATAAAAGAAACAATTAAAATGACATTAAAAACATGCAGCACCAAGACCATCAGCAATTTTGTGGCAGGGCTGTCAAAGTGGGTAACTACTGCTCTAGATCAAACTTTCCACAAGCCATGGGGAGGAAGTTTTCGAAAGGAGTCCTACAAATTTATAATCATCCACATGCACTCTAGATTGAAACAGTCCAATGAGGACTGGGACACGTGATATTTTTGAATATGTACACTGATTCTTTTTTTTAAAAAAAAAACTCATTACATTACAATTCCAAGGAATTCATGATGATGTACATGGTTCTTCCCCATGATAACCTATAGATGACCTTGTGAGGTAGGATAGTGACTGGTACAAGGTCACTCAGTGAACTTCACAAATTATTTGATCCCTGGGCTCCCTGGTCCTAGTTCAGTGCTCTAACCACTATATTACTGTGTTATAAATGTGACACAGCACTTCCGGGGTTGTCCCAATTTAGGCTTCAGAAAGTTAAAATTCTTCCCTTGGTAAAAACCAATCAGCCCTTAGACATGGAAAGCTAACAAACTGCAGAAAGTTAGGCTAGACAAGAGGTTCCCAAACTGAAACAATTTCTACAAAATAAACTTGCTACCCACCCAATCATTCTAATATAGCTGCAATACAAGAAGGCTCATTTTTATTTTTATTTTAATGCTGGGCTGATATAAACAGGCATAGTAGCTTTCTGAAATACATAATAAACAGCTTTTGATCAAATATTTTGGTCTTTGTAATTCCAAAAGCTTTTTCAAAAATACCTACAGTCTACTGAAGTCCACCATGTATATACATAGCTATTTATTTCATTTACTATTATATTACAACTTTCCTCCAAGGAGCTCAATATGACCTACAACACTAGACCACAGGGGAGGGGCTGAGCTTGCCCCAGCAGCCATTGGATCCTGAGTCAGTTCTACTGTCATCACAGGACAGTGTCAGGTCTGATCCCTGCATCTTGCCCCCAGCCATCATGTATGGTGGGCTGTGGGTGTGGTGTTGACCCCACTACTCTGTAAAGCCCTGCTGGATGGCAGCTGGGATTTCAATCATCCCTATGATTAATATTATGTGTGTACGAAGCTGAACATTAAGCAGCTCAATGGTTGTGCCAAACCCATTGTTGATAAAAGGAGGATTGTTGGTTGGAGTTTAGCATATAACTATAGGTACATGCAGGGACATAGGTGGTGCTGTGGGTTAAACCTCAGAGCCTAGGGCTTGCCAATCAGAAGGTCAGCAGTTTGAATCCCCGCGACGGGGTGAGCTCCCATTGCTCGGTCCCTGGTCCTGCCAACCTAGCAGTTTGAAAGCACGTCAAAGTGCAAATAGATAAATAGGTACTGCTCCAGCAGAAAGGTAAGCCAGAAAGCGGCTTAGTTATGCTGGCCACATGACCCAGAAGCTGCATGCTGGCTCCCTCGGCCACTAAAGCGAGATGAGCGCCACAACCCCAGAGTTGTCCACGACTGGACCTAACGTTCAGGGGTCCCTTTACCTTTTTATAGGTACACACATAACATGAATTAATTCCCTAAATAATGTGGAGGGTGGGGATGCCCGTGCAATAGGGACAAAGAGGTAGGGAACAGCGGTACAAGGTCACTCTTGATTGCTTGCCTAAGCATGGTTGGAATTTTATGCTTGATCTGGGCCACATAAGCTGCTGATAGTTAAAAGTGATTTGTCATTTCCTATTGTTTTAAATAAGAAATAGCTGTTGTGTTTCTTTGCAGTCAGTTTTGTAATAGGTATGAAAGTGAAGCTATCCATCTTGTCCTAAATTCCTTCAGTTGTATACTAAAATACCAGTTGCTGGGAAGTTTGCATTTAATCTTCTGTTTATGGAGATATATAGCACCCTCTTCAGCAAATTGCACGTGTCTACCTAGCCATGACAATCACACTAGCAAGCTGTCATCTACAAGATACATTTCCTTTTCTTATCCATCTAATAACTCAAAAGGAAAAGAAAATGATGACCAACTGTGTCCAGCACTATAGCAACACTTCTTCTTCTTCTTCTTCTTCTTCTTCTTCTTCTTCTTCTTCTTCTTCTTCTTCTTCTGATATGAATAATGTCCTGCCCCAGCAAATTTCCTAGCTAAGATGAAAAAGTCACTTGACAGTCTAAAGACTATTGGTCTCATCTGCTCAACCCAACAGAGCCTAACTTCCCATGCAGGGCAAGTCCCTAACTCACCAAGGGCTTGAGACCCATCAGCTACCCTCACCTGGTTTAGCCAGCCAGCTGAAGCCGTTCCTGGGGTGCAGCCCCTGCTGCATCCTGACAGCTTCTAGGAGCCACAGGTAAGAGCTGAGTGCAGGGTGGGGACCAAAGGTGGACAAACTACACCAGAAGGAGCATGTCATGTCCCTCACCGGAGGCACTACCCCTTTTCTAACACCCCATACACTCCAATTTAGAGGTATACTGCACTTATCCATGGAAGTTCCATTGAAATACCATGGTTGATGGACCTATCTAGGCTGTACCTTTTTGTTGGCCATCTAAGCTCTATATCTGCTTGCTTGGTTAGTGATTCCAAACAGGAATCCATTCATGGAATCTCACGGCTACATGAAGATCTTCCTCGCTGTATCTGGGTGTTTCAGCAATTGGATGCAAGTCACTTAAAACTCAATCTTTGTTTTCTCCCCCAGCTCTTTTCTGGTTAGATATTATCATGTACACATTATTTTACTTCACGCTTTTCTTTTCTTCAAGCCTCTTATTATAACCTTCTCTGAATGCTTCTAGAGTCAGTGGTCTGTATCAGCATTTATAATCGCAAACCCTCATTTCCAAGGTTTATATCAGCCATAAACAATAGCAACTATGCTGTATTTTTAATCTATTTGGTAATGAAAGCAAAGCTGTTAAAACAACCAAAGGTGTCTCCTAAGGCAAAGGTCTTGTCAGTTTGGGTCTCATCTCCAAATGCACATTTAAGAAAGTTGAATTAAGAATGGATTTAATACCTTCTGGTTTCTCTGTAACTTTAATACAAGCCTAGATTGTCTGCAATTTGAAACTTGTTGCTGCAAAACAAAGTCAACTTTGTTGAAGAGCAATAGTTTGAGTCATTAATTATTGTTTTATTAATAATAAAAATAATGAATTCATTGAATTCTCTACATCTGTCTTTCTCTAAAACAGGAATAGGGATCCAATTGCCAGACTGAAAGGGCCATCATCTGTGATCAATGGCCATGCTGATTGGGGCTGATGGGAGTCCACCAATATCTGGAGAGCTGCAAGTTCTCCATTCCTAGTTTAGACCATTTGCTGGCCATGACTCATACTTCACCACAACCTGTGACTGTATGTGTTGGAGGGGTGGACCAAAATCCCAAATGTGAATGTGTCATGAAAGGGAAGCTACTATTTCAACAGCAGCCAATGAATAAAAAAATAAATGAAATCTGACACAATATGGAGGGCTTGGTCAATCTCCTTCTCCTTCTAAACAAATTCCTAGTGTTTTATAACACTATTTAGATACAACTGCAAAAATGGCTAGTCTTAAGGCATACTGTAGACACCCTCCACAGACCAATATGATTATCACCACTATATTATGAATCGGAACAAGGCTGAGTTCAATGATCCTGACTAACCTAAGTCAACACAATGGGTTTATGACTGAGATGAGATTTGAACCAGGAACTTTGAACCCATTGTTGAAGTTCTTAACTACTATCCTACACTGTTATTTTAGTTCATGAATCACCTCTTACATATGCCTCAAGGTGATTTAGAAACATGCTATAAAACAGTGATGTTGTAACTAAAAGAAAATAATAAATATTGTATACAAATAAAAACAACTGATAGGTTTAAGAACAATACAAAAATAAAAACCTAAGCCACATATCTTTTAATCTGGCTGGAAAACCTTGTTGAAGCAAAAGTATTTTCATTCACTTCTGCAAAGTACAGATAATAGGTGCCTGTTGCATCTCAACAAGGATGCTGTTATACAGGCCGGGGCAGCCACAGTGAAAACCATGTTCTGAGTTACTGTGAAGTGGGCTTTTGATATTTTGGGCAGTTTAAGAAGAGTATATACAAAATAATGCCAACTCTAACCTGGTCCAGAGCTGTATAAGGCTATGCATAACATACCTTGTGATGCTTATTCTGTCTAGTATATGGTGCAAATATATTCCTTTCTATTGAATCTGTTCATGACAGCTTGGAGCAATGGTGATTCACTTAACTCCAACAAAACAATACCCCCCCCTTTTGTAGAATAGTGATTAGGACTGTGCTTTATTCAGTTTTAATGCAGAATGGCTCAATATTTTAAAGTAGGTATGTTCAATTGGCGACCCAAAAGGTGGATCCAGCCCTTGGAGAAATGGCAGGTGACCAAGCTTACTGTTTGTTTCTTATTTAGTTTAGCAATATAATGCTGTTAACAGTTAACAAAGTATGGACAAAAGCTTGCCCATTCATGACCATTCCATTTCAGTCCAGTTCAAATTCAGTCCTGATCATTTTCAAACTACCCCCATTCATTCATGAGTCTCAAATTATTATGTTGTACCAGTTTCTAACTAGAAGCCACAGAACCTCCCCAACCCCAGAGTTCTCGTGATGGTGGAATGAGATTCAGTCAACTCACTCTTAACATAGGGTGACTGTGGTGCTTAAAAACAAAACCTACACTACGTTATGATGGATCATGCAATAAGTGTGTTTTTGAGCAAGTGCCTCCTCCCCCATGCCCCAAATCACCATTTTAACACAGATAAGTAGATAATAAGACCTGGTATGGGGCAGCTTCAAAGTAATTTCTCAACACTGACAAATTGCAAGATTCAAAAGTTCAGAATTATTTGGTCTGAAAGTTCAGTCTCAAGATCTTTAAAATCACTGGAACTATGACTGCTGTTTATTTCCTGTTGTTGCTTTGGTTCACAGTTGGCAGTCTTAGAAAAACTTCAAAAATCATATTGAAGAGAGATTTTTGTATGGTTTCTTGGGCAAAAAATAAATATTTTGGATGACAGAAAATGATAGGGCTATTACAGGAAATGAAAATTATATTTGCTTTACACAACTGAACTGGTAAAAAAAATATCTGTGGGGAAAAGTAAAGTATTCACATGCTTGTGAGTTTAATGAAAATGAAACTCAAGGCCTGATCTTACATCATCAACCATAATGGAAGTTGAAAAACAGGTTAAAAAGGATAATAGACAGGTTATGCCAAAGTTCATTTTTGACTAGTTGTAACATGTAAGTCATCAGAGCACAAAGGACAAAGGAACATTCTCAAGAATATTGCAGGAGGGTGAAGTATTGTTTTCATAAAATAAATGCTCAGAGATGAATGCCATTGAGAAATATATTGCAGTAATAGTCAACGAAGTTTCTCCAATGAGCCATAAAGACTTCAAGGATCAATTATACATTAGAGAAGGACTTCCATGTAAATGAGGGGTGGATCCAGAAGTGGTCGCTCCTATATGGGTCAATTTGACATGTGGGAATACTGGCTCAGGAAGTGCAAATTAGGTAGTTGCTGATTAAAATGCTCTTTTAAAAAATCCATCACTGTTTGATGCAAAATGTGCTTCTGATTCTTCAACTGCAGCCAAAACTTACAGTTTAAAAAAAATTGGAGCCTTTTTCTGTCGCTGTATACGGTGGCAGCAAATGGTGCCAAATTCAAATAATGGTGTATTTTGCTTGAGAAGGAATAATTGGAAGCAAACTCTCGACTCTTCTTCCTTTGCAGTCATGGCTTGAAGTTTTATTTCACAGCTTGAACTTTCCCACACCTGATATATGTTGTGATGTCTGGGAAAGGTGGTGATGGTTCACCAAAAACAGCCTGGTAGGCGAACCTCCTGATTAGGCCTGTGGAAGTTTCCCAACACTGATGTAAATTATTGGTTCAAAAGTAGAGTCTGCTCCTATATTGATTCATTCAGGAAAAAAGCTCCCACTGTTCCTCTAATCAGCTTTCCCTTCTAGAAAACCTCTGGACGCTATCCCTCCATGTTTGAAAAAGTGCCTTGTGTCATGCATGTGGGAGCCATTTGCCCCATATTTTTAAAGCAATATCATTGCTTTACACACCTTACACACTCATGGCTTCCTCCAAAGAATTCTGGGAACTGTGAGTAGTTAAGGACCCTGAGAGTTTTTAGGAGACCTATTCTCCTCAGAGAGCTACAATTCCCAGAGTTCCTAGGAAACTGATTGGTTGTTAAACCACTATGGTCTCCTAACAACTCTAAGCACCCTTAACAAACCACAATTCCCAGGATTCTTTGGAAGAAGCCATGACTTTTATATTGATTGCATAGCACAGGTGGGGTCTATGACAGCCATGTACAACATTTTCTTACATTCCTTTCCTTTTGTGCTCTTGGGAAACAGCTTCTTGGCATACTTTTGAAAATTTTACAAAGTAGTAGGGCAGAATTGGGGTACCTCATGCTTTGGGACCAAATGTAGGGCTCCTCATCTGGCCCTCAGGATTTCCCTTAGTCCACTACCCGTCACACTCCTCACTGACCTTGCTCTGTGGCCTACTGAGTGATTTTGCCAGACTGCAGTATGCCCTTGAACTACAAATGTGGCTCAAATGTAGCATACTGTGCAAGCATAAGAGTCACATCAATTGCTCCGCAAATTTTTGCCTCTGATCCTGGCCACAGTTGTAATGTAAATAATTCACATTACATTTTTCTGTACATTTTCTGGGAAGGGTAGGAGTTGAAAGATATAATGGAGGAAAGAAAAGGATGCATCCAAGATGATGTCTTTACACTAATGTGATCAACTTAGGATATTAAGTGCATCACCAACCCATAATGAAAAAGCCACATGATCACTGGCATTCAGCACAAATGGCTTCAATAATGCATGGCAAAATACTATAGAAAATACATTATTCATGACATTTGCTTGCACACATTTGGAAATGGAATGGTTCATATTGCCTCAGGAATTTCTATCATGGTTTGCTACTTCATTCATAACTCACTGACCTGTAACCTTAAAAAGAAAGTTCTTTAGTGTAACAATACCCTTGTCCTAATCCTATTCCATCCTGAAGTAAATGTGTTAGAGGTTTGTAAACAAGGAAGAGCTTCAGAGATCCTTCCTAAGTCCTCCTCAACAAAAATAAATCCTCTTGCTACCCATAGTAAGGTGCTCTAATTCTCCTCATCCCAATTTCTCCACTGATTCTAGCAGTCTGAATTATCAGTCCTTCCTATCTGAAATGTATCTGAGCCAGTAGGAACTCTCCATTGCTCCATTTTCTTTCCATTTTCAAACTTTTTAGTGCAGAGCATCTGGGTCTCAGTTCCTTCGGTCTTCTCTTCCCCACACTGCACTGCACATGAATGTGTATCCCATGTGCACATTAGTACAACAATATCACAACAAACATGATATTATTGAGACACATGTGGGTGTATAAAGATTAGGGCTACAGTGAGTTAGATTAATTGATTTTTTAAAAATTTGACCCCAAAATGCCCCAAGTTAGAATCATAGAATTGTTGAGCTGGAAGGAACCACAAAAGTCATCTAGTCCAACCCCCTGCAATGCAGGAATCTTTTGTGCAACGTAGGGCTTGAATCCACGACCCTGAGATGAGAATCTTATTTTCATGCTCTACCGACTGTAGGGCACAGGGATACTGCTGGCCTAAGAAGAATTCTGATTTGGGTGGTTTATCAATCATCTCACTGGAAGAGGTACTCTGCATACCAGAGTCTGAGGATGATTCCTCATGCAGCCTCTTCTGCTCCACCACCATGCTGGAGCATGCAACTGCAGAATTAGTGACAAGGCCTTTACATTTTGCAAAGACCTGCACCAGCAAGGTGGAGCTGCTGAAAGTTCAATCCCTGCCAGCATTTTTCAGGCTTCAGCTGACTCTAAACCTTTACTGAGACACCATTTTACCAAACAGCTAGCAGGGGGCACTGGGTTCTGGCCTGGCAGAGGCTCTGGTATTTGTTATCACTTCCCCTGCAGGCCCTAAGCTTCAACAGAACATTACAGCAAACAGTTAGAAGGCAGAACTGGCAAATCATCATCATCATCATCCATCCCTCCTCTACTGCTGGTGGAGGTATCCAATGAAAGGAAAGGTTATGACTGTAATACTCCACCCTCTGATCTATACTTTATTTGGATTATTCCAAGTATGGTACCTCATGTGGATGTACAGTAAGGCAGGTCTTTCCTTAAATTGGGATGGAGAACCTATGGACTTCCAGATATTGCTAGACTAGAACCCTGACCATGCTGGCTGGGAGCTGAAATCTACCAATATAGTACCCCAGGATTCTCAACCTTTCTTTAAATAAACTCTAACATAGTGGCTTTGTCCTTTCATGGCTGCTGTTTCAGACATCTTGTGGTATTTTAATAGCATCTTCATGGCATCTTCATGTTGAGAAAAGCTTCACCTGTTTAGTTTTCTGTCCATCATCCATCTGTTAAAAGGCACAGGAGGTCTGTTGCAGAAGAGGGAAAAAGTGTCAACCATAGCGTTTTATTGTCTGGCCCAGAGCTCAGAAAATAAAGACACTGAGGATTAACAGAGTCTGTGCCAAGAGAAACAGACACATCTGATTAAAGGAATGATTTTAAACAAGCTCTATGGGCTTTTTACAGGTGACTGCTTTTAACAAGCACAATAGGACATGACACAGTGGAAAATAAAAAACAGCCAGCATTATAGGGGAGAATCTCTCCAACGGCTTTGAGGAGAATGGGTATGGTCGGCAGCCCAATGCCATTGTCACTGCCATCCTGTTGGATTTGTAATTGAAAGCCAATAACCTGGAAGACAGGGTAACAGAGCCGCACAAACACATTTTTAAAAAGACTTATAAGTTAGACGAGTAGCTTTTACAAAGATGCTTTTGCTTTTGCTTGGGCAGATACTGACAATCAGCAAGAGGAATAAGGCTCAGCAGCAACTGTCACAGCAAAGAAAATATTTGAGAGTGCAGCTTTCAACAATATGGATCTGATTTTCCATGACTGCACACAATGGAGTAGTTCATAGGTTCAGTTCCCAATACACAGGGAGAATGCACTTTGAAAAGAGAGAGCACAGTAGGGAAAGAAGTTGTGTCCTGGATCAGAACAAACACCCTCTTCTCCAGGAGTAGCCAAGATGGTGCCCTCCAGATCTTCTGCACTACAGCTCCTATCAGCCCCAGCCAGAATGGCCAGTGAGCAGGGATGGTGGGAATTGTAATCCACAATGTTTGGAGAGAGCTACCACACCTCTATTCCAACATCCTCATCCACAAAGTAGCCAACCAAAGGCTTTTAGAAAAACCTAGGCAGTAGCTCTCTACCACCACTGTTCCTCACCAGCACCCTCAGGAAATGGCATCCAATGGCATATTCCCAACTTAGAATAAAAGCATTGGTAAGCAGAACAAGCCATAACTGGCTAGGTCTGCATTATCCCTATTCTTCCAGCTAAAAACATCCAGTCCCTATAACAATGGTTTTGTAGGCAAAAAGGGCCACTGAGAAAAAAGAAGGGTCAGCAAATTTGAGGGGGGACCCTGAAATTTTCAAAACTACAGAAATTGTTCAAAAAAACATAAAAGGGTGAAAATCACCCCTCCCTCGCAACCCCCCCCCCCAGCCTTCATAAAACAACCAATAAGGACTGAACATGATCAGCAATCAGAGAATGTTGGGTGTCGAGTGAGCAAGAAGGCTGGGAAACTGAGAGGTGGCCAGACTGGAACTAGTTAGGAACAGCTTTCAGCCTGACAGCCACATTCCTTCAGAGGCAAACCTCTAATGGCACCATGCCATGGTCAGTGGAAGGCCAAGAACTAGGTCACTAGCCTGCACTTGCACATTCCTTCACCTTAAGAGCAATCCCCTCCAGGCTCATTACCTGTGCTGATGGATCAAGACAGGAATGCAGTACAAGATCACTGGTATGGAGGGGAAATATTTCCTTTGGTTGTGTAGACTCTGAATGGGCTCCATATCCCCAAGCCAAGCAATCTGTAGCTCAAGAGCCTCTGAGCTGAGGGGTTGTCATGATGCTATGGACTGGGTTAGTTCCCATCTTATTTCAGTCTGGTGCCACTGGTCCAGCGGCTCTTCATTTCAGTCAGAGCTTAGGTGTCTGCTCTGGGTCCTGACATCATTGTGCCGTGGTCTTGTGTGCCACAGCTGGAATGATATTGATGCAAGTCCTGCTTCAGATGCTCACTTCCTGTTTCCTGCTGGTTCACAGCAGGTTCAGTAAATGCAGCTATGCTGCTAGCTAGCCAACAAGAAAAATGTACAGAACACATCTTTAAGCATACAGTGTTAAGGCTTCAGAAAGCTGTCATTTCCTCAGCCTTGCAGGAGCCCCTTGGCATAAGACCCTAGCTGCTGCTGCTGTTGTTTTTCTAAAGGATATAAACATTTAGACGCTTTTGAATGGCTCCCTCTCTCCCCACCCTTTGCTCTCTTTCACTCTTCCATCTCTGTTTTCTCCCTTGTCACAAGAGGGAGAAAAAATTCTGGCAGCTTCTTAAATGATTGCCTTTTGTTTTTCATGTATAAGACCCCACATGTCATTTTTTTTCTTCAAAAGATCTTATACAGCTCAACGCTGCATCATCTCCAGTAGTAACAGATTCCATTTCTCCCCCCCCCCTTTTCAGGTGCAAGCCTACTTCTGTATATATAATATCCTTTCAAATCTTTAACCATGCTGATGCCCTTCTGCTATATTCTTCAGTAATTCAACATCATTACTCTAGCTCCTTCCAGTGGTAAATCATAACACAGAACAGAGATGCCTCTATTCTCTTTAATCATTCCATGCTATAGAAGCACTGGGCAAAGTAGTGGTTATAAGTCCATTTCTTCTTCCTTTCCAAGCTTTAAAACCCATGCCCAAAGTGGAATTCTATGTAAAATTCCTTCACAACAAAAATGTAGTCAAATTTCTCAAACATCTATATTTGGAATCAGAGAACAAACAAACCACAAAACCTCTTTTTTTGTGAACTCACCTCTTGAACTTTCCCTGAGCTTTGTTAAAATCCCAGCAGGGTACAAAGAATCTGATGGTATACCTATATATTTACCATCACCATCAGCAACAAAAGACTTGATCTGAATGCAGACACAAATGCAACAGTGCAGGTGGTTTTAACAATGAGAACCATGTGTATGGTTAAAGAAATCTAATGAGGTTATTTTATTCTCCTAATTTTTTAAAAGACAAAATTGGTTGGAAAGACAAAGTAATAAACAAACTATGTTGTTCAAATAGGCATTAAAAACAAATTATAGTCTTAAATTAGGTAATATTTAGCTTTGATACATAATAGAGAAACCCAGCAGGAGTTAATTGAAAAGGAAGCTTGTAATATCTCAGTAATAAAGAGCAGCTTTATTCTTTTTTATATTTTATATTTTAAAACTTATGGGTAATGCTTACAAATAGGAAATTTGTAAGTAAGTGTAAGTAATAGAAAGTGTAAGTAAAATAAGCTAGTATCCTTTGGGGAGCTGCATAGACATCTGTAAAATGGTACAAAGGGATTATTTTGGTCAGGACCATACGTATATCAAAGCTGTAACATAGCAGGAGCAAGAGGAACTTAAGTATAGAAGGCAAATCAAATCTATGGGAGAAACAATTCATTACAGAACCTTGCACACACATTAACAATCCTCGGCAGATCAGTAATCGCAGCAATAAAGTGTCAGCAGAGAACAAATGCGATCATTTATTTGATTATAAAGTGCCTAAGAGTGCTTTGCTGGCCAGATTACTCAACAGGCTAAAGCTTCAAATGGCTCTTTTCAATCAGCGGGCATCGTTAGACCGTGGGATACTGTGGTGATGAGGGTCATAGAAGAGCCTTGTTGAAGAAAAGGAAGGTTCATGTGAATTTCAATACCACTCCATGCAATGGCCCTTGCAGTTGAATTTTGCCCCTGGCTCCAGCACCCCCCTTCAGGGCCCCCCCATAAACAAACAAACAAACAAACAAACAAACAAACAAACCACTCCATGCAAGGAGCACCTATTTTTTTAAAAAATGTTAGCATCTCTATAGTGAAAGAAGTCAGAGACCTCATTCATCAGACAGGATTGCTTTACTGGAAGCCTTTAGACTGCACCTAAGATTCCTATGCATATTTGCTGATGACTTAGACTTATTTTATTTACAAGAATCTGAATCTCCGTCTTCTAAATGCTATCTGTATAGAGTTGGGCAAACACTGGAAGTGCCCTGCAGTCTCATCGTGGTGCCGAGGTTTCCAAGATGAAGCAACCATAGGAATTTCAAGATAAGGGATAGCACAAACATGGAGCTATCAAGTTTTCAAATCCAGTTTTCCACAGAGTTAATGAACCCTGATAATCTTTATGCTAAACTGCACCAACACATTGAACACACTGAACAAGACTCTAATGCATTTCCAATTTGGTGCTCTCCAGAAACTTTGGTTCCTAAGGGCCATAACTCTGTGACAGAGACTATGTTTTGTATGCAGGAAGTCCCAGGTCCAGACTATGGAATTTCTGGATAGGACTGGATACTCTGGAGGGCTGTGTAGAGAATGTTTAGCGAATCAGTGTAGAGAATATTTAGCTACATGGACCAGTGGTTTTACTCAAAACAAGGCAGCTTCTTGTGTTCATAACTTCTCCAAGGCCAGTGGCAAGGGGTGATAGGAGTTGTAGTCTAAAACATCTGGAAGGCACCAGGTCACAATTGGCTGTGGTACAACATCCAGCAGTAGCATACTTTGCTTTGGACTTAGGTGCTAATTATATATTATACAAAAGATTCCTGCATTGCAAGGAACTAGATGATTCTCATGGTCCCTTCAAACTCTATGATTCTCATGGTCCCTTCAAACTCTATGATTCTATGATTTTAAATCTTACTTAATTCATCATATGATTGTCATGTCTTGCAAGAGTTTTATTTTTTTCTTGCATTTCCCCCCCTTTCAAAATAGAATATTTTGTGGGATTGCTCAAGTCAAATACTATGAAAACACTTTAATAAAATTAAGTTTTTAAAGAAATACTTTGTTTCGAGTCTTCTGGATTTCTACTGAAGAATATTGTTGGATGTTGGTTGACATTCCTCTTACTAAGGACTGGTAATAGATTCAGCAAAGAGGGTTGCTACTGAATTTTGCCTGAATGGCAACGGGAGAAGAACTTGAAGCATGCTGGTCAAGCAAAACTTCTGCCAGAGGTTCCAATGAAGTCTAAAGTATTAGAATAAGATTTGCTAGACTTGGGCGGAAAGCAAACTTGGAGCAGGATTAGCCAAAATGGTGCACTCCAGGTGCTTTGAACTATAACTTCCGTTGTCTCCGTCCCTTGACCATTCCTGCTGGGGCTGAAGAGAGTTGGTTACCCCTGCCATAGGATCAAGCAACATCATAGAGAAGACTTGTGGAGAACCTACCAGATCAGAAAACAAGAACAACAAAAACCCAATAGCATGTGCTTTAATTCAAATATGAACCTACAGGATAGTCTGAAGGAACAAAAGGCAGAGCCAGAGCATATATTACAAGCATCACACAGAGACTTCTGGAAACAGTCTCTGCATGTTGATGACTTACCCCAAGCCATAGCATGTGGTGCCAACCACCCCATCATTCTGGCACAGGATACGGAGAGTTTCCATGCCAGTAACCTCCCAAATGTGGTAGTGCTGGCTTGGAAATTCTCTGCACCAGGTGCCAAAATGATGCAATGGCCAGCACTGTGAGTAGGTCTCAGGGTTTGCATGATGATAATGTACAAATCATTGTGTGATGGCCTTTTCCAGCAGTTTCCGTGGTGTTTGTAATGTTTTCGTTGGCTCATTGTCTTTTTCATGGGTGGTGATCTATCAATCATCTGATGAACACATAGTTGGAAGGCATTTAAAAGGGGAACAGAATTCTGTACCTAGTCCCCTCTACATCAGCCCCAAATAAATCATTTATTTCAACTCTTCATTTTCCAAATTCTCATAATGGAGTATTTATATATATAAAAAAAACAGAGTGGACAGCGATGTTGGGAACGCTCTCATTTGGACTCAAAGGGCATATGAATTGGAGAGCATGCCTAGTAGTGGTGCTTTTGCACAACTCTAGAAGTGAAAAATGATGACAATTGTCAGTTAGAACTGTGAGTGACAAATCAGAGATCAGCAGAGCAAGCCTATGAATGCTTACTAAGGAATAAATTTCATTAGGATAGCTATATAGTGTTAGCTATATTCAGAGTAGATCCATTGCAATTAATGGACATGACTAACTGAGGTCTAATCTAACGAGTCTACCCTGAGTGTAACTTACTTGGATACAAGCCACTGGTTTCAATTGGGCTTACTCCCAGGTAAGTGTGTATAGGATTGTGGTCTGACCTGGTGCTTAACTGCAAATATGCAGCAAACAAACTTTTTCTCTTCTTTTCTAAGTAATTCTTTATTTGAATTTGTGTGTGTGTGTGTTTGATATTACTCAATAAAACATTTCAGTTGTGCTATTAAACAAAACATTATAGCCTTTTTTAGTACAGTGGTACCTTGGTTTAAGAACAGTCCTGTTTATGAACTATTCAGTTTAAGAACTCCGCAAAACCAGAAGTAGTGTCCCGGTTTACGAACTTTACCTCAGTCTAAGAACGGAATCCAAACGGTGGAAGGGCACCAGCAGTGGGAGGCCTCATTAGGGAAAGTGTGTCTCAGTTAAGAACGGTTTTAGTTTAAGAACGGACTTCCGGAACGGATTAAGTTCTTAAACCGAGGTGTTGTTGTTGTTGTTTTGTCATTTAGTCATGTCCGACTCTTCGTGACCCCATGGACCAGAGAACGCCAGGCACCTCTGTCCTCCACTGCCTCCCGCAGTTTGGTCAAAGCCTCCCGCAGTTTGGTCCTGGAGGAGGAACCTGCAAGCCACTCCAGTATCCCTGCCAAGAAAACTCCATGGACAAAGACAACAGGCATATAAAAACTGAGGTACCACTGTACTAAAAAAACTTATCAAAGGGGTCCATATGATCACTCTACTGGATCCAATAATCAATGAATAAACTTCAATTCTGGGCAAATTTCTCAAGTTTCTGTCTTCCTTCTTTTATTCTTATATAGCTTATAAGATTATCCATTTCTGCATATTCATACATTTTGGCCTCCCATTCTGTTATTGGTGGGATTTACATATTTCACAGTATTCTTATAATCATATTAACAGAACAATCCTACTGTTGTCTGCTCTGGAGAAAGTGCTATTGAATTAAATGAGACTTACTCCTAGGAAGGTTTTGGTATAGGGTTGCAGCCTAAACAAGTCCTACATCCAGTTCTACTTTTGTTATTTTCTCTACCACATTATTCATCTGATAGACTCATATGAAATATGCTTAATATACACTCTGTTTGCACAACCACTTGATATGAAAGTAGTTTCCAACATTTGATTCATATTTCCCGCATTTATTATCTAAGGCTGCAATCCTAATGAAACTCACCCAGAAGGCGAAAGCCCCATTGAATTCAGTTAGGACTGTGCTGTAAGTTTCTATCTAACTCGGCATTATGCATCATCTGAACATATCCCATTTCTAAACCTTTATCAATGTGACAAGATGTTTTTTAAACAATTCCAAGAATATGAAGGAGTTAAAAGGGGGGATGTGATGGTTGTGGATCAGTATACCAAGAGCCTCCCTGTACATCCTTTTTCATTCCTTTTGCTTCAGTGTGTTCACTTGCTGGGTGTTTTCCGAAGAATATTTAATTGGCCTGTCAAGGGCAACAGTGGCTTTTAACATTGCGATCCCAGTCCTTGTTTCCCCTTTATCAGAAAATCAGATGGAAGTAATTTGTGTGTTGAAGGAACCCCAACAACTGTAAAACTGAAAGTCTTTAAACTCCTCTCTCTCTCTCTCTCTCTCTCTCTCTCTCTCTCTCTCTCTCACACACACACACACACCTGCCACACATTTCTGCCTTAAAACTTGAAAACATTTCTTTCCCTTGGTTCAAAGCTTAGATCTGGCATAATATAACCCAGCCTGAATTTGAAAAGTTAATTACATTTTCAACCTCAACTGAAGATGTTTGGGGGTTGGGGTTGGGGAGGAAAGAATGAGACAGTCTGTACTCAGAGCTCTGCCACAAGGTGTTCCATCTGGTACCCTTGAAAAGATGCCCACACAGGGGAAACAGTTGCTGGCAAATTGTAGAAGGCTGGGAAGACCTGGCAGGCTTGGCTTGAGATTCAGAGATTGGGCAGCTGAGGCACCAGTCAGATTTATTCTGCATGTCATTTCGGTAAAGGCAAGTGAGAATGGGGAGGACAGCTGGCCAGCAGAACAGCAAGGGGTAGTGGATTGACAGAATCCCTCAGGGGTTGCTCACAGTGCAGCTACAAAGACAGAAAAGAATGGTTCAGTGCTTCATTCCTCCTCCTCTAGCTTTCCCATCATTCATTTTGCTCCCTGCTTCCCCAACAAAGGGCTACTCCGTGTCTTTTTGGTTGCAATGATAACTGTAGTGTAGTGCAGGAGTTGGCATCCTGCCAGCCTCCTGATTATGTTGGACTCATAGGAAGCTGTCCTATAATAGGCCAACCCCATTGGTCCATCTGGCTCATCACTATTCTGACACCAGGGTTTTAGGCAGCAGTTTTTCTTAGCCCCGTCTGGAGACACCAGGGATTGATCCTGGGACCTACTGCATGTAAGTCTGATGCTTGTCCACTAAGCTACAGTTCTTTCCCACTTCCCAATATCCCCAGCCAACACAAACAGTGGCAGAGGATGATGGGAATTGTAGTCCCAACAATGCTTGGAGGGCCACATGCTAGTCTACCCCTACTTTACCAATAGTTTCAGTGTCATATGTACCACCATCATATCTCTGCCTTTGCCATGGCCATGATCAAAACTGATCGCAAGCTGTCATAATGTCTAAACTCAATACAACCATGGTTAGTTTAAATAATGGTTAGATCACACAAGCCAGGATCACTCTGGTTTGTAATTCTGTATCATGGATAGCTAATATGGACCCTCCAAATGTTGTTGGACAACTCTCATCATCCACCAGCATTGGCCATGCTAGCTGGGGATGTTGGTTGCTGTAATCCAGGGTTTCCCAAACTTGCACTACTGTTCCCACCATCCCTGGCCACTGGTCCTGCTAGCTAGCGATGATGGGAGTTGTAGTCCAACAACAGCTGGAGACCCAAGTTTGAAAACCCCTGCTCTAGTCCAACAACTTGTGGAGGACACCACAGTGACTACCTCTGTCCTAGATTATTGATTAACCATAGCTAAACTATCTCAAATTGGGATGAACCAAACATTCCCATTAGCCACACCTCTTCAGGTATTGAATCACTCTCATCTCAAGTTCAATTATCCCCAATTCCTTGGGGAAGGAAACCTTATACCTGGAGGCCTAATGTGGCTAACCAGACCTCCGCATATGGCCCTCAGGACTCTCCCTAGGCCCTGTCCCATTCCAAAGCCCCACCCATCACTAGCCCTTCCAAGTGCTTTTACTTGGCTGGAATGTTTCATTCGGCTGTGATAACGTATCTTGCTTGTCTGAGTATAAAGAAATGGTAACCTGCAGCTTTTTTGAGTCTGCAGTATAGCATACTGTCCAGAAATAACAGTCACATATAGTGTTCTGTGCACTTCTGACTCTGATATTTGCCACTATACCCATTGCCTTGAAGGATATCTTTGGAACAAGAAAATGCTCAGGAGTAAACAATTCCAGAGTGGAGTCCCTAAGACAGTTGGATGGTGTCTTGTACACATGCTTCCGGCAACTCCTGCAGCCAAACTAGTGCTAGATGTATTGCTCTGCTTTCCCTTGGACCACATCAATGAGGCCAAGAGGGGGGTCTTGTTGTCTCGGCAGCCCAGGACCTCCATACAAACCACCCAGGCTTGTGCACCAGGGAGGCACACTCCATAGTTCTCAAGACAGGCAGATGCCAATAATAACAACTCCTCACTAGTGGTATGTGACCCCCAGAAGGGTTCCTATGAAGGAATGTGGCCATTGAATTGAAAAAAGCTTTCCCATTCTTGCTGTATCTAAATGAGACTGGTTGGCTCTAAAGAAATTCTATAACCCACCATCAGATCCCACATTCTTGAAGGCCAAGTCTTTGGGAATCCCCAGTTACCTTAAAGGTGCCTCAGAGTGCTCAACATACCTGTGTTGCAAGTTTTGGACACCCTCAAGCTGCTAACTGCCATATCCCAGGAACTGGATAGTGTAACAACAACAACAACAACAACAACAATCATCCAACAATCTTGCCATTTTGTGCCATTCTAGTTGATAGGCCAGAAAACCTTATTTGGCCCATCAACAACCTCATAGTCTCATCCTATGAACCAAGGAAGGGTGGATGGGACAGAAGCATAAGAGGGCTAGCTAGGGGTGAATTGATTTTATTTAGCTTACCTTGGCTCCACTTTCTGTTAACACTGGGGGAAGGATGTGGCCACACATACCTTTATACACTGTGCAGCGTGTTTCCGCAACCTAAGCCCTGTGGTTAGGTGCAAAGAATGAAAAAATTGCTGGCAGCCAGTAATGGGGGCTAGATTTCTTCTGTTCACAACTGCGTACAAATCTACCAAATCTACAAATCAAAACACAGCTCACCTTCATAATTCCCACTTCCCTGAAATTTGCAATACAGTGGTATCTCAGGTTAAGAACTTAATTCGTTCTGGAGGTCCGTTCTTAACCTGAAACTGTTCTTAACCTGAGGTACAACTTTAGCTAATGGGGCCTCACACTGCTGCCGCACCACCGGGGAACGATTTCTGTTCTCATCCTGAAGCAAAGTTCTTAACCAGAGGTACTATTTCTGGGTTAGCAGAGTCTGTAACCTGAAGCGTCTGTAACCTGAAGCATCTGTAACCCGAGGTACCACTGTACAATTCTTAAAACAATAAATGTATACCAAAATTTGTATATTAGTGAAAAACACATACAAAAATGCATATACTGGCAAAAATAATGTTTGAAAAGTGCATTCTGTTAAGCTTCAAAAATGTGTATACTAGGCAAAATTGTGTACAAATTTGCTTATACTGAGAGAAACGTGAATAGAAATGTTTCTTAATTTTCAGATGATTAAAAAAATACACACAACCTAAACATATACAGAAAAGGATTTACAAATGGGAAAAATGGGAAACGAAGAGAAATCAAAATTGGCAAATTGGTAACCTTTGTCAAAATAAATAGGTAAATATTTAACAGGCCATTTGCTTTGCTGAATGTTATACATAGATGACAAAACAATTTATTGACACCTACACACACAAAACAGGATGTCAGGGTAATGTTCCTCTTATTTAGATTTTCTTGTGATTATTCCTGAGTTATGTAAATGCTACTCAGCTGACCCAGATGAAGTTAAATAAATTTTCATGGGAGTGACTGATAGTGATACTGCTGTTTTCTAGTGAAGAGGTCATAGTCCCTGGGCTACTTGAAGACTCTTGGCCTTTTAGAAAGGCTAACTGACAATCCATTGGCCTTTGAAAGGGCAAGTTCCCCATTATATCTTTTGATCAGAATCCTGTCTTTGGTTCATATATATAACTCTTTGTGAACTCCATCACACCAAATATGCTGAAACATTTTAAAAAATGTATAATTAAAACATTTTTAAAAAATGTATAATTACAATTACATATAAAATATTCAGTAAGTTCAAACTGTATTGGTTTAAAATGTCCAGTGCATAACACCTGAACTGCTTTCACAGAACCATCTTGCTGTGCAAGAGGCCTATAACCTAGTTTTGATATGCCCTGAATGAGTTCCCAGAAGCATTATTTTATTTTCTGGACTCATGACAGTCAAGGCAATATTCTAAAGGAAACATATTGTAAATATCAGTTGATATATATACATATACACATACAGGAAGATTTCCCCTTGTGTAATAGAGTGGAGCTCCCACATCTCTGATGTGAGTGAATGAGGGTTTTTTTTGGGAGGGGGGGGTCTTTACACATGTGCCAGAACAATGCAGGCATCAGGAGTATGTGTGTAGACATATATTCAGATGCAGAGTGTGCTACATCAAGGAAGCAGACATATGGATGTGCTTTGAATTTATGGTGTGGCTCTGCCCAAGCACTCCTCCTCTGCTCTTTTGCCTTCCACCTAATGCACTTCCTGCACTGGTGAACCAGTGAGGTACTATGAGTGGCCTCAGAGGAGGGACGAAGGAAGGGACATGTGGTGGCCTCCCCGGGTGTCTTCGCTGGGGGGGAGGGTGAAATTTGGCAGTCGTGGGCGGGTGTTGTGCGCCGAATGTCCGCCATCAGAGGCTCACTCCACCCCCATGGGCGTCTCACTCCACCCCCGGCTGCAGGGCACGGGTGGTGCTCAGTGCACCCAAGCAGCTATCACACACCTGGGAGGGCATCCTCAATGTCACGCCCCGCTCAGGAGCGCGCCTGCCCTTGGCAGCACAGCCATAAGCTCTGCCACTGCCGCAGAGCAAAGAAATGGAAGGAATACTTGTGAACTAACAAGTACACAGTGGCCACACCAGCTCACTGTTCACCCCAATGCCCATGCCAGGCCTAAAGGACAGCTCCAATGACCCCATGCAAGGCAGTCAATACCCAATACTGCCTCAGTTATTTACCCCACCATCTCTTGACTTGTGTTTCCTGTCCAGACTAACAGCCAATTAAACCAAACAAAACCCAATGCCACTCATAAAACAAAACTCCAACAATATGAAGCATGTGAAAAAGAAGTGTCCGAAGCCAGTGAGGGGTTCCTCCCAAAATTCGTACCTAGTTCCCAAATGGGCAACAAGTCAAGCTCCATAGGAAGGTAAGCCTAGAGTATGTGGGGAGGAGCAAGGCTTAAAAGCCTGCTGTCCTCTCTTCCATTACTGGCCTGCACTGGGCCAGCCACAACTCCTCCTCAGGGTAAGACCACCTGAGTCCCCTTTCCCAGGGGAAACAAGGTATGGCAAATGTACTCCAGTCACGGGCGAAGGAAGGCATTGTGACACCTGGGGTGGGTGTCACTACGTAGGGTGCATGTGCAGTGTCACTACATACGATGCATGCGCTGTACGTAGCGATGCTGCACATGCGCTGTATAGTGGTTTGCTGCTGGCACCGCTCCGGTGCCATACAGAGGGTGCCGGGATCCCTCCGGCACCACTACAGCTGCGGAGGATCCTCCGTTCGCAGCTGCAGCCGTGAGTAGAGGATCCTAGCACCATCCGTACAGCGCTGGCAGCAAACTGCTATAAAGCGCATGTGTGGCATTGCTACGTACAGTGCATGCATGTGACGCTGCACATGTGCTGTACTGAGTGGTTTGCTGCCGGTGCCCGGATCCTCTGCTCACAGCTGCAGCCATGAACGGAGGATCCTCCAAAGGCGGTTGCAGTGGTGCGATGGCTGCATGTGGCACTGCGAGCCCCCGCGGGGTGACTTCTTGTCACCCCCGCAGACATGGAACACGGGGTGTCCCACCACCACCGCCCCTCCCGTTGTGATACCACTGACCCCAATCAAATGTAGAAGCTGCATTCTCTGAGAGGTTCTGAATGTCACTTATTCACAGCAAAATGAGATTCAAAGGGTACCTGGAAACACCAGATTTAGGGTGGTGTGGGCAGTTCACAGGCTGGTAGCCTGCCAGAGGCCATTCTCTATGGCATCCCCTAAGCCTAGAAACACAAGAATCTGCCTTATAATGAGTCAGATAACCTGTCCATCTAGCTCAGTATTGTCTATGCTGATGGGCATTGACTCTCCAGGATTTGAGACATGGATCTTTACCAGCCCTATCTGGAGATGCCAGAGATTGAACCCAGGACCTTCTACATGGAAAGCAGGTGCTCTACCACTGAGCTATGGCCCTTTTGTGGAAATTTTCCCTGACAGATATGCATTTGGCATCTTCTTTCTATAACTTTTGTCATAAACTGAAGATACACTACTTTACTCCTGGCCTTTACAGTTGAGATACATATTTTTAGGACCTACCCTATGCTTCTGATATAAATTGTTTTAACATATTTAAATATTGTACTATTACATTGCTGTAATCCACCCTGTGACTGTACGGTAAAAGGTGGGTGGGAAATCAATCAATCAATCAATCAAATTTAATCATTCAAGACAAAGGACTACCCTTCTTCTTGGCTAGAAGCCAGCACTGAGTGTTACACAAAAAAGTCACCAACCAAACAGTAATGGGTTCATTTCATTTCATTCTTTCCAGATATCATTTAATGAGTTCCACTAGATACAATTTTCTGATTAAAATAAAGCTGATTAAAAAGTAAATTAAAAGTAAACCTACATTGATTGTTTGCTATTGTCGTGTTTTTAATCAGGCGTGTTGCATCAGTTTGAAATATGTTTGAGTTCAATTTTTATTTTAAGATCATGCCTGTCAAAGTACCTGATATTGTTGATTTCACTGTGGCAACTGGGAGCATGACAGAAATATTGGTGTCAGTATTCAGTATTCAGTTGTGGCCACAGAAATAGCATCTCCCTTCTGGGGAATTGTGGGGAAAGAGACTTGTGTAAATCGACAATATGGCTTGGAATGTGTGATATTAATTAGAAGTTGATGCGACTCTTTGTGCATTCGGTGCTCAGTACATTTGAGGATTAGCAGAAAGCTGCTTTCATTCTTTCATTTTAAAAGCTTTGCAATGCAAATCTTTGTGCTTACTCAAAAGTAAATTCCTTTGAATTCAGTGAGACTTTCTCCCATGAAGATGTGAATGGGGTTGTAACCTTAGATTTTACCATGTGAAACAGCCTTTCATTTTTACTTTCGGCAAGTATGCTATTCCAGGTCAATGCCTTGAAGAGGCAGCATACTTGAGATGTGTGGAGAGGTTAAATAGATCTGACCCATGTGTGGGTAATTAACAGAAAGAATCAGCTGGTCGCTTAAATTGAAAATGTGGGGCTTTGCACACTGTTCAGTAGGAAAGAGTCCCCAGCAGAATTAAAAACACTCAGAGTTGACCAGCAACACAGCATGGAATATAGGTTATTGAACCCTTTTGCATTTTGTCTGCCTTTAATTGTTTGACCCCTTACTATGCTCCTCTATATACCCTTCTAGCAATTAACAGACCACACACGATTAAGTAAGTTTAAAATTCTTTACTGACTAAATCCAAAGGTCTGGTTCATGTGTTGTTCCAGCAGCAGCAAGGAGAACACAAGCGGAATATTCTTGGGTACAAAATACAGAACATAGTTTCAAGCATCCTGGTCAGTTACATGGCGCAAAGAGGAGAGAGGAAAGAAAGAAAGAGAAGCCACTTCACTTCCTTACTGGAGGTGAAGTGATATGACCTGAGTCTAGGAACACAGTTCTGTGGCCTTAACCCTTTCATGTAGTAGCTCCCATGCATAGTTATGTTTGACTGGAACTTCTCACTAGATGGCCATAGAATTTTAGAGTTAGAAGGTACATTTTGGGGCGATCTAGTCCAACCTCCTGGCTCAGTACAAGAAACTGTAACTGCAGCATCCCTGATAGATGGTGATCCAGCATCTGCTTAAATACTTCTAGTGAATAAGTTCCAGTATCACTCACCTCTCAACACTAGGAAACTTCGTGTAATGTTTAGCTGAAATCTGTTTCCCAGCAACTTCCATTCACTTGTCGCTTTGGAACAACAGCAAACAAGTTGCCTACAACTTCAGCATAATATGAATTCAGATAGATAGATAGATAGATAGATAGATGATAGGATAGTCAAAGACAGCTATCTCTATCTATCTATCATCTATCTATCTATCTATCTATCATCTATCTATCTATCATCTATCTATCTATCTATCATCTATCTAATCTATCTATATCATCTATCTATCTTTTATATCTCACTCCTCCTCCTGAAGGAGACCAACCATCATTCATCTGTCTTAATCATCTATTCTCCAGGCCCAACAGACCTAGTTCGTTCAATTATTTGTCCTGGATCTTGGCCTCCAGGTCCCTCGGCATTCTGGTTGCTTTCCTCTAAATCAGAGATGGGGAACTTGCAGCATTCCAGCATCAGGCCGTGCCAGCTGGGGGACGATGGAGTTCATCACCTTCTGAAGGACTACAGGTTTTCTATCCCTGCACTAGGGACATTATGGTTTGTTACCACTGGCAATGAAAATACAGTATTTTAAAATCCACGGCTGGGTCGGTACCTTTACCGACTTTTTCCTTATGGACCAACATGGCTACCTCTCTTTTTTATGTGCAGTTTCATTTTACTGGGCCTGGATACAGAAGATGATTCATGCCCCCACCCCAATGGTGCAAAAAACAATTCACATTAGCATTATTCTTCTTAGAGAGGTTTGGGCTTAATTAGCTGAGAATGTGATGTGCAATTAAGTCTAATAACATGCAACAGTGACACAGATCAGCTCTGTAAAACAGCGTATCAGCTTGCGTCCCAACCATGCAGCATGAAAATAATTGAATATATTTTAGTCACACTCACTGTATTGCTTTGATTGTATTTAATGTTTTATTACACTTGCATATTTTGTTGTTCACAGCCTTGATATTTTATATGAGGGGGGTGGTGGTCTATAAATATTTTAAATAAATAAATGTTATCACTGCTCTTGGGAAGGAGCAGTTAAATGGAGAGGGGGTGGGGAGGTGGAACACACAGACTCACTTTAGCATTTTTCTTCTCTAGATTGCTATCAATAATTTAACAGAGCATATACTATGAAAAAGTGTATGTCAGAATTAATTATTTCTTTGCCAGTTCCAGTGATTCAGAGGGCTGATTGTTATTTGGTGGGGCGCAGTTATCTGAAACTTCTGACTGGGAGTACTCAAATGCTCTTTTGTCCAAATGAAACTTGTGTTAGGAACCTGAGCAGATTGCAGCTCTTGGAAGAAAGCCATAAACTCTGAAGGGGCTAGCTTTTCTTTTCCTTGCTGTGGTGCAACAATAGCTGAACAGAACTGAAATAAACCACTTCAATTCATGCTAGATGAAAATCTGGCAAATTTCATTACTGCATATGGAGAACAAACACACACATTTCTTTTTTTAGAACTTAACAGAAAGTTACCACCTGGGTGTCTAGAACTAGGTTTACAGAGTGTACATAGGCCTCTGTCCTCTATTGCTGACTCCTACACATGAAACTCACTTCTGGAACATGTCTGTGATGCCACCTCTCTCCCTTGCTACCATATCCCTATAAAACTCACTTTCTCCATGTGACCTTTGGCTAAGGAATATAGGAAGCTGAAGTCAGAGTATCTGTTATATTTTATCATAGTTAAAGTTGGTAACAACTAAAAGCACTTAATTGCAGCTAAAGAAGGGGGGAAATGGGGGGAGTATGTCATCTTGCAGCTCACTTACAATTTCTTAGCTGGAGTTAAGAAACCATGGAAGCTCCCTTGATACATATTGTCCAAACTGACAGGCAACAGTTTTCAGGGTTTGGGGAAACCACTGTATGCAGAGCAGATGCTCTATCCCTAGCCTTAGGACCATAAGATGAAATGGGTTTAAAAATCTCATAAACCTCAGATTAGGTTTGGGGGAGGTGATGCACATAACCTTTCTGTATGTCTCTTTCTCTTACCCACCCACCCCATGTTGCTAGACTTTCCTCCCTTGGACTGCCTAGTTTGATCCAGGGCAGTCTGGAGCTGCCTCAACCTGTTCAGACAAATCCCAGGTTGAGCTGAATCAGCCTGATTCATTTTGGGATCTGGGATTCAGACAGATTGCATGCACAGTCCTAGGTTTTTTCGTGCCTGTAAATCACCTTGGTAAAAGTTGATTTATTTATTTATTTATTTATTTATTAGTAATAACAAACCTTTCCTGACATTCCTCAGAATCTAGCTGCAGCACCCATTACAA
Organism: Podarcis melisellensis; assembly: GCF_964234715.1. Taxonomy (NCBI): domain Eukaryota; kingdom Metazoa; phylum Chordata; class Lepidosauria; order Squamata; family Lacertidae; genus Podarcis; species Podarcis melisellensis. Next base: position 48,526,140 of record NC_138540.1, read on the forward strand.
ACTCAGTTGGTATTAATGAGGCCAGATTTAGCACAATGATGGCCAGTTGCCAGCCCCAAACAAGAAAGACGGGAAGACAGGTTTCCACAGTAGCATTGAAAAGGAACCCAGTTGGATTGGGGCAGGAGCTTTTTGTTAGGTACGTGCAATAAATTATTCTTTTGTGATAAAGTCAACTGAAATATGTACAGGCTTCTTAGTACTTTCAAATCTATAAACAAATAATCCCATTTCCCCCATTTTCTTTGCTATGAAAGAAAATAATGATAAAGGCTGTCACTTCCGTGTTTGATGTCTACAACGTACACAATGCTGGTACCAGACACCACAGAACTATCAAATAATATATACTTTGCTTTGCTGTTACCTTACTAATTTAAAGATGGGCCTTTGTTGTCAGTTTGTGACAAAGGGGAGGATTTAAAAATAGGATGATGCCTTTAGTCTTGTAAATTTATTTCATGGTAAAGGAGAGAAGGATGTGCTTTTGTGAAATCATCCAAGAGGCAATTCCCTTTGAGGGTGAAAAATAAATGTATTGCTTTTGTTCAGAGGCAACAGGGAGGAAGAAAGAACTCTTTGCTAAAATAAACAGTGATAAGGCTATAAGCCAATCTATGTGGAGTGTCCAGAGAACCCAGAAACCATCCTTCTGAAGCCAAAATGTGGTTGGTCAGTCAGATGGCCTGAAAAAAAGGGCCATGTGCTGTCCTATTAGGTAAAAGATCTATTTCACCTCTTGGAATGTCTGTGATATAAATGTGTCCTTCATCAAATGAAGCAAGATTAATTTTATTCATTCCCCCATCCTACTTTATCCCTACATGGGCAGATGAAATCCCATACATGTGAGACATGTGCAGGCATTTGCCAACACATGATTCAGCTGGGAGCAGTGCATGGGTGTGCAAGACCCACCCCACAACATCTCCAGGCCTGTCGGCAGCTGTTTAAATATTTGTGATTAGCATGAATGAGTTGTAGCCAGTGTTACTCCTACTTAGACCCATTGAGGTTAGTGGACATTACTAATTTAGGTTCATTAATTTCAGTGGGTCTACTCTGGGTACTGCTTAGTTGGATGGAACCTGGTATTTGAAGGGTTTTGCTTTGCTCTTTTTGAAAAGAAGGTCGCCCACCCCCATCTTCCACTGTATTGGTCAGATAAATATTTTTCCCCAGTACTATTTATGCAATGCCAACTGTTCAAAGCTTAGAGGTAGTGTGCTTCTGTTCATAGGCTTTAAAAAACGGCATTGAGATAGGTAGTGAGGATAAAAAGTAAGATATGGGTAGTATCTAATTTTTATTTTATATGATGGGTTTCTAAGTCACAGTTTAGGATATTGTGTGTCTACACACACACACACGACTGCAGCCCTGCTCACTCTGCTTGACAATCCACCTGCCCTTCCCCACACACCAACCCACTAGTGCATCCACTTTCCATCCCATGCAACTAAGTTCATTTTTCACTTTCCCAACCCCATTTCTGAAGCCACTTCTCACTTCTGTTCTGCAACCCTGTTTTCACCTTCAGCACCATATCCATGCATCCTTGCCTCCCTTTTTGGCAACCCCACATTGCACAAAAACAAACCCTGTGGTAACCTCCTGCATCTTTATCGTCTCACTAAGCACCCTTTTCACTTTCCACCCAGTTATGAAGACTCCTCCCTCCCAGTCACCTGCTGAAGGGGCTGAATATGGATTTTTGTGGAGGTTTCCCTGATGGGCTCCTGAGTCCCCCTACTCTGCACTTCTGGGATTAATTTGTTTGGCTTTATGGGAATGGCATGGTAGGGCAACCTGTGGCTGGCACTGAGTACAGGAAGGTGATAACAGTAGGTAAACTGAGGCATTAATAGGTTAAAGGGACCCTTCAAAGATCTGACAGTTCCTGGCATGCCTGGTGGGACCCTTGGGGTGCCCCCTTATGCCTGGCATGCACATTTTATGTGCACTCAAAAATGGGGCCCAAGTGTGAATGCTGTGTTCATAGCAATGAGGGTGTTATTTCCTCCCCATCCTTAGTTGGGAACATGTAGCATCTTGCTTCATCGCATGCCTAGATGGCTGGAGGGATGTTTCCCTACCAGAGTCAGATAAATCCTCACTTGCTTCTACTTCTTTGAATTTGGTTAATTCTATTAATGTTGGCTGGCAGTTCCTCTGACAAGTTCTATTTTAATAAAAGAGAACCTTTATTCCAGCTCTGTCTCGTGCATCTTCTTGGGCAATTTTGAAGGATGCCTGTGGACTTTTATTGTTTTAGAAAGTACAGATTAGGATGGTGTAAACTGAATCCCCTGCTAAGTGTGCATATATGAATGATTGAACTAATAAATAAATAAGTGGAGGAAAGAGGGCTTCACGGAGACCTCTGCTAATCTCCTCTTTGATATCTGCAGCTATGCCTGCAGAGGATGGACTACGCTTGAGCAATTCATTTCTCTACCCTCTTCTTGGCATCTGATCAGTCTCTATTCACAGCTTCCATTCATCATCATATTACAACAAACAAAAGGGTTGGTTCCTTATTAGTAGAGTCCCCCCCCCCCGCCCTTAACTCAGAGGCTTTGTTTTGTGGGTTATATTTTCTTTCTTTTTTCCTCTGTACCCTCTGCTTTCATAATCTGTCATAATTAATGATGCTTCTGATAGGGAAACAAGGTTTCTGCTTATTATTAGCTTATGCAAAAAAGGTAGCTTAGTGTTTATGGTTCCTTTCTCACACCTATAATCTACCGCAGCATTTTAAAATGGCTACTTGTTATGTGATGAGTTGGGTCCAGTTACCTGAAGATAAATGTTTCCTGTTAGTTATCACCTAGTAGTAGATTCACTAACTGCCAGGCAGTTCTGTGGTGGCAGCAGTGCTTCCCCTCCCCCACAAATAAAGGTGCCAATACTCAGCATGAAGTTGTCGCACCAACATCATTTAGGTCTTTGGCCTCCCTAGGCAAGAAAATGCTTTGCAAGACAGAAGTTACTCCAGAATAAATTTGATAGTGGTAGGACATGCATAGGAAGTTTAAAAAGGACCACCACTCTGAGGAAAGAAGATACCTAGGCAGATACCCAGTGTGACTGGACATGCACCTGACCACTTAATGGGGCAGGGGGAGGACTGCAAACAGCAATGCCATGGCTTTAGCAGGGAGACAACCTGACCCTTTCTCTGCTGCAGGAGTGAGGCAAGCTGCTGTCTAGCTGCACACAGGAGGAGACATTGAACAGGTGGCCAGAGGCAGTGGCTGGTGTGGCAGGACAGGAGCAGGTGAGCAGTGAGCAAGCATGTGTACCCAGTGCAGGCAGCAGCGGCAGCCCATCCCTCCTCCCTCCTGCAGCCTGCCACATGTGAATGGGGTCCTGTGCCTCCACCTTCTCACAGCAATGTGACTCCACTGACTTGGCAGCCACAGGCTTCTCCAGCTGCCCACCCTTGGGCCGGACTCCCACTTGGTGCTGGTGTCTGGGTGTGGAAGCAGGGAAGTGCAAGGGGAGCAGGGATCACTTCCTCTTGCTTTTAGTTGTCTGCTGCTGCCTCTCCCTTCCTGTGCCCCGAGCTCTTGTATCCATCCATCCCTGTTACTGATCCAGAAGGAAGAGAGGGTGAGTGAGAGAATATGTGAATGAGACAGAGCATGAGTGGAAATGGAGAGCTTCCAAAGTTTGAGCTGGCTGAACATTGTGGCTCTTTCCTTCTCTTTTGTGCTTCTTAGCTGAGATTTGTGGTTGATCAGTTGTTGTTTGGGGGCAGGGAGTTGTTGGTACTGCAATGGTATATTATGTACTGCCAGAAAAAAAGCACTGGGTGGCAGATATCATATAATGGCATCTGTTGTTAATGCCTGATCTAATGCTTGATCTAATCTGTAACCTCTTTCGGTATCTGGAAGGCAGTCCATAAACAAAGGGTGGGAAACCTTGGCAGACCTTCCAAGTGTCCCTATTTTCCAGGGACATCCCTGATTTAGAGAAGCTATCCTGGTTTCTGATTTGATCCCAGAATGTCCCACTTTTCCTCAGGATGTCCCTATTTTCATTGGAGAAATGTTGGAGGGTATGGAGGTTTTTTAAAAAATGTTTTATTGTGTTTTTATAAGAAGAAGAAGTTTTGGTAAGATAAGCTGCCCAGAGTGGCTGGTGCAGCCCAGTAAGACGTGTGTGGTATAAATAGTAAAATTATAATTACAGATATTTTCATTCAATAAATGTTGGAAGGTATGCCTTGGGCCCAGAGGTCAAATCTGGGCCCTTGAGCTCTTTATACCTGGTCCTGAGAATTCTCCCCAAGCCATACCTAAGTCTTTTCCAATTCTTAGGGTCTTGTAACCAGTGAGGATTAGAATTTAAGAGAGGAGGTTGCTAACTAGTCAGCCACAGTTGGGGTGAAGATTAGGGTGGTATGTAACAATACAATACAGATAAAATCAGTTTAAAACTTTAAAAACAGAGATCACTGAAAATGCCTACTGGAATAAAAAAGGGGGGATCTTTAGGGGGCTATTCAGGTCACTGAATACCTGAGTGATCAAGCAGGGAGCCAAGAGGTGAGATTAGGGAGTAATCCAGCCTAATTTAAGTCTTTTGAAGTCTCAGTTATGTCAGCGGAAGAGCTAAATATGCTTAGCTTTGAGCAGGCTGTGCCTGTACTTCTAAACTCTTGTTAAAGAATTTAACAAATTCTCTCCTGCTACAACCTTATACAGAATAAAACAAAAAGAAAAACTTTCCTTAGTGGATTTGGGCATACATCATTATTCATGAACTATTCATAACTGGAAAAAACACAGAAATACCACACATGCTGATGCTTGTCAAAATGTTGGCACTTTTTAAGGCTAAAAATTGATTTTGTTTGAAAGAGAGAAACTTAGGTCTGTCTCTTGCTAAGCAGAGAGTGCACATGGATCACAAAAAAGAAGAAGTTTTGGTAAGTAAGAACTTGTCAATCTCACCTTTAATGTGATAATTGTGCTTGGATAGTTCCCCTCCCCCTGTGATTTTTGATGGTCATTGAAAGTGCTAGACATCAGTGTGTTGACCAGTGACTCATCTGAGAAGGGCTATTTTCTTTCAACAAGAAAGCACAACAGCATTTTTAAAAAAATGATTAACATTTTCTGATACACACTGAAATTCAACCAGGGGGGTACGAGGAAGTCACTTAACAATGCTACTAAGATTGGTTTAAATACGGTTGAGATTTATGTTTTTTTAAAAAAACTTTTTGGAAAATCAATAAAAAAATTGGGGGGGAGAATGATTAACATTTTCAATTGTCTGCATTATTCAGCGAATAAAGCAATGTGGTCTAAAAAAAGATAATTCTTCTGTCCTAAATTCAATTTATGGTGTATGAGTATGGAAGCTTATGACTTTCATAATGGCAAACACTTTATGGCTTGCCTCCTAGGACAAAATGGGTGTCTTCAGTTGCCTTTCTATATTGTTGTTGTTGTTTAGTTGTTTAGTCGTGTCCGACTCTTCGTGACCCCATGGACCAGAGCACGCCAGGCACTTCTGTCTTCCACTGTCTCCTGCAGTTTGGTCAGACTCATGTTTGTAGCTTCAAGAACACTGTCCAACCATCTCGTCCTCTGTCATCCCCTTCTCCTTGTGCCTCAATCTTTCTCAACATCAGGGTCTATTCCAGGGAGTTTTCTCTTCTCCTGAGGTGGCCAAAGTATTGGAGCCTCAGTTTCACAGCAATTGGTGGCAACTGAATTGAGATCAAGGGGGTCAGCAATAAGCAAGTTCAGCTACTTTTGGTTCCTGAACATGGACAACACACTTGCACAGATTTTTTATGTTATATTCTGATCCAGATAAGACTGTCTGGATGAATGGAATTTCAATTCATTATGCACTATGAATGAAAAAGAATCTCCTCCCTATTTTTAAATTCACATGTCCCAGATTAAGACAGATATCAGAACATATTTATATTTATATATTTTAATATATTTAACCCATTTTTGTACTTTTTTAAAACACTCAGATTTTCATGGAAAGAGAATTTCTGAATGAGCATCAGAAACAATCTGATCTGTCCATCTGTGTTCTATGATCAATCTTACGAGGTAGCCCAATTTGTAAAACCAGTCAGGTAATTCGTAATTTTGGCATCATCAGTAACAAGGATATGTTGCATGGAAGAATCCTTAAGCGAGCCTTTGCTTGTAAGCACCAGGTAATGCTATTTTGTCACATGTACGGGAAATACTTGAATCACTGCATGGTATCATTACACTGCTGAGTCTGCCATTACTAATTTTGCCTGCCACTTCAGGAAGAAAAGATTCACTGTGGGAGGCTTCAATGGGGAGTATCACTTACACACACAAATCTGCTTAGTCTTGACAACAGAGGCTGGCAAAAACACACACACACACAAAAAAACCCCTAGCATGCCCTGGATAAAAATAAATCAATTTAAGTTGAAAATCACACAAATGTAATAGTTTATTTAATTGGCTTGGCAAATTGTCCCAGTTTGCTGTAATTCTCTGTCACCCTTATGTACTGACTTCCTAAGATCCTGCACAGGAGATTAAGCTACATTTGTAACCACATTTTTCTCAGTCAGGTTAATTATTTGGGAAGAAGAGACATCCTATCCTTTCCATTGCAGCCACCAGGCTCTTCCGCCAAAGATTTTATAAAGTGGAAGGAAATGCACTTATTTGCTTTAATTTTATGGAGTACACAAGTCCCCATTTAAAATGAAATGGGCCCATAAACTTAAGTCAGAGTGGTGAAAACTGCAAGATCAATAAGGGCAACCATTAAAATGTATCAATCTCGGCAAATAGCAGAAAGTGGAGTGGGGAAAGAAGAGTCAATACTGCATGCACACATAGAGTTAGTCCTTCTGTAATGAGACTGTTCCTGCTGTAGTAAAATATATATAAGGCTGTGCATTTGTTTGGGGATGGATTAAAGTTTGAATCATATGGGTACATTTTTATTACTCAGGGGGGAGGGGTTATCTTTTTATGGGACTAGAAGCAGCAACTGCTTCAATTGACACCATTTAATTTTCCCAGAATGCACAGGATGTAATGTTATGCCTGGAAATTTGAGAGATGGCCCCCAAAAGTGAGGTGTGTGTTTATGTGTGTGTGTAGGGATGCTTGAATTTCACTTTCTCTCTGTTTCTCATTTTCCCCACCAGAAATTCAGGTCTCCACATTTCCATATCAGTTTGTTGTGTTTTAAAATCCTTATGAAAATTCATCCTCAGTTTTGTGATTTCTCCTATCATAAACATATTTGTAGGCATTTTTGCCTAAAATACACACCTTTGGAAAACAACTTTCCCTAAAATTATGCATTTCCCTATGTTGTTTTCACTACTCTTTAAGGACCCTTTACCCAAACATATGCCTTTTTTCCACATTACTTGGCTGGAAAAGAGCATTACGAAATTTTGAAGGATAGCTGCTTTTCGGTTTTCACATTGTTTCAGAAAGTGTGAAATAGGTAGTTTCACCTTTTAAAACAAACTGAATCATTTTTCTCCCCCATCCCTAGTTGTGGCTGGCATTTCCGACCCCCCCCAAAAAAAAATCGCCCTGGAATGACACAACATAACAAGCATTCTGCATAAATAAGTGGGAAGTCACCAGAAACAGCCATCCATACCCATGAATTTGTATAGATGTGAGTTAAAGCTTGTGACAAATCAAGTCAGTTTCCAAGATTTATAGGGTCCAGTGGGGCTGTAGCAGCGGCCTGACAGCTGCTATGCTAGGTGCATCATACTCTGACCAGTTGTGTTGCTGCCACTTAAGTACAGGGGTGAGCAATTTCCCCTTTCTCAAAAACTGGCCAGGTAGCACAAAGACTTGGATACCTGCTAGCATCTCTATGCCAGAATCCCTACTTTGAATATTTCAATAGATGCTAATGGGGATGGAAATTATTTGGGGCTTCTGTGAGAGCCTATTTAGGACTATTGGTGAGACCAAGGAGAGATGGGTTCAGATTCCATCATATCCACTGGGTTGCCTTGTGCACAGGGAATATTAGTGATGAATGGATCAGCATATTTCCATTCCATGTCATTTTCTCGTGCACTGCTATATAGGTCCTGCTATATTTTGTGCAGATTTCTTTTCCTCTGCATTTTTGCTTCCCTGAAGAAAAACATTTTTAAATGTTTTGAAAAGCACATATTTTTGTATGCATTGTTCCGTGTAAATGGGGATTCTGTGTGTGCACGTTCTGAACCAAAAGTGCATCACGAAATTTCAAGAAGTGGAAATCTAATTGATAATTGTGTCGTGATCTGCATGTAAATCTAGGTGTGGTGAATTAGGTTGGTTCACTTTATAATCCAGGCCAAATGAATTTCTCCTTCATATGGGTGTGTGTGTGTGTGTGTGTGTGTGAGAGAGAGAGAGAGAGAGAGAGAGAGAGAGAGAGAGAGAGAGAGAGAGAGAGAGATTATAAATACACCCATACTTCAGGGCTATCTTTGTAAGATGCCAAAATGGTCCAGAGCAGGAGCTGGTATCCTTGCGCTTGATGAAACATTTGACGTTCTAGCAAGCAGCCATTTCCTGCAGAAGCATCAACAGCACACTGCAGCCTCTCTTAATGCATGGCAGGCTGACCTATATACTGAATAGGTCAAACTTCTAGGCAATCAAATGCTGTAACCTTCTGGGGCATCTCCTCAGCCTCTTCTTGTCACAATTCATCCTTGTTTCACTGTGTTCCTTTTATTATAAGGGCATGAAAATTCTTGCTTACCATCACACTGCCCCTCTTTTGTTGGTTCTCTTTGGGGTAGGCACAGGAATTATTACTATTATTAAATACAGTTTGTGTATAAAGTGCTTACATGGCTTTCTAAGAAGTATAAAACAAACGGCAAAAAAGAAACAAACATACATAGCATACCAAATAATTTTTGCCACTCTGGGCAGCTTCCAATTAAATGTAAAAATACAATGAGGTTTGAGATTTTATGTAATTATATTTAATTATCTTGGTGGTAAGTAGCGAAGGTCTGCAAGAGGCTTCTATTCACAGTTTCTTGGACACAGTTAAAACCCTTTGTGTGACTAGGCAACCTGATAAAACAGGGTCCCTCATCAGATGAGGTGTCCTACTCATGTTCAAGTGAACACAAGTAAATACCTTCTCCACTTCACACTCTGCGTGTTTACCTTGTCAGGTGAACTAGGTGTGGGAATGTTCAGGGTGGCAGGGGAGGATGTATTGTTTATTAATATTGTTCCTAACTTGCATTAGCAAGTTCCTTTACTTTCCCCTTTACACAGCAGAAGACTTGTTGCAAACTCGTGTGAGTTTCTTAAGACAATATGCAATTCAATCTGGTTTGTCCAGATTGAAATGTGTTCTAATATTTTCCTGTTAAGACCCCTTGAATCCCTCCTAAAAGAATAAAGACACCACAGTCTTATTCATAAGTAACAAAAAGAAAGTTTACTCACGATCAGACAGACTACAGTGTGATCCCTGAAGGCAGGCTTTAGGCTTAAAGTTTCAAACATATACAAACAGGTTTACCCCACAAGGGAGATTTACCTAGTGACTGAAGGTTAGCAGTCCAGCAGTTCAAAGGACGAAAGGAAGATGGAAAAGAGAGTGGCAGCATGCCTTGTCCTTTTTCAGATCTGGAAAGGTGATATCCACCCACTAGTCACATGCAAGGAAGGATGTTCCAGGCCAGGAGAACCAGGAAGTTTCGACTGTCTGGACCAAACATTCCCTTGCATGTCCACTCTAGGAAAACAAGCAATTTTGTACTTGACTGCTCCCAGTAGATTGCATCCCACACTAGAGGGTTGTACACAGGGTTCACAGAATTGGTGTGCTTCAAGGAAGTATTTGGAGGAAGTATTGGGATGACATTGCACATATGTTCCAATTTTTAACCTTGGATCTCCAAGCATTCCATGAGGAATAGTGTGAAGGGTTTCTCCAAACTCTTACTGAATTCAAAACATAGCAGGCTCAGTTATATTACAAATTATTTGATTGGCTACTTATCTATGGTGAGGTCACACTTGGAATTATGTGTCCATTTCTAGTTCCCTCACCTCAAAACGAATATTATAGAGCTGGAAAAGGTTCTGAAAAGGGCGACAAAAATAATGAAAGGGCAGAGCAACTCCTTTATGATGAAAGCTTACAATGTTGGGGAAACCTGTGAGTAAGAGAAGACGTGATAGAGGCATGTAGATTTTTGCATGGTGTGAAGAGAGAAAATAAGAAAATGATACTAGATCTTTGGGACATTCAGTGAAACTCAAAGTCGGAATATTAAAGATTGACAAAGGGTTATACTTTTTCACACTGTGCATAGTAAACAATGGAATTCTCTCACATACAATGTGGTGACGGCTACTGACTCCCAGCCCTGTATTTGGCTGGCCACTGTGAGAACAGGCTTTTGGACTAGATGGGCCATTGGTCTGATCCAGGAGGCTCTTATTATGCTCTTAAGATAATTGTGCTCTCTCTCTCTCTTTGTGTGTGTGTTTCTGCGTAGAGTAAAATGCAGTTAGGCTTTGTGGTGTAAAAGAAAATACCATGAATAATATTACATCATCAGTAGTAGTGGTAGTAATTTAGCATATTAGACTGATTCTGATGAGCTACTCAGGCAAGTGGTATTTCTCAAGGTATCTGGTGATTCTGCAGATTGCTTTGTAGCTTCACTGTGACAAGACTTCTAGTCTGTAGACAAAGGAAAATAAATTTTCTCAGCCAATTTCTTATGCTAACAGTGAGCTGTAAATCACAGCTAACATGAGAAAAGTGTATCTAAGTGTTCAATGGTTCTGAAAATATTTGCCTTTTGATGCTGTCTAAAGCAGACAGGAAGGGTGGGGAGACACCCTCAGCAGTACTTATAGTCTGTGTTATAGGCTAATCGAGCATTTGGACGATGGGTAATAATCAAGTTTGTTTCACTCTAACTTGGTGAATGAGCCAAACAGCCCCCCGTGGTTGTTCATTAAACTTTATTGATCTATGTGACAATTACCAAATTGCTTGAACAAACCTAGAGGTGTATTATCTTTTAGAAAGCCAGTGTCATCACCAAAACAGAGAATAAACCATTAAAAGTGATTTTTGTGGCTGAAAGTTCATCCAAAGTACTATTAGCTCTAAGTCCAATTTAGAACTGTCAGGGGGAATATTTACAATAGTAATTTCAGATCATTATCTTAGCATTCCAATGCAAATAGCCACAATTTAATTCATTACTGCTCACATTACATCTTTATTTTCCACCAACTGGTAGCTGACATTTTGCAAGCTACAAGGAAGAAATGCTAATTAGACCAGTGTGCACCCTTACCCTTTCCAAACATTATTGTGTTTGTGTTTCAGTGCAGTTACAAAATATATTCCTAGCCCTGGGGTCACCTCCATTCTCTCTGTCCTTTCACCCCTAACCTTTCCCCAAAGAGGTTGAACAGAGGCAGGTAGGGGAAGAGGGGGGCATTGATCAGATGCATCTCTCCCCCCCCCCTGCATATTAATGGTCTTCCCTGTGATAGGTGTCTCAGGTTGCTGTAGCTGGTGGAACAGAATGACCCCCTTTTCCATCAGCCCACCTACTTTAATTTAGAAAATCTAAAGAGATCTCTGGAGTGGAATAGGAGAGACATTAATATGTAAATGAACTGCCAAGAAAGTTCAGATTTGCATTTAGACTGGACAAAGGAGGGAGGAAATGGCTTTCCCATGCTGTTCCCTCACACTGCCACAATTTTGCAAATTACTAATCCCAGAAATGATGCCAGGAGGGAATCTCTCATTACCGTTCATTCATTCGTTCTTAGATATGTTTGATTCACCTCACTATAACTGGTATTATATCGCAAACCTGCTTATTTTGAGTATAATAGGAGGCCAGTCTTGCCAAGAAAGAAATGATGACAGACGGAAGGAAGGAAGGAAGGAATGCATTCCTTTATTTAAAGGACTTCTATGTCACCTGTCATCATTGACTCAAGACTGCTACGCAATGTATTATGAAAAATGGAAATCTATTCCCTTTCCTTGATGGAGAGAATTTGGAGCACTGCATGAAAAAGCTGTGAAAATCATCCATCCTATTTAGGGTTGCCAGACCTTCATGTCTGGCCTGAAGTCTCCATGTCTGTCTGTCCACCCATCCCCAACCATGGCAAATAAAGGGCTTGAATATTCAGGTGGGTGAGAATGCCTTTAATATTTTTTTTTTTAAAAAAAATAATGTTAAGAATACTGTGCATGTAGCTTGCAAGCTTCAGCACCAGCAGGAACTGTCTGAAAATTATAGTATAGACACTCTCCCCTCTCCCAGTTGACCTTCATTACAGGGCCTGTCTGTGACATCACTGGAAATGGCACCATGACATCACCAGTGACTTCCTCCCATGACACCACTGCCAGTGTTTTCTGTTATTATCTGCAAATAATAATTAATTGATTACATTTACCCCCAGAATTGTTTAATAGACAACCCCTCTTCCCTGGGAACACTAGGAATTGTAGCTCTGTGAGGGGAATAGGAGTCTCCATACAACCCTTGGCATACTTAGCAAACTACACTTACTAGGATTCTTTGGAGGAAGCCATGACTTCCTAAACTAGCATGATACTGCTTTAGATGTACGGTGGTACCTTGGGTTAAGAACTTAATTTGTTCTGGAGGTCTGTTCTTAACCCGAACCTGTTCTTATCCTGAAGCACCACTTTAGCTAATGGGGCCTCCTGTTGCTGCCGTGCTGCCGTAGCACAATTTCTGTTCTCATCCTGAAGCAAAGTTCTTAACCTGAGATACTATTTCTGGGTTAGTGAAGTCTGTAACCTGAAGCGTCTGTAACCTGAAGCATCTGTAACCTGAGGTACCACTTTATAGTGCAGATGGGACCTAAGCAAGATCTGAAAAGGGTCTGCAAGTGCAGTCGGTTGTTTCTCATTCTTTTTCCCCTTTGCCCACGAAGCACTGAACAGTTGATTGCAATCAAAGCCTAAATTATGGGGAAAGAAATTTTTATGATTGATGAATAAACACAATGAGGTTAAGACACTTTAATTCCAGAGATTTACAGCAAATAGCAAAACAAATTTTAAAAATGATGGTGATGAAGTGGTTTTTATGACAAACAAGTTCCGTTAATGAATTCAGGACATTCTTCCACCTCTTTTCCTTCAAATCTGTATCCTGCAGATGAGCTATGACTGAAGGACCTGTGAACGGATAGGAGTCTATTTAGCTAGAGGTCATGCAAATACAGAAAACTTCTTTGCTCAGTGAGAAATTGGGCTGACAGAAAGGTGATATGTGCAGTGTTGCTACCTTGCTGGGTCGTTGTGAAGATAAAACGAAGAGGAAGCGAACCATGAACACCACCTTGAGCTCACTAGAGGATAGATGGGATATAAATGTACTACATAAAGGAATGTAATAAAATAAAATAAATAACCCAACCAAGCAGTACACATGCATAGTCCAACTCACAAAACTGGGTAGTCATTTTTGGAATAGAGAACAAGTAACTAGATTCAGTCATGAGAAGAAGATAGAAAGGTGACATAAAGGTGCAATGAAAACAGTATGTTAAGGCCAGTGAATTTTGAGTTATTCTGATAGCATGCAACAAGGTCTGAGGGCCAAGGGCAGGACATCTAAGAAAGAAAAGAGATGATTCTTTTAATGCAACCTTGACTGCATTGATCTTATTGCATCACAACATTGTGCTGTTGACTTATGTCCAGGCTTGCCTGCTATGACCCCTAAATCATTCATGGAAGTACTTCTGTCTCATCCTTTCATCTCCAGCCCTTCCCAATATACAATGCTTCACACTGAAGTAATTTCAAATCTCAATCAATGAATTTAAAGGTGAGGACTTCAGTAATAAGGCACCGTGAGTGAGGACAAAAATTGGTGCATCCCCTTAATATTTCTTATTTTCACAATAATTCCTTTTGGTACAGTTGCTTTTTTCTGGACCTTCTCAGTTGATACTCCTATAAATATGGGTTTTATATTATCATTATTGTTATTTTGCACCCCTTCGGCTCAGCACCCTGTGCAGGGGAACCGCAATACCACTCTAAACCCAGGGCTGGTGGGGGAGTGGAATGGGCTTCACTGAGGTAACATATGCTCTGATTGGCTGTGCAATTCTGCAGTAGTTTTTCTTCTGCAAGTTTGGTTCAGTATCTACCTACTATGCACAAGGCCTGAAGTAAGAAAGACAAAGCCATCACGTTCCTTTCTCTGCAAATTATATACTGGGTTTTGTTTGGTGTTCCCAGTAAAGCGTTATCAGGATTTTATTTCCTTTCTGGACTCCATCAGTGTTATTTTAGTGACTTTGCTAACACTTTATTTATACAAATACCAAAGCAAAGCAAGAGCAGATTTGGTCAGGGACAGTTAGGGGTAACCTGTGGCTATGCAAATGTTGTGGAAGCCATTTCCCATCAGCCCCAACCAGCCAGTAGTTGAATACCTCTAGAAGGTTCGCAGCTTCCCCATTTCTGCATTAGGACCACAAGTGAATGCAAACATGAAAATGATTGCAGATGTAGAGCGCTTGAAACTAGAGCTTTTCCCAGCATCTAATCTCAGTGCTGCCAATTAGAAGGATGGGGGGGGGGGAGTGCTGATGTTTTAGTCTCTTTTTTCTTATCTCAGTACTATCACCTGTGCCATCTGTGATGTTTATATTTCCTATTTTTTCCAACAGCTTCCTACCTTATTTCATTTTTCTGTATGAGAGAGAGAATTCTCCAGGGAAAGCTGTCTGGCCATATGGCCATATGAAAAGCTACAATGTGGAAAGCAACATTTATTGTTGTCTGTCACATCAAAAATGCTTCCATTTGAGCATTTCCTCTCCACCAGCTTTCTCTTCATATTGTTCAAACTGACAAAAGTGATATAATTCAACTGTCTGTGGTTAGTCAACCATTGAAAGGGGGCACTATTATGGATAATGATGAACGGTGTTTGTACATGCAATGATTTTGAAAGAGCAAATGATGTGTGTAGATGTTGTAGGACAGGGGTAACCAACATATTGCTCTCCAAATGTTTCAAACTAAAGCTCCCATCAGCCCCAGTCAGTATGGGCAACATCCCTGTAGTAGGACATTCAGCCCTGCATGCTAGGAAGCAACTGGTCCAAAATTTGGCAGCCAGATTATTGGCAGAGGTTCAGTTTAGAACTCACATGACCCTTCTTCGAAACAGCTGCACTGCACATTTTCTTTTTCTGGGCCCAAGTCAAAGTGCTCACATTAGTGTTTAAAGCCCTAAGCAACTTAAGCCCCAAATATCTGAAAGGTTGTCCCTTCTCAGTTGTTATATTTGGCAGAGGGGACCTTCTTGAATTTTCCACAGTGGCTCCTTCAAGTGATCACTGAAAAATCTTTCCCTTTTCCTGATAAATACAGCTTTATTTTGTTCCCCAACATATGCCCATTCACAAAAGCAGCCCTCAAAAGTTTAATCTCTGCAACTAAGTTCATTTCCTTCACTGAATTCAAAGCCGGAGCATTTTTTAATCAAGCAGCATGAATGGAATATTTAATGAAAGAGCTTAACCTTAGATCAATGCAGCCGATGACCTGCTCTGTTTATTGTGCTCAAAAGAACGGGAACCTGAATCAAATTTGATAACGAAAATGAACAATAATATAAGGCCAAGCCATCAGCCTGCATAAATTGCTGCAGCCCCATTGAATTAATTGAAGTTCTATTGATTTAGCAGCCGAAGGTCCGGACCTTTTGTTCTGTAATTTCAGATTCCAAATATTGACAGAAATGGGGAGTGAGTCGGGGAGGGGGGGCAGAATGTGCCCCTGCCAAATATTGACCCAAAGTCATTCACTAATTCTTACTGTTCTATTGGTGCCAGAGTTGTCTCCCGGCAGCAACTTCAACCTGTGAAAACAAGATTAGTTCCCAGAGAGGCTTCCTTGCATGGATTTTTCAGTGATTTGTTTCAGGCATTCAAGTGAAAAGAGAATATGGAAAAACTGGGAATGAGTGAAAACAATGTAAAGGCAGAGTTGCTTGTAAATCAATAAATATTACATCAGCTTTTCACAGTAAAGCTCCACCAAAGGGCATGGGATTAATGCAAGTTATCAGAAGGTTGAGTGGAGGGAGAGAATGAAGCTGAGAGAGAACACGTTCATCTGACCTGTAATGCAGGTATTGATTTTAAACTGTGAATCCTTTTTAATGGCATGTTGCTTGATGTTTACTAAATGAAGCTTTATTTCTACCCGGTATTCATTAAAAGGGGGTGGGGAGAATGAATTTAATCTATTTTGTGATCTTTTCTAAATAGTCATTAAGTATTAAAGCCCATATGTACAGTAGCCTGTGGTGGCCTTGAGGAAGGGATATGGACCCTTTCAAAACTCGAGTCATTTATATCATTTTAAATACATATTATTCTGACAATTGGCTCCAGAGAACCCCTCAGTATCTCAAACATGGGAAAATATATGTGATAAAATGCATGATAAAAGAAGCTAAACTTCACAAACGGCCTACAAGGAAGAAGAAAGACATCTCAATTTGCAGCAGCTGACAGTTTAGTATAAATTCAGCAATTCTCCCCACCACCTGATGGAATAGAGAAGTTTTATCTGCATTTGGATTACATGTGATCCAGGACAGCTGTCTACCAGCTCCATCTGGCATGCAGGCTGAGAACCTACCTGCCCACGGACTGTCTTGCCAGAGTGGTGCATGCTCTAGTTATCTCCTCCTTGGACTACTGCAATGCGCTCTACGTGGTGCTACCTTTGAAGGTGACGCGGAAACTACTACAAATCCAGAAAGCAGCAGCTAGACTGGTGATGCAAGGCGGCCGCCGAGACCATATAACACTGGTCCTGAAAGACCTACATTGGCTCCCAGTACGTTTCCAAGCACAATTCAAAGTGTTGGTGTTGACCTTTAAAGCCCTAAACGGCCTCAGTCCAGTATACCTGAAGGAGCATCTCCACCGCCATTGTTCAGCCCGGACACTGAGGTCCAGTGCCGAGGGCCTTCTGGTGGTTCCCTCACGGTGAGAAGCAAAGCTACAGGGAACCAGGCAGAGGGCCTTCTCGGTAGTGGCACCCGCCTTATGGAATGCCCTCCCATCAGATGTCAAAGAGATAAACAACTACCTGACATTTAGAAGACATCTGAAGGCAGCCCTGTTTAGGGAAGTTTTTAATGTGTGACATTTTAATGTATTTTTAATCTTTGTTGGAAGCTGCCCAGAGTGGCTGGGGAAACACAGCCAGATGGGCAGGGTAAAAATAATAAATTATTGTTGTTGTTGTTGCTGCTGCTGCTGTTGTTGTTATGTACAGTGGTACCTTGGTTCTCAAACACCTTGGTACTCAAAAAAATTGGAAGCCAAACACTGCAAACCAGGTAAGTGTTCCGGTTTGTGAAAATTTTTCAGAAGCCGATCATGCTGCGTTTTGAGTGTTACGCTTCCGATTTGAGTACCACACTTCCGTTTTGAGTGCCACATTTCCATTTTGAGTGTTACAGTTCCGTTTTGAGTGCCACACTTCCATTTTGACTGTTACACTGAGGTCTGTCTGTTTTCACTATTTATTTTGCATTTTTGTTTTTGTGGCTTTTTTGTTTTGTTTTTGTGACTGTGTGGAACCCAGTTCAGCTACTGATTGATTGATTGTGTGACTGCAGTACATTGTTTATTGCTTTCATTTTATGGATCAGTGGTCTCATTACCCATTAGGCTTCCTCCTTATCTATATGCTCACCCAACACTGTGATCATACCCTATATGCATACAACCACAGCATCACCAATTGTGTATAAAAAGTCTGTGCACACATAATTTGTAACACCCAAAACTGATTGATGGTGCACTCAAGGAGCAGAAAGAGGAAATAACCATCGGAATGCCCTTATGAATGAGAAATCTAAAATAGTGCCCACCTGCTCAACAGAGATTTGAAGAGCTGCTTTAAGTCCGTTCTAAATGACACTCCACAATACGAATGATGAGACCCCTTCTTCAACACTCAGCTGTATCTAAAATCAGCTTCAACTTCAATCCATTTGAAAGCCTGAGCCATCGCTAATATGAACTAATATGCTTTTTGGTCACACTGGACTTCCGTAGTGTACACTCCCCTTGGGAGGCTGGTTGGAGGCAGCTGCCAAAGCACCATCGGTGTCCTACCCTGTCATGAGTGCCAACTCCCTTCAGCACCAGCAGGCTTACCAGCAATGATGGTGACAATGAATAGGTGTAAGTCACCCATTCCCCACACTGCACAGGCATGATTTTGCTTGGGGGGGGGGGTATTGTGGTAAATTTTAAAATGTGTGTGGCTTGCAGACAAATGAGTTAATAAGTGTTCCTCAAATGGTAAGCTGAAACAGGATAGATATTCAAAGGAATAAGAAGATGACACTGTTATATATGCTTTAACTGAATTCTATGTTGTGTCTTAACTGAAAATCAGCTTACGCTTACAAGCCTGGTTTGCTACTAAACAAAAAAAGTAAGATGCCTTGCAAATCAATTACTAGTTTAGAATTTTATGTAGTAGTTCCTAGCTTCTTAAACATAGTCTAAAAAGCCCAGCTACTGTAAGCTGGCAGAACTTTCAGGACTTTCTTAACTTAAAAACAATGTTTTCCCTCATTTTTACAGGTTGAAGCCTGTAAAGGGGGGTGGGTGGGAATGGGGAGTTAGAATGGCCTTCAGAGGGTCTTCTCCTCCACATTTTCTTTTGAATGTAGCTTTTTCTACCAGAGAAAGGGTCTTTGTTGAAGTCGCATCCAATTTATCAAACTGGTCCTTTAAAACATGTTGACCCTTCTGCCATATTGGATGTTGGAATTTCTTTGAGATAAAGTCATCATACTGGACTAGAAAAGACTATTCTGGACATTTAGCAACAACAACAATTGAAGAGCCCCTTTTGGATTTTTTTCTGCGTGGAAAGGAAAATAAATGAACTTGAAGTGTCTGGTGTTGAAGATTGGAAAAATCTAGCAGATTGAGGAACAGCTGGATATTTCTCCGGAATACAGCTGGATACCATTCTGGAATATTTTGAATAATCTTTATATACGTAATTGACAGCTGGGGAATCAGAAGTCTTAATTTCTTTCTCTTTCTCTTTTTATTCTTCATGATCTTCATTCCCTGCATTTTCTCTTTTTCTTTCTTCTTCTATCCACTTTACTCTTGGTTTTGTTTTGTTTTGTTTTGTTGATGTCCTCTATTCTGGGTTAAGGAGGGTTTACACAGGAAGGTGATGGATGACTGATGTAGGCTATATATGAGAGGTGGGGAAGAGAGTATCTCCCTGGGTGGGAGGTTCAGAGAAGAAAGGGAAGCTCCTAAGTGTATTTTTCCACCTTTTTTTCTCTTTTCTGTTTTATTTATTTGTTTGCTTTTATTTACATGCGATGACCATTGTGCATAGGGGTTCTGTTCCTAGCCCCTGCACACATCAGCAGAGCTCACGTAAGCCCAGCCCACCCTGTTCCACCCTCTTCCATGTCCAAAAGGACCTGTGTGTCAGTGGTTGCACATCAATTGGACACTCACACAATGGTTGCTGCCTGCAGTTTCCTTTTTTAAAAAAAAATGTATTGTATGCTGAAAAGTTTCAAGAAAAAAGAAAAGTTCTATGCTGAACTTCCTTACCTTTATAATGGAAAATGCCAGTCCTCCAAAGCACTTTTGTTTTGGAGGTCCCATTTGTGAGAATGTTTTGTTAATGAAGATCTCCTTCCTTTGTCTATTCTCCCTCCCCCTTCCTTTGCACTATTGTAAAGTCATGTCAGATGACACTCTTCAATTACGGAAGAGCTTTTAATTCCAACAGCAGCTGGCTAGGCACTTCTTCTAGTATATCTTGTACTCCTTTTGTATTCTACACTCCAGCTTCCTTTGTCTTATACTTTTTTAAATGACAAACAGCCAAGGGGTTTTTAATTAGGAAGAGAGCTTAAAAAGGCATTTTTTTTTTGCTTTACCTTGGAAGGAAAAACGGAGCATTGACATTTCCCATGAAATGTGCCAGAGTTATTTTCTGCTGTTTTGAAACTAGTCTGTTTCCTAGAACAATTCAAAGACACTGCTTTTGACCGTTAAGGTTCTGGGTGGCTTGGGAACTGCACACTTTATGGGCCATCTTTTTGCTCATGATCCTGTGCAAGTATTAAGTTATTTCCTGAACCTTTTTATGGGTCTAGTCAGCTTCAGAGGTCAAATGGGTAATGATTGAGGAGGGGGCCTTTTTGGTTGTAGTTCCTTATCTCTGGCCAATCTGGGCGCAAGACCAGTTCCCCTGTCAATGGCAGGAGTAGACCTTTCTTCCACCTAGGACTTAATGAGTTCTAATGCTCTGTATCGGCTCTATACATACCCAAAGCAGTGAGCTAAATTGAGGTGATACAGGACAGACTGTCATGTTTCAAGTTATATTGTGCCATTAAGGAGGCATGTTGAGACGGATCTGGGAACCCACAGTAATTGAGGTGGAACATAATGGATCAGGCAGTCCTCAAGGTCCTTTGGGCTTTGTGAAGAACCTCGAAATTAGCTCTGCACCAAATCAGCAGCCACTGAAGCTCTCTTGGTAAAGAATAATGTGTTGCCAGTAACATCCTCCTGCCTGATAGTATCCCTACCTGCTACACCTCCCCTTGCAGAGCAGGGACTCCCAAGGCTGACTACAGTTGTTGGGTGGAAAAAAGGGGCTGTTCAAATAACCTAGTCTCAAGCCATTAGTGCAGGGATGGAGAATCTGTGGCCTTCCAGATGTCGTTGGACTCCAAAAATAGTTGGTTAATTAGCATAGTTAATTATCAGGAATGCTGGAAGTTGTAGTCCATGTTCCTCAGCCTTCCTTAACGGACTACAGTGGTACCTCAGGTTACAGACGCTTCAGGTTACATATGCTTCAGGTAGACTCCACTAACCCAGAAATAGTGCTTCAGGTTAAGAACTTTGCTTCAGGATGAAAACAGAAATCGTGCTCCGGCAGCACAGGGGCAGCAGGAGGCCCCATTAGCTAAAGTGGGACTTCAGGTTAAGAACAGTTTCAGGTTAAGAATGGACCTCCGGAATGAATTAAGTACTTAACCCGAGGTACCACTGTATATGCCTCTATTTTATGTTTAGTTGCTTTACTATGCTGGCATAACAGTAATATGCTCAAAGACACTCAGTCTGCATTTGAATGCTTAAGTCCATTCTTTTATTATTGGCAGCTAAACCTTTGCATTTTTTTTAAAAAAATGTTCAGAGATATCCGACACTTTAGTCTATAAAACACTGTATCAAGAAAGATTGGATTCGTTTCAGCCTGTCACTTTAATGAAATGGATCTCATTTCACTTTAATGAAGCTAACCCAAGTTGAATATTTTGGCATGAAAAACTATTCCCCACACCTCCATGCATGCAGGCGTAAGAAATGAATTGTGGCGATCTTCTTTTATGGAGCTGCTGAGCTAGTCCTACCCCTTGTTTTGTTTCTAAGTGATTTTTCAAAAGGTCTGTGCAGGCAACTAAAATATGGAAACAATCAATGCATGGAAAAGGAAGTGGGATAACATTTGCTTGCCCAGTTCCCAAAATTATCATAGAATCATAGAATTGTAAAGACTGAAGGGACCATGAGTATCATCTAGTCCAATCCCCTGCAATGCAGGAATCTTTTGCCCAACATTGGGCTCGCACATACAACCCTGAGATTTAGTCTCATACTTTAACAACTGAGTTATCCCAGCTCAGAATCCAAAATGTTCATCATCAAGACCCTTTAATACCCTCCAGTGTTCCTCAAATGAAAATAGGGACATACTATTCTACGTTGTATAGACATATACATCTGTCACCTTGGGCCTATTACAACCTCTCAGCCTAACCTACCTCACAGGATTGTTATGAAGAAAATAATGTGTAATGGAAGGTATTATGTACAACATCTTCAACAGATAAATGAAAGGGGGGGGGGAGTTTTAGCTGTAAGCTGCCAGGAAAAAAATGTGGGGAATAACAATGACAACAACAGAAACTGTGAGAGTGATCAGGAACTTAGTAAAGGTAAAGGTAACGGGACCCCTGACCGTTAAGTCCAGTCACAGACGACTCTGGGGTTGCAGCGCTCATCTCGCTTTACTGGCCGAAGGAGCTGGCATTTGTCCGCAGACAGCTTCCGGGTCATGTGTCCAGCATGACTAAGCCGCTTCTGGTGAACCAGAGCAGTGCACGGAAACACCGTTTACCTTCCCGCCGGAGCAGTACCTATTTATCTACTTGCACTTTGATGTGCTTTCAAACTGCTAGGTTGGCAGGAGCAGGGACTGAGCAATGAGAGCTCACCCCGTCACAGGAATTCGAACCACCGACCTTCTGATCGGCAAGCCCTAGGCTCTGTGTTTTAGACCACAGTGCCACCTGTGTCCCACATCAGGAACTTACTAGAAAGTAAATCCTATTGAACTCAGTGAGACTTACTTCTGAGTAAAAATGCTTAGGACTGCAGAGTAAGACAGCACAGTCTTCACCCAGTTACCTTGGAACAAGCTCCAGATGCCCCAAGCTCCAAAAGAGCAAAGCTTGTGGGTTGGCCCTCATAGTCTCTGAGCCTTGTTTTAGGATGTCTCAGTTGCATACCAGGGCCTTTGCTCATGCGGAAGTGTGCATAGGGTTACAGCCTCTGTGCTCATTAGGAAATGTGTAAGATCTCACAATTAACTCTTTAACTATAGATAGTGATATATTTTGTCTTGCCTATTAAATGTAATTTAACAGAAAACAGTTACTGTAATTAATAAGGGCAGAGAAAATCAGGAAAGGAGGGAAAGAACAAAGGAAGGAGAAAAGGGGAAGTTGAGAAACAGAAGAAAGAAAAAACAGGAAAGGGAGAATGGAAAAGAGAGAGAGTGAAAGTGAAGATGATGGGAAGAAGAAAATGAAAGGAATAAGGAAAGGGGAAATGGGAGTGGAGAAGAGTAAAGAAATGGGGAGAGAAGAAAAGGGAAGTGGGTGAGGAAGAAAAGGAAGGAGGACTGGGGAAATGAGAACAGGAAGGAAGGAAAGGGGGGGAGAGAAAGAAAGGAGAAACTGGGGAGAAGAGGAGCCTTGGGGAAAGAGAAAAGGAAGGAAGTAACCCAAGGGAGGAAGAAATGGAAGTGGTGGGGGAGATGGGATAAGGACATTTTTTGGAAAAGGGGGAAAGAGGATCAGAATTGGTGATGGGGTGGGGAGCAAAGGAAAGAGGGGACAGATGGGCTGGGAAAATGTGTGTGGGGAGAAGTTGGTGCAGTTATCACAATGGGAAGGCATTTAGCCAAACAAAGTGAACAGTGAATGGTGCCTCCCCACTCTTAAAGGGGTCAAAATGACATCTTTGCTAAGGCTGCAAGCTACCTGCAAGCCCACTGCCCCTTTAAGAGCAGTTTAAATCAAGACTCTTCATGGCAAAGGAAGAAGTTGTGATAGTTTAATTGTTTTCATGGCAGTCCTGGAAAATTCAGGGCAGTTGGAGGGTATGCCCTTCTGATAATATGTTTGCCAAGACCCCTGTGCCTCTTTAATAGTGAGACAGTTGAAACACAAAGTCTGAGCTTTGCACAAATCCACCGGACAGTGGTGTCCTGGATTAATACCATCTAGCAAGAAGGGAAGGTGCTAGATTTTGCCTTCCTGTAAACCTGAGACTATCAGGATCCTATCTGATTGGATGTTTGGTTTCCCCCTATGCCAGGCTGGCCCATCCCTGGCCCTGGCCATCCCTGGTATAGCCAGGGTTTCCCTCCCTATCCATAGTTAGCAAAGTAGCTGGTGCTGGAAGGCACTCCTGGTAACTGTAGAGTGACTTTGAGACACTTTTATAGTGAGCAACAAAATACTAAAAAATAAAGCAAGTAGTGGGTGGGGAACTACTTTCAGCCCAAGGGAGGCATTCTTCTGTGTGTGACTTTCTGAAGACCACATATCAATGGTGGGGGTGGCCAAAGGTAAGATTAGGTAGGACAACACATACCTTTATAGAGTAGTCAACATTCGAATCATGCAGAACATCAGAGGTCTCTACAGAAGCACACCTCCCTCCAGGCAAACAAGGGCAAATTCTAGCCAGGCAAAAGGGCATGTAGCTGAGGCAGTGAGGAGTGTGGTCTGAAAGGAAGCATGGGCAGAATGGAGAGGTCTGGATAGCCACATACAATCCCTGGGTTTGAGGTTCCTCTTCCCTGCATCAAGTCACCATTTCTCAGCCTCCCTAACAGGGAATTTAAGGCAAGAAGACCTGGGTACAGTTTACCAATTCAGCAATGTGACTACTGTGGAAATAAGTCCTGCAACTCTCTTGCCTCTGCAAAAGCTGCTGTCAATAGAGTCTAATTGCTCCAGATAGATCTTTTCCTTCCTTGAAAGAGAGAGGCAAGCTCATTTCACTATTCATGATGTACCCAAATGGATAAAAGCAATCTTTATTCCTCCAGTGCTTCTAGTCGAACAGCTCAGCCATATATATTGGATATGCATGACAATCATTTTTAACCTTGAAAGAGCGAGTTTCCAGCTGAGAGAAGCTTAACATACACTTAGCACCTGCTGGCATCCCTGGAGGATAGGTTCCTGTTTGGCTGCTTTACCAGATAGCCTGCCAAGGCACCTCATAGATCCAATTCTGAGTGTCAGGTATGGCAATGCATAAAGCAATCGTACTGTGTGACCTGTATTAATTGGTCAACTTCTCCTCAGTGACTCATCACCAATTTGGCAGACAACAGTTACTTTCCACATAGGACTCATTTTCTCTGCCAGAGAGAGGTGTGGTGTTGGGGTGAGGGATGACTAGTGATTTTTCTCATGTCATGGCTCACATTTGCACTTGCTTCATCTAGCCGCTTTGCTGAATCAGGCCAAAGGCCCATCAAGTTCAGCATCCTGTCCTCACAGAGGCCAACCAGATGCCTACAGAAAGGTTGTAACAGTGCAGCCATGCTCTCTCTCTGCTTGTGATTCCCAGCACCTGGCTTTCAGGGGCATACTGACTCCAATATGACAGAAAACTGAAATACAAGTCACTATTACAATCAGGATAATTGTATGTTGGGTGATCAACTGAATTTGCCTATTCAGGAGTGCCTTCTAAGAGACTGTAGTACCATGTTCAAGACAACAAATCCCTTCAGAAAGTTGTCTGGCATGCCAGAGACCTGACTGTACCAACTCTTCTGGTTTGAGTGGAGACCTGATCTGACCCATCTCTGTCCACCTAGGATGGATCTACGTTGGAGGGCCAGGAGAAATGTTAATTGTTATTCACAGTTTACCATGGGAATTCCATTTCTTTGTCTAAGAAACAAATACATTTGGGAGCCAGTTTCAAGACTCTGTTCTTAGTGTTCTTTGAGTCAGAGAAACATAACAAGAACTTTGCTACTGTGCTACACTCACTTCAGGTAAAATTATTACCTGGCTGTGCTGCCAGAAGTGATATCTGGGGTGGTGTTTGAGTGACCTCAGCCATTGGTATTATGGGATTTCAGCTTTCACAGCATGCCTGCTTTTCTAGGTCAACTCTGGATTTCATGGCTGCCATGAATCATATGCCATGAATCATATGCCACTATCATATGTCCATTTCAGTACATCATGGGCCCAACATTCCTGACGTGTCATAAGTTTGATCTGGTTTTTGTTACAGAGTAGCTTGGGAGTGAGTCAGTAGTGGGAGAAATTGCCCTCACCCCTTTGTCATAAACAGACCAGAGGCATATGGAAAGCAGGGACTAGATAGAACTTTGCTCTTATCCAGCAGGACTATTGTGCTTTTAATCATCATGTGAGATATGAGAGAGAGAGAGAGAGAAAGAGAAGATTTCATTGATGATCATATTGGTTTATTCTTGTTTGGATTTCCTCTTCCAAAAGGAAATGACTCTCAGCAAGCAACAGAGAGAACATGCACCATTCTATAAATCCAATAACAATGTGCCATGTTTGAAATGTGTAATGTGTCAAGACTATGTACAAACATAATCTAGCAGGTTTAGACAATACTTCATTGCAACTTGGATTAGAATAATTTGGGTGACCGTGGAATGATTCATGGGCCATTTTAAACGTACATTGGCAGATAACTGCAGAAGAAAAATCCTGTCATTCAAATGAGAAAAAGACATGCTCTATCATATTGAAAAGCCCTTATCTTTACTGCAAAGCACATCATGTCTGGCACCTCTCAATATACATTCACTGTTGACAGGACAGTGCACACAATTGTCACAAAGTACTCTAAGTACTAAGATCTAAGTGATCCTAATATTCTTGGCAATCATTTATCTGTAAAGCCACTTTCATTTCTACTGAAAAGGAGTGTTCAATTGGTAAAAATTATGATTAATGTGCAAAAGTGCCCTTTGTTAAATCCATCATCAGCACTATACAGGATCAACAGAATAAGGCTTACAGATGGAAGAACAATGCAGAGTGACTTGGGTACCTCATGTTTCATAAGCAACATATGTTGGGGGAAGTGAAGAACAGATGTGACTTGTTTAATTGAGGAAGCCATAGCCATTTTGACTTACTGTCTCATCACATCAACATTCCTAATTTAGGTTGAATGTAATAGTGTGGCCATCCATTTTTTTTCCCTCCCCAAAGCATACTTAGGGATGCTGTATGTGGTTTTGTGTATGTGTGCGTGTGTGTGATTTCCAATACCAACTGCCCTAATCCACAATTCCTGGACTATTGTGTTTTCTGTATTCCAGACCTAATAGTGCCACTGTACAGATTAATGTGGAAATGGAGTTCTAGGTTAAATATATGACAAAGTGACAGAAACCAGAAATAGGCAGGTTCTCCCATCCTTAAGCAGATCACTCCAATCTTGAAACAGCTCCATGAGCTCCCAGTAGATTTCTAATTTACCTGCTGGCTTTGATCTTTATGGCAGAGTCAGGAAGCCACTGGCCAACTTTGGCAAAGCCCAGGACCCAGTTGGCTTTCAGGCATTTGGAAAGCACAGCACAAACTGTTTTGCAAGCTTGGTGCTCGGCACTGCCCAAGCCCAAAGTATAGGGTTGCCAGAGTCCCTTGTACTGTACTTTTCAAGAGCACAACCACCAGCTGATGTTTAGGTGCTAGGGAAGCTCTGCTCAAAGGACTTTCACATGTGGGTGTGCATCCTGTAGTCTCGCATAGAAAATCAATCTTTCTTGCCAGAACGCCAATCCATTTGGAGCCAGGTGTGAGGGTCTACACCTAGTGTTTGGTTAGAGAATTTTCCATATAGCTTTCTGCCCCATCTCTGAGGTTTTTTCTACAACATTTTCTTGAATTATGGACTGACAAGACTGAGCCAGCTGAATACACAGTCTTGGCAGAGTTTCAAATGTGGATATCTAAGAAGTTCTATTTCCTTGCTCTCTTCCCTATTATTGATGTGCATAATAATTATATATCTTTTTAAAAAGACAAATCTACCCAAAAGGTCAAAATCATTGATGTTTGTACAGATAGCACCCTGGGGAATTCAGAGTGTAATCTTAGCTCATGTTTGTCTGAAACTGTTACTTGAATGCTTTTTATGAGATTCATCAATTACTTTAAAGACAACCTTGCTGGACGATGTAGACTTTGAATTGCTTACTAGATTGTAGCTGACTGTGGAAAGCTAACAAGCACCTGCATATATTTAAAAGCATCTCTGTAATTTTGTGGACTAAAAGTTAAGCAAGAATATGGTCAACAAAACTAAATTGTTCAAGGTTATCAAAACAAAAAGAGATTGTGAAGAATCTCTCCAAAGTACAATGACGAAAGCAATTCAGTGTAAACAAACGTAAAGTGGTGCAAATCAGTTCAAAAAGAGAACAATCTGAATTGCACATATACATTCATGGTGTATGAACTAGCAGGGACTGACTCAGGAACAACATCTTGAGGTGATGATAGATAGCTTGATGAATATGTCTACCAAGTGTGTGTCAGCTGTGAAAAATGCAAATTTCGTGCTTGAAATCACTAGGTAAGGAATTGAAACTAAAGCCACCGATATCATAATGCCATTAAACAAATCTATAGTGTGACTTCATTTAGAATATTGTGTACAGGTCTGGTCACCCCACCTCATAAAGGACATTGTCGAATTAGAAAAGGTTACGAAAGTAGCAACCAAAATGACCAAGGGGATGGAGTGACTCTGCTATGAGGAAAGGTTGCAGAGTTTGAGACTTACAGCTTAGAGAAAAGGCCTGTAAGAGGTGGCATGGTGCAAGTTTTTAAAATTACACTGGTCAACAACAAATTTGTTGTCTGCATTTTTTCAGTTGATTTAGGATGAATCTGATGCGCTGAATCCAAAAATCACATTGGTTTTGCTCAATCAGGTCAAGTTTTTGAGCTATGGTCACATGTCATTTTTTATGTTTTTGTTCACATGTACGCTTGTGTGGAGCATTTTAGAAGAAGTTGGTGGGGGTAAAATGCTATGTCAAATAATTGTTTTGATTGGAAATGATTATTTTAATGACAAGAAGTATTCAGGTCTGATAGTTCTGGGTGATTATGTCGAAAAGGGATCAGTTTGAAGTCATAAAACCTCAAAATCTTCCATTAATTGGTGCGGCAAAGCATAAAGTTGGGGGATCAAAACTAAGTTAATAGGGCAGCCGCCCCACGAAGAATTGTCAAAGGACTCTGCCGAACTATTGGCATCCAGATTGAAGGAAAAAAACCTCCTCTCTGACAGTGCTCGCACCAGCTTCTTCCGCAACAGGCATCAAGAGTACCTCCATTTTTTCTCGGAAGAGAAGGACTTGGTGTACTGTGCAGATATTGTGCAGCTTCTGCTCAAGCTTGGAGTGCCACAGTACGAACCCAAAGATTGGAGACTGTTCATTGACAGCAGCAAGCGATCACTGAAATGTGTTCTGCTACACAACGGCAACCAGTTTGCCTCTACACCCCTGGCTCACTCGACTACACTGAAGGAGAACTATGAAGCGGTGAAGTATGTGCTGGAGAAAATTGGTTATGGTCAGCATAAATGGTTTATTTGTGTTGACCTGAAGATGGTGAACTTTTTGTTGGGACAACAGTCTGGCTTCACCAATACCCATGTTTTCTGTGCATGTGGGATAGTAGGGACTGTGCTCAGCATTACACGAAGAAGGACTGGCCTGTGCGGGAGGAATTGGTGCCTTGCAAAGAAAGAAACGTCATCAATGACCCTCTGGTGGACAGAGACAGAATACTCTTCCCACCGCTGCACATCAAGCTCGGCTTAAGCAGTTCACCAAGGCTCTGGACAAGGATGGTGACTGCTTCACTTACTTGTGCCAGGCTTTTCCAGAATTGACCATGGAGAAGTTGAAAGCTGGCATCTTTGATGGTCCTCAGATCCATCAGCTCATCAGAGATCCAGAGTTAGGAAACTCAATGAACGAAGTGGAACTGGAAGCGTGGAAGGCATTTGTTCTAGTAGCATAGGCGCCGACTCCATGGGGCCTGAGGGGGCCCGAGCCCCCTCAAAAATTCGTTTGGGGGGGCTCTGCTCCCCCAATAATTTAAGAAAATTATTACCGTATTTTTCCCTCAAAAAGAGAAAGCGGCTGCTTTCCTGCATTCTGCCTCAGGGTCTTACTGCCCCCCCTCCTCTGTTTCCTTGCTGTGTTTGCTCAAACGGAAGAGCAGGGAAAGCCCCTCCCCTCCAGGCAAGCAGGCAGGAGAGAGAGAGAGAGAGAGAGAGAGAGAGAGAGAGCGCGAGAGAGAGCGTGCGAGCTGGCTGGCTTGGGTGGGTAGGTGAGGGAAAACTTTTGCCTTCCTTTCCTCCCTCCCGTTATACCCCTACCCTGCATTCTTAGCCAGCTGCTTCTCTGCACACCCCTCTCGTGCTCCTTGTCCGTTCTGTGTTTTTCCTTCCCTCCCCACTTAAAATGTGGTTTAAAAGCATGGATCCACATGGATCCTCAGGATCTTTGCATTGGGTCACCCCAAATTCACCATCAGAGCACATAGCATGTCCATGGCTACAGCCTGCCCCCCAAAAATCACACACCCACTGTTGCCTGGGGCTGCAATGGTGCAAAAACGTGGTTACAAAGCATGGATCCACAGGGATTCTCAGGATTTTTGCATTGGGTCACCCCAAATTCACCATCAGATCACATGTCTGTGGCCACAGCATGAAGCACAAAAATGATACATCATTAATATTCACCGCCCACGGCGGCAGCCAATCGGCTGCCGCAAAGGGCGGGCCCTCACAGGTTCACTTAAGGTCGGGGCAGCCCGGGGCTCGCCCCTTTCGTTCCCCCAGCAGCAGCGGTTTGGAGGTCTTGGGCCCCCCCCCAATATTTTTTATAAGTCGGTATGGGCCCCCCCCCAATATTTTTTATAAGTCGGCGCCCCTGTCTAGTAGTGAAGAACTTTATTGGCAACAATAAGGCCAGAAACTACGCAGAACTTGTCAACAACATGCTGACTGCTTTCAGAAACCTGGGCTGCAACATGAGCATCAAGATGCACTACCTATTTTCACATATGGACCGGTTTCCTGAGAACCTGGGTTCAGTGAGTGACGAGCAGGGGGAGAGATTCCATCAGGACATGAAAGAGATGGAGACCAGGTATCAGGGTCACTGGGACGCAGTCATGATGGCTGACTACTGTTGGACTCTGAAGAGAGACCTCCCTGCCGCTGAGCATTCCAGTAGTTCCAAGAAACGGAAGTTCAAGCCCTGAAGTTTGAAAAATGGTGAAGCAACATGCAATTTACGTGCACTTACTTTTATCAATGCCCACCATTCAGTTTACAGTAATCGATGTTTCTATCAGGTAAATATATGTTGTTGGAAAAACTTTTTTTTCTCTTAAAAACATATTTAGGATGATATGTGTTGACAAAAATCAGCTGATAATGCCACAAAAATGTAATTGATATTGTCACAAGATCTGATTTTTTTTCAAATCAACACAGCACAAAAACCTGACCTGATGGAGAGAAGCGGATGCCATTTCCTGATTCAGCAGTGCAAAAATACCCTAAATCAGTTGTAGAAATCTAGACAACATTCAAAAAGTAAAAAAATTGTTGCCCAGTGTTTTGCATGACATGGAGAAACCGGATGGTGAAAAGTTTGTCTCCCTCTCTCTCTGACACTAGAATGCATGGACATCCAATGCAGCTTAATGTTGGAAGATTCAGGACAGATAAAAGGCAGCACATAGTTAAATTATGGAACCACGCTTGCATGGCCCCACATTTCAGCTGCTGCAAAGAACACAGGAGCTTTGGGGGCTTCTAGACAAAGTCAGGGGGCATTGGAACACCTGTAATAAAGCAGCGAAAGGTGGGAAATCTACTCAACACCACATCTAAATTGCCACTGAGCTAGAAGATGCACAGTGCTGGTAAATAATGCATGAAAAATAACTTGGGTGATTGTCGGCGAGAACTAAGTTACATGACTTTAAGTATGTACAGAAACTTGGGGGGACCCCCACTTTTAATGACTTCATCTTGGTTGATCTTTGGTATCAAAGAATTTCTGAGCCTTCTTCCCCTCCCCTCCCCTGCATATGAAGAGGACTGTTATGGCTTTTTAATGGATACTAATTTATTTTATTTCTCTTAAGTGTTTATTCTCTCTCCCTCTCTGCTTTTAAGGCATGCATGTCTCTAGGGGGAAAGTAGCACAGTACTTTAAATGGTCTGGATTTGCATATGAGCGAGTACAGCTTTTGTGAGCTGCAGAGTACTTTGGATTTAAAATGAAAGTAAATCCACTCATCTAGCTGGGTACTGAATAATGGATGGTATGCTCATCCAGGCTCAGAGCAAAATCCAGACATCAGTGCGGAAGCACTTTGCACCTTACGTCTATGTTCAGTAGCTTCATTTCAACTAGTCTTGGGGGGAAAGGTGGCAGTTTCTTTTGTTCCCTCCTCTTATTGGCTGTTTGCAGTGGGGACTTGGCCTTGATGGTGACATTCTTTGGACCACGATAGTGACCAAGATAATTGGCAGAGGTGGAGAGCCTTAGGTCTAAGGGCCGTATGTGCCCCCTCCTCAGAGCTCTCAGTTTGGCCATGGGACTCTCCCTAGGCCACATGCCTCACCATCCCTGCTTTACAATTTCCATGCATTTTGAAATCTTATGCTACCTCATGTTTGCCTGGATGGAGGATAGAGAGTGGTATGAGCATCTGTAGAAACTAGGCTACTGGACAAGGGTAAAATTTAGATTTGCTGCTCCACCTGCTTTAGCCTCTGGCCACACTCATCACTGAAATGTGGTCTACAGAAGGTTGCCAAGAGAAAATATGACCTTCAGGCTGCAAAGTGTTCCTCGCCACTACTTTAGAGGTATTTATATTGCTATCTTAATGTAATTGACCAATGCACAAGGGAGTTGTGGGATTGTGGTTAATAGTCCAATTTGGCCAATGATGTACATGCCAAACACAACCCACACTGGCTACATATTTGCTGCCTGAATAAATGAGGCCATATTCAAATAATGTCAGGGCTGGGCTATGAGCAGCAATCTCAGGTGAGCCTCAAGTCAGGGATCAGAAGCCATGGAGCAAGCCAGACTACAGAACAAACCAGCCAGCTGGGTTGAAAAGCAAGCAAGCCATGTCAGGACCAAAGAGCAAGTCAGGACAGAAGAACTGTCAGAATGAAAGCAAAACACATGTATACAGCAATGCTCAAGAAGACCAAAGTGCTCAAGGAAAGCTCAAATGCAAAAGCAAGTCTTTCCTTCCCCTTCCTACCCAGAAGGATCCAGTTGTCAGGTTAGATGGGCAGAGTCAGTCTGGAGCATTCTTCCCTAACAAGGCTGTCACCTTCAGTTCAGCGGCTTGCCAGGTGAAGTAGCCACACACATATGACAGCAGCCACTAAACACTTACAGATGTAAAGCTGCAGCAAAACGAAAGCTGCATAGGCTTTAATCTGGAAATGATTTTTGGGAAATTCTTCTAATTAACACCAGCATTCATGAACGGTGGAATGCAGAGCAAGAGCAGAGAAAAGAAAAATGAAAGGGATCCACTAATCGTAAATGGAAAAGCATGTGCATTGTGTCTTGTACTTTTCCATCAAGAGCATTTGGCTGCCCTTGCCTATCACTGGGGTTGGAGGTGGGGGGAGGAGGGGAGGAAGGAATATATGAATCACAACAATGGCACAATGTCATTTATTATTTATTTTTCTTTTCATCAATTTTTAATGTTATGTCAAATCAAAGGCTGATGGGGGATTCGACGTGTTCTGTTTTAACATACTGGCTTTGTAATGCTTTCAGTAAAGTAATTATTTATTCCAAGTTTTTACGAGGTGAAGAAAATCAAAGAGGTGGAGGGAATTCAAATCCTATAGCGCATTTCATATGCAGAAAATCTCCCCTTAAAATGTATATACTGAGCAGTATACCTGTGTGTACTTATTGCTGTCTTTGCTGGTCAGTGATTGACTTGGTGCACTGTCTCCTCACTAGTAGGTTACACCAGTTGGGACTTTTTCCAGTTTAGAGAAAGGCAATCAGTGGAGACATGATAGAGGCATATAAAATTCTGCATGGTATGCAGAAAGCAGCCAGAGAAAAGTTTTTCTGCCTCTCTTTTGTCATGCTAAAACATGGGATCATCCAACGAAGCAGAATGTTGGAAGATTCAGTAGAGACCAAAAAAAGCACTTTTTCCACACAGTGCCTAGTTAAACTATGTAATTCATAGTGATGGCCACAAACTTTGATGGCTTTGCAAGATGATTTGATAGATTCGTGAAGGATAAAGCTATTAACAGCAACTAGTCACAGTGGCTGTGTTCTACCTCAGCTGTTGGAGTTGGTAGGCCTCCGAATGTCAGTGGCTGAAAACCATGGGAGGCAAGAGTGCTCTAGTCCTTCTTGTGGATAACATATGCTCATCCTTTTTACGATGTTTCTTCTCCTCTCTCCTGTCGAAACATACTGCTTCTCTTAAACCCACTCTTTAACTTTACTTTCCCCTAGCTGATGAAAACTTAATCTAAAAATAGGGTAAAAGGTAAAGGTAAAGGTACCCCTGCCCGTACGGGCCAGTCTTGACAGACTCTGGGGTTGTGCGCCCATCTCACTTAAGAGGCCAGGGGCCAGCGCTGTCCGGAGACACGTCCGGGTCACATGGCCAGTGTGACATCGCTGCTCTGGCGAGCCAGAGCTGCACACGGAAACACCGTTTACCTTCCTGCTGGTAAGCGGTCCCTATTTATCTACTTGCACCCGGAGGTGCTTTCGAACTGCTAGTTTGGCAGGCGCTGGGACCGAGCAGCGGGAGCGCACCCCGCAGCAGGGATTCGAACCGCCGACCTTTCGATCGGCAAGTCCTAGGCGCTGAGGCTTTAACCCACAGCGCCACCTGTGTCCCTAAAAATAGGGTAAGTCTATGTTAAAAAATACTTAACCTCACACAGTAACAGATTTAAGCTACAAGTTTGACCCCAATGTTAGAAGGGTTTTGACTGCATTGGTACTATGCTTCACATTTATGGGCATTTGACTTAAGACTGACTGGAATAATGCTTTTCACAAAATCAGCTCAGTAACTCTGCAAACAATACAAGGCACCCCACAGGTTGCTTTTTAAATCATTTTTCACTGAGAACAGAAAGACTTCCAACATAAAGAGCTAGTTACTTTTCTTTTGGACCCAGCTCAAAGCTGGAAAAAGTTAGACAATTTGCAAATTCATAACTGGAGACAAAAAGAATGGAAAATGGCATGCATGGAAAAATTCACAAAAGAGGTGAAAACACCAAAAGACAACTATCAGATGACAACTTTCCTGGTACCCCTTTATAACACATATGAACAAACGTAATCAGATTTGCCCCTCATCATTGACACACTTTCATCTTTGGAGCAATGTGCTTCCATAAATCCTTGTTTGGCTTTGGGGCAGAGGGAAATACCTTTGTCGATCTGTGTACTGATGTTTTGTATTTCGGGAACTTATTTATTTATTTATATATAAACCAGGAGGCAAGGCAACGGATAGAATGCTCTGCCTGCTTATATCAGTTAAATTCTGGCCACAGCAACCTCTTAAGGTTTGATGTTTGGCCTTTTGAGGGTGCAAACCCTTTTAGCTGTTAGCTAGAATTATTAAAAGTAAATGATTTGCAGATTAATCTCCATATCAATAATGAAGATGTCCTTTCCAATTTATGTAGGGGATTTTGATGCAGAACCCTTATTTATGTGGTGTCTTATTGTTTAATTAAGTCCAGAGATAAACTTCGCTGCAGAAGAAATCTGTCTAAATCAGGCAAACGAATCTTTTGGTTACCAAATTAATAACTTCATTGATGCCAACGGTCTTCCATTTTCACTCCATTACATTCTGAAATTTATGTTCAAATGGCATAGCAAACAAATGAGATTTTCATTTAGAAAAAAATAAGAATGATAAGATTGGAAAGGGGGTAGAGAAGCAATTTAACGTCAATAAATTATTTTTAAAATGATTAAATGACGTATTCCATTAACTATAAAAAGGGAATTAAAGGGCATTGGTTTATGAACAGTCAGTCATCTGGAGACCTTTGTAACTCTGGCCAATTGTACCTGTAATAATTGCATGAGAGAACTTTATGGTGTCTCATTCGATATTTCTTTTCTTCTTCAAAGCTACCACTCTCATCAACGTAATGATTAGAATGTGACAATGAAAAGACTAGAATAAATTATATTTTGTTCCCAGAGTGCACAAGCTAAATGTTTCAAATGGTTATTTTGCTTTGTGTGCTGCATGAATACAGATAGCTGCCTGAACATCACGGAATACCCAACGAGTCTCATTTAAAACAGAATACGAGCCTGCAGAGAGGTGACCAAACTACCACAGAGTAACACAGGTTACAATCCTACACATTGTGCTCTCACTTTAGGAGCACAGGAAGCTGTTTTAAAGCAAATCAGACCATTGGCCAATCTAGATCAGCATTGTCTATACTGAACTCCCCAGGAGTTCAGGCAGGATTCTCTCCCAGCCCTATAGGAAGCCCACCAACATTAGAAATGTTGTTATTTATTTCATTTATGAATCACTTTCTATGAGGCATAGGAACATATGAAATTGCCTTATACTGGGTCATTGGTTCTTCTTGCTCACTATTGTCTCCCAGACTGGCAGTGGCTTTCCAGGGTTTCAGATAAAGTCTCACCTAACCCTACCTGGAGGTGCCAGGGATTGAAAGCAGGACCTAATATGGGAGGTAATGTTGTGATGTTGGACTGGAAGAAAGCTATTGTTGTCTATTATATTTAACAACAATTGGAGAATTACCTTGCATCGAAAGAAAGGAATGAACTGGAAAGTCCTCGACTGAAGACTGGGAAAATATCACCTAGCAGAATATTAATCTAGATTGAACATTTGACTGTTTTGAAAAATTATTGCATATATAACTGACAGATGGAAAGTTGGAAGTCCTTTTTACCTATTTCTTTTCTTGTTATTTTTCTTTCTTCTCTTTCTTCTTTTTCTATTATCTCTTATTGTATTTTGAAAAGCACTAATAAAATTGTTGGGTTTTTTTGAAAAAAAGAAAGAAACAAGGAACTTTTGTGTACAGAGCAGATGCTGTCCCACTAAGCTATGGCTTTTCTCTATCTCAAACTGATTTATAATACAGTGAAAACAAGTGTTGGTCTCTCTGTCTTCTGCTCTACCAATCCCAGTAAGCTCCAGTCACACACCTCTCCTCTCTAACACACAAACATACATAAGCAAATCAACTTGTGTTCTGTATTAGAATGGCTAAAGAAAAAAAAACATGTTCCCAAAGCAACTGGATATCTCAGCTGGTTACAACATGGTGCTCACAATGCCAAAAGTAGTAGGTTTGCATTGCGGTGGGTTGGATTGGATGATGCTGTCAGGGTTCCTTCCATCTCTACAATTCTCTGATTCTGTGAAACAAGCATTCACTCTCTAAACTCAATTCTCTTCTGTCATTGGTATTGTTTGACTTCATTATGAACTGCTGGGCTTTTGTGTAATAAAAAGCTTTATTGGCCAGAATTAATATATGTAATGTTTATCCTTTTTTTCCATCTATCCCCTTGACCTCCATAGCTTTGAAATCAATTTCAAAATGACTAAGCAGCTCTGTTCATTAAATGTATGCTCCCTTTCTGCATTTAAAAATAAGACTAATCCATAATTATTTTTATTATTTTCATCTACAGTAGAATAAAGATAATTTTTACAAACCCAAAGAAAATATAATCAAACGAAACACTTGTAATTCCTAACAAAGGAACAAATGTGATTATTATTATTTTTGCTTTTCAGCACTGCTGATTCAGTTGAAAAATCCTGCTTTGCAGGGGGTTGGACTAGATGGCCCTTGGGATCCCTTCCAAGTTCTTTGATTCTCTGAAATTAATTAAGTGAACTTGGGAAAATATGAAACAAAGATGGTGCACCACCACCATCTCATTGAACTTCTTTCTCAGTCAAAGCAAGTGCTAACAGCAACATCAGCCATATCAAGGCACATTGGGTTGTTATCTTCTGCCCAACAAAATTAGGAAAAGAAGCAGCTGCCTTATATCAAATCAAACCATTGGCCCTTCCAGCTCAGCATTGTCTTTTCTGACTGGCAGCCAGGGATTGAACTTGGAACCTTCAGCATGCAAAGCAGATGCTGTATTGCTAAGCCATGGCCCTTCCCTTCTCACAAGGCTGCTCATAAGCTGTAGCGCAGGGATGGTTGAAGAAAACCAACACACTTCCTAAGGTCCAAGTAAATACAACATTGTGCCACAGTGCACATCCCCCCCCCTTGTATAAAGTAGCAGCCATAAGCCTGGAGGTGACCGTCGCATGGATCACTGTGGCCAGATCAGGGCAGGAAAGGTAGGGAAGGATAGCTGCTGCTGCTTTCAGACTGCAAATGATATGTACTGTAATTTATTATGTCACCCCCCACACACATTTGCATTGCATATTCTTTGCATTGAAAAGAATGGGGTGGAATGATGTAATGGCAATATAATTTATGTCAATAAGATTGCATTTAGTGAAACAAATAGGGTAATTTTGGGTGGATGATGAACTGCAGAAGAAAGAAACCACACTGAATTTGATAAATACAGGATGGGGATAGGAAATTCAGTCCACTTTCCAAAACAATACGTAAACTGCAACACAGCTATACTTTAAAATGTGGACTTCTCTGAATTTTGCAATGTAGCCAAGTATAAAAATTAGAGCAAATTATATTAAAATGCAATTGTTAATGAATAGCATTCAAAATGCACTACATAAGAGGACATTGTTAACTAAAGATGTGTATATTAAGATGTGTATATTAGGCACAATTCCATACAACGATGTGTGTATTCCAATAAATTTGTACTAGAATACTGATAAATTTTGATGATGACTTTGTTTTGAAAAGTGCAAATATATGTAGAAATCCCGAGGATTGAACTGAAGACTAGAAAAAAATGAGAGAAACTAAGATTGAAAGATTTTCCTATCCCCACCTAGGACTCAAGGAATTTATTTTTGAGTAGACATGTATAAGCTTGTACTATAAAACCACCAATTTGCTGCTGATTTATCAAATTCCTGACACCCTGAGAAAGAATTAAGAACCACATGAGAAAGAAGATGAAAACTTTTTGGTTTCTTAAAGTTTCAGTGAAAGTTATTTGTTGTTTTGGCTGCGGGTAGAATCTGTGCTTTTTGTTTTATAACTTCATAGTTAGGATTTTTATTTTTATTTGTAAAACCTTTTGAAGCTCACTGACACACGACCATATGAGTGACCTGTTTGGCATTTTCTTTACAACTTTCTTATCCTTATACTTGGCAAACTAAGCAAAACAAATGATTTTAAAGAATCATCAAAAATACCCAATGGAATGAAACTGAACTTTTTGAAACATCCAAATACTCATTCTGTTCTTTTTGTTTGTCCTAAAAATAACTACACTGACTCTCTCTCTCCCCCCTATATATATTTGTTTTAATTAGAATAAAATATTACTCAGTTTGAAATGCACCAAGCTAAGATTCAGTCCAGAAAGAAGCTTTTATTTTTTTCTCTCTCTCTTTGCAAGCTAGGTTACAAACTCTAAAATCCAAGTTAGCAACAAAAAGTGCTGACACTCCTTTCTCCACAGTTTCTTGAACTTTGCTGCTATAAAAACACACAAAATAAGTAGAGAAGGGTGGATAGTAAAAATGTCCTCAAGTAACAAAATGTCCAAGAATGCATAATTACGGATTTCTCAAGGACTTGTACACTCTGCACATATTTCCAGGTTATATTTCACTCTAGAGTAAGCAGCTAGAGGATCTTTTGGCAGCACACTGTCAGTGTTAAGAGCTATAAAATGTTTCAGACAACAATAGCCAGAGGCAATTTGTGTAATGTGTACTCTTTTACAAGATGCAAACAATGGCAAAAACCCACAGACAGGAATTGACTTGAAAGCAAAGGAGATTTCATTTTGCTTAGGGCCTCTCTCTTTTCAAAGCAGTTGTATCAAAAGCAGCAATTTTATTCATTAAACAGGATTTTAACCTACAGCAACTATGCTTCGTCCTGTTAAGGGCCAAAATAACATGAGGACAAACTCAAGAGTTTATTGTAAGAAACAGAAAATTGTTTATTTGGTGCCAACAATAGACTTTTTAAGGTGTTAAATGGAATATAAGCATGTGTTCACATTACTACCTTAGAGCACAGTGGAATTATTCTTACTATTTTTGGTGTGCTTCGTGGCTGCTTCCCCTCAGCGATTCACATCAGCACAACTTCATTAGTGTCATATTCATTTCTGTTTGTGTGCACACTTGGGCTGCAGGGGGTACTGATTGGGCAGGGATCTATTTACCCTAGGTAAAGGTTTCAACACCTTGGCTAGAGACGAATTAGGAATGGTTTAAGGACTCCAGCCAGTGTGAAAATGATTTGAGAAACAACACATCAAACAGATTGCATAACAAAATACAGGGTACATATGCATTCTGGATATCGTCTGAATGCCGATTAGAAACTCAGCCCTGAAAACACAGTAAATGGGAATGTGAACAGAGCCTGGGATGGCCTCCTGAGAGCTGCTTTGGACATTCCAAGGAAGTGTGGACCACAAGAAGAGCCCTGCTGGATCAAGACAATAGTCCATCTAGTCCAGCATTCTGTTTTCAACGTGGCCAACCTATAGGAAGCCTGCAATCAGGACCTGATTGAAGCAGCACTCTCCCCACTTGAGATTCCCAGAAATTAGCATTCATACAGTGGCCATTGAACATTGCCATCATGGCTACAGGCAGCCTATAGCCTTCCCCTCCATTAATTTGTCTAGTCCTTTTTTAAAGTCATCCACATTGATAGCCGTTACCACAAAGGGAGAATTTAGGAAGCTGCCTTACACTAAGACAGACCCTTGCTTCCCTCTATGTCAGTATTGTCTACACCAGAGCTTTCCAAATTGTGTGTCACAACACATTAGGTGTGTCAGCTGTAGTGTGTAGGTGTGTTGTGCGATCGCTTCCCCCGGGGCTGGAAAGGGGTTAGTTTAACCTCTGGTTTGCTAGTAAAACTAAATTACTGTGTCGCAAAATGGTGCATGTCTAAAAAGTGTGTCAACAGCATGAGAAGTTTGGAGAGCTCTAGTCTACACTGACTGGCAGTGTCTCTCCATGGTTTCAGGCAGGAATCTCTCCCAAGCCTACCTGGAGATTTTGGGAATTGAACCAAAGACTTCCTGCAAGAAAAGCAACTACTCTACCACTGAGCAACAGCCCTTTCTCAGCTTCTACCTCTTGAGGAAGCAAATTCCATAGTTTAACCACACACTGTGTGAACAAGTACTTCAATTTGTTTGTCCTGAGACTTTCAGCATTCTACTTCATTATATGGCCCTGATATCGTGTTATGGGAGAGGAAGAAAAATGTTTATTTCTCCACATCATGCTTAAAACCTTTCTGCCTTGTTTGGGGGCAAGGCCTGCTCAGCGCATGGCTCTAAAAATGCAAGGATGCTTCATCCAGAGATGGTTCCAAAGGGGTAATTTGAGTATATGTGGTTTTGTACATACCTGCTCGTCCCTGGAACATAATCCCACCTCAAGACATGATCATACTGTACTTCCATCCACTCACTCCCATCTATAGAATAACAGTCATGGTATTGTGTAACCTCAGCGCCTGATAAAGGAACAATCAGCACTAGTAACAGACACAAACAACAGCCTCACAGTCAAGGTGGCCATAAAGGTCACCATAAACTCACATTGGTAGCCAGTCTGATTTAACCTCCCCTTTTCCACCAGCAACCTAGCCTGATTCATCTCTTGCTCCACTGATGACTTGCTGGCTAGCAAACCAGGCTGAGAACCACAGGACTACAGCCCTTTTGTGTTGGCTTATGCCAAAGGCTTGCACTCTTGCCAGGCAAAAGATTCAAACAGAATAAAATACTGTAAATGCCACTCCAAGCGGTGCAAGATTCCAGGGGTTCCAGGGTTTGGTTTCCTCCAAATGAAGAGCAGCAGAGACTGTAGTGTCTTTAGGATATATGGTTTATTTGCATATATTTACAACCTGAGCCTACAATGGAGGAGCTCACAGCATAAAGGGCCATTACCCAAAACCTGACCTGGCTATTCTAGCAATTGAATCCTTGCTGGTTCCATGGATTAGAAGGGACGCAGGCATACAGCCTAACACCCCTCTCTCTCTCCCCCCAAAAAACCCCTCACAACAATAAAGTACCTGGGGATGTGGGGGAGAAGGGGAAAAGACAGTCTTCAGTCATTAGTCCAAGTGAATCTTCTTCCATTCGCATACCAGCCCCACCCCTCCCTAGAATTTGAAACATCCCTGGAAGTTGATAATGAAGGGTGGTATATAAACATTTCAATTAAATAAATACCATTTTTATTAATGTGTGCAATATTTTAATCATTTTGCACCCAAAACCATTTTCTGTAGTCTTGTAATATCATTCTATATCAAATGCAAGCTAAGGAAATTACACAGGTTTATGTAGGTGTTAAGACTACACCTATGTAAACCTGTGTTAGGCTGGCCATAGGATTTCCCACAAGAGCCTACAGAGCAGAAATGAACTGAATTCCTCTTGCAAGTCTTATACATGACTAGAAAGTGGCAAGACAGTTTGCA
This sequence comes from Podarcis melisellensis, assembly GCF_964234715.1. NCBI lineage: Eukaryota > Metazoa > Chordata > Lepidosauria > Squamata > Lacertidae > Podarcis > Podarcis melisellensis. The sequence goes on from NC_138540.1 coordinate 48,568,370, forward strand.
AATGAGCAGGTGTTTGTAACATGTAACCTTAATTGATTATTCTCTCGGGCCCTTTGTGCAATGGAGGCAGACTAATCTGTGTTTTTGCTTTGATTATTTATATTGGAAATGGGTGTAAATGGCAGGCTAATGTGTATTTCAAAGGGAGAGCAAATAAGGACAGAAGCATTAATCATTTCACAACACGCCAAAGGGTCACTTCCACACCATGTCAGTATGAAAACAGCAAATGGAAATGGGCAATATATTCTCATCTTGAATGCCTGAGTCATAAAGCCTTAGGGACTACTTTTTCTCTATAGATCTGCTCAAGTTAAATTTGTGTAGAAATCAATCCATGGGGAGAGGAGGAGTTGGAATGCATTGTTAGCTGATTGTTAACCTTGGGCCTGATGGAGCAGCCTGTGGCCAAGGAGGTGGGGCCAATAAGGTCACATGGGCAGGAACCAATGAGATCACATTAGTTCTGGCTTTATTCCCCCCCCCCTCCTTCCTTGCAAATGTGTGGATGCTAAAGCATTGCAGATGTATAAGTACTTAGTCACTAACTAAACTGGAAAATATCTAAGCTTGGTTTAGGAGGGGTCCCTGCTGACATAATTTCTAGTGTGGCTTAATGTCGCAATAACTATACATTACTCAAAAAAGCACCACTAAACTCCATGGGGAAGCTCCCAACTAGGTACTGGGGCCTGAATTAGCTAGTCTTAAAGGTGTCACACAGAACTGTCACACAGAACTATTAACAAGATCTGCAGATCTCCAGTCCTATGGGAAAAAGTTACCCCACCCAATTTATACATTTCTATGCCTTCTTTCCAGAATGTGGAGGGATATTAAATGGTTTGTTTGCATGAGTTCATTTATTTTCCAGGCACAAGACACTACAGTTCTAAATGAAGCACCTGCAACATTCCTGTTCCTGTTTCTGCACTAGAGCATTGTCACCAGAGTCTTACGGCAATCACCAAAAGTGAGATCTCATGGCTTCCTTTGAATAAACAAATATAAAATTATAATCTTCTAGATGCTGCCCCAAATATTGCTAAGCCCAAGTCAAGAGGATACTTGTTAGATATGGATAAAACATTCTGTACACTCCCAGATTGTTCAGATGCTCCTAAGTGATTATTGCAGCTGATCCTAAGCACATTGTTAAGATTTATTAGCTACCGGCAGGTTTTGTTTCTGAGGGGGTGATATTTCAGAATCTATATATCAGGATTTTGCAGGAACGGAAATCGTGCAAGCATTTTAAATCCAAAGGGGCCCCTGGAAATAGAATCACACTAATAATGCCAGTATTAGTTGCAGCTGATGTCTCTTCAAACTCCAAAAGCTTTTCCAGTCTTTTTATAGGTGTAAAAGGGAGTAAAATCCTTGTAACTTTACCTACAGCATCTATCACTTGCCACCACAAATAAAAGATAATTTGGGACACTGTTTCATTTATTCCAGATTGGTAATGCTATCCTAACATTGCAGGGGGGAAATTGGTTAATAAAAACAAGCACCAGAACTTGGTGCCCAACTGACGTTGCTGGGGCAGAAAGCAAGGAGGCCAACACTAGGTGGAGCCAGAGCCAACTACAGTGGTACCTCGGGTTACAGACACTTCAGGTTACAGACTCCGCTAACCCAGAAATAGTACCTCGGGTTAAGAACTTTGCTTCAGGATGAGAACAGAAATCATGCAGCCGTGTTGCGGCGGTAGTGGGAGGCACCATTAGCTAAAGTAGTACCTCAGGTTAAGAACAGTTTCAGGTTAAGAATAGGCCTTTGGAATGAATTAAGTTCTTAACCCAAGGTACCACTGTACTTCTAGTTGTGTCTCTAACCCCCCCCTGGCTGTGTTTTCCAAGGGGAAAACTGAAAGACAGTGATACACCTGTTAATTGTTGCAATTAAGAAGCCAGGAAGCCAGGGGAGGGGGCTAGCTGAGGGTAGAAAGAGGTTGTTTGGGCAGTGTGCCACTTGCCCTAATAGTCCAGCTTCCACTGAAAACAAGCCAACCAATTATTCTCTCAGATTATATATATATACAAAAACTGGTGTCACAAAAACTGACACCAGATCCAGAGGCACACAGAACGCCATCACCAATCAACCACACCAGACCCAAACCCAGACCCTCTCCACAGATAAATTACAGACACCATCCAGTAGCCAAACCATGGTGGCACCTCCGGATGCTGCACCCCCCTGCAATCCCTACACAGATCTGGCTGACACAGGCCACAAAACCACAGCTCGCCCCTATACACGAAGCCAAGCCAGAGCACAACTAAGTGCAGTACAGCCATCTTCTCAGAAAAACTCTTCACAAAGTTCAAGAGGTCAAGACACAAAGACTTTAGCAACTAATCCACACCTAATGACCCACCTAAGTGGTACTCAGGATATCACTCAAGAAATCACTCAAGATATCCCTCAAGTAATTAAGGAACAAAAGAAGAAAAGGCACACTAGCCTGGGAACTTCCTCTCTGCCCAGAACATTGGAGGCTATACACCACACCCCCTCAACAGTATTTATAGGAACTAAAACACTGAGATCCTGCTCTGTTCCAGTAACAAGAAGCCGAAAGCACCAGCCTGAAGATGACGAGTGAGACCTCGTCGAAACGTCGCATAGACACCCCAACTTTTACACGGGAAGACACCCGAGGACACCAAAACCTGCATATATATATATATATATATATATAATGCTGTACTGTTTTTAACATTGATTGGGAGCCGCCCAGAGTGGCTGGGGAAACTCAGCCAGATGGGCGGAGTATAAATAATATTTATACACACACACAAAAAAACCCACACACACACACACACAAAAAAAGTCTGGATGAATAATTTCCGTTCACTCAATACTGAAAAACAGAGCAAAATAGATTTTTAGAACATACAAGTACCAGGGATGTGATTTTACTCAGCAATGATAATCTTGTCAGAGCTGTCAGTACACTCTTTTATCCATGTGACATTTTAATAGGCAGGAAAGCCACGTTAGGCTAAGTAAGCTATAAAGCACTCAGTCCGAAAATGACTGACAACAGCAGGCTCACACAGGGAGAGCAGACCATTTACACATTCCAGAAAACATGGTTCACCAGTTATAAAGATTTGGCTGACCCTTCCCAAATCCTGAGTGCAGCATTTCTGTTTTATCTAAGGAACAATGAGTGGAAATATAACTTAAAATTATGATACAGCTGAAATCCTATTATCTCATTCACCATAATCCACTTTTTCTTTCACCCTGCTTTTTAGCCTAAGTTAATGCCGCTGTATATAGCACTTTCACATACAATAAGTTCTTTTGCGTGCTGAGGTCCCCCCAAAACCCCTACCCCAATAACTCAGACATCACACATAATTTTGTTTAAGGTTTTTGGCATAATTTTGGCCACAACTTTATTTGCATACAAATTGAGAGTGGTTGCTTAGGCATTGGTTATGACTATCTGTCACCCCCCGCCTTGGGGGACAGCACTGACTCCCTAGTCAGTCTCGGAGGAACATGGGACAGAGTCAGCTGGAGCTGTGTCACAGGCCCTCAGCTACTCCGCGCATGCTCCTTGAAGCTTACGCGGCCCGCACCCTGCCGTCAGGGTTTGGACGAAGGGGATGGTAAGCTTCAGAATTCCTTTAACGGAATACCCGTCAGCAGCAGCATTGGAGGGGCAGGCACAGCCAATCCATACCCCTCCACCAACCAATTTTAACCAATGCCTAACCGCCATTCGAGCTCTTACGCTCGCCGCCAACCACTCACAAATTAAACCACACCCTCAACCTAGACACCATAGCATCCAACCACACATCATTCCCAACTGGCGAGAGATGAACCCCGTCATCCCTATAAAATCCAATCGCCTTGAAGGAAATCAGAGGGTGAGGTATCACAGATCCGCCCAGATTCACCACCAGCTTACTTGCCGCGGAATTAATCCGCTTCCTTACCCGCTCGGTGGCAGCTGGGCAAGGACTACCTCGCCAAATGCGGCGTTGCAATAGCTGTGACCAGATCAGCTTAGTAGACGGCACCAGTGCCGCCAGTTCCCCAAGGTCCTGTAATATAGCAGCACGCAGCCCGTAACAGGAGGAGGATACCATATCATTCTCCCCGAGCTGCACCACGATCGCTGAAGGAGGGCCAAACTGGAAGACACGCCTTCGCATGAGGGGTAAGAATTCCCTCCACAGCATCCCCCTTCTGGAGATCCAGGACACTTGTACGTGCTGCGGAAATCCCAGGCCATCACCCAGTCCAGACTGGCGAGCTCTGTCCGCAGCCCAGTGCACAATGCTGTGCCCTACTATCCAGATACGGATAGCAGCCCAACCTAGGGTTAAAACACACATATGTAAGTACATTACGCATTATTTCCGTACGTAAACTCTGAATGCATCCGATCTCCACCGACCCAGGTCCTTTATCCTCTATGCCGACAAACCCCAGTGGGCGGCAGTTGTAGCCGCACCAATCCTAAATGAATGAGGGGCAAACTCTGAAGCCGGAAGGCCGCACGCCGCCACGGCTTTGCGCAACACGCCAGTAAACTGTTGTCTCCCCAGCGGGCGGCCATTTTCGTGAATGAACAGGGGCCCTTCACTGCCAGGACGCAAGGCCAGATACTTCGTAAGATCTTTTACTGGGCAAGGACCACTTTCCCCAGTCGCAGGGAGCGTAATAACCGCACCCCTGCCTAGTTGATCCGTCTTAGAATTCCGGACATTAACTTGCAAGTCCATTGAAGATAGACTAACATCCTGCATTAGCAAACCCCTTGAGCCTCCATCCCGTTTTGGCTCAAGGACCACCTCCCCAACTCTGAGGGCCCCAAAGAAGGCTAACGAAAAGGCTGCAGAAAAAAGCCGAGCCTCAAATTTCGACCAACAGATGCTCCGCAGCTTAGCCCGCATCTGCGCCAGTAATTCAAATGTAATGGGCCGTCTGGATATGGGCCTGGAAGGGGTGAGACGCCCCCATCCCTCCAGGGCCCTCCGCACTACAAACTTCCCACACGGATCTTTGTTAAAATATGACTTATTAAAAAAGGAAATTGCTGCGGAGTGCAGACGTAGGGTCCTAGCCGCCCGACGCATCTGGAACAGATGCGCCAGATATCGGAGTACCTGCGAGGTGGAATGGGAGGTGGTAACTTCCCCCGCAGACTGCCCACTAAATGATAAAAAATCCGCCCAAGCCTTCTCATATGACCTCAAGGTGGAAGGTGCAACAGATGCAGCTACTCCCTGTAAGACTAAGTTCTGCCAATGTTCCAGAGATGATCCGGGAAAATTTCCGGACGGTCTCGAGCCACTGGCACCAGGGACCTGAAACGCTCCATCTGAAAACGGGACAGAGCATCAGCAATTTCGTTAGAAATTCCCGGGACAAAACGGGCAGAAAACACAATGTTAAAACGCAAGCAATGCAAAACAAAAGCCCGAAGAAGAGCAGATACCCTAGGGGATCGTGAAGACTGCTTGGCCAGCACATTCACCACCGCCTGGTTATCGGTCCAGAAACAAACACGATGATCCTTGAAATGCTCGACCCATAAGTGCACTGCCACTACAATGGGAAAAAACTCAAGAAAAGTTAGGTCCCGAGTTATAGCCTGCCCCCGCCAAGCAAGGGGCCAGCGTTCGGCACACCACCTGCCGTTCCAATACAAGCCAAACCCCAATGACCCAGCAGCATCAGAATGCACTTGGAAGTCATTGTGAAGGTTCAAAGTGTCCTGCCACAATGACACCCCATTGAATTCCTCCAAGAATTCCAACCAAATAGCAAGGTCCGCCCTTACCTGAGCAGGAAGGCGCACCCTGTGATGTGGGGCCTGTAAGCCCGAGGTCAATCTAGCTAAGCGGGAGCAAAATGGATGCCCAGGAGAGACCACCCTGCAGGCGAAATTCAAATGGCCCAGCAACGACTGAAGTTGCCGCAACGAGACCTTCGTTAAGGGAATCGTATCCTCGATAACCTTTCTCAAATTGATTATTTTCTCAGGTGGCAGGCTGGAGGTTTGGGCTACGGTATCCAACAAGATACCCAGGTAAGTCAGCTGCGTAGAAGGACCCTCGGTCTTACCCTCTGCTAACGGGACGCCCAGATCTTCCGTTAAGGAAGCGAAGGCCTGTAATAACACTACGCAGTCCCCAGTATTGGCAGCCGAGGCGACTAAAAAATCATCGAGATAATGCGTGACACCGCTCAGGCCGGTCTTTTCACGCAAAGCCCACTCCAGGAAAGAGCTAAAACACTCAAAAGCCGCACAGGCGATGGAGCAGCCCATGGGCATAGCCTTGTCGAAATAATATTCGCCCTCAAACTGAAATCCCAGCAACCAAAAATCATCCAGATGAATAGGCAGCAACCGAAATGCTGATTCTATGTCGCATTTTGCCAATAAGGCACCCGGTCCAAATTTCCGAATCAGCTTGATCGCGTGATCAAGAGAAGCGTACTTCACAGAACAAAGCTCCGGGGGAATTGCATCATTTACTGATGTGCCTCTAGGATGTGAAAGATTATGAATTAGGCGAAATTCCCCCGGAGCTTTTTTGGGAACTATACCCAGAGGTGAAATGTGCAAATTGGAAAATGGGGGGGCCGTGAACGGACCGGCCATGCGGCGCAGAGCTAATTCTTTTCCAATTTTGTTACGCGCCACCTCTGGCATTTCCCTTATCGATTTCTGGTTTGCCGGATTCTTGGCAACCGGGGTAGAGGCCACCGGGATTCTAAAACCTGAAGAAAAACCATCACGCAAGTAGGACGCCGATTTGGCATCAGGGTATAACTTCAACAACGATAAAAGCGGCTGCAACCTTACCGGAGTATAAGCCAAAGAGGAAAGCATACTATTTTCCTGCTCCCGCGGCAGGGGCTTGGGAAGCGGCTTTCGGGGGCTGCTGCGAGCCCCCCCCTTTCCGAAAGGAGCGGCGGCCTCCCATGCACACCGATGCGGAATGGTTCCCTGAACACTTGTCACACATGTGCGCGTACTTACAGGATTGCCGCGTACAAGTGCCCTTATTGAAATCCCAGCAGGACGGTTTACGGCCCAACCTTGTCGGGGCCGCCTTAAATTTCTGGGTATCAGGGACCTTCTTGTCAATGCGGGGGGCCACATAAGTGGTCCAGACGTCCAAATCCTTCTGATCCCATCGGGCCGTGGGGATCTTGGCCGCCCTACGCCTAAAATTCTGGTCGTAAGCCAAAGCGGCGGTCTCTCCGGCCATCGTAAAGGCAGAACGGACAATAGACAGATACACCCATAAGTGTAAAGATCTCCTGGGATAAGCCGCGGAAACCACGCCAGCAAAAACCTGGAAACTATCCATCCAACGTTCAAAGGTCCTATCCGCTTTTGCAAGAAGCGCCCGCTTCTTGGGGGCAGGAAGGCCTTTGTCCAAAGGCTCCTGACCCTCAATCGGGGGGGCTAAGCTGAAAATATCAACGTATCTGCCATCCAAAATCCTGCACCGCAACTTGGCGGGCAAATGAGCCCCAGGAATGATATCCCTAGCCGAATTGGTGGACACTCTTACTTCGGGCACCAAGACCCCATCCTGGCAGTCTTGCACAGCCCCATATTTAGCCCTGTGGGAATTAGCCCTCCGCTCCCAAACCCATTTTGGGAGCCCCGATGTCTCTCCAAAACCCCAATAGAGTTTAAGGGGAGCTTCCTCATCACTACTGGAACTCTGGGAAGAAGTACCTGAAGTAGATGACGAGGTGTCCCTTCGTCTCCTTTTGGAACGCCTCCTGGAGCCCCTCTTGCGGCGGCGGTGCCCACCAGAAGAGGACTTCGTAGGCAGAGGAAGGCTGTCCTCAACCGAAGACTCTGACACTTCGCCTTGCTGTGCAGCACCTGAAACCGACTGGAAAGACACAACCTGTGAATGACCTGTAGTCAAATTCCCCACGACCGTAGACTGCAAAGAGGAATCCCGCACCACATGGCCCCGAGTCGACGCCCTCCTCCTGGCACCAACCCTGGCACGACCACGACCCCTTGGCATGGCCACCTGCGGCGCCGGTGAGACCGAAGACAAGGCCTGCACATTGGGCAAAGAACCACTGGCAGAGAATGGTTCTGCCTCCTCTTCGCTAGATGAAGTTGCTTGCAATGATGCGTATCCAGAGGGAGCCAGGATCGCAGCGGAGGTCGACGGGGTTGAGCAGCGATGAAGCAATCCATCCATCTCTGCCTCCACCCTAGCCAGTGCCGTAGGGTTAGTAGACAAACTAGTAACCATGGATTGTATGCGTTTCAGAGCCTGGCTAGGCTCCGGAGAACGTAAGGCCTGGGAGGGGCCCTTAATAGGTCGCTTCGAAGAGCGGACAGGAACAGACCTTCTCGCTGCCTTCTTGGGGGCCATTCCTACTACTGATATAAAAGTAAAACAAAGTTAAATTAGCTTGATAAACTAAAGTCACAAACAATTAAAATGATAGGTATAGAAAAATACGAGTTACTAAATTAAATAAGAAACAAAACCAAAAACCAGTAGGTAGGAGGGAACCCTCGCAGAACCAATGTCGGAACAGTTAGCAAGGCCTCCACAGTACGCTCTAACCAATTATCCAATGCAAACTGGTGCAGAGGCTGTTTTAAGGACCTGCAATAAAACAAACCACCACTAGGTGGCAGTACAAGCAAAGCAAGCCCTAACCAAACCCGATGGACTACCGGGCCCTGCAATCACCCGGCACGACCACTAGATGCCGCCACGTGGGCCACACGGAATCAAAATGGCGCTCCCGCCAAATTCAGGCGCAAAATGGTGGGCCTTTGGCCGACCAAGACCAATGGACCGCTTAAGGGCCCAAAAACGCTTCCCTAACTGCCACTTGCGGCTGGGAAACGCACAAGCCAACTCGGGCAATCTAGCAGAGGGGGCGGGGGGTGAGGGGGGGTTGAGAGGAAATCAGGGGGGGTGGAGCGGCCCGGCTCCAACGCTCGCGCCTATGAAGCGGGCCTAGAGGCCAGGCGCGGCGCGGCGCACCAGCGACCGCGCACGCGCGCCGTTCCGCCGGCGCCGGGAATCAGGGCCTTGTCCGCCCCCCGTGCAGGCCCCGAATCGTTGAGGCGAAATGACCGGAAGGCCGCCGACGGGCCCGGACCGCCCCGCGGCACCGCCCGGGCGCACGCGGCCCACGCCACGGGCCGGATGCCCGACGCAACGCGGCGTGGCGGCAACCCTGGGCCGGGAAGCAAGCCCCACCCGCTCTCACCGCAGGCCCGGTAGAATAGCCGGGGGAAAAGGAGGCCGCAGTCGGGCTCCGCGCGTGCGGCCCACACCAGCGCCGGGAGCCGGAACCACGTCCGCCCCCCAGACAAACCGCTACAGGGCCTACGAGGCCACAGGAAATTAGAAGGCCGCAGCGCGCCACCCGATCAGCGCCGCGCCCCGGCACGCCACCCCTCTCCCAGCCCCGGATGCCCGGCGAGAGGTAAGGACTATTCACGGCTCGGGAAGCCCGGGGAAAACAGGGGCGATCCACCGAGGCCCAGCCGGGCCCAGCAGGCCGTGGGAGCGATCCCCGAGGGCCAAGCAGGTGGATTGGGAGAGAAAAACAAAACAAAACCCGGTTAGGGGAGGCTGGCAAAATCGCACCCCTGGCCCTGACCCTCTGGCTCGGCCGAGAACCGGGCCGTAAGCCGGCCGAGGCCAGGAGGCACCCCCCTCCCACTTAAAGGCAGGCAAAGCTAATAAGGCCAAAGGAAGGAGAAAACAAGAAGAATGATTAAATCAAATAAAGGGTAAAGACAAAGTCAAGAATTAAGGAAGGAAGGGGGGAGATCATACGACCCAAACTTTTGCTGAAATCACTCCGGTACAGATCCGATGTCCACAGCAAAAGAGAAAGAGAAAGCTGTGGACCTAGCATATATAAGGGCATTGACCCCACCCCTAAATTGGCAACATCCAAATTACCCCAGTAACAACTTCATCCAATCTGCTCCCAGCCATTGCCATCAATGGCCTGGTCACTAACTGAGGGGTTTTGACCAGCCCCATCCGCAACACGTGCTCTCTCTTTAAGAGAACACGCTTTATCTTCGTGTCTCTATAGCTCCCCTCATATCTAAATAGGATCCTTGATGAAACACAACTTTTCCCATTGAAATATTTGGATGACTTGAACAATCCAATTTTGAAAATTACTAGAATTGTAAAAGATCTAGTAATGCCATTTTAGGTTATGTGGTTGAACATTTCAGACTTAAGACAACAGAAACTAAAAACAAAAACTTTGTATGTTACTGACTGGATTCCACAATTGTTTTGGCATCTTTTGCATTTTAATCCTAATATTTGGTGATGGCCCTTGGTTGAAATTTGAATAAATGCACCAGTGTTAATGTTCAATCCACTGATTCTTGGTCAATGATTACAAAGTATGCAATGCAGTATAGCCCCAAGTAATGCATGGGCCAGGGATTTCCCACTGACAGTTTGACCCTACAGAAACCCCACTCACACAATTTATATTTGTCAAAATGTGAGGAGAGTGAGTTCACATTAAGGGTGTGCATTCATTTGAAATGCAACCTGGGGAGGGGGTGAATGAATGAGTGTTGTTGGTTTCATTCATTTTTTATATTGAAAATGAATGGGAATTAAAATGAATGAGAAGCCAATGAAAATCCCAATCCTTTCTCATTCATTTCTAAACATTTTGCATTGGAGACATAATCTGGAACTGCCAGCTCAGTTCACAGAGAGGTCATATGGATGAGAGCAGTGAACCTGACATATACAAAATAGGGTCTTTAGAATGGAGTACCTTTGTTCTCTCTCTCTCTGTGTGTGTGTGTGTGTGTGTGTGTGTGTGTGTGTTGCAGAATTTATCCTTTGGAAAAGGAGAAGAATGCTTGGTTTCAAATAATTCATTTGAATGAACACAAAGAAATTACAAGCACAATAACTGCAATTGGGTCTCCCATTTAAATCAAACGGAAGCTTATAGGATGTGTGCCTTTTTATATAGCTTGTAAAATGAGAACTCATTCCACAATCTAGCTGGACATTTGGCAAATCTTTCCCTTGGTAGGTAGCAGAATGACTTCTAAAAACTGTCATTTGGAAAGCGAACTCTGGAGTTTCTGGCAGCATAATACTGGCTGGGTGTCCCAATGAAACCAAATGGGGAGAAATAGAAATGAATGGGAAAAAAAGTTAAAGCACATGAACTCATAACAAATGCGGCGGCGGGGGGGGGGGAGAGGGAGAGAGAGAGAGAAATGGATTTTTAAGAATGTGGATGAATGGAGGTACGAAAATAAAAACTTCCACACCTCTAGATCAAATGAGGGGCACCTTCCTGGGATTAGACATTGTCTTAGGCATCCCTGTACATTTGCCACTTCCTCTCCAGGGCTGGCCCTGCCATTAAGTAGAGTCAGCAATCTGTTTCAGGCACCAGATACTAAGAGGACAGGGACAGCATTCCCCCAAACTAGACTGTTGCTGTCATTATGTCCTCTGAACAGCTCTCTAAACTACTTCTCTAAACTAGCCTGTGTCCCTCAGGTGCTAAGGAGGATGCTATATCATTGTCAGTTTTGGAGTAGCTGCCATTTTAGTCAGCTTTGGTATGTGGAATGAGGGTGCCATCTTGTCCTTTGCCTCAGGCAGCAAAAAGTTCCTGGCTGGTTCCAGTCTCCTTTCCTTTCTCTCACTTGTTTTGTGAGAGAAAAGTTTCAACATGTAAATTAAGACTAAGGTTCTGGTTGTGTTGGTGTAAAAGAGCTCCACAGTTGTAGGGCAGTCCCCAAACAATTCTACTCTACAAGCAAGCTCCACACGAGTCTCTTTCACCCTGATAGGAAAGGGTTCCTAAGCTCTGGGAAGCTTCTAATCATGTTTAGCTAAATATGTTCGGAAGCCTCCTTCAGAACCTCTAGATCAACATGAGACAGTTGGGATAAGTTTTTCAATGGCTGTTCTCACATTGGCTAAGCAGATCCTTGTGGGAAACCCACAAGCAGGATTCAAGCACCACTCTCTCCTCTTGTGGTTTCCAGCAACTGGTATTCAGAAGCATGACTGCCTCCAACTGTTGAGACAGAGCATAGCCCTCTCCTCCATGAATTTGTCTAATCCTCTTTTGCAGCCATTGAAGGTCAGCCTGCCTGGTTGCTTAGACACTTGAGTATTTGTCCTTGCATGAGCACATCGGTAGAAATGTTAGCCCATGTATTTTTTAAAGAGGATTATAACTTCATGATTTTATATTGGTATGTATATTCTTATATCCCCAGTATTTTCTCTACAATATGCAGACTTATTCTACATTTTAATTTAAATGGTAAACCCCAATATTAGAGAAATTATAGCTGAAGTAGTCATCAAAACATAGCAAAATGGTTTATTATTAAAGGGAAGATGAGTTCTGAATCAAAGTTGTCTACATTTTTAAATGATTTGGGATCATTTTTGGATTTTGTTATTCTCTATTTCTAAAGGCACAATTTCTGGGAAACTATATTGTTGTTCTCTGTTGCGGTTGTCTTTGATAACCCTATATGGTATTTGATGTTTATGGCCTGTAGACCAATTAAATGGGGCGAGCAGCTCCAGACATACTTTTCACTGAACATTAATGAAGATTTGTACTCTTGATGACATAAAGGCAGTCACACCAGCCCACTTTCAGTAATGTGTGTGCCTGCAAATGTTTTGGATTGGTCACACTGTGACTTCCTGCGGTGGTCCTGTAACTTCCTACTGAAGTCCCATAACCTTTTTATACCACACATGTCTGGTTGACACAGGGCAAAATTAACTGGTTTGACTAGTAACCTTAGCAGGGAGCCAAGTATGTCCTTTTCTGTGATTGGCCTGCAGAAGGATCCCCCCCATCTACTCCATACTGCTATGTTGGGTAATTAGATTGGTTGGTTAAATTGCCCTTGTTAACTTGGCACATTTAAGGTGAATAGTAATGCCACAATCTTGCACATTGAACTCTGCAACCCATGGGGCAGAGCATGGATCACTTTTGAGGTTAACTAGTGTTATTCACTTGGTGTTTTGCTGTCCCAAGGAACATGATTCAGGAAAACCACCCTCCCTACCTTGAGGGGCAACTTTATTCCCTGCACGGCAGTATCTCCTAGTTAACAGGCTTAGGAACCTGATAAAATTTGGGGTCATATCCTACATATCGGATCCCCTTCAAGGAGGGTATGTGTTGCGCTCAGGTCCCCAGGCATCTCCCACCTCCTGGTGTGGACAGAGCTATGCCCTGCTCCACTCTGGTTGGTCGTTTCACTGTCACATGGTCCCTAAAGCCAATGGCTTGGCTTGGGGGTGGCTGCAAAACATTATTTAATCCCTGCGCAATGTTTACTGGACCTTTTTGCCTTCGCACAGCGGATCACCCGCCCACCCACCCCCTTTATGTGGTGTGTTGGCCTTGCTATGGATGTTGTTGGTCGCCTGTTTTGCAATGGGGGCCTGGTAGGAATTTTTCATCTGGCAGATTGGCAGAGCCATTTGGTTTTCACTGGTCACGTAGCAACGCCAAAACTTTGTAAGGTTAGGCGGTTAGGCATTGGATCAGCAATGTGTGGGGAGGGGAGGTGTGGCCATCACCTGCCCCTCCAAGCTCAAGTGTATTCCGTTAAAGGAATCAGGGGTTGGCCTGAGTCTTGTCCGAAACCCCATGGTAGGGGCTAGGGCCATACCAGGACCCCACGGGGGCACCGGAAGGAGTTCGTCGGTTCGCATTGGCAGGACTCCCTCTGGCAGTGTTTTACCCTTTTATCAGAATCCCCACAATGTGGGTGGGAGTCTGATATAGTTTGGATGATTCCAGTGCCTAAGCCAATATCACTCACATTCTGTATTCAATAAAGTTGTGGCCTAAATTTTGCCCAATCACTTAAACTAAAATCCTGCGTCACTGTGTCTTCATTTTTGGGGCGTGGTTGGGGTCTCAAAGCACAAATGGTTTAATTTCCTGCCCCCTATGCATAAGTTCACTGTGGTCTTATGTTATATATTTACTCAATTTCTGTGTCTTATCTCATTATTTCTGGTTTCCCAATGCAAAACAGAATCAAGTATGTCTGAATGCAGCCACGGTGTATAAGGACATTTATTTACCTACATCTATCCTTTAAAATGCCTTTAATTTTATGTTCCCAATTTGTAGCTCCAGATCTATCAAAATATGTAATTTCCTTTCACAGTTGGCTCCTTGATGAGCTATTCTTCAGTGTTACAGTTTAAAGCATAATGCCATTTGATGAGATCAGCATTCTCCTGTGGTATACAAACCATTCATTACCTTTGGACAAGACATTTTTATTTGAGAAGTAACTTGGAATTGAAAAAATAGGCATAGGGCATTTTTGATAAGGGAAAATGGGAGAACACAAACTCAAGAGAAATTATTAAAAAGTGGTGCATGCATGCAAGTCAGTGTGCACATGCTTTGGAAAGCAAAGCTAGCGTTATTAATTTGTTCAATTCTATGGATGTCTACTCAGCAACAAACCTAGGTTAATGTGCATAACATTGCAACCAGGTAAATCAACCGGGGGGGGGGGATCCAACCTAGACTACTTCTAGACTTTAATGCTGCATTTTGAGGAATTCTACTACCCATTTGAGAAATTGATTATATTCTAGAGCTTTGGACATGTGCTTTATTTTCTTCTATTTATTAATCACTTCCCATAAAATATCTCAATGATTTCACAATAAAAACATCAGCAAGAAAAACAATGACATGATTCCATTCATGATAGTAATTTTAGCAATGGGGGGAGAATTCATATGTAAAAACAGATTTCTATGCTTTTCTATTCATTCAAATGGAGGAAAATGTTAAATGAATGTTAATCAGATGTCCATGCAGGCTGCTTCCTTTGTTGTAATCAATGGGACAGCCCTTGTGAACATATAAGAGTTGACGCAGGAGTTCTGGAATCTCAAACCCTCTTAAGATTCCCATAGTACAAAGAATAATTATAAGAGGGTTAAATAACAGGAGTCTGAGGAAGAAGGGAAAGAATGCTTGATAACATTTGAAGCAAAAAGAATATTTTCTGAACCTCTTAACAGCATAGCAGACACATAGATTTTATTGATTTTTTTAAGCCTGCTAACTAGTTGCAGTTGAGATGAAGCTGAAACTTTTGAAATACATAACGCTAAAAGAAATCAGATGTTGCTACAAAGTTCTTCACTTCATATCTCTTTTCATTCTCACCAGCACATGTTCACCTCTGCTGTCTATGCATTAGACAGAATCTCCTGCAAACTTCATTAGGATTTTCTCCTCTGTTGGTCTCACAATAAGGAGTCCTGAGTTCTCACACAGATATGATCAGAAAAAAATGTTAGCAAGTTAAGAATCTCTCTCTCTTATCTCTCTCATTGTGCATCTAGAAATCCTTATACAATTCAGTGGCCCTGAAGTCAGGCAGAATTATTGCTCAGTTGGCAGCTAGCTGGCTGCCTTTGATAGGATTATGTATGTAAAATAATGATGTGCTTTACTGCCTGGGATTAAAAAAAAGTGATAATGGCTTTTCCATAAGCATAGCAAGATGGAAATATGCATGATTGCACTGGAAGTACTGTGTAGGTTTTGAATTAGAAGATGCTGAATGCACACCTGCTTACTCTTGCCTTCGACACTTGAGGTGTGTGTTTTCAGGAAACCTTCCCCTTGCACATTCATGTGACTGCAATTTGTTTTAACTGTTTTTAATGCTAATTTTTAATTTGTTGTAACCCACTGGTGACAGGCAGGTAAATGATGATGAAGATCCACATTTCCCCCATCCCTGTCACAAAGGATCAATTCACACATTGCCTTTGTAGGCATGCTGATAAAAAGGTAAGATAAGATTGCAGTTTCTTCCCTCCTCCCCTCAAAATGTTTGATACATATAACCTATATGACATGTGTTTGCAAACTTATTGAAGAAGGACCATATATCCACAGTGCAGCTTCTGTTTACATGCGGAAGGCTCCAGGCAGGGCTGGAAAAAACTTCAGTCTGAAACTGCAATGAATCCCTGCCAATCAGTATAGGAAATATTGGCTAGATGGACCAATAGCCTGACTCAGTATGAGGCAGCTTCTTATGTTCAACACACCAGTAAATTGTATGGGAGCTGTGATGGGTTGTAACTCCCTGTTGCGTCTAGTAATTGGCAACTACTTCCCCTGATGTTTGGTAGGCAACTAAATGTTGCAAATCTATTTGCCTGTTGTTGTTGTTTTAAGTCAGAAATAGTTCAGTTTATTCTAAGCCACTTACAAACCCAAATCAGATCCAAAACATCACCAACAGTGCAACTGATTCTTCCAAACACCATCACCTGGCACATTCCCTTCCCTTCTGCTCCACTCTCTCTAGACAAATAACATGTATAAGGCAAGCATTATGAATCACTTAGGTTCAAATTATAAACCAAACAAGTTATCATGAACTTTGGTGGCTATTGCCAGTGGAGGGCTTACCTACACTTCACTCTTTCCAGGCATTGCCTGTGCACCCCCACCTTTCCCCCCCCTGTTCTGGTGCTTTCCCTGTGAAAATATGTTCTTTAAAGCTCAACCGGAGCAAACAGCAACCCACTTAAAACCTTTTTTGCCATTTGCTCTGATTGAGTGCTGAAGAGCAGGTCTTCACAGGGAAAGCTCCAGGGCAAAAAAAAAAAAAACAAAAAAAAAAACCCTCTTAGACACTGAGCTCTTAAGCATAGACCTGTGCCTGGAAAAAGCTGGGGAAAAGTTAAATGTGCCCTGAGTTTACAACTAGTGCCAAACTTGTTTGCTTTCCTGTAGCATGAAATGGCATTTGTTTGGAAATTAATCCATACGTTCACAGGAAAGCCCCATCTGCATTATATATTTAAAGCAATATCATACCACTTTAAACAGTCATATTTTCTCCCAAAGAATCCCAAGAACTGTAGTCCAGAGGTAGTGAGAGTTCATAGGAGAACCTATTGCCCACAGAGCTACAGGAAAGAGGGATTGATCACTCTGGGAATAGTATGGGTTATAGTCTATGCTCGTCTACTCAGAGGAGAGTTAACGGACATGATTAACCTAGGTTCATTAATTTCAGTGGGTCTACTCTGAGTAGGATTTAGTTGAATCCAGCCCTATGTTTCCACTGGGCATCTATTGGAAAATGAAGGCACCCTCAAAAAATGTAAAAAGTGCTTCCCTATGGTCACAGCCAGGGTGCAATCATAGAAGGCACTTTGAGCTTTATCTGATTCTGGTATTGAATTTTCATGTTCAGATACAAAAAAAGTTATACTACAGAGAAGAAACGGGGGTGAGGAGAAAACCCTAAAAAGAACTCTCCTGTGACAATCCTAAAAGACTTTAATTGCCTCTGGGCATAGTCAGAAAGGTCTGTTATTGCAAAAAATCTGTGTAAATTTTTCCCCAAAGGAGTATGATTATCCTTAGCAACTGAAGGGTCCAAATGGTTGCCAGCCCATCCATGACGGCAGCAGCTACAAAGGCTAGATTTATTAATGACTTCAAACCCAAATTACTGCATTTTGTTACACTTGATTTCAAATAGTGTGGATCATTATTTTGCAAATTATTATTAATAGAGTTCACCCTGAGTTTTGAAAGGCTGGAGCGCTACAGCAAAGTACTAATTGAAATTCGACTTGCAATTTTGCAGAAAAGAGCTGTTCAGTCTGGAGTGGCTTGTGGTCACAGAAATTCAGATGGAAGCCATCACAGCTTGTGTCTCAGTTCTACTTCATATGCTGAATGGAGATAAGTGAAGTAGTTCAGGTGCCTTTTTAATTCTTTGTTCTGGGCTCCTGGAGGACGTAACCGCAAAACATTTTTATTATTATTATTATTTTATAGAACAGTGGTGAGCAAACGTTTGAGTGGCAAGGTTATCATTCCTTTAGGGCAGCAGTTCTCAACCTGTGGGTCCCCAGATGTTGTTGGACTACAACTTCCATCATCCTTGAGCTCTGGCCTTGCTAGCTAGGGATGATGGGAGTTGTAGTCCAACAACATCTGCGGACCCACACGTTGAGTACTGCTGTTTTAGGGCAGGAATTGAGAATACCCTGCCTGTGGGCCTAATCAGGGCTGGCAAGAATCCCAATTTGAGCCCTTGAGGCCATTTTTCCTAAACCACATCCACTTGGACAGCCAGAAATGATGTCAGGTAGAAGGCAGGTAAAGGCATGGCTTCCACTCTGGAGTGCCTTTCCAGGATGATTCAATAAATGCAGACATTTGTTAAATTTGCCTTACAGGGCTTGTAGATACAAGCTTCTGGCCTATCAAGCTTCAAAGGTTCCCCAACCCTGTCATGGGCTACATATTAGTGACCACCAGAGACTGAAAAAAGGGGATAGGAAGATCCCTCTCTCTTCTCCTGCCTCTGCATTTATTATTCATTTATATTTCCGCTGTGCCCCCCTCCCCTTTCACACAGATGGGGAGAGGAATTTGATTCAGTTTGCATTTAGAGCTGCTACCTAATTAACACTTTCTACATGAACCAAAGGATGGGGCGTGGGTGGCGAAGTGGTCTAAACCACTGAGCCTCTTGGGCTTGCCAATCAGAAGACCGGTGATTCGAATCCCTGTGACAGGGTGAGCTCCTGTTGCTCTGTCCCAGCGCCTGCCAACCTAGCAGTTCAAAAGCATGACAAAAAATGCAAGTAGCTAAATAGGTACTGGTCCAGCGGGAAGGTAAACGGCGTTTCTATGCGCTGCTCTGGTTTCAGTGTTCCGTTGCACCAGAAGTGGCTCAGTCATACTGGCCACATGACCTGGAAAAACTCTGCAGACAAAAGCCAGCTCCCTTGGCCTATAAAGCGAGATGAGCACTGCAAACCCAGAGTCGTCTGCAACTGAACTTTACCTTTATCTTTTACATGAACCAAAACAACCATCCTCCACAATTCACATTTCTCCAAATTTTGAGATGCAGTTCTTCAGCCAAGTAAAGTATACAAAATTGTGCAATCCAGGATACATTGTCCATAGAAATGCATATAGTAGTGAAAATAACTGTCCTGAACTCCAGGCGCACCTAGCGGCAAGTCCCACTGAAGTATACAGTAGGTCAAGATCAAAGTTCAATGGTCAGGAAACATTGTCTGGAGTCAAACCACATAAGCCAAGTCCAACAGCCCAGAAGCACAGTCTCATAGAGGTCCTGGAGAATCCAAGCCAATGTCCATCACCTTGGGCAGTTGCGTAGACACAGAACCAAAGCTCTGCTCTCCTTTACTTGCTTGTCTTGATTGTAGCACCTAGGCTTGATGAGGCATGTGATCCTCACCTGTTCTGAGCCTAATCCAGCTGAAGAATCACACACCTCTTCCCAGAGCTAATGAGCCCCACCTGGCCAGCTAGTGAACTAGACTGTGTGTCCTTGCCTCCTTCAACCTCCCAGAGTGTATCTCCAGCTGCTCCATATGCCTCAGAGCCCATCTTGTTCATGGAGACAGTGGCCTCCCTGGCTCTGATGATGGGTCCTGCTCTTCTGGTCCCTGCACACCGAGCCCCATCCCCTTGCTATCCTGTTAGTACTTTTCACAATCCCAACCTCTCCTTTCCCATCCCCAGCTTGTCCCGGTGGGTCCCAATCACAGCTGCACCCCTCGCCAGGATCCTCTTCCTCCCCCCTGTTGTCCTGCCAATTCATGACAATAGCATACATTCAACATGCATTGCCTTGCAAAAATGTGTGTATTAGGCAAAATTGCATACAGATGTGACTAGGGAAAATCCACACCAAAATGCTGATGAATTTACATGGTGACTTTTTTATGCAAATTAATGTGGAAATGTGGAGAATTGAAATTAAAATTATGAAGAGGAGAAATTGAGAAAACCCAATTTGTGGATAGATTCATCTATTCCCCCCTCCCCTCTCTCTCACACACAGTTCATCCATAATATCTGGGAAGAAGAGAAACACAGGCTAAAAAGGAACATCTCTTCCTGCTCTCATTCTGTCATGCCATCTTCTTTCACTTCCTTCTGTCTCCCTTGCCTCTTCTCTCTCTTTCACAGCCACCCACATCCCCATATTCACACAGTCCTCATTCCCATAAATCCCTTCCATCAGCAGCCTCCCATTCACATACTTCCCTTCTGTAAAGTTTTACACCCACATTCTCTTTTAACGAAAGAAGGAAGGAAGGATAGTTCTAGGGCAGGAACAGAATGATCTCCTTTTTCACTGACAGTTCACTTTTCCTTCCATGTTGGGTGGCACTTGACCCAAATTGAGGTTTAGAAGAGGTTGTGGGGTTGTCCAAAGCAACGCAGCTTGTGGGCAATGAATTACACAGATCTGTTCTAGGGTAAAGAGACTTAAATGCAACAACCAATCCACATAAAATGTTGCTAGTCAAAAGAAGGTAATTGTTAATAGATGTCAACAATAGATCTTTGGGAACCGATACCGTCTCATTCAGTATACATCAGGTCGTATATCCCTAGTAGTATTTTCAATTCTCTTAAGGCTGCAAATCCAACTCAGCCCAGTTGGGCTTATTTCTGAGTAGACAAGCACGGTCAGGAACATGGGTGCTAGTTGCTAGTTAGCAACCAAATTGAGAAGGCAAATTTGGGATTAAGGACTGGGATTAAGGAATGGACTAGACAGAAAAGGAAAGCATTAGAGAGGAAATTGTAGTGCTTCTGTTCAGAGCATCTATTTAACTGCCACCAGGTTTTAGAATTGCTGTGGCTAATTTCTTTGAGACACCCTGCTGATGAGACTAATCACCTTTTAAGGCAAGCTTTATGCTACTTAAAGCTGATTGCCAGCAGTTTTATTATTCATCTTCAAACTGCTTCAAAGGAGGATATAAAAATGTTGCTTGATGAAATTGATAGAGCTATTGAGTGTTGCAATTTGCTTTGCTAAACACCTTTCCGATACATGCATTCCACAATCTGCATATACAACAGCTTGGGAATGCTTTCCCACAAGTTAACAATTGGGTCAATGAGCAGAGAAGTACTACTATGGAAGGGGTATATTTGGCAAAATGCCCACGCTTAAATTTTTTTTGACTGCTTCACCTGTCCCTGGCTGCTTCTTCTCCAGCTCTCACTTAAAATGAAAGTGAATAAAACAACCAATAAATGAGAAACCAGGAACTCCTCTGTACCATGTTGCAGCATTCGCACTAGCTTTAGCTGACCTATCAGGAACTGCAAGTGCTAGAATTTGGACCCTCTTCCTCTGTGTACTCCACGAGTACCATCTTTGTGAGGGAGCACCCTATTTCAACAGAACCCAAATCACACCAGATGCCCTATGAACCATCACCAGTGGACCTCTAATCTTGGTTCCACTGACCCATGAAATGACAACTCATAAGAGTGTAAGAAGAGCCTGCTTGATCAATGGCCCATCCAGTCTAGCATCCTGTACTCACAGTAGCCAACCAGATGCCTATGTGAAGCCCGCAAGGAGTACCTGAGTACAGCATCACACTCCTCATTTGTGATTCCCATTGCCTGGCATTCAGAGGTACAGTGCCTCAAAAGGTAGAGTCCAGAAACTGAGGAAAAGCCCCAAACACTCGCCTTTTTAACAATCCTGTTTTGTTTTTTCTAATTCTGGGAGCCCCATTGCTGACAATGCATCATTTTATGATGTCCTGGAGATTCAGCACCCTGTTTGTTGGTTTGTTGCTGTTTATATCCAGTCTTTTTCCTGGACTGGGACTTAGGGTGGCTTCCACAGATTAAAACATGACAGATGCAATACAAAAAGCTAAAAACATGTAAAAGATTATCATAAAAACTGTAATATAATTAAGACAATATAAAAATTCATCCTTTCCTTTTAAAAAAAGTTCCTAAAGGCCTGTCAGCAGAAGGACAACAGAGAGTGAGCCAGTTTAGCTTCTCTAGAAAGAGAATTCCAGTGCAGCCACTGAGAAGGCCCTCTTCCATGTCCACACCAAGTGTGAGGGTGGTGGGACTGAGAGAAGGGTGTCTCTTGAAGATCTCAGAGTCTGGGCAGGTTCATGTGAGAGAATACAGTCTTTCAGGCTGTCTAGGCCTAATCTGTATATGGGTTTTTTTAAGGTCATAACATAACCAAAACTTTGAATTTTTCCTGGAAACAAACTGGTGGCCAGTGGAGTAGTTTGTGACAAGGAACCCCTGCCAGTAATCTAACTTCTGCATTTTGGACCTGTTGAATTTTCTAGTTCTATCATATCCTTCACGTATGGACAGAATCTCCCCCACTCACCTCCTCCTATTTAACCTCCAACATTGCTTTTAGGTGAGATTCTTTGACAAATCTGCTTCAGTGATTTGCACAGGAGAGCAGTCCTCTTGCTCAGAAAAAAAAAAAATGCAGAGGCAATTTCTTCTATGAAGTAAAGAGTTGCTGATAACACCTTGCAGGACCTCATCAGTTGTTTTGCCTAATTATCATAGAATTATTAAATCGGTTGTCAGCAGCTAAAACATTGCTTTTCTTCTAGTATGGATTTTCCCCTGAAGTGCACTGAATTAGCTTTCTTGTTCTCTAATACAAAAGAACACAAAATCTATACTCTAATTTATGAGCAATGGATAACAATAATAAGACTTACTTGTTATTTATAAAGAGGCATTGTGTCTCTAGGCCAAAAAGTTATTTTGCAGCTGTAGTCATTTTACCCCCAGAGATGTCAATTCAAGATTGCACTTAAGCATAGTTTATTAGTCCAATTCCCTACCTAAACGTCAGAGAATTTTCATGTGAAAGAGCACACCCACGGCATGGCAATATTACCATGTGTTTCCTAACTCTTTGTTGATGCTCACAATGACAGATATTCAGCCCTCCAACCAACGCTTCCGATTCATTCATTCCTGGACATAATGGGAGTCTTCAGCAACATCAAAGACTTAATGGTATTATCCTTGTGATGCCTTTTATCACACTGCTGAGAATGACCTAATTAATTGTACTGCCTAAGAGAGTTTGAATTTGGCTAGTTTTACTAGAATCTCAGCATGCAGAACAGCAAGACAAAGAAATGTGGCTTAGCCCCACTGAATGTGGGCCAATTTACATCGGTGTGGCAGATCTCCTACCTTTCTAATATAGTAGATAAACATTCCCGTACAAATGCTTCTTTATGCCTTTGATTTTCTTGGTGACCTTAATATGTCTTGCTGCCATGATGTAAGGAAGTACCCAGCATAAATGCATCTATTAGTTCTGTAGTAACATTCTCAGAGGTATATACATTTAAATATGTTTTAATAGTGTAAACATTTATTGCGCTTAACTGCGCAGACCATCAAGCTCCTGAATAGTTTGGATCCAACTCAATATAAAGCTAGGTACATTTATTTCTCTCTGAAATTTAGTTTTTTCACACCAATGGGGCTGACATCTAATGTTATGGGGACTAATGTTATGTTTGGTTGGATCTTGGATTGTCAGTAAGTAGCTCATAAGTCTCAAGGTGGGGCTAGATATTATTCTATATCCTAAAGAATCATCTGAAAACTGGTTTCAGAAAACCACAGAGGACAGAGATCACTGCATAAACTCAAGCCCAGGTCCTGAAGCAAGGCTGGGTTCAAATTAGAAGGGATTGCCTCTCACTGGGAAATGTACAGCATAAGGGGAGGTGGTATCTGTTTTAAATTGATTTATACATGCAGTTTGGTTGTTCCAATCCAAAGGCATTTGCCTACAACCAACTGCCTCTTGCATCAAGCCATTTGTGCACTATCAGTGAAAAAAAACCCCACCAACTAATTATACACATTTTTTTATTGAAAAATACACATTGCACATTATACCTATAACATGCATAAAAGCCTCAAGTTCTGTGCAGTATATTTCTGCAACATAATTTTGTAAGTATATTTGTATTCATGAATATGCAATACAGTGGTACCTCAGGTTAAGTACTTAATTCGTTCCTGAAACTGTTCTCAACCTGAAGCACCACTTTAGCTAATGGGGCCTCCTGCTGCCGCTGCGCCGCCAGAGCACGATATCTGTTCTCATCCTGAAGCAAAGTTCTTAACATGAAGCACTATTTCTGGGTTAGTGGAGTCTGTAACCTGAAGCGTATGTAACCTGAAACATATGTAACCTGAGGTACCACTGTTTATCTGTTTATGTGTTGGCTACTTTAGGAAATCTGGAGTGCATCAATGTATAACGTGGTTGGCCACTGTGAGAACAAGATGATGGACTAGATGGGCCTTGCACTCATAGAAACATAAAGGTGTAGAGTTGGAAGGGGCCCAAGGACCATCTAGTCCAGGATCCTGTTCTCATAGTGGTCAACCAGATTGGGGTTGTTCCTGTGAGATTTGTGGTTTGAGTTCACTGTGAAAAGAAAACTTGCAGTTGAATATGAATATGTGACTGAAGAAGATAGATGCTCCATCTTAAATCTATGTGACACATTGCAGCCAGGTATGCAGGCTTCAGAAGGGAAGAAGGTTCTTCTTTGTGTTCACATTTCCAGCTCCAGCTGCAGTGATTTTCAGTAAAAGAAATAAGTACTTAGGAGCAGGAAACTAAACACTGTCCTCTTCTATCGAGTCCTGACTTAGGGCAGATTTTTAGTATTGCGTAGAACAGATGAGTTAACATTTCTGTGAGAAGAGTATCAATAAGAGAAAGGAAACCTTTGGGCTTCTAGTTGATCCAGCTGTTGGACTACAGTGTCCATCAACCCTGACAAGTGGCTAAAGAGCGAGGATAGGTAATATAACTGTGAAGGAGGTTTCATGCTGTGCATCTCAATCCAAAAATTAATGAAAGGGACCATCTTTCTATAAATTTATCTTAATGTTAGTTCTTAGCCGTATATCAGGGTGGGTGATTTGTTTGTTTTCCATTCTTGTGCCCATCAGAAGAATTAATTACTGTAGATCTGTGTTCCTCACTTCAGACTAAGATACAGTGTCTGTGTATTTAGAGTTTAAATGCAATTTAATAGCTCCATCCAGTGTTTGCTAATGGCATATTCTTATCAACAAATGTAACATGAGGAAGGGTAGGGGTGGGAAAATGAACTTGACCATGAAAAGAAGCAGCGTCATATATTTAGTTGCTGGGAGGTGCAGGGGACTCAAATGAAATGAGGTATCTATTGATCTGACTGCATACAAAGTCACACAGCAGAGATAGAGAATTTAATCATGGCACCATTCTTTGGAATACGATTAAGCTCCAAATGCTTAGAAGTATCGATCTCCCTACAATATCCATATTTAAGCTGTACCGGCAAACATATAATTCCCTCTGATTTACAATCCCCTATCACATTTGCTTGAATGCACGCTCTATTCTCTAGTCATCGTGTTCAGTGCTATAAACCCTTTGCAAGGGTGTTTTGGGGTTTCTTGCATTCTGAATTTTGTGCTTTCCAAGTCAAAACACAGCTGGCATCTTTAAAATCATTTTATTTGGCAAATCATCAACTTCTGATCATTGAAAAGTAAATAAAATGAGCATTAACCTAATAAGACCAATAAAACAACCAAGTAATCAAATTCATATTAAGAGATGGGAATGATTCAGAATTCTGTTTACAGAGTTAACATGGCTGAAAAGACATAATTTTCACATACTAGGGGACTGGTCTCTTCCTAAGGCAAGGTAGGGGGATGGGAACCCTTTTGAGCCAGAAGGCCATACTGACTTAATTGCCAATCTTCTGAGGCTGGATGCCAGGGGTAGGAGAGGTGAAATTTAAGCGGAGCAATGAATGTGCAGCACATGATATTCTGGTCATACAAATGTTAGGAGGCTTCTAAGTGCAAACTCATATAAATCTCTTGAGGAGGGTGCCAAGCAGATGGCCCCTCATTGACAAATGGAGTGTTCTGAGAGCAAAATGGAGGCTAATGCAACATTCCCTCCCCCCCCTTAGGCTTCTACCATGGGCTGTGTCCCAAGCTTAACCATGCCAGATATGATTATGCACAGCTTTGTACCAGACTAGACATGAGAACATAAGCTCTCCTGTGTCAGGCCAAAGGCTCATCTAGTCCAATATCCTACTTTCAAAGTGGTCCTCCAGATGCTTATTGGAAGCCCATAAGCAGGATGTGAGTGTAATGGCACTCTCCTCACTTGGGACTTCCAGCAACTGGTTTTCAGACAAGGGATGGTTGGATCCATCCATCAATTTCAGTTCTCTCAGTTTCTCATTTTTGCAATCATATATACTGGTCTCCACAATTTTGCTGCAATTCCCAGTTTTTTAAAAAAATTAAAAGTGCTCATGAAAGTATGTCAGCATTTTATTGCAAATTCATACTAATAAACCCATTTTTGTATGCATTTTTGCCTAGTATACATTTTTTAAAAAGCATCTTTCCATACTGTAATAAATTCTTGGATGTCATTTGCACTAATGCCTGGATTTTTAGGCACACTTTAGCGAGCACTTTTGTATGCATTACTTGGCTGGGGAATTACACTACAAAATTCAGAGATGTATGAATTTTGAAGGATGACTGTGTTTTGGTTTCGTATATTGCCTTATACAGCGGTACCTCGGGTTACATACACATGAGGTTACATACGCTTCAGGTTATAGACTCCGCAAACCCAGAGATAGTGCTTCTGGTTAAGAACTTTACTTCAGGATGAGAACAGAAATCGTGCTCCAGCGGCGCAGCAGCAGCGGGAGGCCCCATTAGCTAAAGTGGTGCTTCGGGTTAAGAACAGTTTCAGGTTAAGTACGGACCTCCGGAATGAATTAAGTACTTAACCCGAGGTACCACTGTAATGTGTAAATATGGAAGGTTCATTGTTACATGTGAACATAATCAAATTTCCCCCTCATTCCTAGATCAGCATCATTTCCCCTCTGACAGTGGAGCTAGAATAAAGCCATTGTATTTCATATCCACTGGTAGCCTTTTCCTCCATGAATTTGTCTATACTCCATTTGAAGCAATCCAAGTTAGTAGCCATCACTTACTACATATTGTGGAAGTGAATTCTGTAGATTAACCACAGCAGAGGTACTTTATTTTGTCTGTCCTTAATCTTCCAACAACTGATTCTTTACAATTCAGCCTATGATCACTGAAGTAGTCCATCTTCCTGCCACTCGGGGGCTCTAACTATTCACTTTGGAGTCAGCTTTACTGTTTTCATTTTTAGGGGAGGGGTATTTGAAGTCCCATGAATGGAAACAAAAATCTCAACACAAAATAAATTGCACCCATCAGCTTTAGTCTGTCTCCAGAAGTTGCCATTCTGTTAAAGATGAATAAAAGCAAATGAAGTCATGATGAACTTTCTCAAATAGTGGAATTCTGTATAGTTGAGACTATGCTTGGGTGTGTGTGTGGAATATGAGCTTTAATTATCCAAGTATCAAATTTTAAATATCTGATTTGACCAATTATGAATATGCATTACAAGCTGTGATACTGCAAAGTTCCAATTAGTTTGTGTTTGAAATTCAAATTCTTTCAAAATAATTTTTACATTCTGTACTAAATAATCATAACAGAATTATCAAAGCCATCAATAGCAAATGTTAAAGGTGTTGCCAATGAATGGGAACATCAAATTATCAATGTGACATGCTTGTCACCTGAAACCAACTAGCTTTACATGGGCCTCTGAGTTATCAAAGTTATTTAAAAAATCAAATGTTATATTAAACAACAGATTAACATATCAAACAAATTTTAATACAAGAAAATAACCATCTCTCCTCCACAAGCATGACCCACATCTAATTTAAATCATTTCTTTAAAGAAAATGAAATTATACTCAAGAAATGAAGCGTACAAACTGATCTTATGCATGCATTCAGGAGTAAATCCCACAGGCTTCAATTTGGCTTCTACCCTATAGAATCATAGAACAACAGAACAATAGAGTTGGAAGAGACCCTTAGGGTTACCTAGTCCAACTCCCTGCAATGCAACACTCAAGTTAATCATGCATAGAATTGAACGCTTTGTGCATAATGTGTCTTGGACCATACTTGGATACAACAGTAGAGACAGGCCCAGGGCCAAATGTGTCCTCCAAAACTTTTTGTCTGGCTCTCAGGATTCTCCCTATGCCACATGCCCTTGCTGCAGCAGCTTCCCAGCATTTTAGACACAGAGTCTTTCCCACTTATAACTGGAGGTGCTAGGAATTCGACATGGGAACTTCCACATGCAAAATAGATGCTATTCAACTGAGCCAAAGCCCTTCCCCATAAGGATGTTGAATTTCTCAATAAATCTGAACCTGGAACTTTCTGCTTGCAAAGCAGATTCTCTTTAAGATGGGTCCATCCCTACTCAGTCACCTGAACCAGTGCACAGTTTCAGCATGGGACTTTCAGCATCCAATATACAGTATGCCATTAGCCTGTAAACCTTCTCTATATTTCTTCAAACTAATAAAAATAGACCACATTATTCTCATCAGTGCTTTTTTTCTAGAAAAAGGAGTGCTGGAACTCACCATGAACACCTGAGAGGTGCCAGAACTGAATTCCAGTGAGTTCCAGCTGAAAAGGCTGCTGGAAAATGCACACCTTCTACATAGACCAAGTGCAGTATGTCTTGCTGAATCTGAGACTTGGTTACTGGATGTGTCTGTCATCTGTTATGACAGATGGCAATTGGATGTGACACCTTGCACAATAGGCCATCACTCAACACAATTTAAGAAGGGAATTTCACACAAAATGTAGGCGTTCTAAGAAGCCATTTGTTCAAATGGGAACTGCCATGAGTTCTTGATCTAGTGAATTGTACTGCCCAGGCCACCGTGTGCTTGCCACGCACAGCAGCTCTTTTCTGGACTTCAGAGTGGAGGTTATTTTCTGCCTTTGGGGCTGTGGATGAAAAGTATGCCTTGATATAATAACCTAGGCAGCCTTCCTAAAATCCATGGTGATTGATCCTCTGAGAGATCAATACTAGTTCAACAGAACTGATGAAACTTCCAGACAGCACCTGAGCTGAGATGACTCCATTGAAATATTATTTAGAGCTGAGCTACACTCAATATTCTCTACTTTTGCTCTTTGGATAGAAACTGAAGATGCATGCTCAATCATTTGCCTCCCCCCCCCCCCCACAAAGCATTTAGATTGTGTAGACATTCACTTAAAAAGAAAAAATCTTGTTCAGTTTCATTCTTCTCCTGGCTCCTGGATGCCTTTTCCTCCTTCCTGGATTGAATACTCAGCTGATCCCACCCAGATAGGGATCACAGAAAATGTGGTGATGCTCTAACACTGTGTAGCGCTGTTTAGCAGGAATGGATGCATCAGGGATGGGGAGTCCTTGAACATCAAGATGCTGCTATACTCCAGCTCCCATCATCACTGACCATTGGGCTCTGGTGGCTAGGGCTGATGAGAGTTGGAGTCCAGCAAAATTTGGAGGGCCACAGGTTAGCCACCCCTGTCCTACCTGATAGCTCAATATAGCTGTCAACATTCAGATTTGAAAATAAGGGATCAGCAGCCTCAAAAATAAGGAATCAGCAAAATAAGGAATCAGCAGTCTCACCTGTCCTGGGGAGCCTCAAAAATAAGGAATCAGCAGCCTCACCTATCCCAGGGACAGTCTACAGAAAATCTAACAATCCGGGATAGCAGTGGGAAGCAGCCGGAAGCAGTGCTGGAATAAGGAAATTTCCCACACAAAAAAAGGGAAGGTTGGCAGCTATGTAGCTCACCATCTTAAAGGGAGAATTACATGAGTTAAATTTGCAGCCTCACTAACTGGAAATACAAACAAAAGTTTGCATGGGACTGCAAGAATATCGGTCCTTTCTAGTATAAGGAAAAGTTTAAAAATCCTCTCCCCCATTTTGCTCCCTTTCTTCTGAAAACATTGATTCAGGACACCCTACAGGTAGAAATAATTATTTTGTTACCTGATGACTCTTCAGGTATTCCACGACAAAAGAGATATTTTAGAAACAGCAAGAGTAATGCTTTCAGATGGGAACAAGTCTATCAATAAAGGTCAGTGTGACAATGTGATTTATTGAAAGACTCTGCTGCTCCAAGCTGTTAGTATTTCAACATTCCATAATACATGGCAGGAATTTGTTTATTTGTATTTAAGTTCCCTGCTGAACCCTTGTTCAAATTCAAAAAACATTTCATTATTTATTGCTGCTTTTAGAGATGTGGGAGGTGACATTATTCAGCTTTCATAACTATTCCTAACTGGTATAAAGCAGTGAGGACCCGTAAGGGGGCAGGGGGAATAAATTAGCTAATAAAATAGCTACTTGACTAAATGCTTCGTCCAACAGCCTAAGAGTAAAAGAACAGTGTTTTAATCAGAAAAGCTAATCCCTCCATGAAATATTTCAATGCACAAAGGGTTGAATTGCACAAAAGGGTATGAACTGAGAGTTAAGGAGTGATGCCACATAGATCAGGGACTGGAGGCTAGTGAGGCAAGCAGGGCCGGATTTAGGTTTGATGAGGCCCTCAGCTACTGAAGGTAATGGGGCCATTTATATGTCCAGCTGTCCTTTGTCAACAACAAATTGTCGCTGTTTTTGTGTTGAATATATGCTATATGGTAATTTATGGACCTAATAGGTATCTAAAGCCATTTACCACTGTTGCTGTCTGTAGGTTTTATTTTATTTGTTTTTTATCTTATATTTTGTAAATGTACATCCAGGTGTGGTTTTTTTCCTTTACATTTTTTGGGGGCCCCCAAGAGAGTGGGGCCCTAAGCTATAGCTTGTTTAACTTATATGTAAATCCAGCACTGGAGGCAAGGAATGACATCTTCTCAGTGACAAGGTGGAACATGGGTGGGCCTCTTATCCATGATGTGTTATGGCCTGTAGATAGTCTCAAGGACCACACAGAGAGGTCTAGAGGGCTACATTTCCCCCTCGGACACAAGGTTCCCTATCTCTGATTTAATATATTAATATTTATACAATTTCAAGCATATATTTATAAGAGAGAATCACTGAGCAGAGATCTACATTTTGCTTCCCTTTCTAAAGCTATACGCACATTGGCACAATACATTATTTTACTATGATTTCATTGATTTTATTGCATCGGTCAGAAATGTTGCTAGCAATTTAATGAATCAACTTAATAAAGATAGCAATAAATGAATATTGTAAATTTATGATGCCAATGCACTTGAACACGTCACAGATAAAACATCCCTGTCCAGAAGAGTTTACAGTTTAAATCTATTAATATCAGGCCATCTGTGGCTTGTGCTGCCTGATGAAGAAGAAACTGCTAATTTCAACTTGTTGTGTTTGCTCTACAGAAGAAAGCAGCTTTTGAGTCTTTGGTTAGTGATTTACTCAGTCCTTCAGCAAGTGCAGCATCATGATAGAGGGCAATGTGTGAAGTCCTTACATCCCTGAGTAACTCATATTGGCTTTTCTTTGACACTGAAGCAGAGGGTGCAAGGAAGGTGACTTTCATTAAAAGCCAAGTGCTGCACTGGAACTCCAAATTATGTAGGAGATAAGAGTTCGATAGAGAGGCTGCCTTGGTTTGCTGTTAATTATAGGATTGTTCAAAGTTCCAAAGCTATCTGATTACATTAATTTATCAAAATCTTTCTGCTCCCTAATTAAAACATAAACATGTAGTGTGTGTAATTCAAGTTGTGGGTTTTAAAAAAACCAAGCTGCTGAGGTCTCATTTCCCATCCATTCTGTGTTCAAACATTAGCTACTTTCTGCAATTCCTTACATGTTGCGGTATTTATTTTGCATATTATTTAAAGCACTTCTGTGCTGCCCTTCTTGCATCATGAAACTCAATACAGTGTGCATAAGAAAAGCCTTGCTTGATCTGGCGAAAGACCCATCTAGTGCAGCGTCCTGTATTTGGAAGCCGACTGTCTTGGACACTGAAGATAGCACACAAAACCATCATGCGTGGGAGCTATTAATGCTCCATTAATTTGCTTAATTTTAATAATAGCTTAATGTGGCAGAACCTACACTTTGGAATTCCCTCCCTATTGATATCAAGGCAGGTGCTTTCACTGTATTCTTTTTAGTGCCTGCTGAAAACATTCTTGTTTGGAAAAGGCTGCCCAGATGTTTAGAAATGCTGTTGTGAATTTTAATCTGTTTTGGTATTATGACTTCTTGTATGTTTTAATGTATTGGATCCCTCTGCCCCAATTTTATGCTTTTATTTTGTGTTTGTTTTTACAATCATGCAGTATATAAATTTTATGAAATAAATAAATGTATAACATAAAAAAGTGGATTGCATGGGCTTCCCACTTCCTAGGGCAGGTGGGCAACCTCAGTCCTGGGGGGAAATGTGGTCCTCCAGGTCTCTCTAACTGGCCATTAGGACTCTATTCAGGCCATATCATCCCACCCTAAGACAAATTCTGACTGGTGCTGCTCCATACTGTTCTGAGTGTACAAAGGTAAGAATCACATCTATTGCTCTGTTCACTTTTACTTGCAGCTCTGTGCATCACTGGCACGAGACCTCCAAAAGGTTGCCCATTAGGCAATGTAGGCCCTGGACTGCAAAATGTTTCAGTCTTGTCACCCATCCAAGCACGAGCCAGGCTTTGACCTTCTTAACTTTAGCAAAGTGGCTGCATCACACAGCCTCATATAAAACCCTGAAACAGATGCATGGTTGTATTGCAACCAGTAACATCTGCAGACAGTGTTAGAGTTGATGCAAGTGGAATCCTTGATCTGCAACTTGTGCAGAGTAGAAATGAATTTGCTTTCCACCACCAGAATGAGTTTCAAAGCTTTACTAGAAACAGTCTTAAAATAGTTACAAATAAACGTTACAAAATACAAAATAACACATTGCTCTTTAACAAGCAAGCAATGCAGTCCATTCCTCTTGTAAGTCCTTATGGCAGTTTTCTGTCTCTGGTCCCAGATAATGACTCTTGCTTGCCTGGATGGACGATAATAGAGAGGGCTGTGTGAGTGTGTGCAGAGTGCTGTATAAATATAACATTTACATGTGTTGCTCCACTGAGTTTTGTTTCTGGACCCACCCACCACTGGCACACAGCCCTCAGAAGTTTTGTTTCTGGGCCCACACACCACTGGCCCTCAGAAGGTTGCTGAGAAGGGAGGGCAGCCTTCAAGTTAAAAAATGTTCCCCACCTCTACCATACAAGTGTCATAATCAAGCATACCGCCCTTGGGATGGCATTCCACTGTTGGGGGGCCACCACAGAGAAGGTCCTTTTTTTTGTACATGTACAATGCACCATGACTACCAACAGAGCATGGGAAAGGGCATCTTCTAAGGAGTGGTTCCGCAGTTTCAACGGGTCTACCAACTTGGTTGAATATGCCCTGAATTTAAATCAGGAATCTTAATGCATAGGCATGTCAATTTAATGGAAAGTTACTCAATTTGCACTTCCTGAGCAGTATTTCATGAACTGAAATACTGAAATTCACACTTTTCTAAATTTTGTGTTGCAATTCTCCAAACAAAGACTGCAGATAAATATGTGCATCTTAGTGAAAATAACACAAAAATGCATTCTGTTAGGAGAATATTTCTTTTTAAAATGCATATGCTAGGCAAAGTTGCTAGGGAAAAATAATTTATTAGAAGAAATGTGCACAAAACAGAATTTGAATTTTCATACAGATCTGCTCACCTCAAAAAGATTGCAAATATATGTGGAAAGTGCATAACTTAAATACTTAAATAGGGAAGACTGGGAAACTGAAACTGATAGATTTGTCCATTCCTGCTCCCCTATGGCTCACTGTTGGGCATTCGTTATGTCAGGAGCATAGCGCCTCGTTTATTTCTTAAGGATTTTAACCCACTACTATATATAATATCAGCAG
This sequence comes from Podarcis melisellensis, assembly GCF_964234715.1. NCBI lineage: Eukaryota > Metazoa > Chordata > Lepidosauria > Squamata > Lacertidae > Podarcis > Podarcis melisellensis. The sequence continues at coordinate 48,602,215 of NC_138540.1, forward strand.
CAACTGTGTTGGCAGCCTGATCACCATTTTGAATCATTTCACAATGCCTCAGAGTTGGCACAATCCTGGAGCATACAGGGAAGGTAGAGGAATGACAACCACCACTAAAATAGTGGAGGAAATTCCACAGAGTGCTGTTCTTTTTCTCCTTCCTTTTTTTGCTGGATGGGTGGGCAGCAAAGAGAAAGGAAAAAATAGAAATCAGGAAAATGTCTTCTGAGAAAATTCTGTTCAGCTTTAGTCCAAACAGTGCATTCTAGCAGAGAAGGAGCATCGACAACAATAATAACTTCATGTTACACGCTGGATTAATTGTCTCAAGTGCATAGGTTTGGGATAAGCAGTGCCTGATTCCTGAAAGGCAGCAAAAGGATCAGTGGTGCTTTTTCAGTTCAGTGAGCCGCTTCTCTGATACCCCCCTTTTTTCCCCTCCCCAGCAATTCGCCTTTCAAAGCAAAAGTCTTAATCCCAGTTTCTGCAGTCTATCATCATATGTAAGCCCTCCATATGTCTAACTGGCACTACAGTGGATAATTCTCAGTGAATAATTCATCAGACAAACTCAGCTTTTGTTTTGGCTTTTTGGTTTTATTCCCCTGCTGGTAGCCTAAACCCTCCAAAAGGCCAGAGTTGCTTAACACAGTAGTGCTTGCTTTTTATTTTTGGTGGCTAACACTTTTTCTGTGGAACTTGCAGATAAGTTAGACCAAAGTGTCTACCAATTGCTTTTTATTAATTTATTAAGAATCATTCAAAAACAATCTCAAAATTCATATAAAACATGCAATGAGCAGAGAGAAATTCATCCACACAATTTTCAAGTCCCAGTAGATAGCTTTAAGTGAAAGTACAGGCTCTTTCTAGACATGTTTACTCAGAAGTAAATTTGAATTCTTGACTTTTAGATCAGCAGAATTGTAGTGTCCAGATCATTCCATTCCATTGCAATCAGGAGAGGCTGAAGGTGTTGGACGCATATCTGGAAATAGTGATGGGCTTGATGGGGAATAATAACCTGAGGCTGAATAAGGCAGATGTGGGATGGGTGGGTCCTGAGTCCTGGAATTAGTTGTTCAACTGTTATTGGAGAGGCTACACTCCCCCTGAAGGAACAGGATCATAGTCTTGTTTCGTATAAGGCAGCTTCCTAGATTCCTATGAAACCTTTTTAAGAAGCAGCATTTCTCCAATATGTCTGCTTCAGGAGCTGGTGCAAAACAGACCATTGCAAAGTGAACATCAGGCAGAGAAAAGCCTTAAGTATTAGTAGGTAAGCTATCGACGTGGCCCTAGGACTGGTTCAAGTACACAAAATTATCTTCATGTTCAGCTATCGGTGAAGTGTTAGAGGATATGCCAGCCTCATTACAGGTCAACCAACACACCTGTTCACCTTTTGTATAAAAGTATCTATCAGTCTGAAACAGCACTCAGCACGTGTATGCTGCAGAGACTGAAAGTTGGACTGAAAGCTACAAGTGCCTCTCCCACACTGTCATGTTGCAAAAACTGAAACTGATCCCACAAAACTGAACCAGGTGGTGTGTTGGACCATGGTGTTCTAGTAATTGTGAAGATCAGAAATTTTATACTTTCCTATTCCATAAATAGCCCAGGGCCTCAAAAAGATTGTAAGCTGTGTCCACTGAAAGATCCCCCTGAGCATTCAGGAATACTCTGAATTCCATAAGTCTCCGCATGTAGACCATATAAATGGGTTCACCACCCCACAAGAGGTTATTGACACCAGGAAATGATCTGCCCATTATAACTGAGTTATCTCAATCCCCCTCTTATATGCAAAGTATTCTTCACACACCATTGGGGCAGAGACCAAATCAAGGATGTGTCCCACTCTATGTATTGAATGGATGTCAAACTGAGATAGCCTGGTAGTTAATTTGGAGGCCCAAACTGCCCCCTTCAGAGTGATTTTGGTATGGATGCTGAAATCCCTCTTGGGACTAACTTCGTCAGGGGGTCTTTTATTTATTTTTTTTGGTTCCCTAATCAAGCTTTGAATTTGCTCATTAGCAACCCAGTAGGACAGATGGTAAAGTGTGCTCAGTGATTAATAGCCACAGATGCAATATTAATAATTCATCATAGGTCATTCATTTTAACCCAAAGCTTTGCTACCGGCTCTGATCCTCTATTAGGATACTGCGATATATATTTTGATAGCTTCATATAACTGATCGACAAATGGCATATATGCATAAGGATTCTTATCGTGTTGTCAATGCACAAATTCAAACCTGAGTAGAGGAAATAATTAGCATTGGTCTAATAATTGGCCAGGTAGACCAGTTGGAGCCAAATGTTAGCAGCTGCTGGGCAGCAGGGTGGGTAGTACACCAGCAGCTTCCCCAATCTGTTTCTTTGGCCCAACACTAGATGCAAACCCTCATAGCCTCCACTCCAAAGTTTTCACATGAGAAAAACGGAACATCTCTGAGGTGCAGCAAGTTCAGTAACTTCCAACCCTTTGGCCTGGATTGATGCTTTATAGAGTACCTGGATAGACACAGCTGGGTGAGATCCACCCTACCCAGCTTACCCACCTAGGTCTTGGTGATACACATCAGGTTTGAACCCTCCTCCAAAATAAAATTGTGGATAAGTGAAGTGTTATATACCAACCAGGTGTTCAATAACAGCACCACCAGTGTGAAAGACTATGGGGCATATCTATCAGGCAGAGATAAGGAGAGAAGATCTGAAGAGGGGATGGTCCATAAATACCTACCCCAGTTTCCTTATCAGATGACACCCTCTGCCCTCAATGCCATATTTCCCCCTGCCAAGCACAACCAGAACACGATACATACCACCAATACAAACCATTCACTAGGAATCTGACATTGATTTTGCCTTATTTGAATTGTTTTGAAATGAAGTAGGCTTATAAGTAGGCAAGTAAGTAAGTAAGTAAGTGTGTTATCATTTGATATTTGTCTGTTATTAGCTGCTTTGGGTACAATCCACCTTGGAAGAAGCTAAGTTTTAGAAACTAAGCTAAAACTGAAAGCAGGAAGCAGACTGCTTGTTCATTCTAGAATTGGTGCTTGAAATTTTCCTAATTAACCCAGAATTCAAGAGGAATTAAAGAGGAGCAAAATGCAGGGCAGAATGAATCAGATGAACAGTACAGGAATAAAACAAGGAAAATTGGCCTCTCCCGTTAGCTGCAGGCTAAATGTGGGTATAACCTATTTTTTAAAATGCACTTCTTCAGCCCAAATACATCAATATGACTGCCTTATTTAGACCTATTTCTACTATTGGCAATATCTACAAAAATCACATTACTATTTATTTCTATTTACACAATGCTTTGCCCGCAGTGGTATTGAATAATCTATCAAAGCCCCAAACAAGGTTTTCTGATCTTTGTTCTGAAATAATGCATTTTGAAATAACGAGTTTGGTGGGTGGGTGCGCATTATGAGAGAATTCTATAAAAGTCCCCTCCAGGAACTGATATGCTTAAAACAAAAAAACAAAAAACCTAAATCATACAACTCTAATTGTAAAGCAGCTTGTTGTAGGTGGTACATAAATAATAATAAAATCTTGAAAAATTCCTGTGAGCTGTGTTTCTAGTAGATGACAAGTAGCTTGGCTTATGATGATTAATTTCTGCAGGACCAAAAGAGCTTGTCTACATTTTTGTTCTTGCGCATGGAAAAGGGGGATAAGCACAGGATAGATGGAAAGCAAGTTGGATGAAGAGGGGTAATGAAAATAAAACCATTCATCTGAAATGGAAAACTGTTTTCAGCTGTGCTGGAACACTGGCTGCCCCGGTTAAGAGAATTAGTTTAATAAGCAGAAAATGAAATGAAATGTCAAAAATATGCTAATACAGAGTCCATTTGTAAAAGGTCTACTTTATATCAGCTTATGAGAGGTTATTATCCTGCCTACTGTTTGTAATGATGCAAAACACTAAATCACAATATGTCTAGGCACCATTTGGAGATCTTAGTATATACAAAGGCATGATAGTATAGCTGTAACATCCTGGTCTAAATGGTCTAAATCGGGGGGGGGGGGGACCTGTGGCCCTCCACATGTTGTTGGACTTCAGTGACCTTCAGCCCCAGGCAACATGACTACTGTTCAGCATTGCTGGAAGTTGGAGTCCAGGAATATCCAGTGGGCCTGGTCTATTCAGTAAGACTGAACCAGCAGTTACGGCGGATTCCACAAAGAATAACCTGGTTTACGGCACAACCCCTATGCACATCTACTCAGATATGAGTTCTCTTTGGTTCAATGTATTTTATTCCCAGCTCAGTGTGTTTAGGATTGCAGTCTTATTTAATTACAAATATATGCTTTGAAATATGCATTTTATCACTCAATTTGCATGTAAATATTTATTATAGGGATAGCATGAAACTCTTAATCTCAGGGTGGTGGCTTCAAGCCCCATGTTGGGCATCACAGGGGGTTGGACAAGATGACCCTCGTGGTCCCTCCCAACTCCAGAATTCTATTATTCTATATCATTGTATGCAGTTTTATGCATTTTGGTATATTTGAACCAAAACTGTATCATAAAATGCAGAGAAATAAGAAATCAAATTAAGTCCTGTCAATTTAAAAAACAAGGCTAAATGACCAGCTGGACTCACACTGCATACTGGGATGGAGGGCTGGGCACCATGTTTCAAAAGATGAGGAAGAAGAGGAGGAGGGTGGTAGGGGCTTCAAATACTCTTCTCCTTAGTGAAACCAGAAATACTATCTGCTTTTCTGCTAAGCCAGGAAAATCCAGCTCTGGGAGACCAACCTGTGCGGTAGGTTAGACTGAGAAATAATGAATGTCCCAAGGTTAATTTGCAAGCTATGTGGTTGATTCAAGATTTCAACTGGGATTTTCACAGTGTAGCAATCTCAACCAGAATGAGGAACCTTTCTCCTCCAGATGTTGCTGGATACCAACTTCCATTTTAACTGATCATTGCCTATACTAGTTTGGGCTTTTGGAAACCCAACATCTTCTGGAGGGCCAAATGCTAGTCACCCCCCACTGTAAACCATCAGCAGACAACATTGTGCCTGCCAGATATTGCTAGAATCGAATTCTCATAGGATCCAGCCAGAATGGCCAGTGAGCAGGGATTATGGGAGCTGGAGTCCAAAATACATGGGCAGCACCACATTAGTTACTACTGTTCTAATCACTACAGCCTACTGGCTCTCAAGAAAAGAATAGAGATCATTGCTACATCTTTGTTGCATTATACTGTGCTGTATTCCTTTGGTGTCTTCTGGTTAGGAACATAAGAGGCTCATGTGAATTCACTCTTCACATAGCGGATTGTTCTTAACAATACAATTAACTTGTTTATTATTGTTGTTTATTAAATTTGTATACTGCTTTTCATCCAAATATCACAAGGCAATAACAACATAAACCGTTTAAATCACACTATGATTAAGGATATATAGAAACAGCTGGATATTTTTTGGCATGTTCTGGCAGTTTGCCTTGTAATTTTGTAGATGTTTTGCCTGTATAAGTACCTCCAGATTTGTTTTGCAGTTCTGCTTTAGACAAAACCTAGATAAAATTTAGACACAGGAATTTTAAAACTCCAGATTTTTTCTTATACAGTACTGGATGGAACATGTTTGGCTTCCTTCAAAATTTATCAGCTGTTTCACTAGGGAAGAGCCCCCCAAATTTGCTTTGAATTATCTGTCAGGGAAAATGTTGGTGGTAACTCACTTGGTGATTAAATGATTAGTGGAGAGGGAAAGTTAATTAACCACTGTATCTTAGGAGCATGTAACTTGATACACAGTTGCTTAAGTAATAACCTTGATAGGTATCCTTCACCGAAGCATCATCCTTGTGTTTGGTTTTGTAGAGCGACTTCCTTGCTACATCCTCTTAAACTTCTCAATCCCATGAGATTGCTTACACAGTGTCCTTTAAATTAATGTGATGCTGCACTGCATGACATTATAGCTGAAGTGGATGAATGAGTATGTTGGATTTTTATTTGGAAGTGAACAGAAAAATCAATCTACAGTACAAACAGGGAGGCATTATCTCAGTCTCAGAACAAACCTAGCCTTAACTGCCTGTGGTTGAAGGATGTGCCACCAGTCTTTGTCGGCTAGATGAATGCCAGTTCTCCTATCATTTGCAAACACCCCATTCAACAAAGCAGTCAGTCCCAAACTCTTAGATTTAAACAGGTTGAAGGTGCTTCTGTAGGCTGCTTCTACAAGTGATTCATTTTGTTCCATTTATACCCCACTCTTTGTTTAAATCCCAGGACAGATAACAACAATATCAATGCTGTCAAAATAAAATTGAACATCTAAGAAAACCAATAAAACACCCAATAATAAGGATAGATAAGCAACAGTAAGCCATGTTGTAGCAGCAAGCAGCTAATCATTCATAAATGTGCAGGTAAACTGGTGGTCTTACCCTGGTGTCAGAATGTCAACAAAGTTGGTGCCAGATGCACCTTTTGGGACAGGGCACTCCAACATCAAAGGGCCACAACAGAGTAGGTCCTTTGTCCTGGCTTCACTGATGTGCTTCCCTTGGAGTTGAAACAAGACAGAATTCTCCCATAGGATTAAGGGCACAGGCAAACTAATACAGAGGGGAAAAGCACTCCTTCTGGGTCTCAAGTCATGTTGTTGTTGTTACATTTTTCTACTGACCTTCACTTAAAGACCACAGGGCAGGATCAACATAAAAATACAAAATGAGAATACAAAATACATTTTTTTAAAAATCAAACCAATAAACTCCCGCCCATAAAAACATTTAAGAGGCCAACGTTTCCCTCAGCCAGCTCCCTTTTTGTGGGCAAGGGAGAAAATGTATGACAAAGCCTCATGCCTAGTGACTAGAAAAAGCCTCCCCTCAGCCTCCCCAACATTGTCTTCAGTCTGGTGTTACTTTTATATTCATCCATCAACTCATCCATCCATTCAGTTAATATACCACCTGCCTTCAATCAAGAAACTCAAGGCGGTGTACATGGGATTGCCTTGTGGTGTCCTATTCAGTCACCAAACTGACCCAAAGTTGCTTAGTTTCAGAAAGGGAGCTGCCTTCAGACCATGTCTTTGGACCAGGTTAGGCATAGGCCTAGACTTATATACAGGGAGGGAGAACTGAACTTCTGGATCTACACACTGGATGCATGAATGCCACATGGCCTCATGGTGGATGACAGTGAAAATATCACAAGGCATTAGCAAATGAAGCCCTCCTCAAAACATTAACAGCAACAGAAGTTGAAACATTTTGCCGTATAAATGAGATCTGTTTTGTTAATCACAGTCACACACACTTTTTATATGGATGAGACATATGATTTGGGAAACACTAACAGAATACTGATGCTTCCATAATAATTAATATTTAATGCAATCATATATAATATTAATATTTGTAAGACGGTTAGATTTTATTTTTGTAAAATTCACACACCCACCCACCAATATTTAACAAATTTTGTGAGCTGATTACTTTGGCCCAACACTGAAGGAAACACCACTGTATTATTTACAGTCAAGATCTTGATTTGATTTATAAAATTTGTATATTGCTTTATACTAAGAATTTTTTTAATGCAATTTACAATATAACTTGAACAAGAATGCATAATAAAAATAACAAATTATGTACAATATCAGTAGAATAACAATTAAAATAATGCATAGCAACACCCCCAAATCACCTCGTGAGTTCCATGGTTCATTGGGGATTTGCAGCTGGGACGTGGGTGGCGCTGTGGGTTAAACCGCAGAGCCTAGGTTGGCGGTTTGAATCCCCGCGACGGGGTAAGCTCCCATTGCTCGGTTCCTGCTCCTGCCAACCTAGCAGTTATAAGCACGTCAAAGTGCAAGTAGATAAATAGGTACCGCTCCGGCGGGAAGGTAAACAGCGTTTCCATGTGCTTCTCTGGTTTGCCAGAAGCAGCTTAGTCATGCTGGCCACATGACCTGAAAGCTGTACGCTGGCTCTCTTGGCCAATAAAGCGAGATGAGCACCGCAACCCCAGAATCAGCCACAACTGGACCTAATGGTCAGGGGTCCCTTTACCTTTACCTTCCACGTACATGTTGAATCACTGTACCTCACCACTTTCTCTCTTTTAGATGGCATAGGCAGTTAAACAAAGGATACAATTATTAATCCACCAAATGAATATCAGGATTCACATTCAGTTGTTAGCAACTGATTTAGTCTTTGCACTCCCCATGTTTCCATCCGTTTTGTAGCTCCTTTCCTATTTTCATAGAAATACAGCACATTTGAGCTTCTTCTTAGACCTACAATGAGTGATGTGGATATTCACATACCTTTGTTGTTATACCAGGGTTGCTTTGATCTGTTGCACATTTGGTTCTCTACCGCCATGCTAAGTCATTAGGAAAGTAATAGCCAGGACTTTAGGGAAGAAGTCCAGGGAGCTGATCAACTGAATAAACAGGAGCCCGCCCCTGCCCCCAGTGCAGCAGTGTGGCTTACATTAGCATCTAGAATGGACAGGCTATAGCTCAGTGGCAGAGCCTTGTATGCAGAGGGCTCCAACTTCAGTCCCTGTTACTTCCAGATAGGGCTGGTAGTATGTCATGCCTGAAACCCTGGAGAGATGCTGCCAGTCAGTGTAGAGAATCCTGAGCTGGATGGATAAATGGTCTGACTCAGTATTAGGCAGCATGAAGTCTAATGGTATGATAATTTGGAATCTAGACTTACCTACCTGCCTCACTGCCCTCCAGGAAAAAAATGACCTCTTGATCCTGACAATTTATATAAAATGGCTCTGTGAGCAGCTAGCCCAACTTCTCATGGTAACAACATGCATGAGGTTTCATACTGTTGTATTCTTGAGGAGAATACTGTAGAAAGAATTTTATAAAGATCATTGTCATTTTGTCCTCTGCATTGGCAGGCATCCCACCCATTATGTTAAGTCTCCTAGTTATCTCTCATGCTAAATTCATAAACAACATAGCAAAGAAAGTCAGCTGAAATAAATGGGTTTGGGTGTGATCCTGTGCCTAATGACATTGATGGCAACAGTCCCATTGATTATAATAGAGGGGCTTGCAATCTTTTGCCAACCACCAAACTTGAAGGAAGCTTAATGTTCTTTGCTGCCATTGGTATTCACTGTCGCCAGATATTTTACCCTGAATAATCACTGATGGACATTGATTTTTGTCTGTGCTCTTCACAGCACAGCAAAATTAATGTGAAAGTCAGAGTCAAATGAGTCCCAGCGGTGTCCTCCACTCTCTGCTGAGAAGCGCATTTTCAAATACTAAAGGACTGGCATCCAATGCAAAGCCCACAGTAGCTTGTATTGCAACAATTAATAGGCATGAATAGTTCTCTCCAGGGGATTCAGGTTACCTTGATATCATCTTTAGAGGTTAGAATCTTGAAACAGTTGAATGAGGTTAATATATATGGTAGTTTATGAACCGCTTAATTCTTTGCCTTCGAATTCAATTACATCATATGGCTTCTTTTTATCGCCTTCTTTTAAAGCAGTAATTCCTCAGAGGCGTTTGTACGCTGTCAAGTATCAACAAGGGGGATGTAATCATTATAAGGTTTAGTGGGAGGAAAACATTATTGTACAGTAAACACCCTAGCCCAAAATTCATGATCTGGTGGTAAACACATGTACCCTGATAATTTGGAAGATTCCTAATATTTTCATTACATGGTTTTGGTAGAAGTTTCATAAACAATGCAGTTTGGTTTATTTACAGCAGGAGTGGGAAAACTATGGCTCTCCTGATACTGTTGGACTCCTATCAGATTCAGCCAGCATGGTCAGTGAACAGGGATGGTAGGAAATGTCATTCAATAATTGCAGTTCAGCGTCTGGAGGGACACAGGTACCCAATCCTTGTTTAGTGGATGTGGCTTTATCAATCCAGTTTCATCTCATGCTGCCTGTACCAATTGCTTGCAGACAACAGTTGGAGATGCTACTACCCTCATGACCTGCTTGTGGGCATTTGGTTGGCAACAGTGGAAGCATAGGGCATCATTTGATGTGATGCATTCATGTTCTTGAATCCTTATGGTCATTTTGATATGGGAAGCCTTGTCCCATATCACATATCACAAAATGTGAAATGAAACTAGTTCATCTGTTACAAGATACTCCAAAGTGAAACTCATGTCGTTACAGACAGTATGTTTCGAAGACAGATTGATTAATTATGGCAGGAAGTCTAATTCACAGAACTCACAGCTGTTTCTGAAGCATGACAACTTGGCAAAGATACCTTGGATGTGACATTCATTTATTTCACTTGTCAAGCTCCCCAATAAGCAAGTCTTTGGAAAGTAAACAAGACATGTGTGAAAATACCTATTCTCCCACCACATACCTCCATTAGTAAACCTTCCTTATATACTGCAACAGTTTAATCTGCTGTGTGTGCCAAATAAACTGAAAATGGCTTACAGAGGGAAGAGAGTCCTCTGTGATAGCATAAGTAGATGGATCTACTTCTTGAACTTTCCCATGTCTGTCCTATGTGAAGCCCAGTCACCAACGCCTGTGTCTTCTTCCCTAAACCCTGATGTGACATATCTGCTACCAGACTCTAATGACTGGATCACAGACTCCTCAAAGGTTAAAGTCAGCTTTGAGGAAGTATTTTCAGAGTTTGACCCCCCCCAGGGCCTCAGAAAGCATCAATGGCTGCAGAGGAAGGCAGCATACCTTTTACTCACTTGATGCAGATTCAGAGGATGGGTATTCCAGTCAATGAATACCTACTCCAGGCTATAGATAGAGAGATGATAGATATATGATAGGTAGAGTCTTTCAGTTGATCCATAGTATTGCTGACACAACTTGTAAGTTCTGCCTCAACTGCATGATCACTAACTGTGGCCCACAAACTTACACCTCCAAGGTGCTGCTGCTATCATCTCATCTCACCCCATCTGGCCTTCCTGTTTACCTGAAACCATGGGATGACTGACCCTCACCCATGCTTGGGCCACCAGTATCTGAGGTGGTGGGTATTACCATGGGTCACAAGCATTGGTATTAGGACAGGTGCTTTTTATCTTGTTCATAAATGATCTGAAGTTAGGGATGAGCTGTGAGGTGGCCAGGTTTGTTGGTGACATCAAATTGTTCAGAAATAAAAAAGAGTTATGAGGATTATGAGGATCTCCAAAAGGATATTTTCAAAGTAAGGCAAAGGACATTAAGCAGTGTAAAAAAGTGTGTGTGTGTGTGTGTGTGTGTGTGTGTGTGTGTGTGTGTTTCAATGTATTAATAAGATATATAGGTCTTTTAATATTTTATTTTGGCAGCTGAGCTAATACATAGCTGTTGATTGGGAGCTGGAAATGTTGGTAGATGAGGAGGCAGTGTCCTTCAAGAGATAAAAGGTCAGTGTCAGAGAGCAAGGATGAGGGGGACTGGAGTGATGGAGTGGAAATACAAAGACACCAGGGTGGAGAGAGACCTATGAGGGACAAAGGAGAAGGAGGTGGAGGGGAAAGAGGTGAGCTACAAAATGAATTTGGGTTGACTGAGCAAGGAAGAGCAGAAAGGCGAAGAGGGTTTAGACAGAAGCATCTAAGGGTGCCATCCCTACTGGCAAGTAAGAAAGAAAGAAAGAGGGAAGGGGTGGAAAAACTGGCAGGGCACCATACAAGGGCTGGATAAGGGAAGGCAGAAGAGAAGACAGTGTATGTAGAAACAAAACAGAGTGAAGTCATGTGGTGAAGGGGGACAATGAAATTATTAGTGTATGTTTCCCACTAGGTGGTGCTCTGAGTAAATCTGGCAACCTATGCTTCTTATGACTCCTTCGGCAAGAGGCAGGGACAGAGCTCACACCCAGAGCCCTAACTGCAGAGAATGATTCTACATCACCTCAGATGTAACATTTCTAACATGGTCCTGTGATTTCTTATGTTGCTGGCCAACTGGTTTAATTGATTATTTATTGCATAGATGTGTAAGTTTACTCTTGCTAGAATCCATTTTGCATTCTCCAGCTTGACCCCACAGGAGTCCAGACAGATTTTTGAATAAAAGAAAAGAAAATAAGAATGAGAACGAGAGGGGTATGGGAATGCTTCAGAGACAATGATGTGGCAGGAAATGGTACTTAAAAAAAACTAACAATCATTATGTCATTGATATCAAATATACAAAGGAGTTTTTCAAATATTCTCATTTGCCTCCTGGGATCTGTCCAACCACTAAAATAGCCTGAAACTAAGGACAAACTGAGGCAATTACATTCCAGGAATAAAATCTTCATTGTTCGAAGTACTGGGGTGATGTGTACGTCCAACACTGAACATGTTCCTTTGCATCAATATTTCAAAGACTTCTTCCATAACAATAAGCTTACCCTGCAACCCAAACAAAAAAGTGTTAAAAGATAATAATAATAATAATAATAATAATAATAATAATAATAATAATAATAATTTATTATTTGTACCCCGCCCATCTGGTTGGGTTTCCCCAGCCACTCTGGGCGGCTTCCAACAAAGATAAAAGATACACTGAAAAATAGCAACATGCTTCTTGATAGGTGAACCTTGTGTGTGTTTTTGTGTGTGTGAATATTGGAAGCAATAACAAAATATTTCCCCAAAGCATAGGCAGCTCTCATATACTGAGATCATTGGTCCATCTAGAGCAGTAGTGACCATACTGGCTGGCAATGACTCTCTTGGGTTTCCTCAGACCTACATGGAGATTCTAAGGACTGAACCTGGGAACATTTGCATGCAAAGCATGCATGCAAAACTTGTGCACATGTACCACTGACCTGTAGGGATGCAGGTGGCGCTGTGGGTTAAATCACAGAGCCTAGGACTTGCCAATCAGAAGGTCGGCGGTTCGAATCCCCACAATGGGGTAAGCTCCTGTTGCTCGGTCCCAGCTCCTGCCAACCTAGCAGTTCGAAAGCATAAGTACTGCTCCAGTGGGAAGGTAAACAGCATTTCTGTGCGCTGTTCTGGTTCGCCTGAAGCAGCTTAGTCATTCTGGCCACATGACCCGGAAGCTGTACGCCGGCTCCCTCAGCCAATAAAGCGAGATGAGCATCGCAACCCCAGAGTCAGCCACTACTGGACCTAATGGTCAGGGGTCCCTTTACCTTACCACTGACCTGCAGCCCATTCACATAAGAGAAAGAGTGTCAGCCTTTTCAAGGCAAGACTATTAAGATTCCTTTTCCTTTTCAAGACAAGACTATTAAGATTCCATTTTTTATATAACTATTTTTGCATTTTCAATATATACAACAAGCAAAAGAAAAATAAACAAACACAATAAAAACATGAAATCCATTTTGACTTCCCTCCCTCCCCCATTTGTGGATCATCATATAATGATTTCCCCTCTGCATCTGTTCCGTAACTCTATTGTTATAAATCCTATGCCAATCCATAGTTCAATTTTTTACTATTAATATTCCTGCTGCCCATCTATAAAGTCCATGTCATATGATGAGATAGAAACGGATTTAATAAAGGTTTATCTCTTTTCTTTTTCTTCTAAACGATGCTTGCTGATGATTACAAAACACGATCCACAAATAACAAGAAGTTTATGTATTATTGTGTTTATTTAGTACTTCAGAGTATTAGTGTTCTTTTATGAGTTCAGTATGTCTTAACACAACTTTACTTTGCCCTGGGTTTTAAGCTGTATGTGCTTTGTAATAACACTGTGAGTAGACTGCTTGCTGTATTCTTCTGAAAAACTTCAAAATCATTTTTTAAAAAAAGTTTCCAAAGTGGCTTTCCATATTAAACTAGTATAAAGGCGACAAAGCAATTCCAATATCAAGTTTAAGTGTTGTCATGTTAAGGGACAAGAGGTGCATATGGCAATACATTGTCATAAAGCTGATCCTTTATGATCACTTTAACAGCATAAAGTGAACATGTCCATCTTAGAATATATTAATGATTTTTAGCAGTATTCTTATTATTATGTTTATGTGGCTGCTGGCTAAACACAATAAATCAAACTGAATGGACTGAATGGATGATTTTCCTAATTAAGTGGTTCCCCGCTTGTGGAATGCTCTTTCCAAGGAGGTTTGTCTGGTACCCTCATTACATATCTTTAGGCATGAGGCAAAAACAGTCCTTTTCTCCCAGGCCTTTGGCTTGTTAAACAATCTATGGCCTTTTAAACTGCGGGTGGGGTGGGGTATTGCTTTTGTTACTACAGTAGGTATTTCTCTGTTTTTATATTACATACCCCCCCCCCTTTGATTCTTGGATGAAAGGTGGTATAGTAAATCAATCAGTCTTAGGTTTCTACTTTGTAGAACACATAGTTGTTTGTTGATGCTGCAGTGACAGTAAGAATAATAGTGATACTTTGTAGAGGGTAATTTCTGATTTTTGCTGTAGCTTGTTAGCTTAAAACATAAATGAAATCCAGTTCCAGAGACTAGGCTCAAAATTTTAATTATGTTTTAATTTATGTTTTCTGTGGGCTACTTCGGATAAAATCAATCAACATTTAAAAAGGAAAGAGAACTCAATTTGAGAAATAAGTAAGGGAAAAGGGAAATGACTCTCCTGCCTCTCCATCAGTGAGAAGAAGCTGTAACAGAGAGGGAATGGGGCAGGAGAAAAAAATAAGACAGGTTGATGTTTCTATTGCTATGATTACTAAAAAGGATGCACCGTTACTGCTTAGTCCTTGCTTATGATCTCTTGCCAAAACCAGCTGATTTTTGGGAAATGGAGGATAAGAGAGAGTGGCAGCTGTGCCCTGTATGGAAACTGCCAAACTGCTTCACATCTTGTCAGCTTGCCATGTGGCTTGAGGCCAAGCAGGCTATCAGTGACACGTATAATGAGACACTGACAGAACAAGCGGGCATCGTGGATCCAAAGGAGAGCTGGCAGAGTAGCAGAGACGGTCACGTGCTCTTAGCAAGCACTACCTGGCAATAAAAAGGTGTGTGGTGGTTGTTATTTAAAACATTATAGCTATTTATATGTGAAGACAAAGCATTATTCACCCAGAGTCTCATTTGCTCTGGGCGGGGGTGGGAAGAGAAGGTATATAAAAACAAATAACAATGATACCACCGCCAGCTGACATTGTGTGATATCCAATGCTAGCCTTGCTCAGAGTAGATACATTCAAGTTAACAGCCATAACAACTTACAAGTTCGTTAGAATGAATGGATCTACTGTTAGGTGGATACAACCCATTAGCAATATTTCATCAATACTGTATATTAAAACAAAAAGTCCAAATAGTTATTTAAATGAAATTGACTTTGATAAGCCATCGGGGGTCAGCAAACATTTTCAGCAGGGGGCCGGTCCACTGTCCCTCAGACCTTGTGAGGGGCCAGACTATATTTTTTTGACCCACAAATAATCCAGAGATGCATTTTAAATAAAAGGACACATTCTACTTATGTAAAAACACACTGATTCCCAGACCGTCCGTGGGCCAGATTTAGAAGTCAATTGGGCCAGATCCGGCCCCCGGGCCTTCATTTGCCTACCCATGAGCCATACCTTCAAACACAGAAAGGGCACTGAACTCTCCCAACCACTTGGTGATCGTTGGTAGGTGTTTGTCCTTCTAACCTTGCAGTGTAAGTCTCTTAGCCACCAGTGAAGGCAAACTCTGATATGAACATAAGAGCCTCCTGGATCAGGCCAGTCATCCATCTAGTCCATCATCTAGTTCTCACAGTGGGAAATTTGTCTGTGGGAAACCTGCAAACAGGACCTGTGCACAAGAGCACTCTCCTCTTCTGGTATTTGAAAGCATACTGACTCCATGGTCCACAGAGGCAGAGCATAACCTCCATCGTTGCTAGTAGTCATTGATAGACTTATCCATGAATTTGTCTAAACCTCTTTAGAGCTCTCTTGTGAGAGGAAGTTCCATAGTTTTAACTAAGCATTGTGTGATGAAGTGTTTTATTTCATCTGCCCTGAATCCTCCAGCATTCAGCTTCATTGGATGACCACAAGTTCTAGTGCTATTAGAGAGGGATATAATAATAATAATAATAATAATAATAATAATAATAATAATAATAATAATAATAATAATAATAATTTATTATTTATACCCTGCCCATCTGGCTGAGTTTCCCCAGCCACTCTGGGCGGCTCCTAATCGAGTGTTAAAAACAATACAGCATTAAATATTAAAAACTTCCCTAAACAGGGCTGCCTTCAGATGTCTTTTAGAAATAAGATAGATGCTTATTTCCTTGACATCTGATGAGAGACGCTCCTTCAGGTATACAGGACCGAGGCCATTTAGGGCTTTAAAGGTCAGCACCAACACTTTGAATTGTGCTCAGAAACGTACTGGGAGCCAATGCAGATCTCTCAGGCTACTCCCAGTCACCAGTCTAGCTGCCGCATTCTGGATTAATTGCAGTTTCCATGTCACCTTCAAAGGTAGCCCCATGTAGAGCACATTGCAGTAGTCCAAGTGGGAGATAACTAGAGCATGCACCACTCTGGCGAGACAGTCTGTGGGCAGGTAGGGTCTCAGCCTGTGTACCAGGTAGAGCTGGTAGACAGCTGCCCTGGACACAGAATTAACCTGTGCCTCCATGGACAGCTGTGAGTCCAAAATGACTCCCAGGCTGCACACCTGGTCCTTCAAGGGCACAGTTACCCCATTCAGGACCAGGGAGTCCCCCCACACACCCCGCCCCCTGTTCCCCAAAAACAGTACTTCTGTCTAAAAATCTTTCTCTATCCACTTTCTCCATGCCATATATCATGTTACCTCTTACTCACCTTTTCTCTAAACTAAAAAAATCTGAAATGCTGCAACCTTTCTTCGTAGAGGCCTCTCCCTTGGAATACTTTGGTTGCCCCTTTCTGAAGCTTTTCCAAATCTACAATATTCTTTTTAGGGGTTTTGGCAACCAGAACTGTACACAATATTCCAAGAGCTCTCACCCCAATAGCATTATAACAGCATTGTCTGCATGGGCCTGGCTGCAACTATAAGTAACCAGTAGTGTATGGGGGCTCTAGTAAAACCCCGCACTAAAAGAATCTTGCTGTAACCATAGGTACAAGTAGAGCACAACATTTTACAGGGTTAAACTTGTTTCTTGAAATTCCTTCAGTAAGGGGTCCTAAAAATATGGTTTTGTATGTGAGAAATTTAGGTCTGCTAACATTTTGGACAACGTTTATCTTGGTCAGTCTATGTTTGTTGAAGAAGCACATCAAATGCTTTTGGAAAAACCAAAGAATTTAAATTTTACCTTCTGAAAAATTCAGGTAATTCAAAAAAACAAGAATTGCTAGTACTTTTCGCAAGCCATTTTTAAAAGCTTCTGTGCAATTTTGTACACATTTTACTTACTGAGCAAGACAAAATTATATTAATTTAAACATAATATCTTTTGAATGCTCAAGTCATGTTACAACTTTTTAGCATTTCTCATTTTTAGAATTTGAAAAGTTGAAAAGTTCAGCATACTATGAAGTACAAGTGCACAAAGGTTGCTTTTTCGTCTTTGTTTTGTCAATGCACAAGTGCACATCAGTAAAAGAAAGCTAAAAGTGTAAATGATTAGAAGATACTGAACACTGCAACAACCAATTATGAAATTTCAGGAATTCTCCTGATTAAATGAGATTTCAGGGAGAGTTGAATGCGTGACAGAGTGAACCCATGGAACAATTAAAAAGAAAAGATCAGAATAACTTAAGTCCATAATTCCTACTTCTCTACTTCCAAGCGCAACATGCTCTTCAGGTCCATTTCATAAGACAGGAACACTTACAGTTTGAAACCTTTAGGGAATAGAAAAACAGTGTTGCTTTTCCTCCTCCCAGAAAAACAGTACAGTCCCAGGGCTTTAATCTGCCTCTTTGAAGAAAGTACTAAATGATTTCTTTTCCCATGTACATACACAGGTGCAATGAACATTTTGAGATGAATCTTGAACCCCACTGACAACTGGATGAAATTAAATGAAGTTAACATTGCCAAACAGATGGCAATTAACAGCAGAACTGGACAACTGAGCCAAAACAAATTATAAATGTACTCCAGAAGCTGGGATTGATTCACACTGGATCCACACAGAGACTTCCCCAGCCATAAGGCATATTCACATTAGCAAGGAGTGCTGTGGCTGCATTTTGTGTCGGATGATGCAATTATCCCTCCCCTTGGAGACTCACCAAAGCCTGAACATATTTTGGAAATGCCACAATACCTTTCTAGTGAGGTTAGTTTGGGGAGACTAGATTAAAATGGACAGAGGGCTGCAGGTTATAACTAGTCCTGGGGCTTTTGTACTTTGCCCTTGGGTCTGTAAGGTTCACAGATGTCAGGTCTCTCCCCTGTTCTACATAAATATGGGTTGAAGGAAGGCATCATAATGCTGTGCTGAAAGAATGGTTCAGCTATTTATGTAATAATCCTGTTTGGAACAGGCACACAGCTCAGTGGCAAAGCATATGCTTTGTGTGGGAAAACATGCAAGGTTCAATCCTTGCACCCGCAGGTATCAGGGCAGAGAAAGAGTCTGAAAATGGAGAGAAACTGCCAGTCAGTGCAGACAATATTGAGCCACATTTTGTGGCATTCTTGGTACAAGGCTCCTTCATATGTTTCTAAGTCACCATGGACTAAAGGTGAAATGTGAATTCCAGGAGCAATTCTTTGACCCCTCACGGATATTGGAGGAATGTGAGGCAATCAGGGCGCATAACTATGCAGATGGGTGATTAATAGACACTCATATTATATATCTTTGCTGCAAGAAGCACTGGTGCAATAATGGTACACCCTTGGCAAACCAGATTATTGTTTGTAACATGTAGAGCTGCTCACATTCCAAATGAAGGGGAGGGCTGTGGCTCAGTGGTAGAGCATGGTTTGGATGCAGAGTCCCAGGATCAATGCCTGACATCACCAGGGAGGGCTGGGAGAGACCCCAAACACACCTGAAAACCTGGAGAGCCACCACCAGTTGGTGAAGACAGACCAATGAACCAGCAGTCTGACTTGTTATAAGGCAGCTTAGTATCAGAGTTAAAGATGCGAGCAGTCCAGTCACTGAAAGTAACAGCAAGAAGACTTGACTGACATGAGGAGTGAACACGGTCAAGCTACCAAGCACACTTTAGAGTGTCTCTTCGGCCTACTATTAATCTTCCTCATTAGCAGTGAATATAGAAGCAATGGCTACTGCCGACCCCTTATTTGCTGGATTTGCTTGGCAAGTGGACAGGTGACAGCAACAGTAGGAAGTAGGGTGGCCATGTGTCTTACTTTACAGACCCCTGTTTGAAGAGCTGCCTAACCCAAGTGCAATTTAAAATTAAAGAAGAGAAAACAGGTGTGTTGAAATGGCCTCTCAACAGTGAGCAGCTGGAGAACACAGTGAGCAGGAACACAGATCACCTGGTTCCTACTATAGTAATATGTAATGCGTATCTGTTTAAATTTTAGTCATTATTTCAAAATATATAGCCTAAAAATATATATTAAGATTGTATACTAGTGTTAGGATTTTTATCTCACCAGCTGCTCAGCAAGTAGCACTATGGTTGTTTATATCATGTGAGTGTCTGAGAGCGTGAGAAAGGAAGTCTGAGTACTGCTAGAGAAGTTACTTTCACTTCTGATTGTGATGTTTGTTCTGTACTGCTGCTGAGAGAGAGCAGACATGATGGTGGATTCTCTCTATATATGGACTGTAAAAAAAGTAGTTTATAGCTACTGATTGTCTCTTTCTTCTGCAATGAGATGCCAGAAGATGAGCGGGCTCCTCTCAGGAGGGAGGGGTCGCTTATCACCGGTCTCTCTGGATTGAGGAAGATTTACAGCCAGAGGGTGACCACCGGAGAGACGCCCCGGTGTCTTGGGAAGGTGGTGGCCTTCCTGGGCATTTTTCCAACAACAAGATCCAGCCAGATCTTGCATTCCAAACCAAATCGGGCTGATTCAGGTCAACCTGGGATTTTAATAAATAAATAATATTGTGACTTGTTTATAGTCAGTGTCATTTTCACACATGTTATTGCATAAATCCATCCTGTGTCCACATTGTTCTGCCTTTCTTCTTTTTCTACAACAATAACAATTGCCCTGAAATACTCATTGTACCACAAATTCCTCATGTAAACATTTTGGTATACTTTCTGAGCAGAGAACTGTGTTGCAAAATTTGAAAAAGGGAAAAATCTGAAATGCAATTGTGTTCCAATCTGCACAGTAGTTTTGGAGGTATGGGTGGGGTCAGTTGACATTGGGGTGCACAGGAGTGAAATTTCTCAAACATCTCCGGGTGAGGGGGGCACTGCTCTAACTGCCCAGTGGGTGGGTGGATGTTCCTTACTGGGAGAGAAAGGAGCATCACATTGACCCCTACTCTATCCCCCTTGGTAAAAAATGGCAACCCACTTGGCAAGATGCTAGCATAGTGATTCTGCACCACCCAATGAGCCACTTCTGCCTGTGTCTTTTGCTATATTGTAAGCTAAGTCTTAAGAACGGGATCTATCAATTTTGTTTTATACAGAGCATTACAACCTCCCTCTTATCTTTCTGCTGTTATGGATGGTGCTCTGAAATAAATTTATCAATCAGTCAATGAAGGACATTAAATAATTCAGTCTGAAATTGCTGCAGAAGTATATTGGAAATGGTGCCAACCTTGAAATTTTCTCCACTCATTCTGAGAAATGGATAAAAGTTAGCTACGCTGATCAAGTATAGATGTCATGGCAGAGATCTTGGCATTTGTGCACAGAGACCTTCATTTTAATCTGTTCACAGCCTGAACATGGTAATAAGGTAGCTTGATAAGGTGGCAAAGGTTAGCTGCAATGTGCTGCTTCTCAGGGATTTTTTTTTATAAAAAGAGCATTGAAGCGGCTGACCGACCCATCGTGTGCCGCCAACAGAGATGGCAATGTGGGAGTCATCGCTGAACAGGTGGTGAGAGCTAAGCAGAAAGACCTCTGACTTACGAGAATTAAATCTGTGAAAGTTAGAGGACACCTATAATTGAACCTTCCATAGTCATTTACCTGCTCAGAGAATAGTCTCCTTAAGGCCAGCTGCTGCCAGGGAGCTTAACATGTGTGCAATTTCCCACTGTAATTAATGTTCTGATTAAAATATGAATAGAAAGAAAGTCATGGTAGTTAGTGTGTCTTGGAGATGTGAAACAAAGCCAATGTCAATTTGTGGTTGACGAATTTTTGGGTTTGCATGCCACATATTCAGTTGAAATTATTCTTTAAATTACTTATCAAGTATTAATATATCTGAGACTATAAATTATGCTTATTATGTGGGGGAGACAAATACAGCACAGACCTGACATTTTAAAACTTTGAAGTCTCCCTTCTGACAGGCAAGGAGAACCTGAAGGACTCATAGGAGCCAGCTCCTAGGCACCCATGAAAAATATTTGAGGGTGCTGGGCCTCCCCCAATTTGATGGGCATTACCATTCAAATGGGGGGGGGGTGCACCATGTCTTGTGATCAATTATATAGGGCATGGCTTACCTGCCCCCTCCAATATTTTATTAAAGTAGGCACCCCTGGAAGGGCTTAATGGGATATTGTCAGGGAAAGATTAGCTGGTGGTGGTGCTGGACAGAACTTTCAACATGGTAAGAGGCTGGCCAAAACAACAACAACAACAACAATAAAGGGAAGGGGTTGGTGCAGTAGCAGTCAGAGGGGCAGGTCAGCATTGCTCACTGGTCTTCCTAATGCTGAGTTTTTCTGCCAGTTCCCAAGTGGGTGACAGATGATGGGCAGGGAGTTCAGTATAGTGCAAGTGTGAAGGCAGGGGCGTCAGACTGGTTTCACTGCCTCACCTGCAGCCTGTACCTCACTGCTGTCCCTCTCAGGAACTGCTGGCGATGCTCAGCATTGGGAAGGCAGGTGAGCAATGCTTCCCTGTCTGTGGCACCACACCCAATGCTACTGGTGGGTGGCAAAACTGCTATGTTTGTAGGATGCAAAAGCTGCAAGCTTACTTTCCCAGCTTAAACTGGTTCACCCGTTCCACACCAGCATATTTCTTTTGTTTTTGAGCTTCAAATGTCTTTCTTTATGCATTTTAAGTGAGTTCTCAGTGACAATTATGCAGTCCAAAGCATTTATGAAAGTATTTCTTACTACAGGTAATTCTCATTTTGGAGGATGCTGTTAGTTTTTCTCAGTGCTGGGCAGATTGTTACAATAAGATTTTGAAAAATAAAACATCCATCTTGTTCTGTTTCGTTTTGCAACCGGAAATATAGCCAACTGCCAAAGAAGGACTTATAATTGACATGCCATTCCTTTTACTCTAGCAGAGGCAACAGGTGATATAAAAGGAAAATGGAACACAAAATTTATCATTTTGCTATAAAACAGCCAGAATAATAGATAAGATCATTTGTGGTCCTATTTTAAACACTTAGTGCATGCGAGCTTTTTTCTTCTTTCTCTTCCTGGCTGCTTTCATCCTAATAGCATTCCCAGTGGGGTAAAGGTGTATTTTTCATCACTGGACTGCTTTAAGGAAAAATGAAAAGTCATTGTTTATAAGTAAGAGCTGCCATATCTTTCAATTTTAAATGCAATGGATAGAATTGATAAACATCAAATGAAAATAAGTGCCTCGTCTTCTTTCAGCTCAAGCTGGATAGTAGATTTCTGGCTGAATTCAAAGGGTTTCAAAGATTTCTGGCTTCCCACAATTCCTATCGCATTTCCCAAGGTTAAATGTTTTGCCTGAAGGCAGCTGCTTAGAATGATAAAAGGGGCACTCTACGAGAGTGGTGCTCTTTGTAATGTTAATAAATCTTGATTTTGATATTAGATGCAACCAAGGGAAAACCTGACAGTTTTTTTACTTAAAAAATAAAAAAACCACTAGGCTTTTTTTTTTTTTTTTAGTAAAAGTTAGGGGGAAAGTATTAGTTTGGGAGTGATGCAAAGCAAAGTTGAGTGACATATTAAAGAGATTCAGGAAGTCTCTTGCGTTGCTCATCTAGTCTTACTGCTGTCTAAGAAGAACAAAAGGAATTGCTTGATCGTTTAATTAAGTGGAGTTCCCAATTAAAATGCATTGTGGCATGTCTTACATTAGAGCAAGCTGGAGGGTTGAATTTCTTCTAGATACTTTGGAGAAACATTGTACATCCTATGGAAGACAGCCTGGAAGTCAGTGGTCAACTCAGGAGCTTCATCTGACATTGACACTCCCCCCTCAAAAAAAAAAGTTTTCTCCCACTTCTTGTGGGACAGTGAATGAACTTGTAATATGTAACTCCCACCTTTCATTTGTATTCACAGAGCTGAGGGCAGCTAACTATTTAGAACAAAAAAATACAAAAAATGTTTTCTAAAATTTAGTTAAACAACCCAAGAAATAATAACAATGGGAAGAAATGTAACAGTTTAAAACAATTTAAAAACAAGAGGATCAGTCACTAAAATCACTTTCAGTCTCAAAGATCAAATGCCTGCCAGAATAACCAGAATAACTCAGTTCCGGCACCTCTCAGTTGGGCGCCATTGCCATTCTAAGAGAACAAGGGAGTTGTTTATGGCGAGTTCCAGCACCTCTTTTTCTAGAAAAATAGCACTGCAGAATACTAATAATGGCTTGGTTGGGCACAGAGGACAAGAAGAGAGGAGGCATAGGAAGATGCCTTATACTGAACCAGACCATTGGTTCATCTGACTTAGTGTTATCTACAGCAATTAGCAGAGGCTCTCCGGGATTTGGGATAGAATGAATCATAGAACTGTAGAGTTAGCCTAACCCCCTGCAATGCAGGAATCTTTTGGCTAACGTAGGGCTCAAACCCACAACCCTGAGATCAAGATTTTCCTGCTCTTCCTACTGAGCTATCCCAGGCCTACCTGGAGCTGTTAGGCACTGAATCTGTAACCTTCTGCACACAGAGTGTGCTCCACCACTAAAGTATGACCCTTCTTCCCAACCACCATCTTGAATAATCCAGGAATCCACAAAATGAAACAAACAAACAAACGCATCCTAGTTAGTCACGCTTCCAGGACTCAGGACTTCTACCACTGAAGTTGAAAGGCATTTTTCTTTTCTTTTCAATTTTGCTAGTGCCCAGGGCAAAAGAAGCTAAGTGCTCTTCTTTTCTTTTTCTTTTTTTGGAGGAATTGTGTGAATTGACCTTTATAATATTTGAAAGGAAGGTCAACAGGAAACCCAAATTGTACTTTGAATGGAACTTCAGAGGAGGAAAACTGCACTCCAATATAGCTGGCCTTCTCAAAATATATTTGCTTATCCAAATAAACCCTCCTCTAATGAATCTGCTTCAACCAAAGCTTAGAAGATAGTTCTATTTATGCTGAAAGCTGACCATGTGTTGCCCTTATTAGAAATATGATGAACATCTTTTGTACAACTGTGCTTTATGAAATGACCTTTGAAGTATCCATGGCATTATTACAAAGGGTAATAGCCTTCGCTCTATGCAGGCAATTCTGAAAAATAAAGCAAAAGGTCAAGACAATTATCTGCAACTCAACAATCATTATCCATCTGCAAATACAAAACAGGGGAAAGCAATCATTATGCATGCTGGTGATATACAGGCATCAGGGTCAACAAGAAAAGAACTCATATTGGGTGGCTGGGGGGATTTAAGGCAGGAGAGGCTCAGAAGGCTGCATGTGACTAAGTCCTACTTAGAGAAGACCCACTGAAGCTGATGGGGGATAAATTAGTTGTGGCTAACTTAAGTCCATTGGCTTTAATGGACCTACTCTGATTTAGTCAGATACAATGCAGAACAATTTATGTCCAGCTTAGTTTGTAATATCAAACATCAAACAAAATCCAAGTCAAATAAGGATTCCTGCCTTACCTCCTTGGACTTCCTCAGCTCCAAACACACAACCTACCATCTCTGTCCCCTCAGCACCTCTTCCACCCTTTCGGAAGAGCAGGAATGAGGGAGTTGACCAATGGGTAGGGATGGGAGAGAAAATTGATTCAGCTCTCACCCACCCTTCAAAATTTGCAATTATCCAAATTTTGTGGTGCAGTTCTCAACCTAACAATGTTTACCAAAGTGCGAGTATTAGGGGAAAGTGAGCACAACAAATGAATATAACATATAAAAAGTATTCTATTAGGAGACATTGCTTGCAAAACTCTGTGTGTTATTTAATACTGCATACCAACATTTGTTTTAATTCAGAAATGTGGATAACTGGATTTAGGATTGAAAAAATGAGAAATCAGGAGAACCAAAATTGATGGAGCCTCCCATCTCTCTCCCTGGGTAAACGCTAGGACTGAGAGTTATGGCCCTTGAAATGTGCAGCCTTCCTAGAAGTTCCTTCAATGCAGTAAGGTAAAGGTAAAGGGACCCCTGACCATTAGGTCCAGTAGTGGCTGACTCTGGGGTTGCAGTGCTCATCTCACTTTATTAGCCGAGGGAGCCGGCATCATGTGGCCAAGGGAGCTTCCGGGTCATGTGGCCAGCATGACTAAGCTGCTTCTGGTGAACCAGAACAGCGCACGGAAACGTCGTTTACTTCCCGCCAGAGCGGTATGTATTTATTTACTTGCACTTTGACATGCTTTCGAACTGCTAAGTTGGCAGGAGCAGGGACCGAGCAACGGGAGCTCACCCCGTCACAGGGATTCAAACTGCTGACCTTCTGATCAGCAAGCCCTAGGCTCTGTGGTTTAACCCACAGCGCCACCTGCGTCCCCTTGTAATAGTCCATTACAAGTGTGCTGTTTAGATGAGCAAATTACTCAATCATGCAACGGATGGCTATCAGCTATATTGCACTGTGACATCACTTTGTGATCCCTGATTGGCTGGAATCATCCAATTAACTAATCCAGGAAGAAGAAAACAACAGCATCCAGGGTAAATAGTAGAGATCTAACCAGGGAACATAATGTTGTTGAACTGGAAAAAAAAAAAACCCCAGGATTTTCACATCACCTATTATTCCAGACACAAGCAAAAACTACCTCAAAATGGAAAGAGGAGAATATCTGGCCCCACACTGTTTTATATATTTTATTCTTAGTCCCTCTTTCTTGGCATGGCAACAACCAGCTTATCAGCAAGACAGGCTCAACTATCAAAGGAGGCATATTGTATAGGATAAGCCACATAATTTTAATGCTAATTAAACCCTTGCAGAGGAGATAAGAGTTCCTGCTCTGTGTGCAAAACGCAGACTATAAGCAAGTGTGTGATGCCCAAATGCAGAGCCTTTAAGACACAACTGCAAGCTGTAGAGATGTGTATCTTTCAGCCTCAAGGGTTTGGGCTGATCTCTTATAATGAGCATCACACTAACATCTAAGAGGGGGGAAGCAAAAGAAGAGTTAATCCTCTAATGCTTGGTGATGCCCCAGGACACTCCATTATTAGGAGAAGTGCAGACTAATTGAAAAGCTAGAAAATCTGCAGTTTGAGCACATGACAAGGTAAGCAGCAATAACTGGAGGCTAACCGTCTCAAGCTAGGAAATGGCCACTGGGTGTTGTGAGATAAATAAGAGAGGAAATCTGGTGAAGCGCCCAAGGCTGTTTCTGCTTAGGGAGTCGGCAGAAGGTAAAGTGACAAAGAGCTAGGAAAAACACTCTTGATTGTTGTTATGGGTATTGTTCTAATTTAACTGTATATGTTGTCCATTCCCAGGTGTGTTGGAAATAGCTCCCCCTCCCTCTGAAAAAGTGTTTTTTGCAGAAATGACTTCAGTTCTCTTCCAACAGAATACCTACAGTATATCCATCAGGAGTGGAGAACCTGTGTTTAAACCCAAGGGCCACACTCTCTTCTTGGCAGCAGCCACAAGCCAGTCACACAAAAGCAGGTGGAGAATTGGATGCAAATTTGTAACTCACCCCAGGACCTTATGGGAAAAGATGGGTAAGAATTCTAATAAAACAAATAAAATACACTGTTGTGTGTTGTGAACCACCAAAGTACCACATTGTGTTTAGAAAGGTTCTTGTCCATCTATTGTCTCATGTGACAACAGTTAACATACAATACAGTGTAAAACAAATAATGAAACATCAAAACATCAGCAAAATACTAACAATTCAAAATAACACCACAATCTACAAGAAAATGCAAGTATCAATCCTGGCACTATCACTTCATGCTACATTTGGGAGTGTTGTCCATCACAATGCTTAACTGCTGCATTTTCCTTTATTATTTTGCTTGAATGTTTTAGAAACAGGTTTCTCACTAATGTGTGGTGCTGTAAGGGCAAAGGGATGCCTCCTTCTGGTGATGCTCTGCTCCCAAGACAGTAATTTTTTTCTCTGTATTTATTTAATTGGGGACGCGGGTGACACTGTGGGTAAAACCTCAGCGCCTAGGACTTGCCGATCGCATGGTCGGCGGTTCGAATCCCCGCAGCGGGGTGCGCTCCCGTTGCTCGGTCCCAGCGCCTGCCAACCTAGCAGTTCAAAAGCACCCCCAGATGCAAGTAGATAAATAGGGACCGCTTTATAGGGGGAAGGTAAACGACGTTCCGTGTGCTGCTCTGGTGACGGTTCGCCGGAGCAGCTTCGTTACGCTGGCTACGTGACTCGGAGGTGTGTGCGGACAGTGCTGGCTCCCGGCCTCTAGCGTGAGATGAGCGCACAACCCTAGAGTCTGTTAAGACTGGCCCGTACGGGCAGGGGTACCTTTACCTTTACCTTAGCTTCTTCTTGCATCCTTATTGTTGTACCTCTAGGTGCTTACCTAGCAATTCCCTTCCCTTCCAGAAGGACCTAGGAAATCCTTAAACCTCTATCATTGCTGTTGATTATTTCTCCAGCTCTTAACTCCTTTTTACAGCCATAGAGAACACCACAGCATACTGATTGTGCTGGTCCATTGAAATGTGTTGTTTCCCTTGTAAACCATTATGGGGTCTCATAAATCCTCCAACACTGAAAATTACAGATGCATGAAATATGTATATGGCACAATCCTTTCATTTCACATGGCTTCTCTCTCTCTTATTGATTTTTAATGCTTATCATTCAACTTTATACCCTAATGAGTAGTACAAAAATAAAAGCAGGGGTCTTGGGGGTTAACAGAGTCCAATTACTTTCCCCCTCTGTCCTGCTGCTGCCTCTCACCTGCTTGCTTGTGAGGCACCAGATGTGTGATGTAACATGTAGTGTCACCACTTCTGGCCCTAAGGTATTTTGGAAAACATTACTTTGACTTTCTTTACATTGTTCGTTGCTTATGGATTTTCATGGCCATTTCCACACCATGCGGCTAAAACACCTTCCAGGCACATGGTGACCCCCAACTGGGAATAGTTTACCCTCTCATAGAGAAAGTTCCCAGCATTCTTAACAAACTACAGTGCCCAGCAATGGGGAAAGCCATGCTCTTTAAAAGTATGTTGTGAATGTGACCCATGGTGACCATCCATTTGCTATTACTGCTGTTCTTGCTGGGAGTGACTTTGATCCCACAGAATGGGTCAGGACCTTTTCCCTTCATCCTCTTTCATTTCATCTTTAATATTGAGCAAGTGAGAGTGAATATGTGAAATGACATTTTATCCTCCTGACTAAACATCAGAACTTTTACTGTCAGAACTTTCTGAAAGTATGAGCTGTTCAAAAGTGGAGCGGACTACCTCAGGAGGTTGTGGACTCTCCTTCCTTGGAGGTGTTTAAGCAGAGGCTGGGTGGACATCTGTCATGGATGCTTTAGCTGAGATTCCTGCATTGCAGAGGGTTGGACTAGATGACCCTTGGCTGTACCTTCCAAACCTATGATTCTATGATTGCCCCCCACAGGAGGCTGAGGAAAATATCATCCACTCAAATACAAACAGTACAAGAGATAATGAGGTCCTCCTCTTTAAAAGATAAGAGATCGCTCACTCCATTACGCTGCATTAACTGTCTGTGCAGCTACTGAGGTGAGAAAGTGTGCAAGCTTTTACCTGAATATGGAAAAGGTGACCTTTCAGGCATCATAAACTTCTCATGTTGTGTGATAAAGAACAACAACACAGTACATGTGACTAAAAACCCTCTCACTTTTTATTTCACTTGCGCAGTGACATGTAGCACGGAATGGTGGTATCAGTGATGGCTGGTGCCCACTGGGACCATAGAGTAGAAGACAGAGTGACCAAAAGTAGGTGGAGCCAGAGCCAATGATGGACAGAGCACACACACACCCAATTCTGGATTATAAACAGGAAGGCAAGCAGGTGGGGGCAAACTAAGGTTGGCATGTCAATGCCCCATTCACCCGAATGGAGCAGCCACCATTGGGTGTTGTGAACGAGGAAAATAGAACAATTGTGTTTTCATACAGTGTGCTCCACTAGCGAGCAGCAATATTTTCAGTGAAAAATGCCAGCAATGTGATGCCTGGCCTATGAAAAAGGTTTCAGTGCGGATTGCAACCAGGAAAATAACAGCAAAGGAGCTGCAACAATCTTAACCTGAAATGTGCTGGGGGTTTTTATCTCCTCTTTTGCTTTTAGCATTCCATTTTATTATTTCCACCCACCACCTTTCTGTTTTACCCTGCAAATATAAGTGATATTTATTTAATTAATTTTAAAAGTGTGCGTGAGAGAGAGGGAGGGAGGGGGAGCCAGAAATACTGAGCAGCATTCCATCTCAAACTGGAAACAAACATCCAAGACAACTGTTTGTTTCCTGCATTGTGCAGATAAAGGCTTAGACGAGTGGCAATGTCTTTTGGGAGACACACCTGAAAAGATTATAAATTAGCTTCTACAGAGCAAATGCACTTTAGAAAGAGATTTGTTTGCCAACAACACAACTGGCAAACAGTGAAGCATGGAGATTTCCAGAGTTCATTTTAACAGTTGCTACAGCTCTAATGTCTTATTTTAACAGACTAGAATATGTGTGTGCGTGAAAATAGTGGCATTTTTAAAAATACAGTAATGTGGGGAAAGTTTGCAAAAATGTGCATGTTGCTACCAATAACACACAAAAATGTATTTGGTGTGGCAAAACTGCTTGCAGAAATGTGTATATTGTGCAACGGGGAGCACCATAGCACATATGAAATGCACACTAGAAAGCTGACCATGCAAAATGATACACAAATGTTGAGAACTGAACTTTCAGAATCTGAAATTTGCAATGCAGTTCTCCAGCCAGTCAATGGGTACAAACCCCCCAAAACTATGATAAAGTGTACATATAAAAACATATATTGATAAAAAGAACATACTGTACAAAAATGCATTATATATGGGGAAACTGCAGTCTTCGCAACAGGGAAGGAGGAATCTTAGGAAACCTTGCTGTGTGCTGTGTGCTGTGGCTGTTAATTTGCCCAGGAGATGGAGTTAACAAACACCTACCTGGACTTAATTTTATTTGGTTACTGTACATTGGTTAAATCTGACTAATAGTTTGCTTTGCAGATCCTCAAGTTGTTATATTTAATTAAGATAATCTATTTATCCACATTTGGTTATCTTGACTCCTCTTTCTAGTGTGCTGGCAAATGGACTCCTATCAATGTTGGAATTTTAGCCCGTCTCAGAGGTATGTGCCTATCTGTTCAGGCACCGGCCGAATTCCTTAGACCTCCCTCCGGCGACTCCCGGCAGGATACAACATACTCGAGGTCCGTTCCGGCGATTTTCCTCAGGCTGTGAGGAAAACACACCAACTGCTCCTCTCTCCCCTTTGGTGTCCCCAGGGAGGGGAAAGAAGCAGACAGAAATCTATTTACATCTTTTATTCCTGTCTTTTACTTCAGTACAGAGAAAACATGTCTGCACTCATCAGCAGTTAGAATAAACTCCACCCATGTACTTCCAGCACAGGTCATATGACAAACCCACTGAGCTAACATCCGGTGCTCGGTACAGAATGGACTGCCCCTTTGTTCCCATGGCAACAGTCACAAACTTCCTGTTTGGCTTTCCAGCCACAAGCAGCAGACTTGGCTGCTATAGCCTTTGCTTGCTGCCGCATTGCTGCTTTAGAATAACAATCAATGTTACTCAATCTGAAATGATCTCTTCTTTAGTATTCCATCTGGAATGGCCACTCCACGCATGCAAGACATCATTTGATGGGGCCAATATCAAGGGATGAACATGCAGGCATGAATCAGGCCATAGATCCCATCAGCCTCTTTTTGTCTTATCCATAAAAGTGTTGCTTAAATGAATAATGCACATAATGACCAGCTCTCAAGAGCAGTTCTTGGCTTGCTTCTCTATTAATCATCCTTAAGAGATGTCTTTTGTGAATTATTTATCTATACCTAAAAGACTCCTTGGTACAAACTGTGGTTTGTGCATGTTCCCCCTTAAAACTATTTGCTGACGGTTGAACATTTCTTTTGGACCATCTGACTATTTTCTCAGGGAGGATAATCGACCTTGTTGAAGCTGTTGCTTTCTTTAGCAGTTTTTATTGTTTGCCACAAGGAAACCTTGGGATCCAGTCCTAAATTCTGGGGGAGTCAATATGCTCATTCACCTTGAAGGGTTTACAAAAAGAGTCTCGTTCTTAGTCATCAAAGAACCACAGGCTGTCCAACATCTACACAAATAAAATACAATCATCAGACACAATCCACCAATCAATTCTAGAAAGGTACCTTTCTCTTGGTTCATAGTGAACAGCAAGGTGTACTTCTACTGAGGAGTTATACAGGCCTTCATTTTAGCTTTGTAATTTGTTGCAGACTTAACCTGTTGGATGTAGCAAACATTGCTCCTAACTTCAGACAAAATTATAGAACATTTTTACTAGCTTATTCATACTGGTGTTTATTTATGTCTCATCTAAGCACATGGTCCCAAAGACATGCTTCCAAAATTCAGCCCATACAAATTTCTCCCTGGATTGTGGAGTTACCGATTACTTCATTTACAAAGTGTAACATATTCATTTGAAATCCCCAGTGTCAGTGATCAATATCTCTGGGCAACTGTTGAGAGTCACACCCTAGTAAAGAGGTGCACAGCCAATTAGGGACAGGCAATTCTGTCAATTTTGGTGTCTTGCAGTTTCTCATTTTCTAATATTAAATTCACTTCTCCATATTCCCACATCTGTTGGTGGATTTATTTTTTAGAAAGTCCCCACGGAAATTCATCAGCAACTTAGTGTGAATTTTCTCCCAATATACACATTTTAGTATACAATTTTTCCTATTATACACATTTTCATAATATATACAAGTTTATGTATCATATATTAATCTTTTCATAAATTACGCAGCTGCATTACAAAAGGCGGAAAAGTGCAAATTTTGAAGCATAGCCAGGTTTCATTTTGCATATTTTTTTCAGAAAGTGTGAATTCAGTTGAGTCACCTTTAAATACATACTTAATTGAATTTGTCCCTCATCTCTACCACCAATCCCTGAAACATGCTGACCCTGCTGCTCCATCTCCTTGTTGTCGCTACCTGTTCACCTTTGAGCTAATGAATAGTAAAAGAGTCAAGGAAAAGGAATAGGACATTCTGCCTACTTTGCCCCTCTCTCACACATGGGAGGTCTTCTACATAGACATTTTCTTATGCACATAATCCAAAAGGATCGTATATCTTCCTTGGAAGGCAAAAATTACAATTCCTTTCCATATACCAGTGGTCTTTGTATTCAGCAGTTTGTTATTGCAGTCTTGACCTGGTTCACAGGAGATTCATATATTGTTAATGTTTGTCCTCCTGACATCACTAAGAGCTATGGTAATGTTTAGTGGAAAACATCAATGGTGCAAGCTTTACTTTGCCTGAGCTAAAATATGACATTTCTCTTGGCGTAATTCTCTGGAAATCAGGTTCATTCTGCCTGCTGTCCCATTAAGGGCTTATCCACACTTACCTTTTTGCCCTGCTCATTCTAGACACAAGTCAGCTCCATGTCTGAGTGCCAGTTTTCTTTTCTTTTTGCTCTGGTGCTTCCCCTGTAAAAAACTAGTGCTTTAAAGCAATATCAGAACAAACAGCAATTTCAGTTCTCGGCAAATTGCTGTTTGCTCCAATTCAGGTTCAAAGAGTGGGTTTTCGTGGGCAAAGTTCCGGAACAAAAGAAACGTATACTCAGACAGAGTTTTCAAGTGTGGGCAGTGCCTGGAAAGTGGAGGGAAGATAAGTGTGGATAAGCTCCTAGTTTCTTAAAAATCCCTTCAAATCAAGCCTTTTTCAAAATAAACATGATATTGCTGGAGGATTTCACTGATGGTTGGATACCCACTTCAAGATCAATCACCTGTTCCTGTTCTCATTCTGTATTCAAGCTGTATTTTGATCATCTCTGCAGCTTGCCTCTTTCACTATAGCTAGGGTTTAAAAACACAGACCAAGAGAACAGAAATGAAGTTTGGGGTTTTTGGTGTGTATGGGGTTTTTGTTTTTGTTTACTTCTTCAAGAGCTAGACAATGGATTTCTGTATAAATGATATTGCATTGGTTCATTCTCCCCTAAAGTAGTAGGAAGTAAGATTTAACATAATCAGAGAGAAAAAATTGAAGGTATACAGTGCTTTAAGAGGCCACTTATTATCCCCCCCCCCCAAATATACAAGTTGGAAAAAATGGAAACAAGCACAACACAGGATCCCAGTAAATATCAGTCCACCTCCCCAATATTTTGCAAGGCTTTTTTGCCTTGGCAGAGGGAGAGAGACATACCAGTAGTGGAATATAGGACCATAGGTAGGTGTCTTATATTTAGTCAGACTATTGGGCCAATTTAGCTCAGTACTATCCATACAGACTGGCATGAGCTCTCTGGGGCTTCTGACAAGAGTGCTTTCTGGAGATGCATGGGACCTTCTACATGCAAGGCAAAAACCCTCCACTGAACTACAGTACTTCCCCCAAAGGGAAAGAAATGGGTGGGGTGACCCATTCTCTGTCTCTTTATCTCTCATACACTCCCTTTCTCTTGCTATTTCTGCAACCTCGTTTTTTTATTTCCTCTTTCCTCCCTGCGCAGCTGGCTGTGGGACGAGGAGATGACTGTTCTTGCCAAAGGTCAGAACTGTTTGCTTGGGGAAGGCTTTTGAAAGTAGGCTGAGAGCTGTAGGTTGTCCTGCACTAGACCAGTCCCTGCTATCTCCCTCAGGCCTATTTACATACCCAGCAACCAACAGTTAATGAAACATTTATTGTGTAAGAAAATGCACAAATCAATAAATGAAAGTGTGATTGCCATAACTTGGATGACTTCAACAGACTTATGTCTGTTGAGAAATTGGACTCTTAAGAAATATTGTTTCCCCATTCTATTACTGCAATATAAATGTAATTAAACAGCATGGTGTGGTGCCTAACATTTGAACCATGAACAAGCAATTATTACAAATTATTTTTGGGTTCACTATCAAATATTTATTTATTTCATATAAATCCACTTCTGGGACAGGCTGTAAAAATGATAAATTATCCCTATGAAGTATGACCAAAAATCCAGTAAGTTAATTAAAATCCCTTTGTTCTAATAGTGCCTATAATGAGAAAGAAGTTTGCTAAATTAACCATAGTAAAAGGGTTTTTTGACACCAATTTGAGGCTCTTTGGTTCCAAGCATTTAATAAGCTGAAAAATTCACCTCTGTGGCTTTTAGGATCTGCACGTCTGAACCTGAATATATGACAAACTTACCAATTAAACTCCTAAGATGCTAGAACTGTGCTGTACACAGCCAGCAGCAGTTACGCAAATAATTTGTCATCAGCTTTTTTCAAATATTTGATTACAAATTTACATCGGAAAAGCAACAGCCTGTAATTGGGGGGGGGGGTACATTTGGTGCAGAAAGTTAAATGAGAATAAACATGAGCACAATTTTGCAGTCAACACGACACCTTTGCCAGTTCTCTTAATTCCAGTATTGCCAATGTCCAGCTACCCAACCATTCTGATTCAAATGTCATCCAGCCAGATTTATTGGGAAATTCAGAAACAGGACATGAAAGCAAACAGATCACCCATGTTCACTCATTATTTGCATACTCTCTCTATATATAATAAAAATGTAAGAATGTCATGTACCTCTGTAATCAATTGGATGATTTTTATGAAGTCACAATGCAGTCCCTAATGGAGAGTTTGGCAGAGTAGGGGACCAAAGGGAAGGAAGGTGAACAACAGCAGTGTCCATGGCATGGAAATCTGAATGTGGGGGAACTGAGAGCTGAGAGGTACAATGGTAGAAGTTTGAGTAATGCAGGAAATGTGCAGTTTTAAACAATGGCAGTGTTCCTCCTTCCTCACTCTGCTCAAACTTCTCTCTGCTCATGATATGAGAGATGTGGCACCCTCATAACTTCCATAGTGCATTTGCTGTGTTTTCTTCAGATTCAGTGTGGTGATTTAGAACATCTTCACCTTTAACAAGCAAATGCCCACATAACATTCATCAAATGAACTGAACTTTCTCTGACTGAACAAGCTAACTGACCGGCTTGCTCTCGTGAGTTTATTCATCTTAAATATATAGTAACATGGGGGGGGGGTGCGCACACACACAAAATATGGTGCAGAATAGAAGAGAGGAGAAGTAATGGAAATTAGGGTGATCTGAGCACAGGGGACAGTTGAAAAGGGGGGTGATAGTGATAATAGACTGCATGTGCAAAGTAGGCTACAGAATAGGAGGGAGGAAGAGGCATGGAAATGTGGGTGATCTGTGTTCAAGAGAGGGTTAAGAAATGCAAGGAGAGGGAAGGGAAAGGGAATGAAGAGGGAAATTGGGGCTGCAAAAAAGGAGGGAGTGGGGAGCATGGGAATGGGGTTGAAGATGAACATTAAGGACATGAAAGGGTCTGAAAAATAGGAGTGAGTGGTGGTTCCATAGTTGTACAGATGGTGGAAATGGTGCTTAGTAGTTGCAATGCATGGGGTATGGGATATGTGAGTTACCATGGAGGTAACTTAATAGTTAAATAAAAGTGGTCTTTTACACCAGTTCATGTCTCCTGAGCGTGTGGGCAATGAAAATTAGGGAATAGAGTCCTAGCCTCACTTTCTACTTGGCATACTAGTTTTCTGTATGCAAGGAATCTTTAAACATGTCACTCTCCTCCCCTGTAACTCCTGTCTCAGACATGGCTTCTGGTTACAACTCTCCCAATTATAAGAGTTTCAGCATGCTGATTCCCTCTGCCTAAATCACATAGAGTGGCACAATTTGTTCGCTCTCTGTGTTAATTTTTTTATAATAAAAAAAGCTATTTCTTCATTTCCTTTAAAGAAACAGTGATTATGCGAGATTGTGCCAGTCCCCCTCTTCCAATACATTTATGCAGAAACTCTTACATATGTGACCTTTTGCATCATAATTAGTTCCAAATGAAATTAGATGTAGTGAAGGCTTCCATTCAATTAAGGAGAAAGCAGAATAAAGTGGATTCCATCCCAAATCTCTGATACATATTACACTTTAACAGAAAATCATCATGTCTTTGCACTGTTCTTCAAAAAAGTTTTGAAGCATTTCTGTCTTGCTAGGCTTAAACTTTTAGCTGACTCATCTCCATGGGGCCCAATCCAACTCCAAACAACAGTTAGTTTAAAAAATGATTGGTTCAATGGGTTTGCTCTGAGTAGGCATAGTATTGGATATAACCCTAAGGCTCAGTTGAACATTCTCAACACCATGCATTTTTGGTTCATTTTTGGTGTTTAAAATTTGCCAAAGGACCTTCAAAGCTCACATTTTTGCGTGCTGATTTACCCCTGCTTTCATCCTTAATTGTCACATTTTTTCATTTGAAAAGTAGCCCTTCAGATTTGCCAATATGATAACTATGTCACCGGGGCAAACGAAGCCAATTAAGAGTGAGGACAGTACTAGTAATAATAATAATCATGGAGAACAGGATTGGGTGCAATGAAAGGGTGCTAGAAAAATAACCATTCATCTTTCATTTTCCCCATACTCAAGAATAAAGGGCATGAAACCAGCTAAGTGGACAGAGAAAAATGTTTCATCCCTAGCCTGCTTAGAGACTTGACATTTCAGATATGATT